>NC_140413.1:28382500-29007500 GCF_965140295.1 Lepidochelys olivacea
TGGACATGAGGAGTGGTATGCACCCCAGCTCCGCCAACACTACTGAAGACCCTCTGTGGGGGCACACAGTGTCCAGGCTCTATGGAGCTGGGAGGATGCAGAGCAAGGGAAGTAGTTATGCTTCTCTAGATTTTCCTCTTCCCAAGCCCACAAGGAAACAGCACCAATTAATGCAAGATGAGGCTACTTTTACCTGCTTTGCTTCTGCCTGCTCACTCCACAATCCTCTTGCACAAGGAGAAAGCAGTCAAGAGAAAGCTTGGAAACATGGTTCTTCTCCAGGGACCAGTGGGAAGCAATGATGGCTGGGAGTGGGAGACACAGAATGTCCTTTGCTTCCTGAACATCCATTAGAATCTTTGGGGAGCTGTTGATTGAAAGGACAAAATCCCTGGTTCTTCCATGGGAGACAAGATAATTACATCCATCTGATGAATGTGTTTGTGAGCAAATATTTGAGCTGAAACTCAGCATTGCCTCTCTTTTACCCAGGCCAGAACAAGGCCCATATATATATATATTTTTGTCATTAAGCTGTAAGATTCAGAAGGGGCAGGTCCTCAGCAGATATAAATCAGGCATAGCTCAACTGATTTCAAAGGAGGTATTTCACTTTTTACCCCTGAGGATCTTTTCCATAAAAATCTAGTGTGTTTCTTTTTTTAAAAAAAAAAAAGTATCTTCTTTTAAGCAATTACATATGACAAATGTTTTCCATAATTCAGAGATTTTAAAATGTCATATTAAAATCTATCTGCTCCCTAAGAGTCTTCCAGATCATGTTATCTATTTGGGTTGTTAATCAAAAGAAATGGATTTTATTAGAAGCAGGTAAATTAGTTTAGAGAATATTCAACCAAAATGTAAACAGGTCCTCTGAAATTCAAAAAAATTGCTTCCTCACCATTACCTTTCAGTTCCATGTTCCTCAAGCATTGCAAGTTTCTGGATAAAGTCAGAAGCTGAAGTATCAAAATGCTTCAAGTCCCATCACACAGCTCCTCAGCTTATGAGATTTCATCCATATTTTGCAAACCCAAGAGGTCAGGATAACTTTCAATAATGTTTCAACAACAATCCAATTTTTTTATATTGGTCTGACCTAAACTCAACCTCCAAACCTGTAAACATTTGCCCTAACTTAGACTGTCTGCTCTGTACTGTCAATATACAGTGGCTGCAAAAAGTCATTTGCTTTCTTTTAACTTGTGAACCATTTGCAAAACTGACAGCTGTGCTCTGCTTCTATATTCTGTGTTGCTGGTGACAAAGTATGAAGCAGAAAGAGCAGAGCTTTGATTTTCAGATGCGAAGCTTTTGCTTGTTTGCAGTGCTGACACTTAAGAGAATCTTGTTTTGGATTTGTAAACTGGGCAAATTAGATATGGAAGGATCAATAAAGAGATCATAAACACAAAGAATCGTGATGTCATTTTTTTTCAAACTTGGACCACACTTTTATGTTCACAGCTCTCTAATAAAGACTTAAAGCATACTGTGCTTTTGATCAGTATTTTCTATTAAAAGGACAAGAACATTCTTAACAGCTAGAAATAGAAGATTAATCTTGTGAACTCTTAGCAATCCCTACTCATACAACTAATTCCACTGAAATCAACAGAGATGTGTATGTGACCAAGATTACTTGTCCAACTAATGGTTTGTAGGAGAAGATCTGTAGTAGATTCTTCTATTCCTGTATTCCTTTCAAAAACAAGATTTCTCCTGATATTGTTCAGTTAAATATCATGATGGTGTTTATTTCATCTCACTGTTTCCCACACCCCTCATTTAAAACAAAAATGAATGCTGTTATAATTCAGAGGTATATAATGAACTGACATATTCAACTGGACTTTTTAATCTTGGCCTTTGAACATTTGTCTTTTAAATTGAAGAGGCAGTATTTTTATCTCTTTTAGCTCTTTTATAATGTTGGAATTATGAAAGAAAAATGGCATTTTAATACACATGGGACTCAATTCTCTGGCCTGCTCTGCTCCATCTGTGCAGCTGTGGTGGCTCAAGGGGCATAGAAAGCAGCTGCATGTCCCTGGCATGGAAGAGTCACCAATGGGTGTTGAACAGGGGTAACTGGCTCCAACACCATTTTCCCCTGCAGTGGCAAGGGGCAGTCAGTTTGTGGGGTGGGGGTGCAGCTGAACTACACTGCACTACAGCTATCCCTGACTAGCAGATGGCCCCTTGCAGATTATAATCAGGCAACACTGGTTAGAGCAGCCCCTGGGTTGCTCTAATTCATATAGGAGGCCAGTGAAGTACTAGTCCCAAAATCAGGGAACCACATTGTGTTTCTTTTTTACCTCTCTCCATTCCACCTCCACCACTCAGCATCTGTTAGCCTGGTATCTGCCCCATGGTTTTTAGGACCTGGTGCAAAGTTCATCTCTTCAAACAAGCCTTTCCAAAAAACAAGAAGAAAAAAAAATTCACCATTCTCCTTCTTCTCCCCACACACATCGATTTTGACAGTCCTTTGCTTACGTCATTCTTCTTTGTCATCTATAAAACATTTGTTTTGCCTCTAATACCCTCATTCACACGAATGGTGGATATATAACTATTTACCATCTCAGAGAGATTAGGAGCTCTACAGTAGCTTCCCATTCTGCTTTGAAATCCCCATGCAAAGCTGCATTTTGGAAGGTGAATTCAGTTGTCCAACTTCCTGCTCATTGAATTTGAATGCATTCCCTGTAATTTCATTCTCTTCCAACAAACAGAGTTTAAATAACCTTTGTCTTAGTTTTCATGTATTGTATTAGTTCTGCCAATCGATTCATATTTCAAAAACCCTCTCAGAGGAAAAAAAGTGTTGGGCTTTATAGTGTCACAAGTTGGTTACATAGTGCCACCCACTGGGGAAAAGGGGAAAAATAATCTTTGCTTTTTTGATTCACATACATTATGTTGGAAATATTTGCCCCCAGCCTTCAAACTTTTACCACCAGTACCACCATTTGGGACTTCTTGCATGTATTAAGTTATTTTTGTGCCTAAGTGTGTGTAGGATCAGGTCTGTAAGCAGTAAGACTAATAATTCATAAGTGTGAAAAGCATGTGTGTGTGTATGGTGAGGAGAGGTTGGAGGTAAATTTATGACTTTAGTGAAAATAAATAAATGACAGATAGTATGCAGAGTTTACATGGTGTACTAATCTTCACTTTGAGAAGATTAATGAGTTCCCTCAGATTATGGTCACTGTCTAATATTTTTAGGCAATTGATATAGAAATAAACTAGACTGTCACAATGTGAAGGAGATGGGCTGATGGATGAGATTGACTGTTTGATGGGATTATTACTGGTGTATACAGAACTTTTTATTCCGAGGTTCCTTAATCAGCACCGTTTGGTGTTAGTGCTAACCGTCAATACACATGTGTCCCCATACCAACAAAACCAATTACATCTGCCTTCCTCAGCAGAACACAAATACATTGAGTGCATGATTTTTAAAAGGTATATAGGTACCAAAAGATTCTACACACCTAACTCCTGCAATCAATGGGCACCTATTGGAATTATTATGCACCTAAATACTTTTAAAAAAATCTGGAGTCTCATCCGTAAAAGTGATCCCTCTCCAGTACACAGTGGTGGAGAGTCTGCATTGGTTTGTGGCTGATAGATTCCCTCTTGTTTTCAGTGTCATAGCCATGTTGGTCCCAGGATATGGGAGAGACAAGGTAGGTGAGGTAATATCTTTTATTGGACAAACTTCTGTTGGTGGAAGTTACAAGCTTTCTTCTACCTTCCACCAACAGAAATTGGTCTAATAAAAGATATTACCTCACCTACCTGGTGTCTTTGAGATTTCCTCTGGAAAATTAGTGAAATCATTTCATTATGTGACTGTTAATTTAAAGATGCCTACAATGACATGATCGGATATAACTGCATGGACTACAAGATGGCATACTAGCTAAATATGCATTGAAATATTAACGGACTGGATTGTTGTGGAAAAACTGTGGCAGTAACACCCCACATCGACTTTTCAATCTATTGTAAATATGACCAAATTATTTCTTTTACAAGGAAGGATGGGGCTAGTTTTCAGATTGGAATGCAAACGCTATGGAGAAATCAAATGACACAAGTAAAACATGATGAAAAACCATTATAAAAAGTGACCGCATGGGGGGGGGAGGAGAGGAGCAGAAAGAAAAAGAAAAGTGACAGATACATCATATGGACTCAGAGGGTGATGGCTTTGCTGTGTGTGGTAAAGATGACAAAAGGTTCAGATTATGTTGAAATGCAACACACAAAGCGCTGACAGATAATGATCAAACCTACAGCAGCTAAGACATACAGGTGCATTGTAAAGCAACAGATGCAGATTTTGCCCAGCTATGAGAACTGAAATACTTAACTTTCCCATGTCCACGTTTGTAACATTTCCTTTCATTGGGCCAGATTGTAGCCCAGTCTGCCCACTGGAATAGGGAAGTAAGGGGACAAATGCTGCCCCCTACTCCAGTGCACTGGCTACTCATGCCATGGATCTCTGTAAAAGGGGGAGAGCAGCCTCTATGGGGTTGCTACATGTCCCCACACTTCCCTGTACATGTGGGGGGGGAGTAGCAAGAAAAGGGAGAAATTTTGGCTCTCCCCTACCCTGCAATGTGCTGGACAGTACAGTTGTGCCAGGGATGTATGTTGTGCCAAGTACAGGCCAAGAGCAGATAACACTGCTAAACAGAAGGAATCTGAGATGCAGAGTATGACTCTGATTCACAACCTGTTCTTTAACCTGCTGCTGGGGCTGCATAACTGTGAACATCCCTTGTTCAGCTGCATTTTAATGCTTCCTTTTTTCATAAGAAAATAAAATTATGTTAAGTGTGGTAGTCCAACTACCTCCAAGGCAGTAGCTATTCCAATGGGAGAAACCCTTCTGTCGACGTAACTGCAGCATAACTAGGTCACTCAGGGGAGTGGATTTTCCATACCCCTGACTGACATAAGTTTGTAGGGTAGAGCAGGGCTGAGTAGCCTAAACAGTTAACAGTTCCTTTCAATTCAACTTTCAAATCATAGACTCATAGAAGATTTGGGTTGGAAGAGATCTCAGGAGGTCATCTAGTCCAACCCCCTGCTTAAAACCGGACCAGCCCCAACTACATCATCCCAGCCAGGGCTTTGTCAAGCCGGGCCTTAAAAACCTATAAGGATGGAGATTCCACCACCTCCTTAGGTAACCCATTCCAGTGCTTCACCACCCTCCTAGTGAAACAGTGTTTCCTAATATCCAACCTAGACCTCCCCCACTAAATAGGTGCTGTTGAAAAATGTACCCTAAATCCCTTTGTGTCTCCATTTTCTCATCAGTACAATTGGCGATAAGAAATCTTGCCTGCCTTTTTGGAAGAGCTTTTTGAGATCTACCCATGAAGAGTGCTAAATTTTTATTATTAAAAGTCATCATGCCTCTTCCCCCTGCTCTTTCAGCCTTGGACCTCCTCTGTGGAGGCTGCCCAAACTACTTTTAATGTATTCATACCCCGAATGCATTGTGAGAAGGAAGTACATAACTCACTCAACCCTTTTTTTCTTACGAGTCATGGTTCCTCCTAATCCATCACTGTAATCCTGTGAGGCTAATGTGGTATTTCACTGCAATCCGTTATGAACATACCTTACATTTTCGGAATGCCTTTCATCCAGAAGAGCTGGGACCCCAGGGTGCTATACAGACTCTGTGGTATGGTGTGATAATACCAGTATATGGATCACTGCACTCACATTGAAATATAGCCCCCTCTGGATTGGAATGCAGCACACATTTACCACTGCCAGGAACACAATATGATAAATTAAGACAGAAAGTGAAGGATAGTTTATCCTCTTGTAACCATAGGTGATTATAGGTAGACCAGCATGTACTTTCTTGTAATTTATTCAGAAAACAGGGCTAACACAGCTACTCTGGATAGAAATATTACTTGTATTTTAATGGCCACCAAGAAAGTTTCAGTGCTTAATCTCATTAGGGACAGATGAAGGTTATGGCTCCCTATTCCAAGGCCAGTTCTGTGACAGCTGTAGCCCCATCACAACTTAACACAGCACGAATTTTGCTCTGCACTTTGCCAGGTGGTAACAGTGCTCACGAAACAGTACACACCCACTGAGGACAGCCAGGCTCTAGCACATTCTGGGACCGCACCCTCACTGGGAACTGTTCAGGGAATAGTGTGCTGGCATAGTAGATAGGCGTACTGGTACTGGGCCCTCTGAGGAGAGGCAGCCACTCTTCAATCCTTTGCAACATCAGAGGCTCATTACTTCCTTGTGCCTGCCCTGTCTGTCCATATCCACCTGCTGTCTCGGTCTTATACTTAGAGAGTAAGCTCTTCGGGGCAGGGACTGTATTTGTTCTCTGCCGGTACTGTAAGAAATTATTTGTGAAATACTTTTCTCTGAAAAATTGTGAGATTTGAATAGTATTTGACCAGCTTTAGAAATAATTTGATCTGGCAGAAAAGAGGTCAAAAGTGTGGAAACAGCAGTTTGCTGTTTCTCCACTTACATGTTAACAGTCATCACATATGTAACAGTTGTTATGAAGAAGACACTATTCAGTTGTTCTCCATGTCCACTGAGGGTAGGCCTAGAAGTAATCATCTTAATTTGCAGCAAGGGAGATTTAAACTGGATGTTAGAAAAACTTTCTAGCTATATGGATAGTTAAGTTCTGGACAAGTTACCAAGGCAGATTGTGGAATCCCCATCACAGGAGGTTTTAAAAGGAGGTTAGACAAATGTCTTTCAGGAATGGTCTTGCTATGCCTAATCCTGCTTCAGGGCAGGGGATGGACTAGATGATCTCTTGATGTCCCTTCTAGCCCTTCATTTTTATGTTGTACTGCCCTATAGTAATTGATTTCTTTATTCAATAGCTGGGAACCTGACTGTCTGCTGTTGCCATTATGAACTCTAATAGTGTCCATTTAATACAGTGGCAAAAATAGTAGGAGTAGGCAATTGGCTAGTTATTTCCCCATCCTCACTATTTAATTTTCCTTCCTGCATGTCTGTACACTTCCAGGTTTGGGCCTGTAACAGAGCAGAAATGGTGAAAAAAATTAGACTAAAAATTGTTTTCACTCTATTTCTTACCCAACTAGAAAGCAGGAACAACTGCAAATCTCATAAGAATTTCCATTCTAGATCATACCCAAGGTCCAGCTAGTCCTATATCCTGTCTTATAGTGGCCAGCACCCAGTTGCTTCGAAGGACAGTATAAGAATCCTGCAGTAGACATATATGAGATAATCTGTCCTTCACATTAGATCCCCTCCTGGTCACCAATAGTTACAGAGACTGACTAAAGTACTACTGTGAGAAAGAACAAAATCAAATGCAAAACTACAAAATAGGAAGCAACTGGGTAGGTGGTAGTACTGCTAAGAAGGATCTGGGGACTTAGAATGGATCACAAATTGAATATGACTCAAGACTGTGATGTAGTTGTGACTGAGGCTAATATCCTTCTAGAGTGTATTAAGAAAAAGTGGCATGTGTAAGAAAAGGGAGGTAATTATCACACTCTACTCAGTGCTGGTGGGGCCTCAGCTAGAATATTGTGTCCAATTTTGGACACCACACTCTAAGAAAGATGTGGACAAATTGGAAAGAGTCCAGAAGAGAGCAACAAAAATGATGAAAGGTTTAGAAAAACTGGGTGTTTAGTCTTGAGAAAGGATAGGGTGACCAGATGTCCCAATATTAGGGCCCTTTTATTATACAGTATATGCGACTATGGTCCCCTCCCTCAAAAAAAAAAGTGTCTGGATTTTTCACACTTACTATCTGGTCACCCTAAGAAAAGATAACTGAGGTGGACCTGATAATAGTCTTCAAATATGTTAAGGGCTGTTATAAAGAGGACTGTGATCAATTGTTCTCCATGCCCACAGAAGGTTGGACAAGAAGTAATTAGCTCAAACTGCAGCAGGGAAGATTTATGTTAGATACTAGGAAAAACTTTCTAATTATAAGGGTAGTTAAGCACAGGAACAGGCTTTAAAGGAAGGTGGAATCCCAATAACTGAAGGTTATTTTAAGAACAGGTTTGACAAAGACCTATCGGGCTGGTCTAGGCATACTTGGTCCTGCCTCAGCTCAGGGGGATGGATTAGATGACCTCTGGAGGTCCCTTCCAGCCGTATATGTCTATGATTAAAATGCTGAAGCATGAAATTTAATATCCCTTTCAAAAATGTTGGTTTAACACTTTCACCATGTGTGGACCTACATTTTGCCTGAATTGCTTGTAGGTTAATCTCGTCTTCAGTTTCGTCCATGACCTTGTTTTCATATTACTTACTGACATACAAACTACTCACATCAGAACACTCATTTCCTTTCAGGATTTTCTATATCTCTCTAAGACTGACTTCAAGTTGCTCTTTATTTTTAAAAGATTTTTTCCATAACTCATGACCCCAAATTGTTGAATCTTCTGTCTGAGCTCAGCTGCCTCTCATTCAGTGTACTTCCTATAATCCCAAATGGCTAAAATAGTCTCAGCAGTCTTAAGCTTTATTTATGGACATTCACTATTATTTCAATAGATCGCTCACTGGTTACCTTCTATGTATTATTAGAATCCTGCTATAATAGCCTCAGCAGAGAAAGGGTTCGTCTAGAACTGTTTGAGCTATTTGCCTTGAAATAAGATAATATTGAACAAACTCACACCCAGAAAGACACAAAGAAAAAACACCATCGCTCCATCACAGAGAATAGGCCAAATCAAAGGAGGATTCTGAGGAGTCAAATAAGTGAAGTTTAGAAGTTTATTTGGATAGCTGTATAACAAGAAAAGAACCGCCACTTGTTAGGTGAAGCCTGGGAGAGGAAAGGAAGCAAAGAATACAAGGGAAGAAGAAAAACTGGTCTTAGGAGAGGATTAAAGATTTCATATTGTTTAATTTGTTACTCTTGTGTATGTTTTTCCTTAATTTCTCTAATTTATGATTTTAATAGGTTTCAGTTAGCCCTGGAGGGGCTCAAACACTGTGGTTACAGGCATGATATAATAAGCCAAACAGAAAAGAATGCAAGACTATATTGTGACAATTGTAAGACTTGGATCTTTTTATACATGTGTGTGTGTATATATTGTCTTTGTGCTCTTAATTATGTTCTGATTTTGTACTAAGTACCTATTGTATCTCAAATCTTGGATGTCAATATAAGTTTTAAAGATACAGACAATGAATAAAATAAAACACTAGCCAATCCCGAACCAACAATGAACTAGCTAAACAATAAGCTCCCGTTGCTCCCAACATTTCAGTTATCTTTGTCAAACATCCTAGAAGACAGGTGTGCCTTGCAACATACCTTACAAGTTCTGTCAGCCCATAGAGGGAATGAAATGCAAAGTTATGGCCTGTTCTCAGAAGACACTATGCCACCAGTCTCCAGAAGAGGGATATCAACATAAATGCCTTCACTGAATGCAATTATGGTGCTCCCACATAGGGAGCAAGATGAACTTTCAGGTAGGCAAGTCCCAAACTTTTGCTTTTATACTGTAGATCAAAACCAACACTTTAAATTCTACCTGGAAACTAGCAGTCAGCCAGTGCATACTTTGTTAAGCAAAGTTTCATGCCAAGAATACGCTACACCAGAGCTACAAAGAAGCAGCAACATGTTGTGTTAGCTTGAATTTTCAAACTCTGTAGACCATCTGGAGCTCCAATAATCTAATCTCAAGGTGACAACAGCATGGATAAATATAGGAAGGCCCACATTCAAAAGAAAAGTTTATACCTTTCTCACCAAGCACAAATGGGGTGGGGAAAGAGTAATCTTGGCTATAGCTGCTACCGCACACCCAAAGTACAGCAGAGGTTCTAACATATCCTCCAAAGTGGGATCCTGGAAAACAAACTAGTGGGTGTCTTCTTTCAGCCCCCACCATATATTCTTTCTGATTTCCATATCTACTGTCATTATCTTGTCTAGACTGAGCCTCAGCTACTTAGTCCTCAGTTAAGATCCAATATCAACAAGCCATGCTCATGATCCTGTGTGCTGCAAATATCAATCTGAAATTAAAATTAAATTAAGAAATAACAATAATTAAAACAATAAAGGCCCGAGTTCATCATAAAGAACATACCTCTTACCACAAATAAAATAACTGTCTAAAAGAGTTTTACTGTACCTGCCACAAGAGGCTATGAGGTGGCTAGCCATCTGTGCAATGCTTTTCTAGGCACTAACTTACAAAAATGTCTCAAAGCTGTTAGTAAAAATACCTGTGCGCTATGGTAAATTATACCTCTAAAATGGCAACAAAAGAGGGTAACCTAATCTATGATAATGATACTGACCTTCTTTGTAAAGTGCTTTGAGATCTAGCCAGGAGGTGCAGTAGCACGCCCAGGGCCCCTAGTTCCAGCACCTATACCTATGTTCCGTAGAAATGTTTCTCTTTCCAATGTCTTAACTTCTCCTCATACAACTCTAGTGTCCTCAACACCTTTATCGAGGGTTGTTGAGAACAGGAACAGGTAGAGATTGAGACAACAGAGAGTGAGGATTCCGGATATAAGGTGATGCCAAGGTAAAGCAGTTGATAGAAACATTGCATTTCTGAAGCCTTTAGTTATTCCAAGAAATGAACCTAAAAATCATGATTGTGGTGCTGGTGTACTAGAGCATGTCTTTCTCTGAGAGGAAATCCAGCTAAACCACTGCCTTGTTGATAATAACCAGTATTTAGAGACTACAGTTCAGGAAAAACGCTTACTAGGAGGCAAAACATATTTTCACACAACAAACTTAGTTAATAAGGAGTTAAGCTTGAAAGTATGCTTCAACAGAATCCAGCTTAGTCTCAAAACAATATTACAGTTTACAAAATGTCTACACCTTTCAAAAAGACCCAAACATGCAAACATCAGACAATGAACTGCTAAAAGGTCCATCCTGTTCCCCTTGATATATAGTTCTTCATCATCATTAACCCACCCAATCATACTTTGTTCCCTAAATATATAAATAAAATGTTCAAATAACAAAAATAGTTAGAAATTATTGGAAATGGTTCTCATAAATAGGAAGTGGGCTTTTATTGTCTCTTAGGGCCAGATTGCAAAACCCTCACTTACCCAAGTTATCATAGTTTTAAATAATCATGTTATGTTTTCAAGCAAAATTGTTGGTTTCAAATAATGTCAGTATTTGCTTACCTTATACGTGATAATGTCTTTAAGTTCACCTTTAAATATGCTTCAGCATAAGGCTCATTAAATGGAAGTTGAATAGCTTGGCCCATTGTGTATTACTCCATGATCAAAGGTTAGGATCTGCTACTCCGCCGTAAGTTTTAGGGCTGAGAAACCGCATTCATGCTTCCTTACCTATTTTGCTTCAGCACTGGCTCCTTTCTTAGTCCCACTCCCTAACAGTTTTTAGACACACACATCTCTACTCTCATCCCCTGCAGCCCGACAGGTGCTTGTAAACATCTCTCCACAAGTAGAAAGAGACTTCAGCCCCCTGCCAATTCTCACTTTTACAGCAACCTAGTCTTTACATTGAAGCTAGTTTCTGGTTCACTTTCTTCTTCTCAGCCAGAGGGTGAGACTAGGAACAGGTGGAGTCTGTATAACTAATTGGCACTGTGTGTGTGTTTCCTGATCCATGTTTGGGGCTCATAGGTGCCACTACGATAAAAAATAATTAATGGTATCAGCTGTTGGAGTTTTTCTTCTGCTCAAGTGGTAGAGATCAGGAAAAATGAAAAAAAATCTTGTCAGCTTTTACAATCTTTTTTGGTTTTCCAATTTTGTTATGAAATATTTCACAATATATTTTCCTTATTGTTTTATTTGTGATTTTCCATTTTCAACACAACAGGTTTTCAGGGGCTCGTAGGTGCCACTACGATAAAAAAATAATTAATGATATCAGCTGTTGGAGTTTTTCTTCTGCTCAAGTGGTGGAGATCAGGAAAAATGAAAAAAAATCTTGTCAGCTTTTACAATCTTTTTTGGTTTTCCAATTTTGTTATGAAATATTTCACAATATATTTTTCTTATTGTTTTATTTCTGATTTTCCATTTTCAACACAACAGGTTTTCAGGGTTTTAATACAAAATTTCTAAATTGAAAAAAAATTGAAAAATGTCTTTTACAATCAGAAAATGATAAGATCCATGGGGAAAAAACATAATTGAAAAGTTCTACATAAAAAGGGCATTTTTGATGGAAAAAATCTGAACATTTTCAACAAGGTTTAATGTAAATGTAGGCTGGCGCAAAAGTCACTGGAACTAATAATCAAAGGTCTTCATTTAAGAGACAGTGAAGCTCCTTTATGAAACAATAGAAGCCACTGTTCAAAACAAAGGCACAGGAATTTGAACTATATGGAAAAGGTGCTTGGCTGGGTATTGCTGTACTGGAGTGGGGAGAATTTACGTGAGAGAGAGAAGGAGGAGTGTGATGGTGTACATAAACCCACCACTGGAAAGGAAGGGGTTAAGGAGCTGCTCTGACCTTAGATGGCCCTGCCCTACTGCATCTGCAAAGTCTGCATGGGCTGGAGGGGTAGAGTAGCTCCATGGTAGGCAGGCAGCGGAGGTGAGCTAACCTGTGCTCTGAGCTTCTGGGAAGGAGCATTCCAGGAGCTATTGCTGCCTGAGGCCTGGTGATGTTGGCCTGACCAAGCCTATGAAGAAGGGGCCTGTCACTCTCTGAAGGCTAGGGTCTTTATCCTTATGTTTTAGGTTTTTACTTTACCCTGTGGGAAGAGAGGGGATGGTAGGAAGTGATCTAGGGAGGCAGGTGCAAAGCACCTCAGGATGCAATGTTTAGCTGCCTACTACTGGGCCCTTGAACAGAGCTTGCTAGAGAAGGTAGGCCTAGGCTTCCCTACCAACTCCTAAAGAAGGACAGCTACAGAGACCTATCCCTGATGTGGGGAACCTAGATATGGGGAGAAGACTCTGCAAATAAAAGGATGTGGACTTTCAACAAAAGTGGGGGGAGCCCTGAGGTGCCTCCTGAAGGCTTACCTAGTGCTTTCACAGTATGTATAAAAAGTCTGACTTGAATAGGTGACCTGGCCAGAGAGCAGAGTCACTGAAAGACAGACCAGCAAAGGATCGAGCAACAGTAAGAAAGGGGGATGCCTGGGAATAAGACAACCTGGCACACCACTGCCTACTCACTAGGCAGTGCTTGTGGTGAGCATTGCCATTCACAAGGAGAAACAGGCACAGAGAAGACAGCAAGGGAGCACCAGATACAGCCTGAACCAGCAATGCTGAGAGAGAGCATTTGGGCTGAGTGATGGTTGAAAAGCACTTTGAACCGTAGACAAAGAAACTGTCTCCTGTTGTTTGAATCCTCCTATGTTCAAGGAAACAGGACTTTGTACATTCTTTGTAAACAAACAGGATTGTATCAAAGAAATACCTGACTACACCATCAATTTCTCCTCCTAATGGAAACAACGTTCACAGCCCTGAGCTTTGGCTACCTGCTCACGTCTAAACGGGGAACAGTACTGTAGCAATGATCTTGTATAGGCTAGTGGGGACAGATTAGATGAATGAAGAGGTGTTTTCAGTCTCTGTCTTCTCTGATTGTGTGATAAAATATTAAAAGACAGGCAATCCCAAATGCTTATTGGCCCCATGATAATATAGATAAACATAAATTTCATTTTTAGGAGGAAGTTTAACGTAAAAACATTATTTATGCAGGAGGAATCCTCACCAATACAAGAGGTGTTTTTGCACAGACAGCCAACATGACAAATGTGTCAGTTCTTATCACAGTGCACAGCTGGGGAAAAGAGTATTATGAAAAGTAGGGTTATAGAAACATAAGGGAATGGGGAAGGAAAGGAGAACAAATAGGTCCCAGGAGGAATAGCAGTCACACAAATAAATACATAAAGTTCCAGCCTAGGTTTCATTACACAAGATGGTTGAGTGAAGGACCCCATTAAGGCTTGCAACAGCAGCTGGGGTTCTGAGAAGAACTGATCTGTGGTATTCAGAGCCTTTTATCGCACCTTCTGTGTACACAAAGAATAAAGAAGCTGGGAATAACACAAAGAAATCCAGATATATTTTTCACTTTAAGCCTCCTTCCAATATTGAACTAACATGCAAAGAGCTGAGTACAGAACTTCACTTCCTTCTGTCAAACCATTTCTTGCTCATATTATATCTGTGATCTAGTGAATATAAAATAGAATACAGACAGGTCCAGTCTAATTAATGGAAAGACTAGAAAGTGAGAGTAGGAAAAAATGTTGGGGGAAATTAAAATCCGGGTGGAAATGGGTAAAAATGTTGAGACTAAGGAGGAAAAAAAATGGGGGGGATGAATAAAATACAAGAAAATTAGAACCAGATGAGGGCTTAGTGAAAAGACTCAACAAAAGAGGAGTGCTCAGTGGGATCATGTTGAATAGTGGTATTAAATGATTCTATTTGCCTTAAGAATAGGTCTCTGCTTCCACCTGTTGTTAGATACGCACTATCTGCCTTACTCTATGCTAATCCGTATGTGGCACTGATAACCAGAAAAAGTATTTTTCCTTCTGGAAAAGTCAATGGGACTATTCCCTTGAGTAAGGATTGTTCAGGGGATCAAGAGTTTGCAGGGACCTTTGACCTATAGCTCAGATGTTCTTATTTGGACAGTGTGCCATAGTTTATTTTTAAAAAAAAATGCTAGAGGAGATGAGGCATGAGCTTGACAAGTGAAATAACTCCATGGAACCAGAGTTTTCAGTCCTTATGGGGTTGACTCAGCCCTTCATATCATATGCATCTTTCTGATGGTCCATTTAAAATAAAGGCTTTGTTTGTTTGGTGATCAAAATTCCATGGCACTTTTACTAAGAGTATTAGATTGCCACAGTGTCCATAGCCAATATTTTTGGCACATAGCTGAAAGCATGACCAACCAAGTGCCCTAGTTACTCATACTACTTCCTATAAACTTTGAAAATCAACTTTAAAAGGAACTCATTACTGGCCTAATTCTACTCCCACTGAAGTCAGTGGTTAAGCTCTAATAGACATGAAAGGGAACAATTTTAGGCCAAAGTTTAATGTTTTTGAAAAATCCTTCTCTACATTTTTCATGTAGAAAGATCATATGTGTCTTTAATATGTCTTCTTAAATCCCCCCTGAAATTTCAGGTGGATGTAGTATGGTTTAGAGACCTAATTCAGGAAAGCACTTATGCATATGTTTAAGTCCATCTCTATTCAGAAAAGCACACGTTTAATTTTAAGCACCTACTTAACTTCCTTTGAATTCAGTGGAGTTAAAGTAAGTGCAAGGGTGGTTTCTGAATAAAGAGCCTTAGGCTCTTACAAAGCATGACAATATGTCATTAAACAGCTGCAAATTCCAACACTGTCTACATTTCATTGGTTTGTGAAGAGATATGATTGTATCAGGATGAGTTTATTCCAATTTCTTTATAATACCACAGCTACTGCTGTGAAACTAGTGATCAAATTCAGCCCAGTCATAAACACCATTGACCTCAATAGCAATCCTGGCTTCTGAGCAGCTATGAAAAATCAGCTCCATGACTGACTACAATTACTTCAGTGTAAAGGTGGAGTTGATATCAGTGAAATTACTCCAGATTCACATTGGTCTAACAGAGCAAATCTGCACCTATGGAAAGCTCTAGAAGATAACATTAATGACACAGATGCTAACAAGATTAAAATAAATAGCACAAAGAAAGTTGAAGATATATATTTTAAATGTCTAAATCAAATGTGATATTATAATAATGAAATGAATGTACCTGTCCAAGAATGAGAAAGTATCACAAGATACTACTTATGTATGATGGGACATTATGGGGAAAATTATACATGTCCTTCCAAATGAGTGTCTGTGGAAGGTGGTGGGGAAGAGCTAAAGGATGATTCTTGATGTCTTGTTATGGTTTTCATAAGTGGGGAGAGAGAGAATGAGTGTGTGTGTGTAAGTACGTTGTTCTGAGACTGTATTTTTCCATTTGGTTTTGAGTTGGATTCCCAATGATTTGTCAAGGCACCTGGTTTTTAACCTAACTGGCTTTTGTTTAAATTGAAATAAATAAATATTTATAAATGTACTCCTGTAATTAAAAATGGAATGATGATCCACATCACAAGGAGGAGAGTTATGGCTGCATGGTCAACCTTCATTTTGTCATTTAATAATTTTGACTACTTAATAAGGAAACCTTAAACTCTTTAACATAGATTTTTATTGGGGAAAATTGAATACATACAGTCTTTTTGGGGGGCTATATGGAGTTTCTCATATTTATCTTTAGTTATCAGCAAGCCTCTTCAGATATCCATAGGATACTGTCTCTGAGTGCTATTTTAGCTTTTTCCTCAGGGAAGACATCTGTCCATGCCCCTTCACTAGTTCTTGCCATCTTATCAATAGCTGCTGATTTTCCTTATATATATTAATTTCTGAATCATATAGCTTGGGTTGCCAATATGTTTATCCTGAGTAGTTGTTCTCACCTTTCTTTGTCATTATCTGGCTCTTTTATTCTGTGAATGTTTGTCTTAATAAGTATTGACTCCTGTTCATGCAGCATGCCAGAAAACTACCTAGGTATACCTATTGCCCCTTTGGACCAAGAACTACTAAGCTTCCATGCTGAAATCTATAATCTTCTTGGAGAGAAACCAGGTCATAGTAAGGGTGACCAGAGAGAAGCTGCTAGGATTTGGAAGAAGCAACAGTAATTTGGCCCATGTGCTAGACACCATTTCAGTTGTATTTTTAACACAATTTTATTTACCAGGTTATTCATTAAGGGCTAGATTGGGCAAATTGCACACACCTCTGTGCTGAGAGAAATGCAGAGCTTCCTTACCCTAGTGAGGGCACTGAGAAGAATTGTCCCTACCTTACAATCTCTCTGTAGGTTACTTGCTGCAGTTAGACTGTAACCCCTTCACTCTCTTCAGGGGTGATGTTTGCCCATAAGGATGAATCAAGGAAGTAGCCCTTACTCTCCCCTGTGCTCAGGGATTCATTACTTAAGGCATGAAAGGGTACGATGGGTTCCCTGCATATATCCCTTTCTCCACTCATCTAAAGTGACCCACTAGCTTTTTTGTGGCTCATGCATCCATGTCCAGTAATGTCATTGTTGCTTAAGGTATGTACTTGTACTACTCAAGCTTCAGCCTTAAATCAGAAAGAAGAAATCCCTGCTGCGAAGAGAAGGGATTTGATCTGATTCACTTGGTTAGGGTAATAGAGAAGAGATTATGTCCTTTAAAGATAAAAATAGTTTCACTGTGATTTAACTTTTTGATGGGCAGCAATTCATTTAAGTGCCTTCTGTTGTTCTGTGTGCAATGCTGATGTGACATGACTAAAAACTAGGTGAAAGTTCTCTTAAAACTTTAAAGTTCTATATCTCAGCTGTAAGTTCAGCACATTGCACTGCACTTAAAATGGACAGGCCCAGCTTGAACGGGGGTGGGAGGGAGTGGAGTTACAGTTTTCAGACCCAGACATATGGAATTAGAGACTACCAGATCCTCAAAATGTAGACACCTACCTCCCTACCTGAAATCAATGGGAATCTAGGTGTGTAAGTATCTTTGTGGGTCTGGGCTCCAATATCTTTAGTTTTTTCTAGAAAAGAGAATCGGGATATTTGTAAGAGTAATTTAGATTGTGAAGGAAGGCGTACTTAAATATTGACAGTAGCCCCGTTTTCTACTCTGAAAATTGACTGTAGAAATGGCATTATGAGGCTTCCTGCTTATTGCTTCTCCAAGTGACCTGGTCAAATATGTTCTGTTTAGAAGTAAAATGCTGTTTTCTACTAATTGCCAGCCCTGCCAACTCAAGCTGGGGTTTGAGAGCCAGAAACCAAGAAAGACATCTCTCTGGCTGGCTCTGGCCAGAGTTTCAGTACTGTTGGAGTTGGGAGGAGGACCTGCCACTATTCCTACTACCAGCCTATGGCCTCAGCCACAAACTTTTATATTTGGGGGCGGGCGGAAGCAGTAGCCTTTTGGGATGAAAGAGTATTATGATACAAATATGGCAGCCAGAGCTATTCTGCAAGGGTTGAATGGTGTATGGAGGACAGGGAAACACCTTTCCCAGGTCCCTGATTTGATCTCCCTCCTAGCTTCCACATCTTCCCCTCCCCCAAGAAAATTACCCTTGTCTAACCAACTCCCACACTCTCCTGATAACAAGAACCTGGTCCCTCCTGCCTTCTTGCCCTTGCTTTCCCCACAAATTGAGGCTCCCATTACCCACTTCTTGCTGAAGTGCTAACCTTTTCTGCTGGTCCTCTCCTTGAGAAGTGCACAGCCTCAGCTTCCTTTGCAAGAGCTGCTCAGTCCTCGCCTTACTTGCAGCCAGCAAATCCTCCTGGCTTTTTTCTTGTCCACATAACCTTTAAAATGCACCCAGTTTCCAGTTCTTATCATCCAGTTAAAGCAGACACCATTAAAAACATTAAAAGAAAATGTGTACTTGTGGCACCTTAGAGACTAACAAATTTATTTGAGCATAAGCTTTTGTGAGCTGTAGCTCACAAAAGCTTATGCTCAAATAAATTTGTTAGTCTCTAAGGCGCCAGAAGTCCTCCTTTTCTTTTTGCAAATACAGACTAACACGGCTGCTACTCTGAAACCTGTCATTAGAAACATGGTTCACCAAGTCACAATACTCAGCTTTGCTACAAGATTTGCAAGATCCTCTATAATTGGAATTGGAATCCCTAGAAAAACCTCCATATATTTAAATATTGGAAGTGTCTTTACAGGTCCTTTACACTACTCACACAATATAAAGTGGCCAAAAGCTGGCAGCAACTCCCCAGCAGAGAATCCTCCTTGACAAGGAGAACACTGGGGATTAGTGTGTCAGCTCCAGATCTGCACTTCTGTCCCCAATTCCCAACGTCGGAAGTGTGGAAGGAGATGGGGGGCATGATAGAAATCTGTTGTGCTACGTCCATTCTGCACTGGCACAAAGTCCATTAAAAACCCTACCCCCATGACAATTCAGAGCTGCATAGCAACTGCTGTACATTGTGTCAGGGCTGGACTGGCTCTGAGAATCAAACAATGTTATACCAATAAAATAAAAACCAGCAGGATCTTATTAAAGGGGAAAAGGCAAAATGCCACATTTATTGTGAATACAGAAAGAATCATAGTAAGCAGTTCGTTATAGCTATAACATTCCATTCAATTTCATATTTATTCACACAGTCATTCATACACACACACACACACACAGGTTCTGCAAGGTTGTTATCACAGTTACCAGCCTTAGAGTTGCTCATGCCAAGCCACTGGCCAGGTGGCCTGGACATGAGGAGGGAGCAGGGCCTTGTCAGATGCTCATCTGATGGTCCTGGAAGTTGGTTTGCAGAATCAGACCCCCCAAGTTCTCACTTTCTAGAGTCCATTTTTATAGGAATTTCTTCCTATGCCAGTCTATGGGAATTGCTTCATCATGCTGATGCTGAATCAATCAGCAGATGGCACATTCCTGACGGCTCCGTGCTGCCAGATGTTATCTTGTTCTTTGGTTCTCCCATTCTTGAGGCTGTTGGGTGGATTCCAGTCTGCCCTCCGGGGGTCCTCTGGTTATTTCCCCTTGACATCTTCTTCAGCCGATGGACACTGGATTCTTAGGCTGGCACCTCCCTGATCATTCAGTTATTATCCACACCAAGCATCCATCCACATACATTCTCTATCTCTATTTTAATCACAATTGTTAACAAAGCGAGATGAATACAACAAAAGGGCGGGGAGTCTCTGGGTGCTGTTTCTGTTGTTACAGAGTATTGCTTTGAGTCTCTCTCTGTGTGAGTAGTTGTTGTTACAAAGAATTGCTCTGAGAACAGACTCTGTCTTAGAATGTACTAACACAATTAGCAGCTTGCAAGTTTCACACATAGAGGGAGAGAAACAGTACCAAAAACCAAGAGTCCTCTTAATTAGTAATACCCTGGAATTTAAACTATTGGGACTCAAACTCATTTGTGATTTTAATACAGAACTTCTTTAATATGATCCAACAACAGCCTCCCTTGACGTTAGGCCTGCATTCCTGCACAGTACCACGCATTGCTGTGGCACAGCAGAGAAAGAGTCCTGCCTGTAAGGCTGAGTAGTGTCTGAAATGCAGCATGCTTTATTTATGTAAAGAGCTTTTATGTCTCCAGCTTCCCTTGCACTTTCTAATCGACTGTCTACTTCAATTTAACACGTTGCATAGGATGCAGATATAATATATTGGATTAGACCAGAGTTCTGCCCTCATTTGCAGTTCTGGGGAGGTAGAATCATAAAGGAAGGCCCAATTTGACTCACGGAGTTGTCTAAGCTTTGTCTCCTACACTGATTCAGCATTTAAACCAGAAAGCATCTTCCTGCTTGCTAGCCATTCCACGAAGAATTTGTACCAAACCAGCTTTTGAGGTTTTGACAATATTTGCTAGATTATCACTAGGTGGCAGCAAAAAACCACTTCAGATTTAAAAATAAATGGGACTGGAGTTATTCTGTTGTGGTAAACATTTTCCAGCCATAGAGAGCACAACTGTACTGTTCTGTTTGAGTGGTGACACACATGCATGCCTATCTGAAGGTAGATTGTCCAGTGCTGTACTTAGTCAAACTAAAGGCTGGTCCAAATGAGCTCCTGCATTTCCCGTCATACATTCAGTTGTGGCAGGCAACATATTTTCACTCTTAAAGGAACTCCTTTCATTTCAAACAGTTTAGAATGGGCTTCATCCAGGGTTGACAGGGATATCATTCCATGATGCTTCATGTCAGGTGCTTCCCATTTCACTAACCTGCTCCTTCCATGACACACCTCTTCTCACAGGCCCAGCCACAGATATAGACCACTCACAAACCTGAATCACTCAAGCACTGTGAGTGTTACAGCTTTGCTATTTCTTATTTGTATAGCAGCAACATTGGGCTAGGATGTGGCCAGTCAGGAATGGAGACTAGAATTGTGCTCCAAAGAGTTTCAGAGCTAGATACAAACAGAGGGTGGAAGTGGGAAGCCATGGGAGAAGTGTGACTCCACACAATTTACCATGCATCTGGGTAGTTCCACTTTTTGTTTCTATTTACTTTTTCTTTAAGGAAACATTTTCAATTATCTACTTAATTAATGCTTGTCTCAGGGGGCATGAGCTTTATGTAGGGATTAAGGGGCATCTAAATGGAAGAAGGTCCCAATATGAGTGTAGGAGAAGAACATGAAGAGGGCAGTTAGTTGTGGGGCTTCAGCAGAGCAAAGTAGACAAGAGCTGAGACGCAGGAGGGAGTCAAGTTGTGCAGGGCCTGGAAAGCAATAACAAGCAGCTTAAAAACGATGCAGAGCCAGGCTCGCTATCTGGCTGCCTCATTCAAACAGACTAGGTATGCGGCATCCCAGATGAGGATTGATTAAGCAATCAGTTGCAAATCTGACTCATGTGCAGTCAATAGTAGCCCAACAGTTTTCAAGTGTTCTACAAATTGTTTAGTCGGGCAGTCATTTTACCTGTATAGATTGGAATGACAGATTGTCCCTATAAGCTAGTCACTTGCCGTTTTTGAAGGGTTACGTCTCTTTCAGGAAGTTGTTCACAAAGTGGAAGTACCTGACTAATTATTCTCCCCCCATGCATTTTGCTGAATACAATGAATAACTTGCTGAGCCTCACTTCTTAAGGGCCTAATTGTGCACTCAGGTGTGCAGGCATCTCTCACTGAACAGCATCACCTAACAGAATAGGTAACTATCCCACTGACTGTACAGAATTTGATGGAAGGCAGCAAACCTTTTGCAGATGGGCTGCAGAGTCATTGCAAATTGAGGCTCTGGTTGCAATTGCCCTGGGCTGCTATCAATTATTTTAGCTGGGCAGGCAGTCATGCCTACAGCTGAGGTTGACAACACTTTCTGTTATAAGACCCTGTATTCATTTGCTTATAACTCTGTCAAATCTTAACCAGTCAGACTAAAGTTTTCCATGCTGGGTGTCTGCCTCAGGCTGAATTTCTGGGGGAATGTTTCGGCTAAAGCTTAGCCACTTCTCAGAATGTTAGGGGGAAAATATGTTGTTTTCTCAGTGTTAAAAAACATTTTACCTGCCATTTCGCTGAGAAGCTCTAGTGCCCCCCTGCTTTCCAGCAGGGACTTGTAATTTGGGGTGGGGTGGTTTGATCTGGTGGCAGTGATATCCCTTTTACTATCCCAATGAAAACCAACTGAAATTTGGTCAATTTAATAGCCTCTGGGGGAAAAAAACCCTCAGTTTTCATGAGCTAGTAGATTTGTAGACTAAATTCTGAAGAGTCCATCTGCAGTAAGCGTACTCAAACCTGGGGCTGCCTGGGCTGGGCAGGTCTTCCCTCTTGCTGCCAGAGGCTGCTGGGCTCAAGAACTGAGAGAGGGGAGAGTGTTTCCTTTGCCCTCAGTGCTCCTGCTGCTGGCATCTAAGCAGGAAGCTGCTTGACTGGAATGCAGATCAGTGGAGGGGAGGGGAGCAGGAACCAGGATGCAGTGTGTGGATAGGAGATGAGAGGGAGTGGGACAGGAGCCAATGTGGATGTTGAACAGGAGCAAAGGGGATGGGGGTAAAAGCTAGATGTGGGGTGGGTAGTAGTGAGAAAAAAAGACAGACTGGGGCCACACAGAGGCAGAAGGAACTACAACCACTAAAGCACATACTCCTCCAGAACCTGGAATTAAACCCCTGAGTCACTACATTCCTCCTCTGTCAGCAAATAGCTGAGAAACTCACTGGCAAAGCGCATATTTCATCCACCTCTAGTGTCTGATCTATATAGAGGCTAACAGGTTACTTCTGCTACCAGTTACTTCATTAGCTCAAGTGGATTTAAAAATTTCTGTGTGCTGTGGATCTAAAGGTCCAAACTGTCTAGCAGACACACATTGGTAGTCAGTATGGTTCCCAGATTATGGAATTTGTTTTCTCAGTTTGCACTTTTAAAACTGTAGGAAATTAACATTTTTAATATAGCACTTAATGTAAAGTTGCAAAGTCAAAAACTAAAAAATTGGAAATGCCAGAACTAAGGTTGTCCATGCAATAGGACAGCTGTCAGGGGGGTTCGTGAGCCATACCAGGTACATGCCCAAGCTCACGGCTCCATGGAGGAGCCACCAATTAATATTCCCAGCGGGCCATGGAACTAGAGTGGAGTACAGACTTGCCCACTGGGGTTCCTCCTCAGGTGGCAGCAAGCCCCATCACTTCATATCTAGGTCAGACACAAGGGCAAGGAAATACAAGCATGTACAGAGGTTTTCTGGGTGTGTTTTGGAAGCAGACTGGCTGGTGTTCAGCCAGCTTGGGTCGTGTACTGGAGGAGATGGGAGGGCTCACAGGGCAGGGGCCCGATGACAAGTTTGGGAGGGCCATGATTGAGAGGTGGACTGTGAGCACCATCCCACACAACTCACTCAAGGAAAGCCGGAGGCAAGGCTGCCCTCATTTGCTGGAGCACATGATGGGAGACACATGGCATGAACAGACCCATGCACAGGCTAAGCACCATGGGGTCCACCTAGTGCCTCCAATTGTTGTCCAGGAGGTCTCTGATTCTAATGGTTCCAGCTAGGACCAGCCTCTGACACACCAAAGGGGACTCCACCAACTGCATGTGTAGATTGGGATTGGGTAGCAAAGGTTCTGCTATGGATCTGGTCACTGAAACTAACTTCCAGGTCCAGAGAAAGTCCTGGTAGAAGGCCAGCAGCTCAGAGAGACCTCAGGGGAGACCACTCAGGTAGAGCTGACAGAACTGCTGGTCATATCAGAGTCCTTGGAGGCAGGGGAAGAAGGCATGCGTCAGCACGCTCCATGCCAGACTACCTGAAATTTAAAGGAATCTCTGCAGTGCCTGAAGGTGGAAAACATGGACTTGGGTTCAGATGGAGAGCAGGCACTGTCTGCCCTCTCCTAGGGGTGGGGTGGGGTGGGGGTGGCTCAGGAACCGCCCCTCCCTCCCCCACCGAGACCCAGTCAGTAGAACTCCAGGATCTTTTTCTGGAGACTGGCCGGGGCAGGCTCAGGGTGTTAAGCTGGTGCCAGAGCATGGACAGGACCAACTGGTGGAGCACCAGCACCCTCCCCTGAAGGGAAAGGCAGTGGAGCAGCCCCATCCAGCTCCAAAGTTGGTCATCCTCCTTGGCCTCAAAAATGACCCAATTCTCCAGAAGGGAGCGATCGACGGTGGAAAGGTAGACTCCCAGATAGAGCAGAGGACCCACATCCCACTGTATGGCCCAGACTGCAGGTAGCTGGGACCCTGCCAGCCAGATAGATGGCTTGGCAAGCTTCGGGTAGCGCCAGGTCTCCCAGGTCCTGAGCCACAAGGGGCACATCGTCCGCTTCTCAAAATACACATGTTCCTCCACTTCAGCTACCAGCTGGCTTCAGTGGCCAGATCAGTGTCAGTCTCCTATCACAAGATCATGAGCATCCCCCACCCAAAGAAGGAGAGAACCTGGCACCTGCAGAGATGCTACAGCCCCTGGTGTTCAGCGAATGAGTTTGGTCGTATTGGGTTGGCTGAGGATCATCCTGGTTGGGAGTACTGCCCACCCCCACGCAGACAAACAGCAACTCATGGTCGTTCCCAAACACAGCAAGGAATCATGGAAGCTGCAGGCCGGCTGGAGGCCATGGCATCCTGTTTCCTGGTCCCTTTGCCTTCTGCCCTTGTGGCCCGAAGAACAAGATTACAGTTCCCCCACCACTGGAGAGCAACCTGCACCTCCCACCTGAAGCTACAATGTCTGCCAGGACCTGGCACAGGTCATCCTCCAGCACAGGGGGAGGGGAGCTGCATAGCCTCAGCTGAACCTTCAGACTCCCAGTCATGCTCATGTGGGCTGATCAGTGGTCCCACAGCCTGCAGGCGGGGCACATGTGCCCTCCTTCAATGATAGCGAAACCCAGTGCAGTACCACTTGCACCAAGTTGTTCAGCCCAGCCCCGACACAGGAGTGAGCAGCAGAGGGAGTTCAGCAGTCTCCAGAGTGTTCTCCCCCCCCACCAAGAAAGGGAAGATGACAACCTCAGAGGCAGCAACAACATGGGAGGTGTAGGGGTCAGGAGTAGGGTGACCAGACAGCAACTGTGAAAAACCGAGAAAGGGGGTGGAAGTGGGGGCTAATAGAAGTCTATATAAGAAAAAGACCCAAAAATCGGGACTGTCCTTATAAAATTGGGACATCTGGTCACCCTAGTCAGGAGTGGGATTAGGGTACTCAGGCACCGAGCTGCTAGAGTGCAGCACTACTTCACTAGGGGCAGTGTCCTGTGTGATAGGTGAAGGAAGGGGTGACATGCTGGAGTTTGCACCCAGATCAAGGCCCACTTGCAGAAGGTCATCTGCCCACTACAGGGGTCAGACCTAGGGCCCCAGTCTCCTGAAAGATGGCCTGGAGGCCCCCACCTGCCATAAGAGGGTAGTCCCTGTCATAAATATAAAGGGAATGGTAACCACCTTTCTGTATACAGTGCTATAAAATCCCTCCTGGCCAGAAGCAAAATCCTTTCACCTGTAAAGGGTTAAGAAGCTAAGGTAACCCCGCTGGCACCTGACCCAAAATGGCCAATGAGGGGACAAGATTCTTTCAAATCTGGAGGCAGGGTGGGACAAAGTGTTTGAGCTGTCTGTGCAATGCTTTTGCCAGGAACAGATCAGGAATGCAAGCCTTACAACTCCTGTAAAGTTAGTAAGTAATCTAGGTAGAAAATGTGTTAGATTTTCTTTTGTTTAATGGCTTGTAAAATAAGCTGTGCTGGAGGGAACGTGTATTCCTGTTTTTGTGTCTTTTTGTAACTTAAGGTTTTGCAGAGAGGGATTCTCTATGTTTTGAACCTGATTACCCTGTAAGGTATTTACCATCCTGATTTTACAGAGGTGATTCTTTTACCTTTTCTTTAAATAAAATTCTTCTAAGAACCTGATTGATTTTTCATTGTTCTTAAGATCCAAGGGTTTGGGTCTGTGTTCATCTGTACAAATTGGTGAGGATTATTATCAAGCCTTCCCCAGGAAATGGAATGTAGGGCTTGGGGGGGATATTTCGGGAGGAAGACGTCTCCAGGTGGTCTCTTTCCCTGTTCTTTGTTTAAAATGCTTGGTGGTGGCAGCGTACGGTTCAAGGACAAGCCAAAATTTGTACCTTGGGGAAGTTTTTAACCTAAGCTGGTAAGAATAAGCTTTGGGGGTCTTTCATGCAGGTCCCCACATCTGTACCCTAGAGTTCAGAGTGAGGAAGGAACCTTGACAGTCCCCATCAGCAACCAAGAGGTGTTCCACCTCGGTGCCAATGAAGGGGACAAGTGGCAGAGAGGCAGGCAAGCTCCATCTGAGGCATCCTCCCTAAGGACTCAAGGAGGGGGCCAGTGTCACACCCCTTCTCTGCCAAAGTCTCCTCAGCCAGCTCCAACCACAGAACTTTCTTGGACAGCACAGAAGAAGGCTGAGGAGCAGCTTCTATAGATGGAGAGAGTCCAGCGAAGGGCAACAAAAATGATTAGGGGACTGGAACACATGAGTTATGAGGAGAGGCTGAGGGAGCTGGGATTGTTTAGCCTGCAGAAGAGAAGAATGAGGGGGGATTTGATAGCTGCTTTCAACTACCTGAAAGGGGGTTCCAAAAAGGATGGCTCTAGACTGTTCTCAATGGTAGCAGATGACAGAACGAGGAGTAATGGTCTCAAGTTGCAGTGGGGGAGGTTTAGATTGGATATTAGGAAAAACTTTTTCACTAAGAGGGTGGTGAAACACTGGAATGCGTTACCTAGGGAGGTGGTAGAATCTCCTTCCTTAGCGGTTTTTAAGGTCAGGCTTGACAAAGCCCTGGCTGGGATTATTTAACTGGGAATTGGTCCTGCTTTGAGCAGGGGGTTGGACTAGATGACCTTCTGGGGTCTCTTCCAACCCTGATATTCTATGATTCTATGATTCTATGTCTTCCAGGAGGCCTCCTCTCTCTCCTTGAGGGAGAGGTGCTGGGCCTACAACTTGCACTTGTTGTGCTTTCCCCCCATGACCAGTAGCCAGCCCTCAGTGGTGGTGTCATTAGAGGGCTGACCAGCAGGGGTGGGTGCAGTAGGCAAGGGCCATGTGTTTGGGACTTGGAGGAAGGCATAGAGATGGGTCAACAGAGGGAGAGGTGGTGTCCGCATGAGATGGGCCCTCTCCCAAGCTCCCAGATGTCACAGCAACCCACTCCTCTGCAGACCCTGCCCAACAGCAATCAGCAGTGGGATCTGTCTGCTTCACTTGTCATGATGGGATGCTGCCCCCCCAGGAGCTGAGCAAAATTTTCAGCTGGTTTTGGAAGAGGAGGAGGGGGACTGAGAGGGAAGGATTACCAGCAGTGGCAGGGCAAGCACCCTCTTGTGTCTCAAGGGTGCTTAGCATCCCTCTCCGCCAGGCTGAAGGACAGTCCCTCTGGATGTGCCCTGAAGTTTGGCAGAAGAACCACTAAGCCTCCCCTGTGGATAGAGACTTGCCAGAAGAATGAGAGGATGTGGTGGAGGGTGGGGTCCTTACAGCCCAGTGGGAGAGGGTTGAGAAGAGAACAGCTTCCCCAAGGTGGAGAGGGGAAGCAGAGGGGCAGGTGGAGAAGGGAAGCAGAGGGGCAGAGTTGGGGAGGAAAGGTAGGACAGGTACCCCCTCCAGGACCTTGAGGGGGACAAAAAGAACCCCCACCAAGATGCCTTTCTCCACCACTCTGGGTGTAAGCCTATGATGTCAGGAGGAAGACAGCCATCCAGCACATCTGGAGGCTGCCACGATGGCTGAGGGCCCCACCACCCATGCCAAGGCCTATATGTAGGTTTCAATATGGGACGAGACAGCCACCAGGAGGCAAAGGATGTTGGGTAGAGAAGGGGCCTCAGGCATCACTGATATTAGAAAAGGAGGTAGCAGCAGTAGGGGCACTGTTGGGTGGAGGGACCACAGTAGATGGTGATGGACCAGCGGGCAGGGCCATGGCCACCTGGGCAGATGCTCTGGGGGCTGAGGTGTGAGCATCCCCAGAACTGGTAAGGGATGGCAGGTGGAGGGGGAGACATGGAAGGAGCCTTCTGGCAGGAGACTCTTGCCCTTTTACCTGCTCTGTCCCTTTCTGCTGGCCCAGGGGGCTCCCTTGGTGTTGACGGGAGTTTTGGCCATGGAGTCCTTGCTTGTGCCTGCTGCTGTCACCCCAGGGGGGTGAGGGTGTTAGCTGTAGTTGCCATGGGGATGACTGTGGGGGAAAGCTGAGGTGGGGCAACAACAATATCCAAAGAATCCCCCTCCCTCAGTCTCCCCCTCCACTCCCCTCCCATGGGCAAAGCCACTGGAACAGAAACCTTGTGCATGGCCAAGTTGGGGTCCATAACTGAGGACTGGTGAAGGGAACAGCCACTGGAGTTGGGAACTGAATAATAAAGGGTGGGGTAGGGGTGGGGAAGACAGAGGCTAATCATTTCTCCCCCGTGAGCACAGCTCAGGGGGACAAGGGCATAAACAGAAACTGGGGGGGATGACTAATTAAACAAATAAGAAAAAGTGGGTGTCACAACAGGCAGTTGAGGGGGGGGCAGGACTGGCTCTTCTGGCTGCACTGTGAGTGAGGATGCAGTGAAGGGGGGTGTCACAAGTGCAGGGAGTACATGGGGCAAGTGTGGTGAGGCAGGGGACAAACAGTAAGTGGAAGTGGCCTGAAGTAAGTGGAAGGGGGCAAAAGCAAAGGGTGGAGCTTGGATGGGCTAAGGAAGGCAGGTAAACAGAGAGCAATGGGGGCACTGGGCTGGGCAGGGGAGGTAGGTAATGACCTCAGGGCAGCAGCAGACTGCCAGGGGAAGGGGACCACGTGAGACAGAGGCAGTGGGCTTCAAGGTTAGAAGGGGAACATGCAAGATGGGGTGGGAAGAAGCAGCAAACTGCAAGGGAGAAGGGAACCATGCAAGGCTGGGGGGCTGGCAAACTGCAAGAGATTGGGGCTGGTCGGCACACAGGAGGAGAGTGAAGGGGAGGAGAAGCCCCACTAGCCAAATATGAACTGAGAGGGAGGAAGAGTCCAAAGGAGGCATATCATAAATATAAAGGGAAGGGTAAACCCCTTTGAAATCCCTCCTGGCCAGGGGAAAGCTCCTCTCACCTGTAAAGGGTTAAGAAGCTAAAGGTAACCTCCCTGGCACCTGACCAAAATGACCAATGAGGAGACAAGATACTTTCAAAATCTGGGAGGAGGGAGAGAAACAAAGGGTCTGTGTCTGTCTGTATGCTGGGTCTTTGCCAGGGATAGACCAGGAATGGAGCCTTAGAACTTTTAGTAAGTAATCTAGCTAGGTATGTGTTAGATTATGATTTCTTTAAATGGCTGAGAAAAGAATTGTGCTGAATAGAATAACTATTTCTGTCTGTGTATCTTTTTTGTAACTTAAGGTTTTGCCTAGAGGGGTTCTCTATGTTTTGGAATCTAATTACCCTGTAAGATATCTACCATCCTGATTTTACAGGGGGGATTTCTTTATTTCTATTTACTTCTATTTTTATTAAAAGTCTTCTTGTAAGAAAACTGAATGCTTTTTCATTGTTCTCAGATCCAAGGGTTTGGGTCTGTGGTCACCTATGCAAATTGGTGGGGCTTTTTACCAAACCTTTGTCCAGGAAGTGGGGTGCAAGGTTTTGGGAAGTATTTTGGGGGGAAAGACGCGTCCAAACACTTCTTCCCCAGTAACCAGTATTAGTTTGGTGGTGGTAGCGGCCAATCCAAGGACAAACGGGTGGAATATTTTGTACCTTGGGGAAGTTTTGACCTAAGCTGGTAAAGATAAGCTTAGGAGGTTTTTCATGCAGGTCCCCACATCTGTACCCTAGAGTTCAGAGTGGGGGAGGAACCTTAACAAGGCATGTGCACCTACTTTCACTTGAAATAAAAGTCTCTGCTGCAACAGTCCCAGGCCAGGTGAGTGAAAGCCAGCCAGCAAGCAAATGGTTGTCAGGAGCAGTGGGCTGTGGATTGAATGGGGGCAGGGCTCCACACTACTCGCCATCAGTGACAGCAGCAATGACAAGCCCCACCCACAGAGTCACAGGTGGGCAGGGAATGAGGCCAGCTATTGCAGGAACAGAAAGGATGGTCTCATGGTTTGGGAGCCACCCTGGAGGACTACCAATCCCTGCTCTACCAGAGAGTTCCTATGTGGTTCTGGGAAAGTAACACACAAAATTTTAACAGGTGACCATTGTGTGTTCTTCATTTCTGGGGTGCCCAACTTGTGACATCTTGGGTTGGATTTAAGGAAGTGTTGTACACTCACAACTGCAAGTGAGGTCTATGGGAGATCTACTCTGAACATAGAAAGTGCAATGAAAATGCTAAGTTCTCTGAAGAAATCAGGCCTGGACCATCTCACGTTGGACAACCAGAATTAGAGTATCTTTTCACTTTAATCTCTCTGTGCCTCTATATCACCCCCTCACCGAAGAATGGTGTTGTGAAGAGAATTTCATTAACGTTTATGAAGCACTCATACTACAGAGTGATAAGTGCCATAGAAAGGCTAATGGGGAAATTACTAATTCTGTATTCACTACAGGGTTTAGGGCTACATATTGTATGATGATAACTGTTGAATAGCTACCCATTCAGTGAGTATGGCCCAACCTGTGCACTGAACAAATAAGGAGTCTTATGGGAAAAATATGTGATCATGTAATTAAAGACTATGTAATAATGCATATGTACAAAGTGCCATGTTAAGGTTGCATGGGCAACCTTAATTCTGGCACTTCCTAACTATTAAGAGATTGACTTTGTAACTTTAATGTTCTTTTAATGTAGTTTTTTGGATATAATTGCTATGAGGCTGCCTGCCGTTTGGCATCTATCATAGCTTTTATTTGACATTTATTTTTGACACCAACACTCCATTATATCAGTTTGAAGCTGGGTCTCTGTTGTAATAATTGGAACAAGTAATATTGGCTTAGTGTACAGTATGTAGCTACACTGTAAAATCGTTTCTCTACTGGAGGGCAGGCTTCATGGATGATAACTATTTCATTGAATGCTGCCACAGTAAGAGCACTGGATAGTCACACTTCAGATATATTGAGAATAACAACCTCATATAATGTACGGGTAAAGGACAGTGAAACTCAGGAGGTGAAGGTGTTTGTGGGACATTTCTTGTTAAAGCTGTACCACCAAGTTGAAGATAAATGAAAGGAGATATTCTTTTTTCTGTGGTCTTGTGACCCTGGAATGTCTTAGTGCCAACTGGCAAAGGGCAAACAGGGAAAGCAAGGGGATCACAGGAATCTCCTGAGCCTAGTATGTGCATTCTGGTTCACCCAATATCATCATATGAGGTCTCACAAAAAAGCCAGTGTCACCCTGGTCATTAATATCATTGTGAAATGCATGTACAGATGTTGCATAAAGAGTTATGTATATACACTGAAAATTATTAAATCTGTGTCGAGACTGGTCACCAACAAATGTAAAAACCAGGTTTTCTGTCAGATTGGCTGTGTACATGTAAACTAATTATTGTATAGGACACAGTGGGTCTCCTATCACCAGTCTGAAGTGAGTGCAACCAAAGGATTGTGAGAACTTCAAAAAAAAAAAAAAGAAAAGAAACTAACAGGAAAAGACAAACAGAGTGGGGACAGAGAAGAGGGAAGGCCCCTATCTGGAACTACACATCAAACGTTTGCTCTACTATATTTGGGGAACAAAGACAACACTGAGGAAGTACAAGTACAGCAATTTTGCTTAATGAAAAACAGGACTCAACCAGGCTTGGTTGAAAACACTGGAGAGAACTTTGCATGAGATTACACTTCCTGAGAGAGGAGGTAAATCTTTTAGTAGAGTTCAACCTGTACAAAGCATGTTAGGACTTTTTTATTTGAACCATCCGTTTGCAATATTCTTACTATCAATTGAATCTCTGGGTTTTTTATACAAAATGTATCCTTGTTTTCACAATAAATATATCTAAGCAAAGTGGTGATCTTGAGTTGAATCTTGAATGCTAGTGTGTACTTTTTTTGGGGGAAAGCAGGCCTGGTAATTCTGTGAGTGTTCAGTAAATAAGGGGCTGGATACTGCAGGGAACTCTCGGAGGACTCAGGGGTTGGTGCATACCTATTGCTAACCTATACATAGAGAGTTGGGCATGTGAAGGCCTGGAAGGTAGTTTTTGTGCTGCCAGAGGCTGGTGGTTATAGGGAGTCAATCTACAGTAGGCATAGACAGGACTGCTTCACGCTCAGAGCAGGTAGTGGTGAGGTGCCTCACAACCCTGCGGAGCATCACAGCCTGCACCTTTAAATGTAGGGGAGCCTCCATGCATGTCTGTGCCTCTGTTGTGAGGCAGCTGCCATTTTGTTTCAGTTCAGAAGGCTATTGTGTGTTCTCCGTGAGTATTATTATGTTTGCTCTTTCTTAGGGACAGATTCTGCTGTGTTTTCATGCAAGTACACTATGGGGGGAGGTGCTTCCCTACATCCTTCAGGTGGCCCGTATAAGGGCCAGACAGAATTACAGCCCTGCACTCCAAGACAGCCCAGTGGGAGCAGGGAAGAGACAGAGCCCTGGTTTAAACTTCCCCACCCTCCACTTACAAACTGGCTGGCTGTTTGGTAAGAGAAAGCTATGCCTTGCAAAGGGGTGTCTTTGTAGGCATGCAGTCACTGCATACCCAGTAGCTTTGGACCCCCTTCTGCCTCTATGCCCTTCCTAGAGTTATGTAGCTGTACACTGTTCCATACTATGGTCTATGCCTAAATGATACTATCAAGTCCTTTGTTTTTCCTCAAACTAAAATAAAAGCCTTCAAGGCCCATGTTTCACAAACTGCTATCTATGGACCATGGCACTTGGTCACATGCTAAATCACATTAAAAAGACAGCTAAAAATATATGAATATCTTCCAGATATTTTTTTCACCTAAACAATGACCGCAGCTGTCGCTGAGATGTTATCTGATCGTGAATGAGCAAAGCAGCAGTCCAGGAGACTGTAAATGGATAGGAGGTGGACAAACCTTTCTGTTAAGTAGAAAAAGTTTGAAAGCCTCTCATATAGACTGAGAAATTCAAATTTTGTTCTCTGCATTTGACAAGAGAGTACAGAAGATGGAGTGAATCTCCCTCTATAGTTGAGTTTACCCTGTACATTATCCCTTCCAGTGATGCCTGCTGTCCCTGATTATCACATATTTCTGAACATTTTTCCCTTTCTTCTGGAATGCAACAAGCAGCAGGTGTTCCAACAAATGCATCCAGGGAGCCCCACTCCCAATGCCTGATTCTCTATTATGTATTCTAAAAACTGTCTGCCTCAGCAAGTAACACCTGTTTACACTGTTCTGTTTTATCAATGCAGAGTCAGTATATAGTTCAGGAATAGAGTATACATATTTCCTGGAGCTTATACTTCCTAGAATTTTGTTTCCTAAGGATCAGTGCATTCCTCCTTAACCATCTTTTTTAAAAGTATTTGAGTGTAGATGGGGAAAAGAAGCCAAATTGTTCACTCATCCCTCCATTTCTTGTCTCTAAGCACATGCCACTGCCTTCCATTCAAAAGCAGTGAAGTTATTTCACTGTAAGTGGAAAGAGAATCAGGCCCTACGGTGTTTATGGCTTGTGGAAAGGGAGGTAAGAAGGGGAAAAGGGTAACCTTCCCCACTCTGAACTCTAGGGTACAGATGTGGGGACCTGCATGAAAGACCCCCTTAGCTTATTCCTACCAGTTTAGGTTAAAACTTCCCCAAGGTACAAACTTTTACCTTTTGTCCTTGGACCTTACGCTGCCACCACCAAGCATGTTAAACAAAGAACAGGGAAAGAGCCCACTTGGAGACATATTCCCCCCAAGCCCTACACCCCCTTTCCTGGGGAAGGCTTGATAAAAATCCTCACTAATTTGTATACTGGACACTACGGTGCTAATAAATGATGGTCACATAACCACCACCCTATACCGGAAACCTACTGACCGCTATGCCTATCTACATGCCTCCAGCTTTCATCCACACCACACGATCCATTGTCTACAGCCAAGCTCTACAATACAACCGCATTTGCTCCAACCCCTCAGACAGAGACAAACACCTACAAGATCTCTATCAAGCATTCTTACAACTACAATACCCACCTGCGGAAGTGAAGAAACGATTGACAGAGCCAGAAGAGTACCCAGAAGTTACCTACTACAGGACAGGCCCAACAAAGAAAATAACAGAATGCCACTAGCCATCACCTTCAGCCCCCAACTAAAACCTCTCCAACGCATCATCAAGGATCTACAACCTATCCTGAAGGACGACCCATCACTCTCACAGATCTTGGGAGACAAGCCAGTCCTTGCTTACAGACAGCCCCCGAACCTGAAGCAAATGCTCACCAGCAACCACACACCACACAACAGAACCACTAACCCAGGAACCTATCTTTGCAACAAAGCCAGTTGCCAACTGTGTCCACATATCTATTCAGGGGACACCATCATAGGGCCTAATCATTTCAGCCACACTATCAGAGGCTTGTTCACCTGCACATCTACCAATGTGATATGCCATCATGTGCCAGCAATGCCCCTCTGCCATGTACATTGGCCAAACTGGACAGTCTCTACATAAAAGAATAAATGGACACAAATCAGACATCAAGAATTATAACATTAAAAAACCAGTCAGAGAACACTTCAATCTCTTTGGTCACTCAATTACAGACCTAAAAGTGGCCATTCAACAAAAAAAAACTTCAGAAAGAGACTCCAACGAGAGACTGCTGAATTGGAATTAATTTGCAAACTGGATCCAATTAGCTTAGGCTTGAATAAAGACTGGAGTGGATGGGTCATTACACAAAGTAAAACTATTTCCCCATGTTTATTCCCTCCCCCCATCCTGCCCGCTGTTCCTCAGACATTCTTGTTAACTGCTGGAAATGGCCCACCTTGATTATCACTACAAAAGGTCCCCTTCCCCCCCACTCCTCCCCGCTCTCCTGCTGGAAATAGCTCACCTTACCTGATCACTCTCATTACAGTGTGTATGGTAACACCCATTGTTTCATGTTCTCTGTGTATATAAATCTCCCCACTGTATTTTCCACTGAATGCATCCGATGAAGTGAGCTGTAGCTCACAAAAGCTTATGCTCAAATAAATTTGTTAGTCTCTAAGGCGCCACAAGTCCTCCTTTTCTTTTTGCAGATACAGACTAACACGGCTGCTACTCTGAAACCAGAGCTAGCTTAGTGCATCCACTCACAGCCAAGCATAGCATTACAGCATCTCCACCTCAGTTTCCTCCATGAGATAGCTTGTTTGGGACTGTGACAGTTGGTCTCATCTCCCCCCTTCTAGGGTAGTAGTAAAGAGTCCTTCAGGCCAAAAGCTCCCTGTACCTTTATCAGGCCCAACCTGAGGTCTAGAGTTTGTGTTCCTTCCTTAGGGAGGCTTTCCTATCCCCCTTTCCTGGGGATGTTAGGGAACCCCCCACATCTTCCTTCTCTGAGTTCCAGCCCAGTCACCCCATGATAAAGTAGTTAAGACCCAAATCTTACAGGCCCTTTCTGCATCCTACCCCCACCTATCCATAGGCACCTTTCCCAGGACTATGCCCACCAGTACACACCCTCAGGAAACCTGACTCAGCAGCTTTTCCCAAATCTGTTGATGAGGAGCCATTTCTTGACGGTTCCTAACTGCTCTGGCAGCCACCTGGAGCCTCTTCATGCCTGCTACCCTTTTCCTTCAGGGATGGTACCAAGTATGTACTCCCTGCTGAAGCTCTCCTCTCTCTCAGTCCCTTCTTAATGGCCCTCCAGTCCTTCTTTATAGGAATCACCCAGTCTGGTTCTCCCCAGCTGAGTCTAATCTTTAATTACCTGTCTCCAATGTGTGGTTTAAATCCTTGCTATTTAATCCAGCTTTCAAATCTCTTGAGCAGATGATTTACAATTACTTTAAACTCATCACAGAGGGGGAAATGGGGAAAGAAAGCGGATACAGGCAATGGATGTTTGTAAAAGCCCTGTGTTGCAAAACTATTAGCAACACATCACTCTTAATATAACTGCAAATTCTTCTCTCAGTTAAACTGATTACTGAATATTCTGAATTTACAGTTAAGTAAATCAGTGCCTTCAGTGTAAGTATTCCAGATCTACACTGGTGAAACTGAGGACAGAATTCAGCCCACTGTGTTTAGTTGACCCATTATTCTTGAATGCAGCTGTAAAACGTGTGCAATGTATCCCCAAAAACAGTAAGGATGGGCCAGATTCTCAGCTGGTATAAACGGCCATAGTTCCATTCACTTCACTGGAGAAAGTGTGGTGGGAAAATGAATAACATTCCAAGGTTTTAGAGATACATAAACAAGTTAAAAGAATCAATGAGATATGGAGCAAAAAGAAATTGATAGCGGGTCTTTTAGTAAATGATCAAGTTGAAAATTCTAACTTAGGAAAAGCAGACAGTTTTAAAAAAAGGGTTCCAAAAAGTTAGTAGTGATACAAACCAAAGAGTTTTGTGAACAAAAAAGAATGTTTGCTGAAGAAAACTGTAAGCTCTTATTTTGCTGGGTAGAATATAAAGATGATATATTGAATGAAATTTTCAGCATACAGGAACTCAAAAGTGCTATAGACAAAAAAAATAAAGCCCCATGTAAAGATAGCTTAGGTAAAGCAATGCTTTAGCACCTATGATTTAGATTTATGAGTTTATACATCGGAAATGATATCAGCACTGCCAAATCTATACCGACAGCACTAGCAACACAGATAGAGTAGGAACAGCCTTTTGTATCCCTAAATTTTGCATTAAGAGATCTATGAGACTATCCAATTTTGTGGCAATTATAACAACTGAATTGATGAGCATACTGTTGGCACTGACCTGGATAAGAGATGTATGCCCAACTTTGGCTGCTATCCTATCTGGCTTTTTATCATGTATAATAATGAGTAGAAAGAGAGCCTTGGAAAGCTGGAATGACTTAATCAATTAAATATTGTTCTTAACTATGGAGATAGTACAATTAGTAGACTGACTGAATGAATATAGTACTAGTGTGGATTCCGGTGCCTGTCAGGATACAGGGCAATGAAATGACACATAAATCAGCAAAATAAATCCCTTAAAAATGAGCAGGTTGACATAAAGATCACTCTGACTAAACAGGTTTCAGAGTAGCAGCCATGTTAGTCTGTATCCGCAAAAAGAAAAGGAGTACTTGTGACACCTTAGAGACTAACCAATTTATTTGAGCATAAGCTTTCGTGAGCTACAGCTCACTTCATCAGATGCATTCAGTGGATGAAGTGAGCTGTAGCTCACAAAAGCTTATGCTCAAATAAATTTGTTAGTCTCTAAGGTGCCACAAGTACTCCTTTTCTTTCTGAGTAAACAGAACTTCAAAGGTTTGGTTAAGAGAGAATTTAAAAAGGAATTGCAAGAACTAGGAGAAGAAAAAGAGAAATAAGGTTTTATGAAATATGTCCTAAACTTGAGGATAACAGTATACTTAATACTTATGATAGAAGGGAAAAAACTGTATTTAAAGTGCTACACGTCACTGTGATCTGAACGGTCATTTATATTTACTAAACAAGCACAAAGATGGGTGATGCAACACATGCAAAGTCCAAGGATCAGTTGAGCATCTGCTGTGGCAATGGAGGTAGAATTACATAGAAAGAAAGATTCTTTATGAAGAACTGAAACATCTCAAGGGGAAAGAATATAATCTGAATGGATTGGTGAGAGTACCAGGAAAGTGGGGTACCATTTTACTTACTTTGCTTTTTTAAGGATACAGAACTGAGTGAGGGGATATAGGTATTTGCTTATGCAAAAACTGTAGTAAGTGGCAGTCCTAGCCTTACATGCTGAGGCTGCTGTGCCATAGAAAAGAAAAGAAAAGAAAAGAAAGAAAAGGGCTGCAGAGAGAGAGTCAGCAGTCATTCTCTGCGGGGATAAAAGAGGTAAGAAGTGGTGCAGCAATGTAAGAAGGATTCTGAAGGCATAGACCTTATCTGTCAGCTACAGGATCCTTGGGTTGGAATCCAGAGCAGAGGGTGGGCCTGGGTTTCCCTACCAGCCACTGAGGAAGGTTGGGTGAAACCCCCTGTGGAGTGTAAGGACCGTGGAAGCCAGAGACAGGCAGAAGACTTGCTGTAAAGTCAGCAAACTATAGCTTGGTTGGACTCTATTACCCCAGAAGGGGTGGAGTAAAGCATGACCTGGCCAAAAGGTCAAGTTGTGGGAAGAGAGACCACTGCAGCAGCAGAGCGACTATCGGCAGGGGCACCATACAGGGAGACAGCTGTTACACCAGGCCTGGCCACAAGGAGGTGATCCTGCAGTCATTGAACCCCTTTATAGGTACCCATGGCTGAAAGAGGTGTCACACCTGGAATGTGTGCCTAGAGGCCAAAAGCCCAGGATAGTGTATAAACCTTGTCCAGTCCACAGCAAGTTAAATGCACATGGGACTCAGTGTTTGGCTCCCTCATTCAAATCTCAGTATCCAAAAGGGGGCACTCACTCAGATCTATGATACAGTGTCATTGTCCATCTTCTGGACCACACTTCCATTTGAGAGGTCACTAATTTACTTAAAATTTGGTTAGGAATCATCTTCCATGAATCTGAGCATTTAATGCTTCATTTCATCCATATTCTGCCATAGCATTTTTCATGACTGCAGAAACTTATAAGCAGAACTCCTCTAAGCAGGTAATGAATACCAATGATATATTTCTCACTATCAGTTATTACTTATACAGACAGAAGCATCAGAGTGTTAGGCACCCCCTCCCGCTTTTATCATTCTTGCTATTTAATCCAGCTTTCAAATCTCTTGTGCAGATGATTTACAATAACCATAAATTCATATAAGGGAAATGATATTGTCGCATAGCAATCTATACGGGTGGGATGTTGTTGGTTTTAACCTGTCTGGGGAATCAGTAGCAGAGTTCCTATGGTACTGGAGCACTAAGGTAAAATCTCTTCTTTTAACGTGAGCATTGCCAAATCCTTTGTCATGATATTCAGACCAATATATAACTCAATTTTCAAATTACTCATAAAGGGTTAAATGCCTTGAGAGTCTGCTGATCATCTCAGAAGGAATATTATATAGCTAACTTTTGCCTCTTATAGATTTATGGAACCATGAAAGAATGAATTAAAATTTTAATGACAAAATTTTAGGTAGGTTGTATAAATGCCAGCCATCCCAAGATTATTAGACTTAACATTTCTATTATACTCATTTAATTTACCAAGTGTCAAACTAAGAAACTGAACAAGCTAGTTTCTCATCATATAAAGCCACAAATGGTAAACAAAGGTCAGATCAGCTGAAAGAGGGGTATTTTTCATTCTCTTAAGCAAGAACATATGGGACAGAATGTTAAAAGCTACTGGTTGCTAGTTGGCATGGAAACCATGGTTTTCAAGACCTATCTAAGCTGTATGTAAACTGAGAGTTTGTTGCTATTACACCTTCACCAAAAGAATCAATCTAAACCTGGGATGAGAAATTGAAGAGAGCTAGGGTTTGTTTAAGAACAGAGCTTGTGTCAGTGCTCAGTTTTTCTGCATGCATATGCCAGGTGGCAAGCAGAAGATGTGTGCTTATGATTTTCAAAGGGATCCATCTGTTGGGTGTACAGTGTGTGCATGTTGAAGTATGGGAGCACACAAATGGGCAGGTTAGTGTCTGGCCATGAAGATAGGCATACTCTGACTATTTTCAGAATTGAATGGGGGCACCTAGGGTAATTTAGTCTCACACAAGCTAATGGTGGCTCTGGCAGGTACATGCCAGGAGAAACAGAAGGCTGATGAGTCAGTCACTGCTATTGAAAAAAGGCAATAGCTGAGGATGAGTGTGAGGATAAGGCTATAGTAAAATGAAGTGGATATAATTTTGGAGGGAAAAGGCAATAGGCAGGCTGGAGGAGATTGGGGAAGCAGAAAAGGAGGGAGGGAGGTGTGACATACCAGGGCACAAGCCAGACTAATGAGTAGTTGTGTCACACCTGTCCTATAGCCTGGTGAGTTATTTACAATGCCTTGCTCCTGTAGCCTCCAGCCTGGACTGCTCACAAACAGCCACCAGCATGTAAGTCACTCCCAACTATGTCTGTGTGTGCTGCAACCAGCAGGCCACATCTTGGCTCTTACCAGCCTGGATTATATGCAGGGTGACCCCAACACACCCTCAATCCTGGATTTTCCCTCACATATATGTCCTTTACTGCCCAGCCCTCTCCTGGACAGTACAAATAGATTGAGTCTGTTATTTCTTTAAGAGAATAATATGCACCCAATGTGTTATCCCAAATGGAGTGACCCAGACCCTTCAACTTGAACACGCTGGATTAGATAAAACAATAAAGTGTATTAACTACAAATATAGATTCTAAGTAAATACATGTAATGGGGTATAAAGTCAGAAATGGTTACAAGAAAAATAAAAATAAAATGCCTACTGGTGCCTAACTTAACAAAACTATATTAGATTCAAAGCAGAATTTTCTCACCACACATTTTCAGCAGTCTTACAGACCAAACTCTTTAGGTCAGTACCCGCTCCCCAATGGCTGCTTCCTTTGTCTCTTTGGGTGCAGTGTATGCAATGGGCCAGTAGAGAAAGGTGCCTTGGGGTGTTTCTGCCTCCTTTTTATAGTTCCATTCCCCTTTTTGAAAAACATTTCCAGCTGAGACCCCAGAGACAAAAAGTCTATGTGGAAGGATATTCCCTGATGGTTTTTTCACCTGTTTGAACTTCGTCTTCCCTTCCTGCGCGATGTCTCTGTTTTCTGCTTAATTGAAACTTAAGGCAAGCACACCCTCCTGTGTTTAGGACAAACTTGTTTGCCAATGCTGTGGCATTTGGAACATGTGCTAATAACAGCATACAGGGGAATCTTATAAATTCACATACAATTTTGCCATACCTATTTTACCAGGACACTATTGACCAGCAAATTATGAGTTTTTAAATGGTACCTCACAAGGCATACTTTGTGCAAACATTATTACAGTGGTGGAGGCACTGAACACAGGAATATTCTGTCACAGGAGGGCTAATGAGACACTACTGGAGTCAGGCATACAGCTCGTATACTTTTGCATGGGGAACTTTTGCTTGAAGTGTGCTGTAACAAATTAATATATATTAGTAGTATGTTAGCATATGATCCATTGGTCAATTAGCATAAGGATATGTTACTATATGCTAATGGGGAAGGTGGGAAATATGGCCCAACAGCTCTACATGTTGGGTCTACACTATTAATGTAAGTGTAACACAATGCCCTTAGGTGGGTCATCACCTGTGGGGACTGAACCTGGGAACTTTGGATCTTAAAGCATGACTTTCTGTTGCTGAAAGCTCAGATTCCTTAGCTGATTTTTAAACCTCTATACATGGACTAAGCACTAGAGGGAGACACAGTACCAAGCAGCATTAGAATAGGTTACACATTTCCCATGGCTGGAGAAGCTTGTCCCAAGCTTGCATTTCCAATATCCACATGGATCACTACAGGTACCCTGACATTCCTGGATACACCATCACCTGCAGGGAGTGAACCTGTGATTTCGGGATCTAAAAACATGAGCTTTTGCAGCGGAGCTAAATATCAAAAGTGCTTCTGCTAACCCTTTTGAGCATGTGGGAATGAACTTCATGTCAGAGAATCAGAAGAAATGAAGTCTTCAGCTGTATGTTGAAACCCCATGTTGCTCAAAATTTGAAAATGCATCACCAAAAGCCATTTCAAAAATTTTGCCAGCATCTAGATAGGCACAAAATCATTTTGCACTAACTATGACAAAATGTTCACTACTATGGACAACCACAAAAACTGGGAAATGTTAATTGAGCTGAATATTTAGCACATCTCTGCTTGCAACCCAAACACTTCATTAGTTTAGCAATGTGCAAGACTAAATACAAGATAAATATGAAAATCATTAGTTTATTTTCATTATTGTCTTAGAATTGCTTCAACAAACTTGATAGATACTGATCCAATTAGAGACTGTGACATGAATAAATACTAATAGTGTAGCTGTTTGTCCTCATTCCACAGGCACTCAGAAAAAGTCTCAATTGAGTTCATTCCTGGCATAGCTCCTATTGATTCTAGTGGAGTTAGACCAGGGTTAAATTAAGCCCTTATGCCCTCATTCAGCAAAGAATTTAATCACATGCTTAATGTTAAGCATGTCGTTAAATACATTGCTGAATTGAAACCTCAGAGTACATCAGACCAATCATTGATTGTCATGAACTTTTGAAAGCTATCTATCCAGAGATAATAATAACTGCTTTGTGGATATTTGCCTTGACTCTATCTTTTGGTAAACTATATACACCAAAAATACTCAAAGTTTGGCAAGCTAGGAGGTTGGAAAACATTAGCGCATGTCACACAGTCTGTAATTATTCTGTGTTATCATTTCAATGGAAAATGTTCAACCAGCCCTACCTATTATGTTTTGTACAGGGCCTAGCACAAGAGGGCCCCTGTCTTGAATGGGTCCTTTGTGCAGTACCATAATAACAAACTGGTGGTGCATATCATCTTTTTTCCTTTCGTCTTCTATGTTCTTGAGAAAAGCACAGTTAAGTGAAGAAAGAAAAGTCTTTAAAGCACAATTCCAGAGTAGTGGTCACTCCAAGTTGGAGATCAGTCCTTGTAACTGGTGTATGTAACAGTTTGTGTACATGTCCTTCAGTGTATTCATATACTTAATTTTTTGTGAACAAATGGTAATATTCTTTATCTGTACCTAGATCTCATCCAGAATGAGAAAATCAGAGAAGGGGTGATATTCCTTAGAAACAAACTAACTATAGTTTATAAACACATAAGTCATTACATGCTGTTCTTTGCATTTCCCAAAGAATCACTATCCAAAGGTTCCAATCATATATTGAGTGTGAATTAGAAGACTGAGAGGAGCCATAAGATAAGAATGTATAATAAGAACAGGCTGCTCTTATACCCTTTCCAATTTAATTACAATCATAGTCATGAAAATGGATTATATAGTGCTATTTTCTCTTCCCATTACCATCTTTGTCATAAGAATGAGAAATCCAAAGTTTAATGCTTGTCAGTTTTAGTGGAATCCTATGTAGATCTTTAACCTTTCTACATCTCTGTCATTTTATTGGCTGACTATTTCACTTCTTTTGTGTTTAAATCTTAGCAGCCTGCAGTAATGAAGTGGAATACATAACCAATCCTAAAACAACATATTGAAAAGGCCAAAGTAGTTCAGCATTGCATAATTCACATAATAAATCAGACATCACAAATCAGATTCTCATGAAAAAAGGCTGACAACAAAACATGCTAACGTGAATTTATTTCAATAAAGATTATAATTTACATGGAGAAAACTGATCTAGTCTTCTTACTATCTTAATATTTCATGGACCTTCTAAGACTATCAAATTCTTAATTTAGAAATGAGCATTGAAGGGATTTACATAGTTAATGTCACTACCCCACTTTGCATTTGAGGTGCACTTTGCATCTATTCTTGGTCCTTTTAAGTGCTAAGTTTTACGATTACAAGACTATTCTTTTCTATTAGAATGGAAAAAAATGTATTCATGAAGAATAAGCATTAGAAAATAAAGCCAACACTTGCAGATTTTAATGTCTAAGATTAAGTCGATAGATAGATAGATAGATAGACCCTAATTCAGCAAAGCACTTAAGCATATTCTTACATCCATCTCAATTCAGGAAAACGTTAACTTTAAACATGGTCCTAACTCCCACTGATGTTAATGGCATTTATTAACATGATTTATCATCCTTTGTGAATAAGGTTGCTTTCCTGTATGGGACTGTATGCCCCTACACAAAATTGGCCAGATATTGAGATTCTGTCACCCCTAGGAACTCAGAACTTGCGAACATCAGACAACTGCTATTTAAATACCCAATGTGTATGCAAATGCCTAGCTTAGACCTGCAGTTTAGAAAAATTTAAGTTAAAATTTTCGATTTCCCCTTTAGCATACTTTAGTCCCAGATTCTGCAAGCTATTTAAGCATGTACATTACTCTGAGTGCATGGGCAATAAATGGGACTACTCATATGCTTTATATTATGCATGTGTTTAAATACCTTGCTGAATTAGGGCTTCAGCAAAGTGTTACGCCCTGTACATATACATGTAGTGCATAGCTGGGCAAATAATGTAATCAAAAGAAGTCCATAAATATTTTTCAGTGTTTAAAATTAATTTATTTTGGCCATATTCATACTCCTTTCCTTTTTAAAATTAGGAGAGGCAGTGTGGCTCTGCCCCTGGTTTGCAGAGCGAACTTGTACAAGCCACCTCCACATTCAGTGCCTCAGTTTCCTCCTCTGTAAAATGGGGATAATGATAGTGATTTATTTGTTAAGCATGGAGATCCGTGGATGAAAAGCATAGGTAAGAGCTAATTCTTTTTTTAAGAGATTAGTTTTGCTGGAAACTGTGGCTAAAGAGAATTTCAATTTCTCTTCTGTAAATTAAAGCACTCATGTAAACTGAAATTTAAATTTATATATGCAAGTAGAAATCTGGAAGTTCAATCAAGTTCCAGAAACCCAATCATGTAATTTATATACCTATTCACAGCTAAAAAACAGTTCAAATTTTGAATATCTGAATCACAATCACTATCAGTCCGTCAAGTTAAAAAATAATTGCAAGAAATTAACTGAAAATATTCAAACCAGCCAATAAGTCACATTTTGTTTGCAAAAAGCATAAAAAGATGCTAAATTCATTAAATACATTACTGTAAATTATTCACTCATTTCTAGCATACAATTTTTTAAAATCTTTAATCATATAAGTCAATCTCTCTAGACAGTTAATCATTTCTGTTGTTCTCTGAATTCGCTCCAGTTTACTGACACCTTTCTAACACTCAGAACTGCATGTAATTACCCACTGTTTATGGCCTTCAGCAAGTTTTCATCCCATGTTAACTGATCATATTCAAGCAAAATTTAATTAAGTTTTCAAGTAAGAGTTTTATCATGAAGTACTCTGGCTTATGTTTTACTCTAGGTATATATCATCTATGGCATTCTGCCTCACCCCTAGCTTTTAATTTAATCAACAACAAAAAAGAGTGATGAGATTTGTCTGGTACTGTATAGGTTCTGTCCTGTTCAGCATTCTGTCCTCAGACTAGCAAAGCACATAAGCACATGCTTAACTTTAAACACATAAGCAGACTTACTGGCTTCATTGGGACTACACACATGCTTAAAGTTATGAACATGTTGGCTCAGGGTCTGTCTTTCTCTCCTCTTTTCAGAATCTTGTCCAATCCTAGCATTTTTTTAAAAAAGTACTTATGAGTCATTTCCAAAATACTAAAGCTACAAAAACAAAGAGCCACAAAACATAGCAGTTAGATTATCAGTAAAATGTACATATACTTTTGAAGTTAAATGTTAAGGTTGTAAAGTCAAGCTCTCAAGAGTTAGAAAAGGCAACAAATAAGATTGCCAATAAAAGCTTCATTTGGCTGCCTTGTATTTTTGTATTATTATATGGTCTTTAATCACAAGATTGCATGTGATTTTCTCCACAGGACCCCTGTCTCATTCAGTGACAGAAAAGCTATCCAATATTTCTTGTCATTATCCTCATTAAATGTCTAGCTGCAGGCTTTATTTAATGTACACTATCCAAACCCTGCACTGAATACAAAGTTATTAATTCCTTCCTAGGCATTTCTGTGGCACTCTCACCATAATATCTGGGAGCTTGACAAACTTTAATGAATTTATCTCTGCAATGCTGTTGGGTTGTAGCAGTTCAACCAAGATCAGAGAGGTTGGGTCACTCCCTGCCCTGCAACCCTGGGTGCCTTAAATGCTCTGCTGCTGTGGCTCACATCACAGACACCAACAGCCAGCAAACAAACTTGCAGTTCTCTGAGTGTTGGTGTGCTGTACAGACCTGTTTCATTGTTTTGACCCTAGCAGACTGTCAACGAAACAACAGCCCCACTCATGTCTCCATTAGGCTTCATTACCACTTGGAGTGTGACCCCAACACACACCTCATTCCAAATTTCCCCAAAACCATCTGTTCTGAAATGTCCAGCACTCCTCTGAAATACTCAGAGAATTAATAAGGTCAGTTGATCCTTTAAACAGACAAAAGCACATCTTACTACTTTAACTGGAGTTAACAATCATGTCAATTCAAACACAGTATAGGTTGGTTTTAGATTAAAAGTAAAACAGGCTTATTAACAAAAAGAGACAGATTTTAAGTGAATTCAAACACAAGAGGAAAGACAAAATGGTTACAAGAAAATAAAAGTAAAATACATTTTTCTAGTGGCTAAGACTTAACAAGCTACAGCCTTGGTTCAAGGTAGATTTCTTACCAATCTTTTTCTTTCCAGCCATGGCTGACTTTCTCTCAGTCAGGACCTTACACAGAAGTACAAAGTGCTGGTTTCCTCTGATTCATAGATTCATAGAATATCAGGGTTGGAAGGGACCTCAGGAGGTCATCTAGTCCAACCCCCTGCTCAAAGCAGGACCAATCCCCAATTTTTGCCCCAGATCCGTAAATGGCCCCCTCAAGGATTGAACTCACAACCCTGGGTTTAGCAGGCCAATGCTCAAACCACTGAGCTATCCCTCCCTCTCTGTCTTCCTAGAGGAAAGATCTAAGCAGGTTTCTCAGATATATTCTAGATTGTTGGGCTCAACGGGTAGTGATCAATGGCTCGGTGTCTCGTTGGCAGCCAGTATCAAATGGAGTACCCCCAGGTCGGTCCTGAGGCCGGTTTTGTTCAACATCTTTATTAATGCTCTGAATGATAGGATGGATTGCATCCTCAGCATGTTTGCAGATGACACTAAGCTGGTGGGAGAGGTAGATATGCTGGGGGGAGGGGAGGGATAGGTCCAGAGTGACCTAGACAAATTGGAGGATTGGGCCAAAAGAAATCTGATGAGGTTCAACAAGGACAACTACAGAGTCCTGCACTTAGGATGGAAGAATCCCATGCACCACTACAGGCTGGGGACCAACTGGCTAAGTGGCAGTTCTGCAGAAAAGGACATGGGGATTACAGTGGATGAGAAGCTTGATATGAGTCAACAGTGTGCCCTTGTTGCCAAGAAGGCTAATGGCATATTGGGCTGCATTAGTAGGAGCATTGCCAGCAGATCGAGGGAAGTGATTACTGCGTCCAGTTTTGGTCCCCCCCACTACAGAAGGGATGTGGACAAATTGGAGAGAGTCCAGCAGAGGGCAACAAAAAAGATTAAGGAGCTGGGGCACATGACCTACGAGGAGAGGCTGAGGGAACTGGGGTTATTTAGTCTGCAGAAGAGAAGAGTGAGGGGGGATGTGATAGCAGCCTTCAATTAAAGGGGGGTTCCAAAGAGGATGAAGCTAGGCTGTTCTCACTGGTGGCAGATGACAGAACAAGAAGCAATGGTCTCAAGTTGCAGTGGGGGGAGATGTAGGTTGGATATTAGGAAACACTATTTCAGTAGGAGGGTAGTGAAGCACTGGAATGGGTTACCTAGGGAGGTGGTGGAATCTCCATCCTTAGAGGTTTTCAAGGCCCGGCTTGACAAAGCCCTGGCTGGGATGATTTAGTTGGTGTTGGTCTTGCTTTGAGCAGCGGGTTGAACTAGATGACCTCCTGAGGTCTCTTCCAACCCTAATCTTCTATGATTCTATTCAGTGCTCACATATTTATGGTCCCCTTAGTTCAGTGGTTCTTAACCTGGGGTGCAGGCACCTCCTGTGGGTGCGAGATGCCCTTTCTGGGGGTGCAAGACATGCCAGATATTTTTAGAAGTTAAATCATCAAAAATACAAATTAAGCACAGGCATGTAAGTACAACTACTTTGTTTCATCAAATCTATGTATTTATTAACATTATACATTTTTTTAATGATTACTGTAATATACAAACAAAATAGATCTAGATTTAAAGAACTAACCTACTTCAACGATTTTGGATAAGGGGTGCAAGAACATATTTTGAGAACCAAAGGGGTGCAGGCTGCTGTAAAGGTTAAGAACCACTGCCTTAGTTGAAGGGCCCATTTTTCTGTTTGCACGAGCTCTGACACCTGGTGTCTGTCCAGTGACAGATGCTAAGATGGCTTCTTTTCTCTCTTTATATCTCTTCAAACTCATTGTTTCGTCCCCAGTCTCAGGGTGACCTCATGCTACTCTTCCCTTCCTTTGGACTTCCCATCCTCTTGCTGATTCATATGTAAATGGGGCTGTCATTGTTTTTGGTCAAACCTTGCTTAATTTCATTGAATACATGTAGATAGCTGCCTTCTCTCACCTGGGAGGAAATCTGTTTCTTCCTGTGTTTAAATAATAATATCAGGGATTATACAAAATTCCTCATGTAGAGTTAATACATACATTGACAATGGTATTAATCACTGGTGTCATTAACTTTCATAAAATACCTTACTTAATACACTTTTATAATACAGTAACATTGCATACAAACAGTTGATTCAATTACTTATCAAGTTCAGACCCTCATCTTTCTAGTCCAGTATACCATTGAAATATATTCTCAGATAAACATCCTTTTCTCCTGGGAAGAGACCTCATTCTGGTCTTGAGTCATTACCTCCTCATCTTGTTCACTTGATGGCTTTGTTTCCCTTTTTTTCAAATGCCCCTTTCATTGTCTATGCCTGATGACCAGGCTGGTCAGACAAACAAATACACATTCCTTTGTCTAGGGCAGACTGGGCTTATACATGGCTTGTCAAACACATTTTAAGAGCATAATTCGAGCACATATCCATAACTCTTTGTACACAACCCATACATACATCATGCAATAATACTAATGATCAATTAAGTATTCATTTTCCCATAGTGTGTTAAGTATAGTGAGTCTGTCAGGCCTGACAATAGTTGATGAGACAGTACTGAACCACCAATGAGTCTCTACGTCATAAACACTTCTGTAAGATGAGGGGCACTACCTACATTTTACATCTGAGCAACGGAGACTCAAACAGTTAAGGCTAATATTATTTGCTAATTTTTTTTAAAAAATTAAAACTGTGAGGGGTGGAGCATGCTCAGTATAGAGAGATTCTTCAGAAAATTTAACTGCCAGTTACTAGGTTCTAATTCCATGTGTAAAGAAGGTCTCCATTTTTGTCCTACTTTTTAATGCACATTACTAACATGCTGTAGCCTTTGCATTCACATTCATATTTTGTGTCCCATTTTGACATATTCCAGTGTTTTTCATTGCAGTGTAAAATTACCAGGATAGAAAACATCTATATTTATGGGAACAGTTGACATTAAACTAGAATAGCTTACCCGTTTCCTTAGCATACACCCCAAATTGGATGAAGAATATGCCCCCAGGATGGGAGAGAAAATGTCAAACAGCTTTCTAGCTGCTATTTATTTTGGTCGAGAAATTAGCATAATTTCAGATTTCAAATGTAGTGATTAATTTAATGAATATGCAAAATTGCACAGCTACAGTTATAATGCACTCCACAGCAAAATAACCAGGAAAGTGACAGTCCCCTATACTGCTAATGACAGCTTTACTTAAAATGGGAAAGCAGCCCAGGTAACAAAAGGTTTCAGCTTGGCAATCAGAGATAATATATATTTCCCTTTAACAAAGATTCCTTGAGTCTATTTTCATATAAATGTCACTTTAGTTAAATAGGTTTCTAAACTGGAACATTTTTTTCTTTTTGTTTTCTAGGCTTTTTGTCTTCTAGGAGATGAATAGAGATAAACAGATTCCTTGGACAGGTTCTTTTTTTAATTGTGTTAAATTGTTGTTGCCAAGAGCTGGGGATGAAAATTGAAAAATAAGTACCTTACATTTCTCTGGGTCATGTTCCTCTATTGACATTTGCATTATGAAATATATAAAGCCAATGGAAGAAGCATTTGTCACCAGGCATAAAGGTCTCATCCAACATCCATTAGAGTGAGTGGAAAGGCTCCCATTGATGTTAGTGGCAGTTGGGGCAGACCCTAAGAGCTCACGTCTCAAGTCCATATATTTTATAATAAGCATGTTAACACTGGAACAGAACATCTGACAACCAACCCACCAAACAATATCACTGACACCGACAACATTTACTGCTTGCCTTAGGGATGTTCTGGAAGGGTTGAAAGAGTGTTATTTGCAGTGTGAAAGGGATATCTAGGGGACGGTTTGAGTGAGGCAGGGGAAAGGAACCATTGGAGGAAGCAGGGGGAAACTGCTGGAGAAGAGGTAGGTTTGGGGGAGTCAGTTGGAGAGGGGAAATGGGAGATGGTTTGAGGGAAAGCGAGACAATAGCTGCTGGTGAGTAAGATTCTGTGGAGGGTGGAAGAATTACTGCTGAGGGAGGCCTGGAGACTGCTGGGGATGGTGGGCTGGAGAAGGGGATCTGGGTGAGGCAAGAGGGGAGCTACTGGGAGACAGCCTCTGAGGATGGGGTTCTGGGGGAAGAAAGGGGTGAGCTGCTACAAAAGGGTGATTTGGAGAACTAGAGATGGGATTTTGAGTCGGGGAAGTCTGGGAGCTGTTGAGAGGGGGAGCCTTGTGGAGGCAGGAGTGAGTCAGAGGAGATTGGAGTCAAGAGCAAGGGAGGCAGTTACTGGGGAGAAGGTACTGCACACAGGCCTGACTTTAAGCATGGTTTTAGTCCCTTTGACTTCAGTAGGACTACTCAGGTGCTTAAAATTAAGCATGTGCACAAGTCTGCAGGATTAGGGTCTAAATTGCTATTACATAACAACTGAAACACTCTGCAAACTTTTATTGCAAACCTAGTGCACTAAAAATCAAAAGATACTACAGTGCCATTTGATGATCTGCTTCATTTCTTCTATTCTCTCAAAATTTACAGAAGATAAATGATTTTCTTTTCTTTTCCTATATTAAACTAAAATGGCTAAAACCTGAAGTCACTGTAACAAGATATTAGAATATAAAGAGACCGCCTCGGGCTTTTATGGTTTGTATTTCATATCATTTTCCTGAATCTTTGAATAAATATTTCTTGGTACAATAATTTTATATTAGATTACAACCCAAAGGTTGACAGAATTACAAAACTACTCATTTGTGTTACTTCTAAGACAACAAAAATCATGGTTGAATGGATTCTGAAAAATTTTAGCTGTTCAGTTTTAACTGCATTGTAAATCTTTTGTAACACCGAAAGTCTGACAGTGAGTTCCAGCTTTCAGATGTCTGACTCTATTTAGACAAAAAACTTTCCACTAAAATTTCTGTGAAATAAAGCTAAATAGGGTCAAACTGTTACTCAATGGGAGCATTACAATAGCACCTAAAGGCTCCAAATGGGACAAGACTCCATTGTGATAGGTACTGCACACACACATTAAAAGAAATAGTCTGTACCCCAAAGAGATAAATAAACAAGACTGGCAATGTGTAGGTGGGAAAACAAGATGTATTATTATTATGCCCACTTTTCCGGTGGGGAACCAAGGCACGGAAGGCTAGATTCACAAAAGTACTTGGGTGTCTAAAGAGGCGGTTAGGCTCCTAAGTCCAATATTTAGGGATCAATGACATTCTTAAAACCACTGTGTAGCTTCCCCTAACCCTGTAGGTACCTAAGTCCTTATGGCTGCCAGGGGGATGTGCAAAGCCATCTATGTCCTGACACTGTCCCACAGCTAACAAACCACTCAAAGCCCTAGCACAAGCCAAAGCCCCTGCACCCTTGAAGCAGGATTTTCAAATGGGGCATTCTCCATAGGGACCTGATCCCATAGGTGTTCTCAGATCACAGCTTCAGGCTCTACACAAAAGACGTGTGTGTGTGTGCCCCCACAGCACACCCAATAGCTCAGTGGTCAGGGCATTCACCTGGGATGTGGGAGACTAGGTTTGAATCCCCATTCTGATTGATTTAGACCAGAGACTTGAACCCAGGTCTCCTACATCACATATGAGTGTGCTGTGCTACTGGGTGTAATAGTCTTTTTATCTGTTTCTTCATAAGAAGAGGCTTACTTGGCTTAGGCATCAAACTCCAGGAGAGGATTCACAGCTGAGAATCCCAAGCACTGGGAGCTGCCTCCCTCTGACCATCACTAAGGCCCAGATCAATGGGAGGCAGATCCCTAAATTTCTTTGAGTATCTGGGTCTAAGCCCTGCCCCTTTCCTCTGCAATTCTCTCCTGGCTCCCTACTCAGCTGCCTGGCTTCTGAGGATCCCTTCCTTAGGTGCCTAACAGTACAATGTAACTCAGGGCTCTCTAACACTGGGCAGCATGTCTCCTAAGAGCAAGGCACTGCAATGCCTAAGCACATTAGTGAACCTAGCTCAGAGAGGTGTAAGTTATTTGCCCAAGCTAATGCAAGAAGTCTGTGGCAGATATAGAAATTGATCCCAGGTCCCCTAAGTCCAAAGCCAATACCTTAACCATAAGGCCTGCCTTTCCCTCTCAAATTACTCCTTGAAGGTAATAGTATTATTCATGTGAATAAGATCAACAACATGTAGACTGCAAGTCTTACCTTTGATATTTGAACCCTTAGGTTAAATCGTTTCTTACTCAAAAATATCCCAAACTAGTATTCCGTATGAAACAAGCCACTTATTGTTTGTTATTTTTTAAAAAAATAAATGAAGTTGAACACAGGTGAGCCCTTTAAAGTTACACAGAAAGGACGGAGACAATATTTTTGGATTATGCCGGTGGGCTGGTGTAGTAATGGAAAAGATTCCATTGCTACTGAGACTTGACAGGGGACCTTTAGAACTGAAAACCACAGCACTACCACTTCAGTTAGAAAGGAGACTGCAGCAGTCAGCAATAGCGCACCGTAGCTTGTTTTCAGGCTGCTCCCGGGAGCGTGTATTTCAGAGTTTGTTTTTTCCCCAAACAGAATTGCTCAGTTCTCTGGTGCTCAGCACCTCTTAATACTATCCCAGATAGTGCTCATGTAGGGTGGACACGCTATTGGCAGAAGATCCTAGGCAGAAAAATAGAAGCCCTAAAAACTAAATATTCTGTCCCTATATTTGATTTATGTGTTTAATAACGCCCTGCTGCAGCAGGCATCAAAAAATTGTAAGTTCGACATTGAATGCTTGGGTTTTCCCCTCCTCAAAGCAGACACTAAACATCATAGGTAATGAGACTTTAGGTAGCAAAGACATGGTGGATTTCTCTCGTATGTACCTTACTGGAGTTGTTTTAATTTCTCTGCAGCCTTCTGCTGCATTGCAAATGAACGTGGCAGCTGAGGCATTTGTATTACTGTTAAGGAGTTAATTCACTCAATTAGATTACTGGAATAGTTCTGTGGTCCATTGGGAACCTCTGAGCGAGCCTGGAATGATAAGACAAAAGTGGAGCAATACTTGCAGAATGAAATGAAAGAGTAAAGGAGGGAAGAGGGTGTCAAGACCAACAAGTGAGGCTACAGCCTAGACAGTAAATGAAAGCTGAGGGCATGTCTATACCACAGCCCTAAGTTGGGGCATAGCGAGCAGATCGAGGGACGTGATCGTTCCCCTCTATTCGACATTGGTGAGGCCTCATCTGGAGTACTGTGTCCAGTTTTGGGCCCCACACTTCAAGAAGGATGTGGATAAATTGGAGAGAGTCCAGCGAAGGGCAACAAAAATGATTAGGGGACTGGAACACATGAGTTATGAGGAGAGGCTGAGGGAGCTGGGATTGTTTAGCCTGCAGAAGAGAAGAATGAGGGGGGATTTGATAGCTGCTTTCAACTACCTGAAAGGGGGTTCCAAAGAGGATGGCTCTAGACTGTTCTCAATGGTAGCAGATGACAGAACGAGGAGTAATGGTCTCAAGTTGCAGTGGGGGAGGTTTAGATTGGATATTAGGAAAAACTTTTTCACTAAGAGGGTGGTGAAACACTGGAATGCGTTACCTAGGGAGGTGGTAGAATCTCCTTCCTTAGAGGTTTTTAAGGTCAGGCTTGACAAAGCCCTGGCTGGGATGATTTAACTGGGAATTGGTCCTGCTTTGAGCAGGGGGTTGGACTAGATGACCTTCTGGGGTCCCTTCCAACCCTGATATTCTATGATTCTATGATTATGTTAGGTAAACTTACAGCCTCCACAGTAATTACTGCAGTGACTGATGTCCACATGACCCTCCTTCTGTTGGTGGTGTGCAACCTCACCAGGAACGCTTCCACCAACTGAAGAGGGGCAGGGTGGAGGGCTGAGAGCCAAGGGAACTCTCAGCTCCACAGAGCTCTGTGGCTGGAGCCCAGCTGTCCCCCACTCCTGGGCTCTCGGCTTCCTGCTCCCAGCTGGAAGCAGAGGCCAGCCACCCTGACCTCTCAGCATGGGGAGCAGGGAGCCTCTGGGCAACAGCCCAGCTGGGAGTGGGGAGGAGGGGCAGCCAGGCTCTAGCTGCTGGAACCGTGAAACTGACAAGACAGCCAACGTAAGTAACGCAGTGTCTACTGAGATACTTTGTCGCTCTAACTACACTGACTTAAGCTCGTCTCATGGAGGTGGAGTTATTATGTCGGTGTTGTAGGGCACTTATATCGGCAGGTACACTGACATAATTAGGTCGATTTAAGGCAGCTACATGTAGACTAACTGTTGACTTAACTGTGTAGTGGAGACCAGACCTTAGTGTGTGAGTGTTCAGATGACTGTAGGAAGTAAAGGAGTTGACTTGTCTAGAGAAAAGGGTTAACCATACCTGACTAATATAATTTAAATGGAATTAAGTATTATGGATGCTTCTGAAAGCAGTGAGGAGTGATTGTATAATTAAAAATGTCATCTGTTCCCAACTAATTAGTTGAAATAGAAGAAAGGACATTAGGAAAGAATGTACCTGTAACCATCCATGCATGAGATCAGTGTTGCTGAACCTGCTTAGAACCCAGAGAGATCAGTTCCAAACACCTCCGTTATTACCTTCCAGCAGGATGAGCTGCATACAAAATAGCCCAGGGGTCACAATAAACAAATAATTATAGACGAAGTTTGTAGCACCACCTATACTTAAAGTTGCCCAACACTTTCCATTCTAAGACCCTGTATACAGTTGCTTATAACTTCGGTCCAGTCAGTTAAAAGTTTTCATGACAGGTTTCTGCCTCAGGCTTTTGGGGAAGTTTCAGTTGAACTAGTTCAGCTGTTTCTGAGAAATAGACTAGGGAAAAATATGTTCTTTTACCCATGGTGAAAAAAAAAGGAGATCTTATAGTCATTTCATTGAGATGATTTAACGTCTTCATGCTTTGAACCAGGTACTTAAAATATGGCAGAGGGATGGCCTTTGGATCAGGATGTGCCTTTTGCTATTACAATGAAAATTTGCCCAAATTTGGCCAAGTATCAGGTTTTTGAATAAAATTAGTATATAGGCCAGAGTATGCTCTTGGAAAGAATGAGGTTGTCACATGTTGCAGAAGCAGGAAGTTGTGTAGTGAATGAGGCAGGGAACTTCAGGAAGAATAAAGATGTTCCCACATTTTTTTTCTTGTTCTTCAAGTGATGTCTCTGATGTGAGAGTTCTCGACCACCACCTTCCATCTTTCACAGTTGCAACAGAGTTGTAAAACTTCTGCTCTCCTTTGTTTCTGATGTAACCGGCTCTCTTTCTTGCTCTTCCTGATTTACCTATGATCTTGCATGACAGTATGATTGCTACAGCTTAGTTGCTATGTGTCCACAGAAAGATGCTATTCTTTTGCCTAGGGTCTCAAGTAGTTGTGCTCTTTTTAAATTTATCCTTCGCGTCACCTCTTCATTCATAGTTCTGGTTATCCAGCAAATTTTTAGCATTCTTCTATAACCCCAATCTTTAACACTAGTGTCCTTTTTACATGTCCATCTCTCACATCCTTACATGAGATGACCATACGTAGTACTTTAACAATCTAGTGCAGATGAACAGTTTTAACTTTCGACAGCACAGAAGTGTTTGGAAGTTGGATACATTTCTTGCAAGCTGTATCCTGGTCTTGATTTTGTCACATCTTCGTCTGATGTTATTAGACTCCCTAAGTAGTGGAAACTATTTACTTGTTCCATAACTTGGCCATAAAGGTACAGGTGTTGCCTATCTTGTGCTTTATTGTGTTTAATTATTATCATACTTTTATCTTCCTAACGTTGATCATTATTCTGTATTTCTTGCTGGCATTGTTCACATCAATAAGTATGTTCTCAAGTTCTTCCCTAATTGAAGCAATACAAACTATGTTGCCAATGAATCGTATGTTGTTTAGGTATACACCATTGACCTGTATGCCCTAGTTGGTGTCTTCTCAATTTTCTCTCATTATACTTTCTATGTATATGTTAAATAGTTGCAGAGCTAGGATACAACCAAGGCATACACCTTTCTTGATGCTGCAATACTCAAATTGTTCAAAGTTTGTTCAGATTTCTGCTTTCTGTCTCTAGAACAGGCTTTTTATTAATTGTAGATTTTGGAAGTTAATATTGCATTCTTCAGGACTATGTATCATCTGGGGGTTGTGTTGGATTTTATCAAATGTTTTCTAATAATCCACAAAATACATATAAAATTTCCCTTTGTAAGGCAAGGCAATGATTGCCTCCCTTGTGCCTAGAAGATGTTGGAAACCAGCCCAACTTCTGCTAATTTTTGTCTCAAGGTGTTGACATATCCATGTACTGACTATGTAGAACAAAACTTTAAGTGTGTGGATTATCAGGTTTATAGTTTGATGTTGCTCACATTTTCTAGCATTATTAATCTTCAGTAGAGGAATGAAGACTGACCTCTTGAAGTTCCCTAGAAGTTCTCCTTGTGTGTATCTGATAAGTTTTTGAATCTTCATTTGGGTTTTGTAGCATTTCCTCACTTTATACTTTTTAGCATTCTTTGTAGTTCCTACATTGTCATATGCGGTGCTGCTTCTCCTCTTTCAATGCCTATAGCTAACAATTCAAGATTGAGTAAAAGTTCCTTCACATATTCCATCCATCTTTCCAGAATGCTGTTGGTTTTGTAGCACACTCTGCCATCCTCAGTTTCAATGGAGCTAATTCCTTTTCTTGACTTCTTGATCTGTTTCATGGTTCTTTTTACGGTGTGATGAATCTTTGTGGTTGTGTCGGGTTTCTGACTGCCTGGCTTCGAGTACATCCCCACACTCTTTAGCCATGTCTTTACTTTACTCATCTAAACTGTGCTTCATGGTCTACACTGGTATTTATACACATGCAAGGGGGGCTACAGAGGCACGTACATGGCACACCACTGAAAGAAGGGTTCAGTGTAGACACACCCATAGAATTCATACATTCCATGTTGCAATTTTCATCATTCCAAGATGTTTCATTTTCAGTTTTCCAATAGCTGATTATATACAGGATGCCTGGTCACTCACATCACTCATGTTTAAGTAAATTGAATGCCACTCTGAAGGACTGATTCTATACCTGCCTCTGCCATAGAGCTCCTACGTGATGATGGAAAAGTCATGTGAATCAAAATTTTCATAGTTGGCCACTAATTTGTATTCCTAATGTTCTGGGTTCCCAACATGAGATACCTAGGGCCAGATTTGTACAACTGCTGAGCACTCACAGCTACAACTGAAGGTGACTGGGTCTATGCCTTGAACATATGAAGTGCTATAAAATGCTAACTACTTTAAAAATCAGGCCTATGTGTTTCAATCTGGGCACCGAAAATCAGTGAACACTTTTGACATTTTTTGCCTTAATCTCTCTGGGCTTCAATTCCGTAGATATAAAATGGGAATAGTATCACCTAAACATACAGGGGAGTTATGATGATAAATGAACGTTTGTGAAGCATTCCATTACTATGGTGAGACCCCTCCGTCTCCCATAGAAACACCTGGGAAGAAATTAATCACAGAAATGTAGGTCTGGAAAGGACTTCAAGAGATCATTCAGTCCATCTCCTTGCACTGAGACAGGACCAGTTTACCTAGACCATTCCTGATAGGTGTTTGTCTAACCTATTCACCAAAATCTCCAATGATTGCGATTCCACAGCCTCCCTGGGAAGCCTTTTCCAGAGTTTATCTATCCTTATAGTTAGAAAGTTTTTTTCATAATACCTAACCTTAGTCTCCATTGCTGCAGATTAATTCCATTGCATCTTGCGCTACTTGTCGTTGGCAGGCAGGATCGAACCTGGGACCTCTGAAGCTAAATACATAACCCTCTACTGCATGAGCTAAAAGTTGCACGGCTGTTAGCTAAGGCTGTAGCAGACTCATTAATCTCTAAGTGGTCTGGTGCCACTACATGGAACAGAGCACCACACCCAGGAGGTGTGTGGGTTACACTACCATGAGTGGATATGGAGTACAATTGATCACCGTCCTTAACATATTTGAAAACTGTTATCAGGTCCCCACTCAGGCTTCTTTTCTCAAGACTAAACATGCCCAGTTTTTTAAACCTTTCCTCATAGGTCAGGTTTTCTAAATCTGTTATCATTTTTGTTGCTGTCTTCTGGACTGTCTCCAAATTATCCACATCCTTCTTAAAGTGTGGCACTCAGAATGGGACGCAGTACTCCAGGTGAAGCCTCACAAGTGCCAAGTAGAGTGGAACAATTACCACCCAGGTCTTACATACAACACTCTTGTTAATACACTCCAGAATGATAGCCTTTTTCACAACTCCATCCTGTTGTTGACTCATGTTTAATTTGTGATCCACTATAACCCACAGATCCTTTTAAGCAGTAATACTGCTTAATCCATTTTGTATTTGTGCATGTTATTTTCCTTCCCAAGTACTTTGCACTTGACTTTATTGAACTTCAGCTTGTTGGATTCAGACCAATTCTCCAATTTTTCAAGGTCACTTTGAATTCTAATCCTGTCCTCCAAAGTGCTTGAAACCATCCCAAGTTGGTGACATCTGCAAATTTTATAAGCATACTCTCCACTCCATTATCCAGGTCATTATTGAAAATGTTGACAACTACAGACCTCTGAAGTACCCCACTAGGTACATTTTCTCAGTTTGACGGTGTTCAATTGATAACTACTCTTTGAGGACAACCTTTCAACTAGTTATGCACCTGTATTACAGTAATTTCATCTAGACCAAATCTTCTTACTTTGCTTATGAGACTGTCATGTGGAACTGTTAAAGAAAAAAGGTGAGTGAGGTAATATCTTCTGACAGATCAACTTCTGTTGGTGAGAGAGAGAGACAAGCTTTCAAGCTTACACAGAGCTCTTCTTCAAGTCACAGGTGGTACTGTGTCAAATGCCATGCTAAGATCAAGATATATCACTTCTACTGCTTCCTCCCCATCTATTAGGCCATTAACCCCTTCAAAGAAGGAAATTAGGTTGGTTTGGCATGAGCTGTTCCTGACAAATCCATGTTGGCTATTACTTATTGCCTATTATCCTCTACAAAATTAATAATTTTGTATTCAGTGCAGGGTTTGAATGGTGTATAGTAAATAAGACCTGGGAACACACACCAAATGAGGAGGATAAAAATAAATAATGCATCACTACCCACTCACTGAATGAGGCACCATCTTGTGGGGAAAAAAAGCATGTTATCATGTAATTAAAGATTGCATCATAATTCATATGCACAAGAATGAATCTTTTTCTGGCATTTCCTAGATTTTTAATATTTGATTTTGAAACCTTAACATTACTTTTAAATAGTGTTTTTAATATATGAGGTACATAAAACCACTGTCTGCACCCTGCAGAGCTGAGAGTGAAGTAAGAAATCTAACAAACAAGCATCCAATCTAACCACACTAACAGCCAAAGCTTGTGGCCAACAGTCCAAGTGCAGTAACTATGTATAACTCAAATTATAACTTTCACACTGGCCCAGCAGTAAACAAAAGCCCTATCCTGAGCACTCAGATTTAATTTAGGTAGGGCTGGACAAATTTTTCATAAGCAATAATTCAACAAATTTGCTTCCATTTCTATTCACCAAATAGTTGCCAACAGCATGTAATTTTCTTAAGTGGTTTGTAACCTAGGATTAATAGATAACTTGTTCATGGATTTTGTTTATGTAGTCTATGGTTTGAAAATTACAGCTCAGTTGTGACAATTCACATGTTATTGTTTCTGTTATGTCTTGGCTCCCTACAGAACATTAAGAACATGGGGAACCCAACACTGGCACAGTTGGATTCCAAATAACTGGGTTTATTAAATATGTACAAATATACAATGCCTAACCATACTTCTGCACTGGCAGGGTTCTGATGGCTTCTGCGATAGAAGACAGGGAGGTCCACTAGAGGGCTCTCAAACTATTTAAAGGGATATTAGCCAATTCCTATACACTAAAGTTTCTGTTCCCTGGTGGAATATAACGTAACTGTGATTTATTATTTGTTGCTGGTAGCTACCCTATGTGCTAAATGCTGCACAAACACAGGAGGTATGATATTTGCCCATATAGTTTACTTTAATTGAGCTTTTGCTGTGAATGTTTGTGGAATGAAAACCTGAAATTCGTATTCCACAGCTATTCAAGGTGAATGTAAATTTTCTGGGAGTGTTTTCTGGTCTAGTAAAACTTGGTCAGATCAAGGTTTGTGGAAAGCGAACACAGGTGAAGCCAATCAGTTTAAACACTCTAACAAATGTTAACAGAACATTTAATGACATATTCACCCAACTTTAGTTAAAGCTTTTGTACACTGGCACTTCGGGAGTTGATGGTAACAGAGGAACCAGTTGTGGTTCAGCTAAGGAAGAAGGTAATCAGAAAAAAAATTACCATTTTATTGTCTCAAATACTGTCTCAAAGTTGCTGCACTAGGAGGAGAACCACCTCATTCTGCTGCATGCTCAGTACACACACTCTGTTGCATTAAGTATCAAGAGGCTTTCAGAAAACTGAATTCCTCATACACCGAGGAGACTAAAACTACTTCAAGTAGGAAGGAAGCAGTACTGGTGATCTCACTGTAATATTTCTAGGAAAGATGACTCATGCAGCCTGCCCAAGCATAGAATTGCTGCAAGAAAACTAGCCTTTAATTGATGCAGTTTTGTCTTCTCTTAGCAAAAAGAGTCTCAAGTTTCTCTTAAAAGAAGAATTGAGATGCCTGCTTTCCTTTTTAAACAGATCAAGTATACTTCATCAAAATATTCTAGTAGTGGAGACAGTGTATAGAATACAGTACAGAAACTCCTGGACCCAAACTTGCAAAGCACTTAATTTTAAGCAAATGAGTTGTCCTATTGACGTCAACATACTAATGTACTGGGAAATCATTTTTTTCTGAAATCAATTGAACTATTCCTGTGCTTAAAATTAAGCATATGCTGAAGTGTCTGTCTGGTCCAAGGTCTTTGTTGTTGTACTAAATTCATCATTGGTGTAATTCAGTTGACTTCTATTGCATTGTTGCATGACCTCACCATCTCCTTCTTGGGGGATGACCACAAGGCTGCAAGGTCCCTGGAATGATGACCCAGGCACAAGCTCAGTAACAACAGAACACATGTTTAATATGAAAAGAGAGGACAGAGGCAGCTTCCCTCCTGTTGCTGACTCCAAAAACACTTTCACTGTCCCAGGCAGGAAACATGCCCCCTTTGCTGACTTTCCTCTTAAAATCATTACTTTACTCATGGGTCCCAGTTCTCTGGGTGGAGCCACACCCTTTGGGTGCTGTCTGTGGATGTGCCACACACACAGACCCAGCCCACACAGTAAGTCTGTCACACTGCTACACTGGAGATAAATTTAGCCAATAGGATTGATGTGGGGTAAATAAAGGGTAGACCTTTGGAAAGCCTTACAAATATTTTCGTATTCATCAATATTTATATTCACCAACTTCAACGTATATGCAGGCCAGGAAAGATTAACCATTAAAATGCTGCTATGGGGAAAATAACATTTCTGTATGTACTGGGCATAAATACTTACCCAGAACCGAGTGGCTTTGATTATCACGTAAGCAGCCTTTACATCTGTGTAACTCCATTGACTTCAACAGCATTACTCTTGATTTATACTAGTGTAAATGGGAGGAGAATCAGGACTGGACATTTTAAAAGCCTGGGAGTGCAGCCAAGGCATCCATCTACATCCACATGCCATCTATGCTTAAAAAGCATCTTGTAACGGGGTATAAACTCAGCTGAAGTTGAATCCGTTTACATGTCGGTTATACTTAGTTTTAACACTCTTTGGCACCAGGCCTCAAAGACTAACCACGCTGTGTTACAAACAATTAGGTTGCACTGTGTTTATACATGTTTGTAAACATGATGGGTAACACAACACAGATGGGTCTAAAAAGAAGGTTTTGAACCTATCACTTACTGTACCTTAGATTTTTTTTTTCAAAACAAGGTCCTTTGATTACCTCTTTAGACTTGCTTTTAAAAATAGTTTTCCACAAATTAAATCTTGCTATATATTAGTTAAAAACAAGGGCCAGATCCTCATCTGGTGAACACCAGCATAGCTCCATTGATTTCTGTGGCACTATGATGATTTGCACCAACTGAGGATCTGTCCCCGATTATCTACAGATTCCCCCTCCCTCTCTCTTCATAAGCTCAGATGTGTGCAGAAGTCGAAAGCTTTAAAGATGTAAAGCACTATTTAAGCGCTAAGTATTTTATTTTATTACTGTTATTAACCCTGCAGGAGCTCTCTCCCATTAAAATCAGTTGCTATAGGAATATTGACAACAGTAACTTGTCTGGCCAATATGTTCTCTTATTCCTCTTGGAAGTAAAACATGCCCTTAAGCCAAAGTTACTATCAGCTGTAAAAATAATATGTACTTTGCAGAAAGGAAGCAATTAAATATATGCATTCTACAAACACCTGAGCAGCCTAAATGGCATTGCATTCATACTTAAGATGCACTGAAAGGAAGCAGCAGCATTTTGAAAAAATGTGTTTTGTTAGAGTGGCACGGTTCTGCAGGAGTTTCTGCCAAGCCTTTAGGATAACAGCGTTATTGGTTTGGCTTGCCAGAACTCAAATAGGGCATATTTAAATGTAAAACAAAATGCTGTATGTTTCTAAAGGCTTGATTTTTTCCAGAAGCTGAGTTTTCCCTGAGTTCTTTCTGCATGTATCTCTTCCCCCTGTCTTTAAAGGCTGATCAGCTGTCCTCTATCAATCTTAAGTCTTTGGGGGTCCGGCTTAAGTAGACATTGACCCTGAATCCAACAGAAGGATCTTCAGGGAAGAGACAAAGCCCTCCCCTGAGCAGAGTTCCCTGAGGTGCACAACTGAAGAAATCAGGTTGTGACTAAGCAAAATATTTAGCAATTACTTTTCCTGCTAGTTCTTGTTGTATTAACAATTTTCCTTTCCTCAAAATGGCTACCATTTCCCATCATTTCGAAAGGAGCCTAAAGCTACCCAATGGGATTTAATCTACTTGTGCCCTCTCTAAGATGGCCACCACTGTACTAGTGGGAGGGTATGACGTTCTGGAGTGCAATACAGACTGGAGAGCCACCACCTGCACTGCAACCCGGGGTGCTTCAGAATGCTTTGTTGCTGTGGCTCCAAACCTGGGCTCCTTACAAACAGCCAAAAAGTATGCAGGAAACACCCTGAGTCTCTGTGTATGGACACGGTTCTGGTTCAGCAACTCTGATCCCAAACAGCCTGTCAAACACCAATCACACTCTGTCTCCCACCAGTCTTGGTTATTACTTGCAGGGCAACTCCAATGCACTCCCAGTCCCGAATCCTGCCCCCGCCCCCACCGCTCCAAAAAAAAGTGTGTTCTTCACTGTCCAGTGCTGTCATGGAGAGTTCAGATGTTTTAGGTCTGTTGTACCTGTAAGAGAACAATATACAACAACTTGCTACCTTAAATGGAGTTAACCACAGTTCACAACACTGGATTAATTTTGATTAAAGAACAAAAAATGTTTATTTAACAAAAGAAGGTAGGACTTTAAGGCACTAAAGTCAGAAATGGTGACAAAATATAAAGATAAAACACTTCCTAGTTCTGAGACTTTAGAAACTCAGCTTGGTTTAAAGTAAAATTTTCACCACATACTTCCAATAGCATTACTGACCAATCAGGAGGTCATGATCCCTCCCAGAGTCAAAGAGCTGGATTCTTTTGTCTTCTTAGGTTCAAGAGAGACATAGGGAGAGATAACTATAGAAGTGTGGAGCACAAACACATCAAGTTCAATCACCGCATGAAATGTATTTTCTTGAGGGTGACCCCTAGATAAAGTTCTTTCCAACTGAGAGCAAGGAGACATGGAGTCTGCTGGGGAGAAGGTGTTATGCTGTTTCTTCTCACCTGTGCATGCTGAAATGCAGATTTTCTTTGTCTTCTGTCTTTGCTCTCTTGGGGTCTGAGGATTCTGTTTACAGTTTCTATCCAAATTGAGGTAAACACACATCCTTTTGTTTACACCAGGTTTGCTTGACCAGTTCTACATAACTGGGGCTATGTGAGTTTGAACATGTGCCTTTAACATCATATGAGGAGATTTCAGAACTTCACACATAATGTTGCTACCATTTTATTGACCAGTGAATTATTAGTTTTCAAAGATATCTGACAAGGCATATTTTGTACATAGATTATTACAATAGTGTTTAGGGTGTCAATATAAGGGTGCATTCAGTCCCAGAGTGTGCTCACAGTATACCTGAAAAACCTTAATTATGACTTCATGCTTTCCACACAAACACATAACACCATTGTCACTTGTGCACCTATCAACACTGAATATTTGCCAACATTGCTGTGGTTTTATGTTATACTCTGAGTGAGATTAATTTGTGTGTAGTAGTAAATAATAATGACACCTAGCTCTTATATGGGGCTTTTCATCAGTAGATCTCAAACACTTTATAAAGGAGGTCTGTATATTTCCTTATCAGCCGGAGGCAGAATGAAGTTCCAAATTCAGTGGAAATGTGCTGTGTGGGCATTAAGAGGTGTCCCATAAATTGGCATTTCTATGATTTTCAGAGTTTGCATTGAGGAAATTGTCATACTTAGCCAATCTTAATCCCTTTTTAGATTATTTTTCTTTAAGTAGTTATATTAATGCTTCCTCTTTTCACCACCATGTTCTTTCAGAACAGAGAGCAAACTATGCGGAGATGAGTGAAAATGTAAATAAGTTTTGTGAATAGAGCATACTTCAGAACAATTCACCAAAAGTTGTATTGACAAATTCATTCTCATTATGAAAAAATGTGTAGAATATTCCAACCATCTGTCTTATAGCTAAACATGAAGTAATGCTCTTCTGACACCTTTCAAACATGGATATCATGGGTCACACTTTTTCCGGAAGATGTAGGCTTTTGCTTTGTACATTCCATTAAACAGAGTTGTATCCATCTTACACTGAACAACTGTGGTTGTTTACTTCTCTTTCTTCAACATATGGAAAAATAAATAACAAGAGAGCTATCAATTTCAAGAGGAAATCAGCACAATTATTGGCAGGGAGAATTCAGCTCCTTGTTTTTTGAAAAAGTGAAGCTATGGAAAGTACTCAGAAAGAATTCCTAGTTCTCCAGTTCTTCTGGCCATCTTTCTAGCTACTAGAAAAAGAAGCTTTGCTCTAACATAAAAATGTCTAGTATAGATGTCTGAATAGAGGCTGTATCAGAGCATGGAACACCAAAGTTACACCCTATTGAGGTATTCTTTCTAGAGCATCAATGAAGCGGACAGCCCCTGAGGATTTTAGAAATATGCCACTACAGAAGATTGATCAAAATGATTCTGAAATCGAGAGAATGCTGCTCATTAGATTCTTATGGTGCTTACAGCAAGAAATCTTTCAGAAACCTGCTCTTGAAAACTACCTGTGGGAAATTTCAAATGCTACATAAAACTCTTTCACTAGAGCACTAGTAATTAAAAGCAGACCACCATTAGCTGTATACTTTGGAAGTGGCTGATTCCCTGGATGCTCAAAAGTCCTTTCTATCCCTACAAAATCATACCTGAGTTTGGAATATCCTACCTTCTCTATTTCTAAGCTACATATTGTAGACATCAGACATGACAACATCACTAGTCTTCTCTGTGCTGGCAGAGTCTGCTCCTTTGTTGAGGAACACTGTGAAGTGTTCAGTTCGTGTTTAGAATTGTGCAGTTCTTTGAGAGGTTCAGGGGAAAGTGAGGAACCCTTGAATTTGAAAGCTCCTCAAGTATAGGGAAATACTGATCACAGGGTAGAGCATGGATGCATATTTTAAATGTTACTGTTGGATGGCAAGCATAGTGTGCATCCAACACATCTACCCTGCCACAGAGAAGATTGACATGACAGAGTTACATGCACGTATCAATTAGTTGTAATCAGAGTCCTTATTCTAATGCAAATTTTAGACTGTAGAAAAAGAAACAAATCCAGACTAGCATCTGTCACATAACACCCACAAAAGATTCCTGATTTAGTGTCTCAGGGCTGTCTTTGGTTTAGTCATAAATTGTATTTTGACAGGATTTAATAAAATACAAATTATGGATCTAGTGAGTCATGCTCAGCATTTGTATCAAGCAAATTTGAATGGATGCACACTTTAACTGAGCTGTAAATACATTAAACTACAGTTCTAATCCTCTGAACTTCTGTAGCTCTGGAGGTCTTTGAAGGAATATGATTTTGCACTTACAATTCATTCCTCAAGTAATGCTGACCTTAACTATGTAACACACTTGTTATCAAACGGTATTTAAAAGATGTATACAGCATTATATCAGATGCTGTATTATCAGATATTATATTAGTTCTGGAAATATACACATAAGCAGCTTTCATTGTGTTAATTCCCCAACAAAGTAATTATGAAAAAAAAAGACTGAACTGCAATGCCTTTTAACCGCTCAGTAGGGTATCAATGGTAGGGTATCACTGTGTTACATCAGACTAGATGTTACTAGATGTCAGGTAGCTTTCTCTGTGCACCATGAGATCACAGGCCAGCACTGTAGGCTTTTCAAGCACCAGGCTCCACTGCAGCTTTCAGTGGGTTACCACATTTTGAGAAACCAATTATTATTTTAGTAGGTCTGCCATTAAATACACAAATACCCTTAGTACAATTACTTTTAACAGTTACAACAAACACAGCTGAACAGTTCCTAATTCAACTTGTATGGGCAATGCAGTGCGTGAATAGAAAGGCAATGGAGTTCCACTGTGTTGCCAATTCTTGCAACTTTATCACACGTCTCACAATATTTGGTGTTCTCTTAAAGGCCAAGCTCCTGGAATCATAGGCTTATGTGAGAATCTCAGCTTTTTTAAAAATTAAATATCTAGCCTTTGTAGCTGTGAAATGAAGCTGGAAAACATCAAGCCCATAGGCTCAAAAACCAGAAGGCAAAAAAAAACAAACTTTTTTTTTTAAATGATGACTTTGTAAGACAATCTTGTGATTGCTGAAGCCTGACTCAAGATTTGGAATACTTGGGGTTGGTAATTCTGACTTCACATGTTCAGTTACACTCATGCCTCCTCCAGCTTTTAGGTTACTGCCTTGTTTCCTTCTTCTACAGTTACTGCTGGCCTCCAGCTAGTACCAGAATGCTTCTCCACATAGGAGCAACCACAGGGGAAAAATGGTGGGTGCTGAGCACCCACCAGCTCCGCCCCTCCAGCGCCTCCCACCTGCTGGTGGCCCCACCGATCAAGGTCCCCTCCCCCTCCTGGCATTGCCTGCCTGCCGTGGATCAGGTGTTCTGCGGTGTGCAGGAGGTGCTGAGGGAGAGGGGGTGGAGCGAGGGTGGGGCACGCTCCGGGGATGGGGTAGAACAAGTTGGGAAGAGGCAGGGCAGAGGTGGGGGCTTGGGAGAATGTATGGAGTGGGGGAAGAGCCTGGGGCAGAGCTGGGGGGTTGAGCACCCCCTATGCCCGGCATATTAGAAAGTTGGCACCTGTGCTTCCCCACCGAGCTCACAGATTTTAGTCCCAGCACTCAGGCTGAATGCTAGTTTGCTTTCCCTCTGTTCACAGTTCCCAAGCCGCTGCCTCTAGCCTGCAGCTTCTGCTGTCACAGTGCCTCTGGCTCTTGCCTGAGTCTTGTCCCCCTGACCAGACTCAGGGTGTTGATGGAGGATGTTGATAAATTGGAGCATTTCAGAGAAGAGCCAGGAGAATGATTAAAAGATTAGATAGTGATAGACTCAAAGAGCTCAACCTATTTAGCTTAGCAAAGAGAAGGTTAAGGGGTGACTTGATTGCAGTCTATAAGTATCCACATGGGCTACAAATATTTAATAATGGACTTTTCAGTCTAGCAGACAAAGGTATAATGTGGTCCAATGACTGGAAGTTGGAGCTAGACAAATTCAGATTGGAAATCAGGTGTCAATTTTGGGGAAATTCTGTGGCCTGTGTTACACAGGAGGTCAGACTAGATGATCACAATGCTCCCACCCATCCTTGGGATATTTGTTTTTTCCTGTGTTCTAGGGTTTATTGAGTTCTGTGGTTGCTTGTGCCAGATGCGTCTGTGGTCCTCTTCTAGTGCATAGGGTTCCAGATCACAAAACCATCATCATCATGAACTGTCTCAGTATAAGTTCAAGGGCTGAATGGTCAACGCAACTGAAAGTATTCTCTCACCCAAAAGGTGGTCCTTCTAGGTCAGAGTTAAAGCACATTGGCCTGTTGTAGAGATGCATGCATTCCTGCTTAACCTTCTGTGCAGAGCTCGGCACGAGAGAGAGAGGGAGGTGTAAAGGAGCCAGTGCCAGGTTCATGATTCTCAGACCAGGGCAGGCCTTGCAAATGCTTAGAAATGCTCTTGGGAGTTACAGGTCCTCTTTGTGGCATAGGATTCTTCATGGACTCTATGCCAGTGGAAATTGGTGTAGCATGGTATGGGTCTATCACACCCTCTTTTGAATCTCCCACCGCCAAAACACCTTCTGTTGACTTGCTAGGTGGGGAAGTGGGTAGAGGTGTACAGCCCAGCTACAGCACAGATACACTAACAGGGAAGTACCTGCCAATGGGGGATTCTCTGCTGGGAACTTGGGTTTTGTGCATCTGGCCCTGCAACGGCTCTCTTTCCTATTGTCAATGTTTTAGTTAGGGGTTTTTTTAATGAAAAAAAATGGTGCCTATTTTTTATTGAAAACATCAGATTTTCAGTAGCACAGGCAATGAATGTTACTCTAAATCCCTTTACCTACAGTATTCAGTCCACTTCTCTGAAAGAGCAAGAAGCTGCAAAAGGCAAACTATATGATGGTCTTATCATCAGCACCACAAAGCAGGATGGTACACAGGATTTATTACTCCTTTCCAAAAATAACATGCCTGTGTTGTATGTGATGTTACTGTTGCCTACACATCTCCAGTATTCAGACTGAATGTTTCTTGCAGGAAATACACACATCTCCCCTAATTCAGCTGTTTCCAGTTCTGCCTCCCTGCTTTCCTGATCTTTCAAGAGCATACAATTTGGCAAGTCTACTGCTGAGGTTGCCTGTAACCCACTGAATGATAAATATTCTGTGTAATAAACAGCTGAGATGTTTTAAATATTGAGCCACTGGTTTTAATTAGAGCTTGTCTAAGAGTGGGAAAAATGTGAAAAATTAAAAAAATCATTTTGGTTACACATTTTGAAATGCTTAATGAAAAAAAATTTTATCCTTTATAATTGTCTGTCCACTAAAGGAAAAAAAAAATTTATTTATTTATTTATTTATTTAGGCCAGCTAAGTCAGGGTTTTTTTTTTTATTTCTAAATTTTGAAAACAATCATTTTTAAAAGTTCTGCTTTCACAAACAGTAATTTAATATTTGCTATATATATATATATATATATATATATATCCCAAAGGAGATAGATAGATAGATAGATAGATAGAATTTTTGTTTGAAATTGTTTATTAGCTCAGATATAATGAAATGGAAGTTTCCCATACAGACCACTCACCCCCTTTCCTTTGGGATAAATGAGTACTAGCCACAGAACTGTCATCACACAATCACTTGTGCTTGTATGGCGGACAGCTGTGGTTTGTGGCAATGGGGCTAGTTAGAGGGTGAAATCAAAGTCATGTATCTTCCATCTCTCATGTGATTATCCCTCCCTGTCTTTATATTGCTACCATACTCTTGTAATTTATTAGCCTCTTTCAGACTAATTTTCCTACTTCGATATGCTAAATAATGTATAAAAGAAAAAAGAAAATGAAAAATGGGGTGACTTCCTGGCAGTAAGAAAAACGTCCTTAAGAAATCTAGAACCACTACTCTTACTTTTGTAATCCACTGTCCAGCCATTAGACCACCTCACCACAGGCAAGAGATGAGACACTTTTTGAGGACCATCAAATACTATTGATCACAGTGATCAGCTGATTTACAGAAACATTTTCAAAAGGGGACACTAATTTTGGATGCCTCAGTTTTTGGGTGCCTAATGTGAGACATTTTAAGTTGGGCACAGAAAAATATTGACTAAAAAAAAAAAATAGTGGCCACTTCCAGAAATATTGGTGGCTCTGTTAGTGTTATATATTAAACAATTCAAGGCCTAATTCTCCCTCTCTCTTTTTTCTTATTTTGATTTTACAGTGTATAGCTCTATTAATTTCAGTAGCATTCTCCTGATTCACACCAGTTTAAGACACAGACTTAGCAAGTCACTGGAGTATATGCTTAAGTTTATGCATATGCTTATGTCCCACTGAAGTCAGTAAGACTTAAAGTTAAGCATGCACATACGTACTCTGATGAGTTGGGATCTTTTTTGAAATGGGGCAACCAGAACTGCATACAGTATTCAAGGTCTGGGAGTACCATGGATTTATTTAGTGGCACTTTGATATTTTCTATCGTATTACCTATCCCTTTCCTAATGCTTCTAAACATTCTCAGAGAACTTTCCACAATAACTCTAAGATCTCTTTCTTGAGTGGTAACAACTAATTTAGACCCCATTATTTTATATGTATAGTTGGGATTATATTTTCCAATGTGTATTACGTTGGATTTAACATTGAATTTCATCTGCCATTTTGCTGCCCAGTCACCCAGTTTTGTGAGAGCCTGTTGTAACTCTTCACAGTCACCTCTGGATTTACTCAAGATAGTTAAGTTAGTATTATCTAAAAAATTTGCCACCTCACCATTTACCCCCTTTTCCAGATCATTTATGAGTATGTTGAACAACACAGTCCTAGTACAGATCCTTGGGGGAGTCCACTATTGACCACTTTCCATTGTGAAAACTGACCATTTATTCTTACCCTTTGTTTCCTAACTTTTAACCAGTTACTGATCCATGAGAGGACCTTCCCTCTTATCCCATGACAGTTACTTTGCTTAAGAGACTTTGGTGAGTGTCCTTGTCAAAGGCTTTCTGAAAGTCCAAATACACTATATCAACTGGATCACCCATGTCCACATGCTTGTTGACCCCCACAGAGAATTCTAATAGATTGGTGTGGCATGATTTCCCTTACAAAAGCCTTGTTCACACTTCCCGAACAAATCATGTTAATCTATATGTCTGATAATTTTGCTCTTTACTATAGTTTCAACACCTTTGCCAACCTGAAGTTAGGCTTGCCAGCCTGCCAGGATCGCCGTTGGAGCATTTTTTAGGCATTATATTAGCAATCATCCAGTCATCTGTCACAGAGCTGATTTACATACCAGATTTTAATATTTGAGTTCCTTCAGAACTCTTAGATAAACACCATCTGGTCCTGGTGACTTATTACTGTTTAATTTATCAATTTGTTACAAAACTTACTCTATTGACACCTCAGTCTGGGACAGTTCCTCAGAAATGAATGCTTCACATGTGGGAATCTCCCTCCCACCCTCTGCAATGAAGACTGATGTAAAGAATTCATTTAGCTTCTCCGCGGTGGCCTTGTCTTCCTTGAGTGCTTCTTTAGCACATTGATCATCCAGTGGCCCCGCAAATTGTTTGTCAGACTCCTGCTTCAGATGTTCTTTTTTAAAAATTGCTGTTATTTTTGCAGTATTTACTAGTTGGTCTTCAAATTCTTTTTTTGGCCTCCTTAATTATACTTATTACACTTGATTTGCCAGTGATTATGCTCCCTTCTATTTTCCTCAGTAGCAGCCGACTTCCTATTTTTAAAGGATGCCTTTTTGACTCTAACTGCCTCTTTTACTTTGCTGTTTAGCCCTGGTGGCACTTTTTTGTCCTCTTACTCTTTTTTTATTACTATTTGGGGTATACATTTAGTTTGAGACTTTATTATTGTGTTTTTAAATAGTTTTCATGCAACTTGCAGGCATTTCACTCATGTGACTGTTCCTTTAAACCTCAGTGTTAACTGTTTTCCTCATTTTTGTGTAGTTCCTATTTTTTGAAGTTTACTCCTACTCTGGTGGGTTTCTTTGGTATTTTCCCTCTTACAATGATGTTAAAATATAATTACATTGTGGTAGCTATTACCAAGCTGTTCAGCTATATTCACCTCTTGGACCAAATCCTGTGCTCCACTTAGGATTAAATCAAGAACTGCCTCTCCCCTTGTGGGTTCCAGGACTGGCTGCTCCAGAAAGCACTCATCAATGGTGTCTACAAATTTTATCTAGGTGTGTTTCATTGTTTCTTAATTTATAGAGGACAAAACAGGCTTTTCAGGTCAATATCTTTTGCACCACAACCATGGAGCTCTGACAGGTATATTCCCACTGGAAAAGAGGAAAACTGGATTGTCTAGATTGTGAGGGCTGTTTTGAAAACATTTTACCCTAATGCAACGACATCCATTTCACTGGAGTTTCTCCAGATTTACACTAGTACAACTGAGATCAGACTCTGCCCCATCTATGAGTGGCTGCTTTATTTTATTTTGCTTTTACTTCCTGTTCGTTGCTTTTTCTACCATACCCTTTTCTCAAAGGAGGCTACAAACTGTAAAAAGAACTCCCCTAGACACTGTTTCCTGAAAGAACATGTCAATTGCTCAAGTAAGTGGCTCCTTGTGGACTGGAAATGGTCTCTGAGGCTTGGTCTACACACCGTTTTTGTACAGTATAACTATTTCTGTTAATGGTGTGATTTTTTACCAATATAGTTATATACCCAGTGTGTATCGTGCACATCTTGTACACGGTAGGTTGCAGGTCAGGCTCTTGTACTAGATACAGACTGGCCTTCAAGCTTCTTTCCCAAAGAGAGACACCAGAGATATGTTTGCTATAAGATCCTTTAAGGTACTCCCAGGTGAAGGGTTCATGTTTTGTTATTCCACCTGGAAGCAGGCAGGGCACACCCTGACTGTTTTGTAGAAGCAATGCACACATTGCTCTATCCAAGGACAAGGGCTAGATATGAACCATGAGAACTTGATTGTTGGGACAGTGACTGTGGGAAGCTTTCTTAGCCTGGGCTCAAGGCCTGAGAACCAGGATTATAGTAGATAAAAGATGGTAAATAAGTATATTAATCAACGTCATACATTCCTTTGTGTATCTTTTTGCGGTAGCAGTGTGTAATGCTTACGGGGGAGAAATATAATAAAAGGAGAAGGTGGAAGGCAGGGGGCAGAACAGCCCATCTCAGCTGACCAGCCTGCTTGCTTGCATAAAGCTGTGTTCTGTCTCATCATTGAACTGCCACAACTGGCGCCCAAACGTGGGGCCCTCAGCATTCACCTCGCCCGGCAAGGGTTTCAGACGCGTCACTCATCCGCTTCGTGGATCCCGGTGAGTATTTTTCATTGTGGTAAGTATGAGAAGCTCCCTCTCTGCTTTGCAAGTGCAACACCGCAATGAGCTGCAGTATTTGCTGCGTAAGGCTCAGCATGACTGCCCCGCTTGAGCACTTACTCTCCTGCTACAGGAGGTGCGTGCCAAGTGCCCGTGGTACCCTGAAGCCGGAACCCTTAAGCTAGCGGACTGGGAGCGATTGGGCCAGACATTACACAAAGAGCCTCGGGCGCCCGTGCAGGCTTTACATGCCTGGCACCTCTGTCGCGACGCGATACTGCGTGTCACCTCGGATAGGCCCTCTCTCACGAGGCTGGTGATCTCGCCACGCCCGTCGGCTCCTGTAGCCATCCTCGTTGCAGCTCTCCCCCCTTCTACCGATGCAACCCAGCGTGTCGCTTCGGAAAGACCCTCTCCCGTACCCACAGCCCCCCCTCTCCCTGCTTTGCCCCCAGTGTCTTCATTACCACCACCTCCCTTGCCTTCCCCACCGGAGCAGGTGTGTGATCACCCTCCGTCCGTGGGGCCCCATGCTCCGGGGCCCCCCGGAGGGTCATCTGCATCTGCTCAGAAGCTTTCGCTGGTGCAACAAATGGTTCACGCAGCGAAAGCTCGATCAGATCTTACAGCGGAGGAGCTGGCTGATCTGGTCTCAGTTTGCCCTGTGACCTGCCAGAATGATGACCAGGGCAACCCCGTGGGCACCTGGACCACTTTGCCATACTCGGTGGTTAGAGAGGTAAAGAAAGCAGTTCGTGAGTTTGGCCTGACTAGCACTTTTGTGCGTGGTCTCATTGAAGGGATAGGTACTGGGTACTCCCTAATCCCTGAGGATTGGAAAATGCTGCTGCGCATGATGTTATCACCCAGTCAGTATGTTATTTGGATTAGTGAGTATCGGCAGATGGCAGAATGCCAAGCTCAGGTACATAGAGAGCACGGTATCATTTATGAGCATTTGGCAGGGGAGGGCCCGTTTGCTACTATTGAGATGCAGTCTCAACTCCCTCAGGCCGTCTTCCCCATTATTTCCACCTCTGCCCAGCATGCTTTCAAGAAGGTCCCGGATTCAGGCAAGCCTACCAAAAGCTTTGTCAGTATCCGTCAGGGTGCCTCAGAGTCCTTTTTGGATTTTACCAACAGATTGCATGAGGCTATCCTCCGACAGGTGGATAACACTGAGGCAGCTCACGAGCTCCTGTTAAAATTGGCAGTTGAAAATGCAAACGAGGATTGCCGCCGTGCTCTCCAGGCAGCGCAAGCCTCTGGTATTTTAGAGCTCTCAGACATGCTGCGGGCGTGCCAGAACATCGGCACACAAGCCCATAAGGCTGGACTTCTGGCTGCCGCCCTGAGAAAAACCGGGAAGGAGGGGAAGCGTTGTTACCGCTGTGGTAAGGAGGGTCATTTTCAGCGGGAGTGCCGCTCATCTAAGGCACCAGCCCAACCCTCAAAGAATTGCCCCAAGTGTGGGAAAGGTTATCACTGGGCTAATCAGTGTCGTAGCGGGTCGGGAAACCACGCGACGGGTCCCCCCCGAACCCAGGGCCAAACGGGGGTGTTTCCCACTCAGTCAACCGCTCCTCTGCCTTAAAATCCGTAGACTCTATGAGGGCGGCGACTGCTGGAAGTGCAGGGCTTGATTTGATCATGCAGGAGGACACTGACTTTCGGCTGCCAGGGGAGGTCTGTGCCATACCTACACAGGTGACGGGACCTCTCCCTGCCGGCTTTGTAGGTCTTGTTCTCCCTCGCTCACATGCTGGGAAACAGGGCTTTTTTGTCATTCCAGGGGTCATTGATGCTGATTACACTGGCATTATTAAGGTTCAGGTGTGGACTCATCTTCCACAGTCGCTCCCGCATGGACGGTCAATTGCACAATTGATTTTAGTCCCCTATCAAGTGCCAGCTGCCGAGGATCGAACTCAGGGCGGAGGCGGCTTTGGATCGACGTTGTCTCACTCGCCGTCTCACAGCGCATCTTCTCCACTTGTTGCTCTGACAATGTCAGTCCGCCCCTCGAAACCTCAGTTAACACTTCTCTTAAATGATGTTCCTTTTACAGGGCTGGTGGACATTGGAGCTGACGTTACAGTGATTCGTGATCTGGAGTGGCCGGTTAGTTGGCCTACGGTTCCTTCTAGAGAATTGTGGGGGATCGGGGGTAGTAAACCCGGGCGCCAAAGTTTGTCTTGGGTCACAGTCTCTAAACCGGGAGGCTGTACCCTTGCTACTATCCGCCCTTTTGTACTCCCTGTCCACCTCAATATTTGGGGCCGTGATTTACTTACAAAGTTAGACACCACCCTCAATATTAACATCTGATGGCCCAAAAACCTCCCTCACCCACCGTGCCCTCCGCATTACCCTTGGTGTGGCAATCCTTAGAGCCCGTATGGATTGACCAGTGGCCCCTCCCTCTAGAAAAGCTAAAAGCGCTTCATTCGCTTGTGCAGCAGCATTTGCAAGCACAGCGATTGGAGAGCTCCACTAGTCCCTGGAACACCCGGTGTTCGTTATTAAGAAAAAATCGGGTGCTTGGCGGCTGTTACATGATTTAAGGGAAATAAATAAATGCATCCAACCTATGGGCCCCTTGCAATTTGGCTTACCAAATCCAAATTTAATTCCTCAAACCGATCAACTTTGTGTGTTAGATTTAAAAGATTGTTTTTTCACCATCCCCCTTTGCCCACAAGATCGCGAAAAATTTGCATTTACGGTGCCACAATATAATAATCAGCAACCCTCTCAAAGGTATCAGTGGAAGGTCTTGCCCCAGGGAATGCAAAATAGTCCAACCTTGTGTCAGCTTTTTGTGGATCGGGCCCTTGCCCCTTTCCGTGCCTGGTACCCTACGCTAAAAGTCTACCATTACATGGATGACATTTTGCTTAGTGGTCCTCAGGTCACGGCACAACAGCTTGAATCTTTGTCTCAGATTCTCAGCCAAAATGGCCTGTTAGTGGCACCAGAAAAAATCCAACGCTCTTATCCCTACCACTACCTCGGACATAAGGTTTTACAAACCTATGCTGCTCCGGTTCGTCTGGAATTAATTCTACCTCAACCCCTAACCCTTGTTAAATTACAACAGATTTTGGGTCATTTAAATTGGATTCGGCCCTACTTTCGTCTCCCCACTTCAATGCTGCAGCCGTTGTTCGAGCTCCTACGTGGAGCCCGGGCACCGGGTGCAGTTATTGCCATCACTGAGGAGCATATTGCCTGCATTCAACAAATCAATGCAGCATTGAGTCAGCAGTTTGTGGACAGACTCCCAGAGGTCCGTCCCTTACGGTTGGTTCTTCTTGCCACCCCTCATACGCCAACTGCGGCTCTGTTTGTACCCCATACAGACACAGCCGTCTCTATTATAGAGTGGCTGTACCTTTCATCCACCCCTCCTCAAAATATTTATCCGTATTTAGATGCCCTATCTGATCTTGTTCGTAAAGCCCGCCACCGTGCAGTGCAACTCACTGGCACTGATTTAGTTGCCATTGTGCTCCCCTTGTCCCGTACTGAATTTGACTCTTTGTGCCACACCTCCTTGGCCTGGCAGGTTGCTCTTTGTGATTATGTGGGAGAGATTTCTTATAATCCTCCAAAAGATCCTCGGTTGGTCATTACCCAAAAGGTGCCCCTAGTTGTTCATCGTCTTAGCCGCTCTCAACCCATTGTTTCCGCTGTCACTCTTTTTACTGATGGCTCTCCCCACCGAGGTGTAGTCACTTATCAGTTGGGTGATCCCCCTCGTTGGCATTCTCGTTTTACACTGCCTCAGCGTTCTGCACAGCGTTCAGAATTGGCTGCTGTTATTTTGGCCTTTCAACTTTTTGCTGATTGTCCCTTTAATTTAATTGTGGATACCCATTATGTTTATCAGGTAATTGATCATTTACCCCTTGCCCTCATTACCCCTCAGGTTGATGCGGACCTCCTTCGCCTGTTTTTGTCTTTGCAGCATCTTATTGCCACTCGTCATTTCCCTTACTTTGTTGCTCATATTCGCAGTCATACCCCTCTGCCTGGGCCACTCACTGAGGGCAATGCACGCGCCGATCGCGCGTTGCGTGGTCAGGTAAATTCCCTTTTTTCTGACCCCATTGAAAGCCATGCCTTTTTTCATCAGTCTGCCTCTGTTTTGGCCCGGCAGTTTCACATTCCTGCTGATCATGCACGTTCCATTGTTCCCTATTCGTTTTTACAATGTTTCCGTTGATACTTATTCGGGCTTCCTTTGGGCAATCCCACAACGTGGGGAAGCCACTAACAAAGTTATTCACCATTTGCTGGCCTGCTTTTCTGTTATGGGTCGCCCCTGCCAAATTAAAACAGATAATGCCCCAGCCTACTGCTCTGCAGCCCTCTCCACCTTTTGTGCCCACTGGGACGTCCGTCTTAAACACAGAATCCCTTATAATTCCACGGGCCAAGCCATTGTTGAACGTGCCAATCGCACACTCAAAACCTTGCTTGATAAACAATTAAAACAAGGGAAGCTGCGTCTCCGAACCTTAGGAGACATTCAACAACAAATGCATATCCTCTTGTTTACTTTAAATAATTTAACACTGAATGCAGATCAGCAGACCCCTGCGGATCGGCATTTTCACAAATCTGAGGTACTGGAAAGACCGCGTGTCTTTTACCGTCAGCTGCCCGATACACAGTGGCTGGGCCCAGTACCTCTAATCACTTGGGGTCGGGGATATGCTGCTGTGTCTCTCCCTGCAGGACCGTTGTGGGTTCCAGCTCGGTGTGTGCAACCGGCACTTAAACAACATGGCATGGCACCAGGGGCTGTCGAATCCCATACCAGAGTTTCAGCTGACTTTGGAGGAGACCACGTTGCCCCCTGAGTCGACAACGACGGGACGGAAACGGAGGAGGCGTAGTGTCCCAAACCGGCCCGTGACATGGGGAGCAGTAAAAGCATTGGTCGCCGCGGCCCAACGAAGACTGGCAGCAGATCAACAGCCAGAGACTCCTGAGACTTTGTTTGTGGCAATTCTCGCCCAAATCACTGCTAATTCTGTGATGATTGTGTGCCTTTTGTGCCTGCTATTTCCTGTAGGGGTTGGCTCGGAAGCACTTCCCCCGTTACGAGCCCGAATGACATATAACATATGGGAAAGATTGGCTTCAATAGCAAATGTTACCCACTTTTGTCTATCTAATTCTGTAGCAGCCGGAGATTTGTTAGGTACATGCCTTATTCCAGTATGTCATCACCCTGAGGAGATGGAGAATAAGACATTGTTTTCTGCTTATGCGAATCTTTCTTCCCAGTACTCTAGCATGGCTAATTGGGGCCCGGCCAACTATACTCTGCCTCGCACGGCTATATCCCTCCACACACCGTACCCGGCCGGGGCTGACAATGTCACCTGTGCGTGTGTAGTTAACTGCACTAGTACAAAGGTGCCCTTGGGCTGTCGAAAAATTTCTCAACCCCTTTTAAATTGTTCCCATGCTGTTAATGTTTCATACAATTATGGCCATATCATCCTACCATCAGGATGGTTTTTTACTTGTGGTTCATGCACCTTTAATTATATTCCTGCAAATTTAAGTGATGGCACCCTTTGCTGTCTTAGTAGAATGACACTTATATTGCCTTTTGCCGGTCAAAAACGTAGTAAAAGAAGTGTACCCCTTTCAGATGATTGTATTGCAGATGTTGAGCTTTTTAGTCGTGCTGAGCATACTGCTTTAGCGGCCTCTATTGTTGGGGTCCCCGCGCTTGCTATGTATTCAGCCAGAACTTTAAATAACCTGGCATGCTTTGCAGCAAAGGCAATTAATATAACATCCCAGGCTATTGCCTTACTTAACACAGAGACATAAAGGGAAACAAGAAAACATTCTACAAATACATTAGAAGCAAGAGGAAGACCAAGGACAGGGTAGGCCCGTTACTCAATGAGTGGGGAGGAAACAATAACCGAAAATGTGGAAATGGCAGAGGTGCTTAATGACTTCTTTGTTTTGATTTCACCAAGAAGGTCGGTGGCGATTGGACATCTAACCTAGGTAATGCCAGTAAAAATGAAGTAGGATCAGAGGCTAAAATAGGAAAAGAACAAGTTAAGAATTATTTAAACAAGCTAGATGTCTTCAAGTCACCAGGGCTTGATGAAATATATCCTAGAATACTCAAGGAGCTGACTGAGGAGATATCTGAGCCATTAACGATTATCTTTGAAAAGTCATGGAAGACAGGAGAGATTCCAGAAGACTGGAAAAGTCAAATATAGTGCCCATCTTTAAATAGGGAAATAAGGACAACCCAGAGAATTACACACAAGTCAGCTTAACATCTGTACCCAGAAAGATAATGGAGCAAATAATTAAGCAATCAATTTGCAAACATCTAGAAGATAATAAGGTGATAAGTAACAGTCAGCATGGATTTGTCAAGAACAAATGTCAAATCAACCTGATAGATTTCTTTGACAGGGTAACAAGCCTTGTGGATAGGGTGGAAGTGGTAGATGTGGTATATCTTGACTTTAATAAAGCTTTTGATACTGTCTCGCATGATCTTCTCATAAACAAACAAGGGAAATACAACCTAAATGGAGCTACTATAAGATGAGTGCATAACTGGTTGGAAAACCATTCCCAGAGGGTAGTTATCATGGTTCACAGTCATGCTGGAAGGGCATAACGAGTGGGGTCCTGCAGGGATCAGTTCTGGGTCCGGTTCTGTTCAATATATTCATCAGTGATTTAGATAATGGCATAGAGAGTACACTTATAAAGTTTGTGGATGACACGAAACTGGGAGGGGTTGCAAGTGCTTCGGAGGCTATGATTATAATTCAAAATTATCTGGACAAACTGGAGAAATGGTCTGAAGTAAACAGGATGAAATTCAATAAGGACAAATTCAAAATACTCCACTTAGGAAGAAATAATCAGTTGTACACATACAAAATGGGGAATGACTGCCTAGGAAAGATTACTGTGGAAAGGGATCTGGGGGGGCATAGCAGACCACAAGCTAAATAAGAGTCAAAGGCGTAACACTGTTGCAAAAAAAGCAAACCTCATTCTGGGATGTATTAGCAGCAGTGTGGTACGCAAGACATGAGAAGTAATTCTTCCACTGTACTCCGACCTGATTAGTCCTCAACTGGAGCATTGTGTCCAGTTCTGGGCACCACATTTCAGGAAAGATGTGGACAAATTGGAGAAAGTCCATAGAAGAGCAACAAAAATGATTAAAAATCTAGAAAACATGACCTATGAGGAAAGATTGAAAAAAAATGGGTTTGTTTAGTCTGGAGAAGAGACGACAGAGAGGGGACATGATCACAGTTTTCAAGTACATAAAAGGTTGTTACAAGGAGGAGGGAGAAAAATTGTTCTTAACCACTGAAGATAGGACAAGAAGCAATGGGCTTAAATTACAGCCAGGGAGGTTTAGGTTGGACATTAGGAAAAACTTCCTAACTGTCAGGGTGGTTAAGCACCGGAATAAATTGCAGAGAGTTTGTGGAATCTCCATCATTGGAGATTTTTAAGAGAAGATTAGACAAACACCTGTCACGGATGGTCTAGATAACACTTAGTTCTGCCATGAGGGCAGGGACTGGACTAGATGACCTCTTAAGGTCCCTTTCAGTCCTATGATTCTATGATTCTGTTTGGCTGAAAACTGTGATTTTTGGGATGGCAAATGTATAGAAAGCTCTTATAAAAGATTCAACATTTTCTTTGGTTCCTGAATTCTCTGGTGGAAATATGCTCTTTTATAAACCACATTTCTCAGAGGTATAAAGTACACATCAAGCAGAGCCAAGAGTCTTTCATGGTCATCTTTGTTACTGTCATCAGTAAGGGTAAAAGATTTAAAGATATATTCTGCCTGCTTCTCCATAGCAGAAATTAAAGATCATAGTTGGATGTGTCCTATTTCCTTGTTGAATTTATTTCAAATGTAAAATCTTGCAAAATATTGCTTCCAGCCTGTCCATTGTGAAGGTTTATCAAAGCTGAAGTTCTCTGCGGCATCGAAGAGTGACATGTAGAGATACTGCAACTTTTGTTGCTTTTTTTCCCTTCTGTTTCTGTTCTCCTCTGGCACTCGTGCATTTCTGATACCATGTCATACAAATCTTGTACTTGGTAGGTTGCAGAACTGGCTACAGAGCTTCCTTCCCAGAGAGATAAACCAGAGATATGTTCACTGTAAGATCCCTTAATGCCGGGGTTCTCAACCTTTTTCTTTCTGAGGCCCTCCCAACATGCTATAAAAACTCCAAGGCCCACCTGTGGCACAACAACTGGTTTTCTGCACATAAAAGCCAGGGCCTCCATTAGGGAGTAGCAAGCAGGGAAATTGCTTGGGGCCCCATGCCACAGTGGCCACCGTGAAGCTAAACTGCTCAGGCTTTTGCTTCAGCCTCAGGTAGTGGGGCTCAAGGCTTTGGGCATCAGCCCCATCTGGGCTTCAGCTTTCTTACCTGGGCCCCAGTGAGTCTAATGCTAGCCCTCCTTGACAGATCCCCTGAAACCTTCTCGCGGCACCCCAGGGGGCCCCAGACCCCTGGTTGAGAACCATTGCTGTTATGTACTGCCGGAATGGCTGTTGTGAGTTTGCTGTATATTACATGTGGTGCCATCTAGTGGTTGAACAATATAATATGGTTTAACATTTTGTCATAGTGTGGAAGTACACCAGTATAAAGGTGTCTATTACCGGTATAACTTACTTCCCTAAATTTCAGAGAATAAGCTACAAAGCTATAAGCACCTTTATTCCAATATAACACCGTCCACACTAGCAGGGGGTTGTTCCACTTTAACTGTACCAAAGTGGTACAACTTGTGTGTAGAGAAGACTTGAGTCTGGAATTATCTTGCAGAGGGTGCTGGCTCATGAACCACATAGTGTGCTAAGATATTCACAAACAAGACCAATGACTTCTTGCTGCCACTGCTTTCTGCGGCTTTTATGCACAAATAATCATTCTTTCATGCAGTAGTTCAGGGAGGACATGAAATGCGTAAAGACCATAATGAATGAAAACCTGAAGAGTCTTGTGTGAGAAGGGGGTTGATGGATTATGGAAGAAGAGCACAGCAGATGGGTGGTGGGCAACTTCATAAGATACAAGAACAGTTGTGTAGGGAGAAACATGTAAATGGAAACAAACAAAAATTGAATGAGAAAACAATGTTGCAAGGATGAATCAAGACAAACAGATTACACCTTAATCAATAGCCAAGAGGCCCCAAAACAACCCTCAGCACATTCTGGGGAAAATGCACCAAAAGAAGTGTGTGTGGATGGAAATGCTGCCAGGATACAAAACGCATGATCCAGGCTACTACTAGTGTAAACGGGGGGCTGGACATACACACAATATACTTAAACAGTCAATGATTTCCCAAAGTCTTATTCTGATGTTGTACTATGTTTTGCTTTTTTTTTTTTCTTTCCTTTAATGGCTGTTTCGTTTCCAAGCATTCTAACAGTGTGCAAATGTACTATGTGCACGCAAAGGCATTGATAAAAGTGTTGAGCAAGAAATCTGTCATCAATTATATTTCAAGCAATTACTTTGATATCATCTTTCCTTTGTTTACAGTAGGCTACCATGAACAAGCATGTCCCTCAGGAAGAAGGATTTGGGGAGGGGAGAGAATGTAGGAAGAAAAGGCTCTGAAAACAATATTTGGCTTGAAGCTTTTTCTAAGAAAAAAGTGAATCATTCACAAAGTTTCACTGCAACAAAGAAATCTTGTTTGCTAGCCAAGAAGGTTTGTTATAACACTGAGAGGAAGCACAGCACAAAAAGATGTGGGATCCAGAGGTTTTATTTCAGAATTTCCAATTTAAAAAAATAACAGGTATTTCAAAGCAACTTTGCTCAATATATTTTTTGTTCCCAGTGGATTTGTTCTCTCCAAGCAGCCAATAGTATAATCACTGGCTTCTCGTTCAGAGGCTTTTTGGTTTTAGCCTTAACACTTTGATGCGAGGAAAAACAAACACAGCTCGTAGTCACGGCTTTCCTTTGTGCAACAATCTCCCAGAAACATGAAAGTATGATTCATTTCATAACATGGAAAAAAATCAATGCTGCAACTACCTCTAGAGGGCTTAAATGTTCAAGATATTGTCCTTGGATACAGCTAGGCTGATATCAACATTGAGATTTACAGCATAAGGGCTGATTCTGCTTCCATTTCTCATATGAATAGTCCCGTCAAATTAATCTTCCACTCTAGTACACCCATTTTATGATGGTGCAATTCCACTAACTTCATTGGAGTCGCTCTATTGAAAAATAGACCACACGCGGTGGTCAGTCAGCCCCAGTCAGGTAAGGAACAGGACCGAAGGGCTTGATCAGGGTCTCAGGGTTTGATCCCATGTTCTTTACACACTCAGAGCTCTGCCTGAAGTCAGAATCATAACTGTAACTTAGGCTCATAGCATCTTTATTAGGACTGGGTGAAGCATTCCTAAGAAATCTGAAAACTTAAAATTGTTGTTGAAGTCAATGTGGAATTTTGGGTCTGGAAAAAAAATGGAGGCTAAGGGCCTTGATTTACAAACAGGGCTGGCTCTAGGCACCAGCAAACCAGGCACATGCCTGGGGTGGCACTTTTCAAGAGGGGCACTCTGGCCTTTTTTTTTTTTTTTTGCTTCAGCGGCACTCCGGGTTTTTGGGGTTTTTTTTTGAGCTTGGGGCGGCAAAAAACCTAGAGCCGACCCGGTCCACAAACATAACTCCCATTAAGGCAGTCTTCGTGTCTTTTGACGTACGTGAGAGTTCTTCTCCTTAGCATTAAAAAAAACAAACAAACACATTTTCATTGTCTGGATGGGTTTCTTTGCCTTGGTTACAAAATCACCATTTGTGAAAGTCGGATTTCTGATGCTTTACAGTTTTTCCCCTATAAAGAAAGGCCAACTATTACAATACACATGTACAGGTTCGATGCTATCCTTGGTCTCTAGTTCAGGCACATCTTGATTGCTCAGTCTTACTTACACCCAGCTATCGCTTCTTATTTATTTAGCCTCCAGAATTCCTTGTGTGGAGAATGAAGCTTTTCTCTAATGATGTAGTAATGTTAAGGCTTGTTTTAAATGGGATTTATTCCATGTACCAAAAAGTAATATTTCTGACACAGTCATGTAGGAGAAGAAGCAGGCCATGGGCCCTTGTGTCTGCAGTTGGCTCAGTCAGAGACAAGAAAGCTGTAGGACAAGTGGTAGCCAGATGCCATAGAAGGACAGAGAGGAGACAAAGGGCTAATGAACTAAGGGAATTAGGCAGAAAGTACAGCAAGAGAGGGCAGCTGTAGTGTCCAGAAAGGGGTTTTCAAATGAAATGATAGTTTTGAATTGGATCCTGAAATGAAAGAAAAGCCAGCAGAATTGTTTGGGGATTAACCTGACGTGGGATTAGCTCAGGAAGGGTTTCGGAAGTTCAGCAAGGTGAATAACACAGGAATACAAACCCCATTCCGGGACTCATTTTAGGTGAACACAATCTCCCATATCAAATGTTTGGGGAAGGAAAACTTCAGCTTTGAAGACTGATACAAAAAGCAAAAGAAGCACCACATCCCCAACCCTCTGTTAAATCATACTGGGCAAAGTATAAGGGAGGGGGAGTCATCTGGACTAAAGATAGACCAAAAGCACCATCTAGCCACTTAGCACTGAAGGACAGAGCGATGCTTAATTAATATTCTCCAAGGACTTTAACTCTTAGAGGAAAGGCACTATATGGTATAAGTATGAATTGTCATTATGAATAATAACTGCTTTGGAAAACAATTTTATCTATTCTAACAAATTATTATAAAGCACCATTTTTAATTTAGCCAGGGGAGAAGGGGATGAACAGCTATAGACAAACCTTTTTTAATTCAACTTTAGTATCTTTCTTGTCTTTCATTGTTGTGTGTCTGTGTGGATATTAGGAAGTCCCAGGCTGGGATTTTCAGATAAGCCTAAATTTCTCATTGAAATTCCCAGGGAATTGATCACCTAACCCCATACACATGTTCATAAATGATCTGGGGAAAGGGGTAAACAGTGAGGTTGCAAAATTTGCAGGTGATACAAAATTGTGAAAGATAGTTAAGACCCAGACAGACTGTGAAGTGCTACAAAAGGATCTCTCAAAACTGGGTGACTGGGCAACAAAATGGCAGATGAAATGTAATGTTGATAAATGCAAAGTAATGCACATTGGAAAGCATAATCCCAACTCTACATATAAAATGATGGGGTCTAAATTAGCTGTTACCCCTCAAGAAAGAGATCTTGGAGTCATTGTGGATAGTTCTCTGAAAACATCCACTCAATGTGCAGCAGTAGTCAAAAAAAACTAACAGAATGCTGTGAATAATTAAGAAAGGGATAGATAATAGGACAAAAAATATCATGTTGCCTCTATATAAATCCATGGTATGCCCACATTTTGAATACTGTGTGCAGATGTGGTTGCCTCATCTCAAAAAAGATATATTGGAATTGAAAAAGGTTCAGAAAAGGGCAACAAAAATTATTAGGGGTATGGAACGGCTTCCGTATGAGGAGAGATTAATAAGACTGGGACTTTTCAGCTTGGAAAAGAGATGTCTTAGGGGAGATATGATTGAGTCTATAAAATCACGACTGGTGTAGAGAAAGTAGATAAGGAACTTTACTACTTCTCATAACACAAAAACTAGGAGTCCCCAAATGAAACAAATTTATTTATTTAAAAAAAATAAAAGGAAGTATTTCTTCACACAACACACAGTCAACCTGTGGAACTCCTTGCCAGAGGATGTTTGAAGGCCAAGACCATAACAGAGTTAAAAAAAGAACTAGATAAATTCATGGAGGACAGATCCATTAATGGCTATTAGCAGGAATGGTGTCGCTAGCCTCTGTTTGCCAGAAGCTGTGAATGACAGGAGATGGATCACTTGATGAGTACCTGTTCTGTTCATTCCCTCTGGGGCACCTGGCACTGGCCACTGTCAGAAGACAGGATACTGGGCTAGATGGACCCTTGATCTGACCCAGTAGGGCCATTCTTATGTTCTTAAGCTCCTTCGAAAAAAAAAAGATGTATTCTCAATATACACCGTAATGTTAATAGGAGACCTCCATCAACTCTAACTATGCCCTTCCCCTCAACTCCTGGCCCCCACCCTTGAACTGTTTTGCATCTGGTTATCTAAATACTTCTAACAGCTGTGTCTTGCAGTCTTTGCTTTCTGCATCTGCTTGTTTATTTTCCTGGTTTTATTTTTCAGGCTGCTATTTTGTATAAGCAAAATTATCCTTTCATGTCTCTTCTGTCTCTGTTGTTTCTTCTGGATACTGTAAGATGCAGCATCTGTGGCGCTTCTCAATTATACATTTAGAGTCTACTAGGTAAATTAACGATGTAGGGAGAAGAGAAGGAAGCCACAGTAAAATGGTCAATTGATGCTGTAGAAATGTTAAAAGCACACAGATTTCATAGAGATTTTGTGGAAATTTTGTGCAGAGTTATTCTGACCATTGGCATACGTATGTTTTCCTGAGATTTACAATAAATCCTAGGGAAATAGGAAGATACAATGCATAACACTGGTTTGACAGAATCAAATTAGCTTTTGCATGAGTAACAGTAGCATTAAGACAGGTTTCAAAGTAGCAGCCGTGTTAGTCTGTATTCACAAAATGAAAAGGAGGACTTGTGGCACCTTAGAGACTAACCAATTTATTTGAGCATAAGCTTTCGTGAGCTACAACTCACTTCACTTCATCACTGAATGCATCCGATGAAGTGAGCTGTAGCTCACGAAAGCTTACGCTCAAATAAATTGGTTAGTCTCTAAGGTGCCACAAGTACTCCTTTTCTTAGTAGCACTAAATTAGATAATCTAAATATGCTGATGATACAGCTCCTTAATTAAATGGGTGACCCCAGCGACATACCAACTCAGGTTTGAATTCCAAAGCGTTTCTTTGTCTTTGGATCAGGATGTTTACTGAACTAAAGGATGCACTGACCTTTGAAAAATTAACTTGAGATGAAGGAACTTATCCGTTATATCCTGGAAACAAAACTAGGCCAAGGTTTCCCTGCTCTATTTCCCAAACAGTTGTGGATTACTGAGCTTTGTTTATTCTGAACCCCTAAGTGACTAAGGTAAGGACCAATGCTCCAATTCAACAAAGCACATAAACATGCTGTTGTAAATATAAAAGGAAGGGTAAACACCTTTAAAATCCCTCCTGGCCAGAGGAAAAACCCTTTTACCTGTAAAGGGTTAAGAAGCTAGGATAACCTCGCTGGCACCTGACCAAAATGACCAATGAGGAGACAAGATACTTTCAAAAGCTGGAGGGGGGGGGGGGAGAAACAAAGGCTCTCTCTGTCTGTGTGATGCTTTTGCCGGGGACAGAACAGGAATGGAGTCTTAGAACTTAGTAAGTAATCTAGCTAGATATGTGTTAGATTCTGTTTTCTTTAAATGGCAGATAAAATAAGTTGTGCTGAATGGAATGTAGATTCCTGTTTTTGTGTCTTTTTGTAACTTAAGGTTTTGCCTAGAAGGATTCTCTATGTTTTGAATCTAATTACCCTGTAAGGTATTTACCATCCTGATTTTACAGAGGTGATTCTTTTAGTTTTTCCTCTATTAAAATTCTTCTTTTAAGAACCTGATTGCTTTTTCATTGTTCTTAAGATCCAAGGGTTTGGGTCTGTGTTCACCGATGCAAATTGGTGAGGATTTTTATCAAACCTTCCCCAGGAAAGGGGGTGTAGGGTTTGGGAGGATTTTGGCGGGAAAGACGTTTCCAAGCAAGCTGTTTCCTGGTTACATATCTGTTAGATGCTTGGTGGTGGCAGCAATAAAGTCTGAGGGAGAAAGGTAAAATAGTTTGTACCTTGGGAAAGTTTTAACCTAAGCTGGTAAAAATAAGCTTAGGAGGTTTTCATGCAGGTCCCCACATCTGTACCCTAGAGTTCAGAGTGGGGAAGAAACCTTGACACATGCGCTCAACCGTAAGCATGTACTTTTGTGCTTTGCTGAATAGGGAAGGTCTTAAAAAAAAAGTGCTTGATTGCTTCAATGCACTGAGGCCTAACAAGTTAGCTAGACTGAAGCATGGAAATGACAGATGACTACCATATGTCAGGCCCATAACATATTGGATTTTGAAGGAAAACTACAGATAATGGGACAAAAGATGATCAAAAGAGTTATATTGCTTGTAGTATCCTGTATCTTCCATATTAATTCATATGGCTTTTGCCACTTGTTCCACATGAGTGGAGTTCTTCATAGAACAAATTACAGGACCAGGGTCTAACACCTTCAGGGTCTAACACATCTCAGATTACTTTCATTTGTCAGGTTTATTTTCAATAGTTTTGCAAAGTTAAATAGGTTATTAAATGTTAACCGGGAGGCATCGTGGTCAGGTGAAGTGAGCACAAGTTAAGGAACAGGAATCACTGGATTCTCATTCCACTTCTCTGTGACCTTGGAAAAAACATATCACCAAATTTTCAAAGTGTCTTCTAACTTTGGGTGCTGATCTTTGACACTGTTTAGACTTGATCATCCACAGCTCCCACTGACTTTAATGGACGTTTAAGGAGTGTAAAGAAAATGTGGAACTGAGCTTCTCAGGGCATTGACACTTGGAGCTGGGGGAATTATTCCCAGCTCAAGGTGACGTACTCACCTTGGTTGGCTATGATTGAGATGATGGGCTGAGGCCTATGGTTTCAGGTAGGTACTAACTCGGGGAGCCTAATCCATTCCGCCACCCATACTGCCACAGCTATGCTCTATTTTTAACATGCTAGCTCGATGAAAGCTAGCACAGGCATGTATCCTCAAGCTGAGAATCACTTCTAGCTCCAAGAGTAGGCATACCCTTAGGAATATCTAAGCATTCCTAGGTAAATGCTGGCATCTGATTTAAAGAAACACATATCCTGGAAATGGAGAGCATAAAAAGCCTTTGAATGAATACCTGAACTTCTGGTTACTTTCCTTAACCAAACATCCAAACTTTTGAGGCTTGCAGACTGTCAAATGCCTTATGGAAATCCAGAAATAGATGGCCACTCTTATCCACACAGCTTCACAGTATCAAAGACCATCTGGTTAGTTTGACATTATCTGAATTTCCTTCATTTACAATGAAAATTGAGTTACCGACCACTCTGACACTCACCACACTGGCAAACTAAAAAACAAACAAGGAACCATGAAAAGAATCATTTTGGTCCCCGCTCTCACTTAGCCACTGGACCCAATGCCAATATTTTAAAAAAAAACTATTTATGTTAAAAGAGAGAGAGAGAGAGAGAGAGAGAGAGAGAGAAATATAGGCTACACTATCCAGGAATAACCAAAGACATAACAAAGATAACATTTTAGCAGGTTCCTGTGTACTTCAGGTATTCAGTTTTTGATGCATCAAACTGCCAGCTCTGTGAAATCAAAATATGTACCAAGGATCAATCTTTAATGAGGCTGTTCATACAAACACCACAGACCAATCACAAGTACATGGCACTAGAAGTGGAATGCTATTCCAAACACACTGGTCTCACAACACTTTTGCTCAGAGCAGTTTATATACTCTCTGCTGGGCAGCCACTCTAAGGTAATATCATCTAGTCTGATCTCCTGTGTATTACAAGCCATAGAATTTCACCTGTGCACTGAGCCCAGTAACTTGTGTTTAACTCAAGGAGGTAACTGTAGCTGAGTACCACAATAGGTCAACTCCTACAGGGTCAGAAGACTTACTGTAAGCCAGTATCTGGAATGAGACTATAGCCCTGCTAAGTATTATTATGTATGGCAATTTGTGCCTATGGGTTCCAGTCATGGACAAGGACCCCATTGTGAGAGGCACTGTACAAATAAAGAACAGAGATGGTCCCTGCCCCCAAACAGTTACAATCTAAATAAACCACTCATTCTTCATTTCATGACTTGAGAATCTTGGAGTTAGTGAACCCTACATGTTTTCTCTTACTTCCCTAGGGGCCAAAATCTTTTATGAAAGTGCTAATGTGGAGTTAATTGTTACTACTGAATCATTAAAATCCTCATTGATGAGATCTTAAAAGTCCTAATATGAATCCCAAGCAGTGAAAAATTAAACTCTCTCCTTAATCCATCTTCTTTGCCATGTTAAAAAAGGAGGAAAATGCAATTGACCTGCTATGAAGGCTAGGACTCCTCAAAGCAATCACACCATAGTTTTGACAGATGTCAAATCAGCATGTCTGATGAATGTGGACAAGTTTGCACACACATGGTTTGCACTTACTTATTGTGGGTGCCATTTGTGCCCATTAAAATGCACCAATTTTCTGTGCTCACATTTGAACTGTGGGTAGAGTTTAATAACTGCCTGTTTAAATATCCAAATTGCCTTTGCAAAATGGGCTTTAGGCCTTTAAGGAACTGGTGCATGTTGTGGTGGTATGGAACATATGTCATTACAGGAGGTCAGACTAGCTGATCACAATGGTCCCTTCTGGCCCTGCAGGAGCTCTAAGAAGCAACATGCCTTAAAAACTTCCTGTCATGCAGGGGGAAAGCAGCCACCAGCATATTATTTAAGGGGAGCAGTGTGTGCTCCCCTCATCAGCCAGTCCTGGCTGGTGGCTGGGATAGAGGGGCCACATCCTCACCACCGCCACTCCCAACCCCTTTTGGAATGGTTTGCATTGCAGACCTGAGAGCAAAGACTTCAGCTGCAACTAGCCCCGCAAGTGAGTGTCATAAGAGGCAGGAAAGCTAATTGTGCCCTTCCTCCCCTTTCACACCTGAGTTATACCTAGCCCTTTTTAAATGTAAATTGTTGTGCTTTCTAGCATGGTCAGACAGCTGAGAGAGTCTTCCTTGTGAGTATGCTGCACCCACTGTACTTGAGGAACCCAGAGTCAGACCAGAAATATAAATCTTAAAACACAGCTCTTTGTTAGATACATAACAAGATGGCTCCTACAGACTCTGAGCATACAGACCCTGATATGCCTACATCATCCAAGAGATCTCTTAACTTGGAGGCCCACTGATAATTATGCATGACTCATTTTAAAGAGACATTACTACAATATACTACATACTTTCCATCTGCATACAACAGACCAAACCAGGGCTTTGGAGCTGTGCTCCGGATCTGCTCCAGCTCCGGGCAAAACCCTGCAGCTCCACTGTTCCGGAGCTGCTCCAGGCTCCGCTCCAAAACCCTGGACCAAACTACTGAAAATCTGGCCTATTGTAATAGCCATAAAAGATGCATAATCTCTCATCAACTGGGGTTAGGTTGGCATGCATGCACCTGCCATCTTCACCTGTCCAAGGCAGCAATAAGGTCCACTAGCTTACCATCTTCTTTGATGCAATCCATCCATTGCTTCCTCAGCTTCTCTCTCCAGCCACCCTCTCTTGCTATGCTATCTTCACCAGGTCCCCTTCATTCATCCTGTGCGTGTGTCCAAATCAATGAGCAAGGGGTACACTCAATCTCAAATTAAAGGAGGAAATATTTGTTACATGACAAGGAGGTAACCTTCACTTCCCCTACCTCTGATCCCAACTCAAATAATAGTTCTAGCATGCATCCTGTCTAATGGATAGAGTTAAATCCCATCCATGATACTCTCATGGTTATTCTGTCAGACATGACATCTTGCAGTGGAGTGTAGTCCCAAGCCTTGTTGGTTGATAGGATCCTGGGTGAAGGTCTGATTCCAGTTTTATTTTCCACTTTCTAACTATTTGTGTGTCATTTGCACAAAATGGTGTAAAAAGTGCTTTCCAGTGTTTGAGAACTTCCTCAGAATGAAGTGCCTTTTACATACAACAAAGGCTTCCAAGTAACAGCTTTGTTTCTGAACCAATGGGGGGAATAAGCCAAAATGCATTCATTCTCTTCACCCGTAAAACATGTAACATCTCTCTACTCGTACCCTGTAATTTCAGGACTCCTAGGATTTATATTTTTAAAGCATAATTGAAACCCCTTGGCAGGGCTCTGGTAACTTCCCATCAAATTGGTAAAAATGCTTTCTCCTCATGTAAAGAAGTCTTCCTTTAATTAAAAGCAGTTTATATTAGCTCTTTCCCCCCATAATAATATCTACTATTAAGATGACATCTAAAATATAAGGCGTTCTTGCATTCTGATGGGTTGTGAGGGGAGGAAGGGCTTTAAGGGGGCCTATTTTAATGTTACAAGTTGAAGTTATAATATGCTTTGTGAAAACATCAGTTTGATCATATACAAATGGAACATGTATTTAACAGTGTGTGTGTGTAATACTGTAACAGCTCTCTTGTGCTCAGTTATACCACCTCCTTACTATTGCATAAAACAATAGTGAGTGGGGAAGTTCAGTCCTCTCCCCCATCCTGTTCAACAAATGTCTAAAATGGCTGGGAGAAACTGGAAAAGACTTTGGCTTTAACTGACAGCAGAACATGGATGATACTCAGCTTCATGTCAAATGCAAACAGCACGATCCCCCAGCTGTCTTAATTCCTAGAAGAGAATATCAGCTGGATGAAGAGAAACAGGCCACAGTTAAACCTTGGCAAACTGGGGGTGATGTTGATTGGAAATGGGAAACATTTTGATTAATTGGCAAACACCGTAATACGTACTCTAGGCTGTTTACCTGTCAACTGTGAATATCATAGAGCTGAGTGGAGAACAACAATTCTGTTTAATGGAGAATTTTTTTTGAAATTTGGTTTCATTCAAATTCAGAATGAAAACTAAAAATTTTGAAATTCTCTGTGAAAAGGAATTCCCATTCTCCACCCAGCTCTACTCAGAGCTATGAATCTGAGTCAATCCATGTCATGGGCCTCTGAAGACCTGGAAGATCACCAGGGACCCCTGAGAGCTCAGGCTGTGAGGTCTCCCAAGGCTTCTAGGCTCTTGACTTCCTGTCAGCCTACCAGGCAGGCTACCAAGGAGGTAGGGTGGATGAGCTGGTAACAAGCCACCTAGTACAAAACTGGCCTGGCAGGAAGTGTTCTGTTGGAAATGTGCTGCATTTCTGGTGGATTTTTGTCAGAATAGACATTGTTCTGAGGATTTCAACAAACTGGTAAATTCTGAAGAAAAATGTTTTGTCAAAAAATTTTTGACCAGCTCTATAACATGGTATGCAGCCTCAGGGTCCCTATGAACTCTACAACTGTTCTGGAGTGTGTTGTAGTCCTTCTGGACTCATCTCATATTGTCTGATAGGGAGGGCAACGTTCTGTGGCTTGCAATGTGCAGGAGGTCAGACTAGATGATCAGGATGGTCCCTTCTGGCATTCAAGTCTATGAATCTAATACTTTCTTCAGGTGGCCAGAAGGCTGCATCCCACCCAGACAGACTATGTTACAGTGACCGTGATCTCCCAGGCTCAGCTGCAGTAATGCTCGGCACTTTATTGGGAGTGGAATCATCAGTCTTCAAGAAGCTCCAACTGGTTCAACGTGAGGCTGCAACATGGGTTGACAGGAGCATATCATATGCCTGCACTGGTACTTTATCCAATACCAGATCAAACTGGAGATCCCGCCCTTTATTTTTTGGGTGTGCCAAGGATTGACTCTCTGTGTGATTAGGACCTACCATAACAACTATATACATCTGAAGAGTGCTATCAATGACAAAGGTGAGATTCATGCTGGCAAGGGAAGTTTCTCAGCAGCTAAGTCACAGCCATGAAGATGAGATGACCTGTAACCTTACCATCTTCTGGACAAAATGTCCTCACAGTATCTTTCCACAATAAAAATCACCTCCTGGAAGAGGGAGCTAAACTAAGAGCTTGTAATTAAGGAGATGAGGGGAAGGAGAGAAGGGAGAAAAAGAGAAAAGATAGGAATGAAAATGGTTAGGCTATACTTATGAAAAGGGTGTTAAAAGGCAGGTTAGGCAGCTGTTGTGCTGTGAGCACTGCTTTTCATGCTGATCAGTGTTGTTTTATTGTTTCTTTGTATTCCCCTTGTCAGTTTGTTCTACCCACATACTGCCTCTTGTCTTGTACTTAAATTGCAAGCTCCTTGGGCACGGACTGTTATGTGTTTGTAGAGTGTCTAATCCAATGTGTCCCTAGTCCTTTCTATACAAATAAATACATTAAATAATTTTACATTTTTTTGTTGTTATACTTTTGTAGGTGCTTAGAGACGATTGTGATGAACATGGAAACAGTAACTAAAATAGATAGCTAAGCCTCAACGGAGTGGCTTTAGATGAAAGGTTATCAGTAACACATTGTGTTAATACCACCAGCATGTTTCTCCATATCAATGTCTCCTGTTAACATCAAACTCAGGGTATGTTTTTACTGCTGTCACCAGGTGACAATACTGTGATTGCCGCTTGTGAAGACACACGAGTTAGTTTTAATCTAGCAGCATGCATTTCACTATGGGAGGTTCAAGTGCACCCAGAACTCTGGGTAATCACTTGCCAGGCTAGGCGATGCTGAAGCATGCTTTGCCACAGCTTCATTGCTCCAGGACCCAAACTAGCTAGATCAAGCTAGCTTGGGTATGTCTACATGAGCTGCAGTCACAGGGTGTGACTGCAGTGTAGACGTACCTATAGACACACGGAAAAAGTGGGGGGCCGGAGGGGGGCTCAATGCAGCAAATCCATGGTTACGTCAAAGAACCAACAATAGAATAGTAAGAATTGTGGGGAAGAATCTATTTCTCTCCAGTGGTTTCATCTAGATCAATGTTTCACTATTCCCCAGAGAAACTATGACCTCTGTACTATTGCCAGAATGAATGACACCTTCTATTTCACTAGCATTTGTAACATATGCAACATAGTGTTTTGTTTGTTTGCGAACATGACGTCTTCTGCAAACATGACCTGACTGGGGATCCACAGCATTGCAGTTACATGACCTTTTGCCTTTTGTATCTTTAAAATAATCTCTTGTGGGTCATTTCTTTTGAGCCTGTCCAACATAAATGTGCTGCAGATAATCATAGTCCTGGTTCAGAGAATATTATGTGTCAATGCAGATTGGTGAATAGCTAAAAAGCCCATATTACGTGGACAGCCAGGCAAGACTCTAAAGTGAACCAGCATTACCCACTTAAATCTAACCCCACAAAAGACAACGCTACAGCTATTGGGTAAGCAAGGCAGATATACATCCTTTCTCCCACAGCAAAAGCTACACAGGCAGGAAAGGGCTGAAACTAATTTTCCTGTGCTGCTTCTCATTGCTTTATCTCCAGACCTCACTGACAGTAGAACTTCAGGCTTAACGAGGAGAATTTGTGTAATATGATTTACTTATCAGCTTTGTGCATCTGTATTTTAGTCAGTCCCTTGTGTATATATAAACTACCTTTTGGTTCACATGGACAACTTCCTGAGGTGCACATCAGGTTCTGAGAGGGAGGAAAATGACACTGTCACTGAAATGAGAGAGCAATTACTGAAATGAGAAAGCAGTGCAGAGCTATGAGAAAATGTTATATGCATGGTCACAGAAGTGATTGGAACAGGAATCCAGGCCTGTCATCAAGTGAGTATGATTCATTTTAGTAGCATGTGGGCAGAGTCTATTCCAAAAAAATCTTTTTTCCCCTAACAGTTGGTAGAAAGTTAATTATAAGCAAAAGACACCTGCTGATTAGCCCCCCGTTGTTTATCTTAGGTGTTTTTTCAACCTTTCCTCCCTCCCCCAATATAGATATTGTTTTATAAGATGAGTGAAATGGTATGGTAGAGGAAAACATAACAAGGATCTCTGTCATCATTTAAAACAAAAGACTTTTTGTTTATATTGCCTCTTTCCTACCATCTAAACATGTCCCCTTTGCAAAACCCACCATATATTGTGCTAGGCTTAGCTTCAGCAAATCATATGGCTGAATGAAGATGACTCACCACACGCAACCATGGCCTCTCCAGCAAGGAACACCTGCACGATGCGCAGCAACAGTGCATCATTTAAAAAAAACAAAGAAAAAAGCCCTGTTACCATTCAGAAAAAATGAAATTCACAGCTAGCTCTTCACATCTATCGCTTGAGTCACAGAAACTACCTGCTACCTGCAAAATGCAACACTGCTGTGAATTCTTCCCTTATACAAAGAGAGGCTACTCATTAGATGGCCCTGCGAAAGGCACTTGGGCCCTGGAAAATGCGTGCTACAGAATTCTAATTTCTCTTGCCATGGTGCTATTAATTAATCTCACAATTAATTGATATTCTGAATACCCCTGCAGCTCCTCTGATGAAAGTAGCTATAGAAGTGCAAAGTATTCTGACCACTTTCTTTTCCGATTGTAAGGCCTCCAGGGCAAAGGCTGTCTCCTTATCTGTGTTTGACAGTGCCCAGCACAATGGGGCCCCAAACATGATTTGGGCCTTTGGGTGCTGCTGTCATATAGATGTTAAATAATAAATAATTTACTCTAAAGCTTGCAGTTTGTTTTGTGGAGAAATAAGGAGTAATGAATTTGGATTATGTTCTGATTTTAATCTATCTATTGTTATCCTGATTTGTATAGTGTTATTTGAAACATGTCCACTCTTCAGCCTAGTCTGAATTACCAATTTCTCTGAATTGTTGTGCAATGAATGACAAAGCTAGTTACAGGAGATATGCTAAATGAGAATCATTGTGTGCACTGCAAAGCTATCCATTACAGACCCAGCTAACATTAACACGATGTATCCTGTCTGATGAGAACTCCACACAGTGGAATTTGCTAATGTTATTATTTCTACATTTGAAAGAGAGTGAAATGGGTCAAGATTCAAGAACTGTAACCAGAGTAACCTGTAGCAGGATTCTAAAACTTCTTTGCTTCTTGAAGCAGAAAAAAAAACAGGAAAATAACATGTAGAATAGAATCATAGAACCATAGTGTCAGAAAGGACCACAAGGATTATCTAGTCTAACCCCGGTCAAGATGCACGATTTGTTGTGTCTAAACCATCCAAGAGAGATGGCTATCCAGCCTCCTTTTGAAAACCTCCAGTGAAGGCACTTCCACAACCTCCCAAGGCAATCTGTTCCTTTGTCTTACTCTTCTTACAGTTAGGAAGTTTTTCCTGAGATTTAATCTAAATCTGCTATGCTGTAGTTTGAACCCATTGTCTCTTGTCCTGCCTCTGTGACCAAAGAGAACAACTTTTCTCCATCTTTTTTATGACTGCCTTTCAAATCTCTGAAGACTGCTATCATATCCCTCCTTAATCTCCTCTTTTCCAAACCAGACATACCCATGAATGTACAGAGCTAAAGCTGACTGTCGTGGCCACCAGGCTGAGGCTGCTCCCATTAAAATCAATCGCAAAACACCTATTGACATCAAGGGGAACAGAATCATGAGTCACACAGGTGATTGAGTCTCTCCAAAAATTCACCTTGCTGAAGAGTGCTTCTGAACTGTGGGAGTCAAAGGCAGCATGGTTAGGTACTGAGAGCAAGCTGAGTACCTGGAACTCATCACAGCAGTTTTGCAGATCAACTTGCCCTCACAGAAAGATGTGCATTTCCATTTTAAAATAGTTAAATGAAGTCTTTGACAAGTGAATAAAAGGTACGTTTAGAGTACTTTGAGGATTTCAGTATGTAGTGATACCACTAAGCAAAGTCTTTTGAAGAGATACCATCCTACTGAAAATAAGTTTCAGATTTTCCAGGAATTTTCTTTGGGAACCATATAGTTCAACCTTCCCTGCCCTCAGTTTTGTACCTACTAGGTGATGCACCAATATGAACTCCTCCCTCTCCCTCCCCGACACAGATAGAGTCAAATTCTGCTGTCATTTACACCTGTGGAGCTCTATTAATTACAACAAAGTTACATGGATGCAAGCAAGGAGAAAATTTGGTCCAATAGGCCAAGATTTCCAAAAGTTACCAGTGATTTTAATTGCTTCTATTTTGACTGCTGATTTTAAGAGAGCAGGTGTTCAACATTTTCTGAAAATCAGCCCTCTGCTCCACCCTGCCTCCCCATGTGACTCATTTTGGTGTGGTCTGCGTAATTGATGTCACCTCTCCGGTTTATTAATTATGGTCTGGCTTTTAAACATCCCCTTTGAATTGCTGTTTAGTTTGAAAATTATTTTTCTGTTAACGGGCATTGGTAAAATAGTCTCAGCATGCTCCAAATCTCATTGCCCAACAAAGCTTTCTTTACCTGCTCTTTGAACTTCTCATGATTCACTAGTTGCTACGTGCCTGTTACACAAAATACTAGTTACCTCCCTCACAGGGGTGTTGTAAGCATTAATTAGGTAACCCCTGAGAGTAATAGGTACATATTTACATATATTTTAGGATAATATCGTTAAACTCATTTCACTGGCACTTGGCTCTGTAATTAATCACTAGGTTTACTCATTGGTACTAAGAACCATCTCTGATTGTAAGGAGGTTATCAGTCACTTCTTTTTCCCTGTCTACAGGCAAAATCCTGCTCCCATTAAAGTCAATAGCACTACATTCTCAAGGTCCCTTTGTATTATTTTTTCTAGGCACCTCTGGTGAGACTCTTTCCAGTTCTAAGTTACTGGAGATCTTATAATTTCTTTGCAATTTTCCCTGGCAATAAGCCAAGTTTTCAGTCTCAAAAATCAGCAAGATCTGGGGCATCAGCACTTAAAGGGCTCCCCTCCCAGTGACACGGCTGTTCAGCTTCCTTGGAAGCAGGCTGTGGGGGGCTCCCCTGTCAGCTACTGCCCCTGCAACTGCTGCAAAGTTCTGCAGTTCCAGGGTGAAGATGGAGAGGGGAGGGGCTACGCTGGTCAGGGTAGGGTTGCCAGGCATCCAGTTTTCTACCAGGTCAAAAAGGGACTCTGGCGGCTGCAGTCAGCACTGCTGACAGGGCCATTAAAAGTCCAGTCAGCAGCACAGTGGGGAAAACACAGGCTCCCAGTCAGCGGCACAGCAGGACTAAGGCAGGCCTACCCTGGCTCTGTGTTGTTCCTGGAAGTGGCCAGCATGTCCCTGAGGCCCCTAGGCGCAGGGGCAATCAGGGATGCTCTGCGTGCTGCCCCCACCTCCAGCACACACTCTTCAGATACCATTGCCCAGGAACTGCAGCCAATGAGAGTTGCAAGGGCACTGCCTGTGTGCACAGACAGCACACACCAAGCAGAGCAGCCTGGCCGCGCCTCCATGTAGGGTCCAGCCATTCTGGCTGCTTCTGGGAGCAGCGAGGAGCCAGGGCAGGCAGGGAGCCTGCCTTAGCCCTGCTATGCCACTGACCAGGAGCTGAACCCATGCCCCAGGTTGGAACACCCTCCTGCACCCAAACACCCTCCCAGACCCCACACCCCAGCCTGCACCTCAACTCCCTGCCCCAGGCTCAGCCAACTCCCACACTCCAAACCCCTTGGCCCGAGCCTGCAGCCCCCTCCTGGACCCCAAGCCCCTCATCCCCAGCCCCACCCAAGAGCCCACACCCACAGCTGGAGTCCTCACCATCTCTGGCACCCCAACCTCCTGTCGCAGCCCAGAGCCACCTCCTGCACCCTGAACCTCGCATTTCTGGCCCCACCCCAGAGCCTGCACCCCCAGCTGGAACCTTCACCCCCATTCCCTGCCCCAGCCCAGTGAAAGTGAGTGAGGGTGGGGAAGAGCGAGCAATGGAGGGAGAGGGGCTGCAATGAGTGGAAGTGGGGCCTCGGGGAAGGGGCAAGGGTGTTCGGTTTTGTTCAGTTAAAAAGGTGCGTGGCTTATTCACCCTCCTGAGCGACATGAGTTATACTGACATAAGTGTTAGTGTGTACATAGCCTAAGTAAATGCTGCCTCTGGTAGGTTGTAGGGTGTAAAGACAGCAACCCTACCCTCAGTCTAAACTCCTTCCACCTTCCTTCCTCTTCTCCTACAGATCCAGATCCCATTGAAGAGGATCCTGTGCGTGTGGATAAGGGGAAAGTAATGCAAAAGAGGTAGCACATTTGTTCTGTGCCTCCCCTGTAGGGGATAATCTGACCTTCACGTGATTTTGCTCAGACCCTGCCTCCTACAGATCACTGAAATATGAGAAATGAAGCTTTATGGTGTGGCAAAACAATGTGAGCCTTGATCAGCCAGCTGTGATGTGTCGCTGATATGTTGTGAAACATTTTAAATACTGGGTAGGGTTAGTTACATAGTAGCACAGAACATAGCAATGGGGTATTCTTTTAAGACTTCTTCTAACATTATATCTTACAGTTACTCTGATAACCCTGATACTGATTCCAATCAGCAGTCAACTGAGGATCAGGAATCAAAACTGGATTTAGTGAGCAGAGAGTCAGGCCCAGTGTGTATGTTATTTAAAATTTGACCAGCTTCACATAAACTACGTAAAGAGTGAATTTGTTTTGCAACATGATGAAGAGTAATAGCTTATTTTGGATTTCTGTGATGGAGTCCACTCACCACAGTGATGCCTCCTGCTGTCCATCACAGGGACTAGTTCAGCCAGCCAGTGCGCCCACTCCAGGTGGTGCCTCTCCCATCATTGATGCTGCCTGCAGACCTAGCTTAGTCCTAGGTCCCCAGCATTCTCTTCATGACTTGGCCCTCTGGTCATGTTACTATCTGTGTTTTCCCCTTCTGGAGGTAGGTATCTCAGTCCAATAATGCAGCCACTTCCCTGGGTAAGTGAGGGGAGACCCGGGTCTCAATTCAGGGACACTATAAATAGCAGCCTTTTGCTGTGATTCTTTAACTTCTCCCCATGCTGCTATGTCTCCTTGGGATACTTCCCCACAGCCAGAGCACCTTCTTCACCCTTGCCTCAGAGCATGCAACTACCCAGTCCCAGCATCTATGAGCCAGGAGGTAGCGAACTAGGACTGGCTGGAAAAAGAGATTGGGCCCCAATTGGCTGCTCTTTGGAGCCCCTCTCTGATTGGCTGCGGCCCACACAGACTCTCTAGGCTGCTTGGAGGACTCACCTCCACTGCTTCACTCTGAGGTAAGGCAGGGTTAATCCTGTCCACACTTGTGTGATATGTATACCCCATCACAGTTTCCTTAGATCTCTTCATTGTTAACATACAATAACCCACTTGTGTGTATGTATGTGAATCTGCAAACCCGCCAGAAAAAAAATGCTTTATAAAACATTAAGAGCCTTTTAGTATTATTAGTGTTCTGGAAATGGAAAGTATTTATACTTAATCCCCCCAAATGTCTGGGACAGCAAATAGGAAAAATGACTGTCACATGCCACACAGAAAATCATAGTAAATACAGTAATGCAGTAGATGCATTACATTTGTTTGCATAGAAAACAAATTACTAATAAACTTTTAAGCTAGTCTGCTAGAAGCTCATTTGACATTTTCTAGGTGGAGGACAAAAGAACCACTACAATCATAATGATACCAAAGTTAAGAAGCATCACAGTTTGAAAATGCAGCTATTTCTACAAAGAAGATCAAGTTTATATTAACTGCAACAATTTGTACAGTGTTTGAGTTTGAATACCCTGGGAAGGCCACCTGTCATTGAATGAACACTGAATCCCAAACGTCCCTCTGCTTTCCACTTAATGTTTAACAGCAACACTACACATCAGTTTGAGACAGAAAGTGGGGGAAAAAATCTCTATCTGAAACTCTAGAGTGAAGTTTAATTACCTGAACTGAGATTTCGCCAGAACTCCAGGATTCATCACCTCTACTCCAGTAAAAAAAATGATTTTTTATATTAAACACAAGAGGGAACACACGTGTATTCCAGGCTTATCAAGCATCCATGAATGGTAAGAGAAAGCTATTATTAACAGTGGTACCAATGCTGTGGTTTACAATCCACTAGTTGCTCGTGGAGGGTTTCTGATGACACAAGGCTCAGTAAAGCTCCAGTGTACAGAACATACTATACAATACATTAGCTTCTAACGGTGACCCTACACCACCTGATAGGTTTGAAAGGATTTCATCATTTAAAAAGCAGAAGAAAAAATATAGCGACACCAGGCAGCTTATGACCACAGTCTTTAAATATCAGCGCCCCAGGAGACATGAGTTAATTGTAGCAAACACACTGGGTCTCAGTGGTGACACACACCTCAGGAATGTCAGTTTATATCTTTCCTAAGGCCCCAACATCGAGATTTTCAGATTTGCTAATGGACTCCTGGGAATGACTATGAAAACAACTGTTACCCTCTTTAGGAGGACAGAAAGAGAGGGCATGACCTATACTTATTTTGAGACTAAAGAGCTGCAAGTGACTGCACTGGCAGCTTTCAGTTCATACTTGGGGAGGTGCGGCTAGAAGTAACTGATTTGCAGAGTCCCTGTCCCTCTTCGTATACTTGGCTTGAAATTACCATCGGGATGTGATGTACGGCAGGTCACCAGTAGCAGAAGGTCAAAAAAGGGAGGGAGGGAGGAAGGGGTCAGAGATCATACTGGAATTTGGAATTCCATGCTAATGAGTTTGGAGAACTTGCAACAGGAAAAGCTCTCTGAAAAGGAAGCCGTATAGCCACAGAGCGTTGTCATCAATTTAGATTTATTTTTGTATTTCCTGCTGGCTGGCTATCAGCATTCTTCATTCATTTTTCCCCATGTTTTCAGTTAAGAGTGAAGTTACCAAGTGAACAACAGTCATTTCCAATCATGAGTTTGCAACTGTTTGTTGCAGTTCCACGTTTTTTAATTTATATTCTAAAAATGTACTTAGAGGGAGGGCTGGTAGCAGAAAACAACAGCAAAGTAACCCTGCTCAATATCTCATTCACTGTAACACAAATATTGTGTGACTGATTCTGATACCCATACCTTGAGTAGCACCTTACAGTTATTATTACAGATAGAGGTAGCAGTGCTGCATATAATTAAAGTTGATTAATACCTTCCCTTATAAGGCCCAGTTTTCAGTCACTTATAACTTTACCAAATATTAACCATTCGGGCTAAACTTTTCCCTACTAGGGTCCTGCCTCAGGCTTTTTATGAAAAATCTCAGCCCAAACTGTTCAACCATTCCAAAAATGAGGTGAGGGTAAAATACATTGTTTGACCTATGTTAAAAAATTCTGGTGATCTTTTCTTTGAGAAGCTCCTCTAGCTCCCAGTTCTTCAGAGCAGGGGCTTGGACTAGGACTGAGAGCCAGGGAGGGAAACAATAATGTAGGGGAAAGACTGGGATTCAGTTGGTGGGGACACTAAATCAGATGAGGAGCTAGTGGGGGATACTGGGACTGGGAGGGCCAGGACACTGTGATTGGGTATCTTTGGGGCTAGGATGATGGAGCTGGGTGGGGGAAGGGAGACAGATCTGATGAGAAGAACTGAGACTGGCTGGGCAAAGAGACTGGGACAAGGATCCAAATGGGGAAAGGCTGAGATTAGACAAGGAGCACAGGGAGGGAGACTGGGAAACATAGTGAGATAGAATCATAGAATATTAGAGTTGGATGCGATCTCAGGAGGTCATCTAGTTCAATCCCCTGCTCAAAGCAGGACCAACTCCTACTAAATCATCCCAGCCAGGGCTTTGTCAATCCGAGCTTTAAAAACCTCTAAGGATGGAGATTCCACCACCTCCCTAGGTAACCCATTCCAGTCCTTCACCACCCTCTTAGTGAAATAGTATTTCCTAATATTCAACCTAGACCTCCCCCACTGCAACTTGAGACCATTGCTCCTTGTTCTGTCATCTGCCACCCAGTGAGAACAGCCTAGCTCCATCCTCTTTGGAACCCCCCTTCAGGTAGTTGAAGGCTGCTATCAAATCCCCCCTCACTCCTCTCTTCTGCAGACTAAATAACGCCAGTTTCCTCAGTCTCTCCTCGTAAGTCATGTGCCCCAGCCCCCTAATCATTTCCATTGCCCTCCACTGGAGTCTCTCCAATTTGTCCACTTCCCTTCTGTAGTGGGGGGACCAAAACTGGACACAATACTCCAGTTGGGATATAAGTGATGGGAAATAGGAAATGTGACTGGGTGGTGGGAGAAGAGACAGATATCCGAGGAGCCAGGACAGGGGTGCCTGAACAATTTGTATAGTGGCTGAGAGCCATCGAACCAAATTGTAAATCCTGTATTCAATGGAAACCACTTCAAGCCAGAGCACCCCCAGCACTCCTAGTTCCAGTACCTATAAGGCAGAAGGTGGGGAACAAAGACTGGCTGGAAAAAGAGACTGGGTACAAGCAGCCAGGGGTGAAATGGGAATGGCTGGGTAAAAAGACTGGGACTGAGAATCTAGAATAGGAGACTGGCTGAGCAAGGAAATGGGCACTGAAATGAGAAGCCTGAGGGCTGGCTTGGATAGGACAGGAGCAAAGAGCAAGGGTGGGGAAGAGACAGGATACGGACTGATTGGAGTGGAGGGGGACAAAGGGGTAAGGCTTGGGAGGAACTGTTGAAAAAATCTGTGCCCACTACAGCATGCTTCTCTCCAGTGTGCCTGGAATGGAACCCAAGATTACTGAGTCTTACCATATCTCTGCTGTCAGCAAATATCTTTTGCTATCCAGGTGGGTATCTCATCCCCTTCTAGTGCAGGTCACGCAAAAGTTGATGATCTACTACTGCTATCAGTTACTGCCTTAGCTCAAATGGCAGAAGTCTATGCGGTGGATCTAAAAATTCCAGCCCTGTTGATGATCCAGCAGATATTATAGTGATAAGCACTATAGAAAAATCCATCAGGAAATTAATAATTCTGTTTTATGAGCAGGCTTTGAATACTGTGCAGTAAATAAAACACTGGGACATACATTGAACAATGATACATAGGTACAAAGGGGCTGTATCAAGGTTGTACAGGCACGGACAACTTTAATTTAACTTTTCTAACTTTTGAGTGCTTGCCTTTGCAACCTCAATAATATTCTTTTAACACAGGGATGTGTGTGTAACATTAATATACTTTACAGGTAGCATAACCGTGGTAACAGGCTACAGCCAGACATATTTCTTTTCTACTGCTTTGTGTTGGATTCTAGTCCAGTATATTTTTCATAATTTTATTGGTACCAAATTGCCAGTCCTGCAGACCAAAGTCATCTTTTTGTTGACAAAACAAGTACAGCATAGGCATTAATACAGGCTTCCTCACACTGCCCTGTGTTCAGCCCTAAAACGTAAGTGTTACCTCTAGGGGTGGGTCCACCTGATCAACATCCTCTACAGCAAACAGGGAAAGATAAAGAATGAGCTCTCAAAAATGGATACTCTCATAAAAAACCAACCTTCCACACAAACTTCCTCGTGGCTGGACTTTACTAAAACTAGACAAGCCATTTACAACACACACTTTGCTTCTCTACAAAAGAAAAAGGACACTAAACTTTCTAATCTACTACATGCCACAAGGGGCCACAGCAATGGTTCCCTCAACCCACCCAGCAATATTGTTAACCTATCCAACTATACTCTTAGCCCAGCAGAAGCAGCTGTCCTATCTCAGGGCCTCTCCTTCTGCTCCTCCGCCCCCACGAACATGATACAGTTCTGTGGTGACCTAGAATCCTATTTTCAACATCTCCGACTCAAGGAATATTTGCAACACACCTCTGAACAACATACTAATCCACAGAGGCCTCCCTACCAACAGTACAAAAAGAAGGATTCTAGGTGGACTCCTCCTGAAGGTCAAGACAGCAGACTGGACTTCTACAAAGAGTGCTTCCGCCGACGTGCACGGGCTGAAATTGTGGAAAAGCAGCATCACTTGCCCCACAACCTCAGCCGTGCAGAACACAATGCCATCCACAGCCTCAGAAACAACTCTGACATCATAATCAAAAAGGCTGACAAAGGAGGTGCTGTTGTCATCATGAATAGGTCGGAATATGAACAAGAGGCTGCTCGGCAGCTCTCCAACACCACTTTCTACAAGCCATTACCCTCTGATCCCACTGAGAGTTACCAAAAGAAACTACAGCATTTGCTCAAGAAACTCCCTGAAAAAGCACAAAATCAAATCTGCACAGATACACTCCTGGAACCTCGACCTGGGATATTCTATCTACTACCCAAGATCCATAAACCTGGAAATCCTGGGCGCCCCTGGAAATCCTGGGCGCCTCAGGCATTGGCACCCTGACAGCAGGATTGTCTGGCTATGTAGACTCCCTCCTCAGGCCCTACGCTACCAGCACTCCCAGCTACCTTCGAGACACCACTGACTTCCTGAGGAAACTACAATCCATCGGTGATCTTCCTGATAACACCATCCTGGCCACTATGGATGTAGAAGCCCTCTACACCAACATTCCACACAAAGATGGACTACAAGCCGTCAAGATAACTATCCCCGATAATGTCACAGCTAACCTGGTGGCTGAACTTTGTGACTTTGTCCTTATCCATAACTATTTTACATTTGGGGACAATGTATACCTTCAAATCTGTGGCACTGCTATGGGTACCCACATGGCCCCACAGTATGCCAACATTTTTATGGCTGACTTAGAACAATGCTTCCTCAGCTCTCATCCCCTAACGCCCCTGTCAAGGTTCCTCCCCCACTCTGAACTCTAGGGTACAGATGTGGGGACCTGCATGAAAAAACCTCCTAAGCTTATCTTTACCAGCTTAGGTCAAAACTTCCCCAAGGTACAAAATATTCCCCCCGTTGTCCTTGGACTGGCCGCTACCACCACCAAACTAATACTGGTTACTGGGGAAGAGCTGTTTGGACGCGTCTTTCCCCCCAAAATACTTCCCAAAACCCTGCACCCCACTTCCTGGACAAGGTTTGGTAAAAAGCCTCACCAATTTGCCTAGGTGACTACAGACCCAGACCCTTGGATCTTAAGAACAATGAACAATCCTCCCAACACTTGCACCCCCCCTTTCCTGGGAAATGTTGGATAAAAAGCCTCACCAATTTGCATAGGTGACCACAGACCCAAACCCTTGGATCTGAGAACAATGAAAAAGCATTCAGTTTTTTACAAGAAGACTTTTAATAAAAAATAGAAGTAAATAGAAATAAAGAAATCCCCCCTGTAAAATCAGGATGGTAGATATCTTACAGGGTAATTAGATTCAAAAACATAGAGAACCCCTCTAGGCAAAACCTTAAGTTACAAAAAAGATACACAGACAGAAATAGTTATTCTATTCAGCACAATTCTTTTCTCAGCCATTTAAAGAAATCATAATCTAACACATACCTAGCTAGATTACTTACTAAAAGTTCTAAGGCTCCATTCCTGGTCTATCCCTGGCAGAAACCAGCATACAGACAGACCCAGACCCTTTGTTTCTCTCCCTCCTCCCAGCTTTTGAAAGTATCTTGTCTCCTCATTGGTCATTTTGGTCAGGTGCCAGCGAGGTTACCTTTAGCTTCTTAACCCTTTACAGGTGAGAGGAGCTTTCCCCTAGCCAGGAGGGATTTCAAAGGGGTTTACCCTTCCCTTTATATTTATGACAGCCCCTACTCTACTTGTGCTATATTGATGACATCTTCATCATCTGGACCCATAGAAAAGAAGCCCTTGAGGAATTCCACCATGATTTCAACAATTTCCATCCAACCATCAACCTCAGCCTGGTCCAGTCCACACAAGAGATCCACTTCCTGGAACTACGATGCTAATAAGTTATAGTCACATAAACACCACCCTATACCGTAAACCTACTGACCACTATTCCTACCTACATGCCTCCAGCTTTCACCCTGACCACACCACACAATCCATTGTCTACAGCCAAGCTCTGCGATACAACCGCATTTGCTCCAACCCCTCAGACAGAGACAAACACCTACAAGATCTCTATCAAGCATTCTTACAACTACAGTACCCACCTGCGGAAGTGAAGAAACAGATTGATAGAGCTAGAAGAGTTCCCAGAAGTCACCTACTACAGGACGGGCCTAACAAAGAAAATAACAGAAAGCCATTAGCCATCACTGTCAGCCCGCAACTAAAACCCCTCCAACGCATTATTAAGGATCTACAACCTATCCTGAAGGATGACCCAACACTCACAAATCTTGGGAGACAGGCCAGTCTTTGCCTACAGACAGCCCCCCTGAAGCGAATACTCACCAGCAACCACATACCACACAGCAGAACCACTAACCCAGGAACCTATCCTTGCAACAAAGCCCGTTGCCAACTGTGCCCACATATCTATTCAGGGGACACCATCACAGGGCCTAATAACATCAGCCACACTATCAGAGGCTCGTTCACCTGCACATCCACCAATGTGATATATGCCATCATGTGCCAGCAATGCCCCTCTGCCATGTACATTGGTCAAACTGGACAGTCTCTATATAAAAGAATAAATGGACACAAATCAGATGTCAAGAATTATAACATTCATAAACCAGTCGGAGAACACTTCAATCTCTCTGATCACGTGATTACAGACATGAAAGTTGCGATATTACAACAGAAAAACTTCAAAACCAGACTCCAGCAAGAGACTGTTGAATTGGAATTCATTTGCAAATTGGATACAATTATCTTCGGCTTGAATAGAGACTGGGAGTGGCTAAGTCATTATGCAAGGTAATCTATTTCCCCTTGTTTTTTCCTACCACCCCCCCTTCCTCAGACATTCTTGTTAAACCCTGGATTTGTACTGGAAATGGCCCACCTTGATTATCATACACATTGTAAGGAGAGTGATCACTTTAGATAAGCTATTACCAGCAGGAGAGTGGAGTGGGGGGAGAGAAAACCTTTTGTAGTGGTAAACACCCATTTTTTCATGGTTTGTATGTATAAGAACATCTTCTGTATTTTCCACAGTATGCATCCGATGAAGTGAGCTGTAGCTCACGAAAGCTTATGCTCACATAAATTGGTTAGTCTCTAAGGTGCCACAAGTACTCCTTTCCTCTAGGGGTGAAGATCTAGTTCCTTCTCCATAGCCATTGAGTCCTTGGCCCCTTTACCGAGACTGAGAATAAAGTTGTAAGTGATTGTCAGTGGTGATGGTGTTTTTTTCTGATGTGGGTACAGCTTCCTGAGAACTGATCTGAGAGCATTAAATTAACTTTACATAGACTAATGAACAATCATCATATGGTAACAGATTTCTAACTTGTTCATAATAAGCTCTTGGGAGCATGAAATTGAAAATAAGAAAAAACTTGTCCCTCTGCTTGTTTACAAATGGTTTGCTATTTAAGGGATGTTCAGAAGGCTGACTTTTTTATTTTTAATGCAAAAAAGATGAACATTTGAACAGAAGTATCGTTTCTGTGTATGCACCTCAAATGGTTGCAGGCTCCAACAATAAACTTAAAGGATTAATTCAAAAACAGAGTCCTGTTCTGAAAGTCATCATTGTAGTAATACCTCAGGACACTAAAACAACATAGGCAAAAAAAGGTTTCAGTTTGTACCCTCTTGAGATGCCCAAAGGTCTGTAATTTCTGACATTTGTGAGTTTTTTGCTTGTAGTAAAAGTTGCCACATCTGAGCAATGTGAAACTGCTTCCTACCAGCAAATTTAGATTTTATCCTAGCAGGATACAAAATTGCACACTGAATCCGTGTGCTTCCTAAATGCGGTGAAACACCTCGGAAGTTTTCTTTCTTACAGAAGGCCCCGGGGATCATCTGGAAAATATTCCAGCCTTTATACATCAAGTTTTCAGTCACTCTGGCAGTTTTAAGGGTGGAATTTCTCATTTCCAGGCTTTCACGTGTTATCAGGACAAGTGGAGGCATGCTCTGTTTACCAGCAGTCAAATGATTAGCAGATGACAGTCAAAAAGTCTCTATTGCAAGTAAATCTACAATCTGTTTAGTTATGGGAGCTCCCAGATGCCATTTTAAATTTCTCAGGAATGCCTAGATGTCTTAAGCTCCATACTGTAGCCTGTTCTCCTGTTCTTCTACTTTCTGTGCATAATATTGCTGGCCTTTCAATCTACCTGTAAATGTAAATTCACAGCCAACCCCAGAGCTTTCTATTTCAGGACCTCACAGGTTCAATCTACTCTTGACCTTTTGTTTAGAGATCAGTTCTATTGTCATCCCTTTAAGCTTCTTTCAAAGAATATAACCATTTGTGAATTAACCCCATACTATGAGCTACCGTTTTCTTCGTTTCTTCTTTTGCAATTTTACGGTTTGATCCTGAAAAATGTACTCACTTGGGATAATCCTTATTCACATGAGTAGTTCTATTGAAGTCAGTTGGACTTCTTCCATAAGGTAAGGTCTACTCGGCGTGAGCAATGGATTGCGGGACTGGGTTCTTTTCAGATATTGTAGGATGTGATTTCTCCATTGCATCATTAGCATATTTATTGAAAAAAAGCCTATTTAAATACTGGTGACTTCTATTTTAGCATGTTTGAAGTTGTGTGCTGCTGCCACAAGCAATTCGTAACTTTGGATGAGTTAAATCCAGAGAAGTTCAGCAGAAGTAGTAAATATCTCTCTGTCTACCAGAGTGCTGCTAATTTCTTACCATTCTTTAATTCATGCATGTGCATCCTCTTGTCATAACTTCAATGTCACTTGGGTATATTTGTGAACACAGAATTTCTTTTGCTTTTCTTTTAAATAGCAATCAGTGACAATAGGAGCTGGCCCAGGCCAAATTCTTTGTAGGTGGAAAATGGTGCAGTACCATGGAAATAAGCGGAGCTCTGGCAGGGGTCCAATATATTCAGACAGTACTGTGCTGTGTAGCCTACATGTGATACTGCACATTCACATTGTACTGAAATCTGTATGAAAAGGAGACAGTGTATCAGATTTACTGAAGTTAGGTTTATTATCCTGTAATTGCCAGGATCACCTCCGGAGCCTTTTTTTAAAAATTGGCTAGTCTCGAATCATCTGGTACAGAAGCTGGTTTAAATGATTGGTTATATACTGCAGTCAGTAATTCTGCAATTTCGCATTTGAGTTCCTTCAGAACTCTTGGGTGAATACCGTCTGGTCCTGGTGACTTATTACTGATTAATTTATCAATTTGTACCATAACTTTCTCTACTGACATCTCAGTCTGAAAGAGTTCCTCAGATTTGTCACCTAAAAAGAATGGCTCAGATGTGGGAATCGTCCTCACATCCTCTTCAATGAAGACTGATGCAAAGAATTCATATAGCTTCTCTGCACTCGCCTTGTCTTCCTTGAATGCTCCTTTACCAACTCGATCATCCACTGGCCCCACTGATTATTTGGCAGGCTTCCTCCTTTAGACATACTTAAAAATACATACTTGCTGTTAGTATTTTTTGCTAATTGCTGTTCAAATTCTTTTTTGGCCTGCCTAATTACACTCTAACACTGACTTGCCAGGGTTGATGTTCCTTTCTATTTTCTTCTGTAGGATTTGACTTCCAATTTCTAAAGGATGCCTTTTTATCTCTAACTGCTTCTTTTACTCTGTTTTTTAGTCCTGGGGGCATTTTTGGTGCTATTACTATTCTTTTTAATTTGGGGTATACATTTAATTTGAGCCTATATTATGGCATTTTTTTAAAAAAAAGTTTCCATGCAGCTTTTGCAGGCATTTGCAGGCATTGTGACTGTACCTTTTAATTTCCATTTAACTAGCTTCCTCATTTTTGTGTCGTTGCCTTTCTGAAGTTAAATGCTAGTGTGGTGGACTTCTTTGGTATTTCTCACCCCCAGGAAGGATGTTATATTTAATTATATTATGGGCAATATTACCTCATTTTGGATCAGTTTGTGCTTGGCCCATACATGGGTGTGAAGTGCAGTAAATGATAAGGGTTTAAGAAGCCTTCGCCCATTTGCACAGCCCAGGTAAGGGTCAAGGACAAAAGCAGTCCTTATACTCAAAGGAGCACAGAGACTGCTCCTTCTGTGCTTCCATGATAGGTGCATAGTGCTCCAAAAGGGCAGGGAAGAGGTGGTGCGCCCTGGTGCCCTCATATCCCTGACCTGAAGAGGGGTACTGGTGCATGAGAAGAGAAAGCTGCAGGGTCTTCCCCTCAGAAAGGCCCAGTGCCCCCCCCCCCCCCATGGAAGACCAGCACCACCCCATTCCTAACACAGGGCTGTGCCTTTAGGGACAATTGAGACTCTTTTTTTCTCACTAGCCATTGATACCAGAAGTCATTCCTACTACAAAACAATAGGCTGCAACGTTTCTTTTATCCCCTCAGGAAATCACCGTTTTAACATATGCTGTTGTGACAGACCTGAGATTGTTAGTGTATGAAGCCAACCTTGAGGGATGACCTCAGACATCTGCTTTGGAACTAAGAATGCCAGCTCCAGAGGCACTGTTTTTCCTAACTTGCATGACTGACAAGATACAGTAGGGCATTTGGCATGAAGCCAAACAGGCGTGTGGCTGCTTATTGCAATGGGTGGGAGGATGTTGTGTGGGAAGAACCTGGATTGCCTTGAGAGCCTCAAGGGAAGGAGGACTGGAGTCTCTGATTGCACAACTCCTTCTTGTGAAAGGAAGGGTGATCCATGTAAACTTACTGAAAGAGTGCGTTGCGAGTGGCGCCCTTCCTTTCTCTGCATCACTGAGAAGCTGTGCAAGCGGAGGCTCCATGCCTGTGATTTTACTCATGCTGCCATGAATGGATCAGTTATTAGTGAGGACTAGTCGGTGTTCAGAACTGTAGCTAGTCAGAAATTTTTCCATCAGAACAGAGTTTGGTCAGAAAACGGCAATTCACCAAATCTGAAATATCTTGGGTTTGACAAATTTTCAGGGAATCAAAGGCAGGGTTCTGATGGGATCCTGCCTGTCAGACAGGTTTCCATGGGAAACCTTCCAGCTCACTGGGGGGCTTCTAGGGAGCTTGAGTCTGCCAGAGCCTCTGGCTCTGAGGCAGCCCTGCCATGCAGACTGTTCCCACCCCCAGAAGCCAGGTCTTCCAGGGTCTATGGGTCTGGCATAGGCAGCCATGTGTTGGTGCTTCCAAAACAGATTTTTGGGGGGATTTCCGGTCCACAGGAAATTTCAAAGAATTCCAAAGTTTTGTACTCCACTTGCCACATTGGACAAAACTTCAGCTTAAGAGGTAAGTGCAAAATGCAACAGGACAGCCTGAACAATACAGTTCTTCCCATCTTACCTCTGCTCTGTGATAAACAGATAAACAGATTCAAATGAAGCTGGCTTTCAGACAGGAGACTCCCTGTGTCTGAACTCAGATGGTATATATAGATATAGCACCCTGAATGAGTTTATGATATCTGGCCAATTACCTCAGACTATGATGTCCAGTCTTATCTCTGATATATAAGGATAAAGGTCCTGAAAGGCGCTGTGACGGGCTCAGTCACAGAGACACCTTTGGGACTGTCACCTGACATGCTGGAATTATCTCTGAGCCCATTTTCCCTGCCAGCTTGGGACTCCAGAACCCTGCCTTGTTGAGCCAGACATGCTAGCCTGCTGCAACCCAGACTCAGGTCTGATCCACACCCCCAAAGCTGCAGACTTTAAGCAAAAACTTCTCAGTGAATCACCTATCTCCAGCACCCAGACATCCAGTTCCCAATAGGATCCAAACCCCCAATAAATCCATTTTACTCTGTATAAATCTTATATAGGGTAAACTCATAAATTGTCCACCTTCTATAACACTGATAGAGAGATATGCACAGCTGTTTGCTCCCCCAGGTATTAATCACTTACTCTAGGATCATTAATAAACAAAAGTGATTTTATTAAGTATAAAATGTAGGATTTAAGTGGTTTCAAGTAATAACAGACAGAACAAAGTAAATTACCAAGTCAAATAAAACAAAACATGCAAGTCTAACCCTAATACATTAAGAAACTCTTTACAGGTAAATCTCACTCTTAGAGGTGTTCCAATAAGCATCTTTCACAGATTAGACTCCTTCCTAGTCTGGGCCCAATCCTTTCCCCTGGTACAGTCCTTGTTAGTTACAGCAGGCATCTTAGGTGAAAAGCAGGGGGTCTCTCATGAATGGGCTCCCCTTGTTCTGCTCCACCTCCTTTTATAGCTTTGGCCCAAGGCAGGAACCCTTTGTCTCCCTGGATCACCACCTCTCTTCCTAAATGGAAAAGCACCAGGTTTAAGATGGATTCTGGTATCCTGGGACATGGTCACATGTCCTGTGAGACCTCGTTCTTCATTCATCCAGGGCTGGAAGATTGCTTTATGCTATACATTCTGTTAGATCAAACTGCACACCAGAAACAATATTCTGTCTAGACACCAAAGATGCCTTTGATTATGTGGAAATGAACTATCTTTTCTTCACGTTTTATATTTACCAATCTGGAGGTTCTCCAAAAGTCAAATGCAACAAACATCGAGGCCATGCTGATGAAAACCCAACTACACTGGATTGGACACATCATTAGGATGCCTGAACATCGACTCCCCAGAAAAATGTTCTATGGAGAATTGGCACAAGGACTTTGGAATCAAGGCTGCCCCCGGAAAGTGCTGCAAGGACAGCATCAAGAACAGCATACACTTTGGTGCAATAAAACCAGATGATTTCAAGAAGGCTGCATCAAATAGATCAGCCTGGTGACACACAGCACTCAGAGCTTTACAAGCCTTTGAAGAGGACAGAAATAATTGATTGTCTACAAGGGAAACTCATCATATCCACTGCTATAGCTACCAAGATGCTCACCAATGACTCTGTCTGCCCAATCTGCTCACGAGCACATGTGTCATGCTTTGGGCTTCAGAGTCACTCCTGAATCCACAAAAAGAGATAGCATGAAAGTGTCATCGTTGAACCGATGGACTAGGCAACATTAAGGACTATGGTCCTAAATTTTATACCAGGATAAAATGATGTTCTCCACTCCCAGTTCATAATTCTTAAACACAGAATAGCCTAAAGGTTTTAATATAAAATCCCATCCTCCCCACAAGATGCGCCTTGCTGCTGAATCCTTGGAACAGACCATTCAGTCTGACGGGGGAAATAATTGGTATCAGACTAAGAGACCGACCAATGAGATATTGTGCTGTTCACAGAGAGCACTGTATTAGACCTTTTGCTCCAACATTATGCAAGTGGTTCTGTAAAGTACATGATGGTCTTATAATGGAAAAGCTCACTGACATGAGCTATTGATCCAGCACACTGATACTTTACTACTTTTTAATTAAATACACTGAATTTGAGGCATAGGCAGCAAAACCATCGAGACACATTTTACCACACTGATTTCGAATGTAAGACTTACTCAGTTAAACCCTCTTTATAACATCTGTCTGTTCTATTAATATTCATAAATGTTAACTCCTTGTTAGACTTACAGCTTCTTTTTATCACAATTGTGGAATGCAGCATAGATTTTTGTTCTATCTTCATACAGTGCCTAACACAATGGGGTCCTGGTCCACCTCTGGGGCTCCTAAGAGCTACAGTAATAAAGTAAATAAGTAAATCAATCAATCAATCAATCAATAATGGCCTCTTATCATGGGCTTTGGAAAAGGAAATTAACAAGGGCAGCAGACAGAAACTCAGATACAATGCCAGGAGGTGATGCTGTACAATTTTTCTCACAGCTCTGTTGCTTCATCTAAATTCCTGACATTTTAAATCTGCTGACTTCTGGCTTGAGTTACACATGTTACCAATCTCTCTTGCTATGTGTTATGCCTATAATATGGTGTTGCTTCTGCGAGTCTGTCAAAAACAGACCAGGGTGTGTTCTGGAAGCACACACAGAAACTATCACCCAAAACAACACATCTGATTTTAAATCCTTAATTGCCACCTTGAAGAGATATTTGGTTTCAGTTAGTTCCCCAGCAAAAATCAGAATGAGATTATTCTCCTATTAAACAGGATAGGTTTTTTTGTTTTTTGTTTAAATGTATAGACTAATCTAGGGCTCAATCCTGCAAATTGCTGGACATTCCAGTACAGTCCAGCAAAACATTTAAGCATGTGCTTAATTTTAAGCATGTGTTCAGTCCCATTGAAGTGGGCTAATTCACATGCTTAATACGTTGCTGGATTACAGCCAGAGCGCTCAGCACCTTTCAGCATTTAATTATTTACTTAACTCAGCTAATAACTAAAATATATCATAATGAATGAAATCTTTCAGGAATAGTTCAGATGAATGGTTCAGATACAATTCAGATAGATTAAGATGTGACCCTGGCTAACAACACTGGAATGGTGGGAAGTTGTCCCCAGTGGGTCTCCCTTCCCCGGCCCTGCCCCATTGTCTACTTTGGATGAATCATGCAAAATGTAGTTGAAACTCCTACTTATCTGAACATGCAAGAATGAAAATATTTGAGAGACAGAGAGGCATTTTGAGTAATTTAGGTGTTTTCTTGTTTGGGAAACTATTCCCTTTGTCTCTGTGTGATTAGAAAAGCCAGCTGAATTTGCCTCTGGCTGTATTTGACAAGCAACAGAAAGCACATTCATTCTCCCACTCGTACCTTTTTTATGGGACACAGAAAGAAAAAGGATTTCATGAGCTCTTATTTAATAGAGTATAGGCATTCTAACCTTTTGTGATTAAGAAATACATGGATTATTATTCAGACATAGCTTTTGCTAATGGAAGTTTGCTAGCTTTTCACAAATCTAACATCCATTTCTGATGTTACTTCTCACTTCTGGCTGGCAACAATAATATACTGGGCCAAGAGCTGCTCAGTGCAGAGAGGATGGTATAACCACCCCCAACAGGTGCACAAACAGACTGCAGAAGTCCCTGGCCTGAATCCCTGCCTCTCTTTTGATGGCGATGAGAAAGACTGCTTATAAGGGCGACCGGGAGGGGTGTATTCTCATGTGCAAATGAACAATCTGGGAGTTAAAAGAAGCCAGAATACTATATTTCTTTCTTTAAATCGGTCTTGATAGCTTGATGGGAAGTGCAATTTCCAGCTTGTAACCAGACAGACGGGACATGTAGCGAGACTTTGCCCAGCAAATGTTGTGAGCATCAAGCTGATGTCTTTCCAAAGGGCAAATCATGCCAACATAGCATCAGCCTTTGTGACAGCATTTGGGAGGTCTATTTTTAATCTATCTACAATACCTGTTGAAAGTGCCAGAGTGGAACTGGTGACATAATCAATGACAAAGGTTGAGCATTGCTTTCATGCAGTTCCAAACAGTCTTACTAGCAAAATGATTAATTATATTTACAAGCAGCAGCTGCCACAGTACCTCCACAGTTTTAACATTAAATTATGCTGGCTCTGTCATTTTATTAATGCTGGGCTCATAGGTCTCCACTGACTTTTGTAGTCTGAAGGCAAACACAAAACACAAACACAAAAGATATCTGCATTTGGCTTCCCAAGATGAGGATGAAAGCTTTTGTAAAACTGAAATATATTTATTACTATATGTACTTAGCTTCCATTACATAACAGGAGAGCAAATTTACAGAAAGAGAAGAAGATGCAGATCAGCTGCAATACCACTGATCATTCCCTCATTGGTTTTTTTCTAGATAACCCTATCTATAATATAGATATCCAGCCCAAGGAAATGTATCTATATCATTACATATGTAAACAGATCTGTCTACATTTATGTAGATAGATCTATAGATAGCTACCAGTATGCCATTATAGATACACATAGATGAATATCCCAAAGAAACCAACAAGGAGTTGAAAAGTAGTAGCTCCATAGACCTACCTTTCCAAGCAAACAGCTGTACAGAATGTGAATGTATATTCACAAATGTGAGTGCGCAGTCAAATCTGGATGGAATGGTACACAAAAAGATCAACAAAAATATGATTTTTCAAAAATATTACAGAAAAATCAAGACTTTCAACATTTTAATGGAAACTTTAAAACAGAAAAACATCAGACTATGACTTCTGAAAAAATGATTTTTTTCAATTTCTATTTTTCAGTTTGTTGTTGTCTACTGTCTGTAAAAATTTTAGATTGGACAGTTTAGTCCAGTGGGCCCTTATGCTGCACTGACTTCAGGCTCCTCACATGCGTAACATTGAGCAAGTGCATAAGTCTTTTGCAGGACAGCCCAGCAAAGTTATATTTTTCCAAAATCAGTTCATTTCAAAACTGGATTTTTTTTTTTCTATTTCAAAATAGAATGTTCCATTTTTGAGATTTTTCCAGTTTGGAAATGGAAAAACTCCATTTTGAAAAAGGGTTTTGCAAAAAATGTGAAGACAGGGACACTGACTGGACTGTTACAAAACATAATGGAAGAGGCTGCTTTAAAATTTACTGAAATATCCATGGATTTTTTCTTTTCTGCAGCATTTTTGACCAGTTTTCGCTGAAGAATTCATCGAGCCCTACTTATTTCTGCCTTTTTGGAAATGCTATTAAATCAAGTAAAAATAGTCGGGGAAAATGAACTGTTCATATAAGAAACAAATATAAAGGACATACACAGGGGTTTTCTCACACAGTGGTTAGAAGAATAATCTTGCAAATGGCAATATTGTGAAAGCATCATGAAAAAAATAAGAAAAAAGTGGTTAGCTGTTAACACAGGGGGCTAGAAAAATCTATCGAGATATTAATGCAGCCCTCATCACTATACTATCTAAGTACCTCATGCTCTTTAATGCATGTATCCTGGCAACACCCTGTGAGGTAGGGAAGTGCTGTTATTTCCAGGCAGCACAGAGGGACTCACACAAGAAGTCTATGGCAGAATAGGGACTAGAACCTGGGTCTCCCAAATGAGTACCCTTGACTTGACTTCCCTTCCCCTCCAAATACCCTTCTAGTTGGCAGCGTTAAAACGATCCCAGAGTTAAGGAACAAATACTGGTAAAAAAGATGTCACCTCAGGTTGCTGTTCTTTCCACACTCTGAGTACAACTCTCTCATCATATCAGTGGAGGACGCCACTCTCTCTTCTTGCAGGCAATAACATGAATCAAGGAAGAGTAGCAGAGACTCCGTAGGAGGCCTGATAATTAACTTAACTTGAGCCAGAGTCAAGACTTCTTTGAGGAAGTGAGCTGAATCTTATCCAGTTTGAAATGAAGACAGCATCAGCCCAGACACCGCAGTGGGAGAACAGGGGACCTGAGCCCCAAAGAATAATTGATTGTACACAATATGACTGTGTTATAAATATGTATTGAGTAAGGTCTTTTATGGGGTCGGGAAGGAATTTTCCTCCACGGCAGATTGGAAGAGGCCCTGGAGGTTTTTCATGGGGCATGGGTCACTTGCTGGAGGATTCTCTGCTCCTTGAAGTCTTTAAACTATGATTTGAGGACTTCAATAGGACAGATATAGGTGTGAGGTTTTTTGCAGGAGTGGTGGGTGAAATTCTGTGGCCTGCGTTGTGCAGGAGGTCAGACTAGATGATCATAATGGTCCCTTCTGACCTAAATATCTATGAATCTATGAAAGCTGGTGACACTGGTGATTAATACCATTGTGAAATGTATGTATGAAGACTTCATATGAGGAATTATGGATAATCACTGATATTAGGCTTTAAAGTTTGTGGCCAAACAAAAGGGAGAAACAGGTTTTCTCCCAGACAGGAGGGAAGGCAGCTATGTACCTGTCTCCAATGTAAATTAAGCATTACAGAATCAAAATAATGGAGGATCCATTTACAGACAAATCAGCAGGGGGATGAGAAGTCAACGGGAAGAGAAGAACAGCAGGAGGTCATCCTGCCACTGGGGCCAAAACAACGAGCTGAAGCAAAAAGCTATTTGGATATCAGGAATGAAGGGGAGCAGCACCCCTTGAGCGCATGAAAAGTGGAACCTCTTGACCTGAAAACCAAGAGCAGCTGGAACTGACTATATGTGAGAAACCTGCTTAGAGAATGATTGTAACTTGATGAAATTGAGTTTGTTATTAGAAAGCATGTTTTGTTTTATTTTACTTGTAACCATATCTGTCTCTTCTATTCTTACTTCTTATCTCTTAAATATCTGCTCTTTGTGAATAAACTTATTCTTGTTTTATTACAAAACCATCTCAGAGCTGAAGGAAGACTTCCTCAGCTAAATTACCAGGCTGGGTGTGTGCTCTCTCTCTTTGGAGACAGCAAACTTAACAATTTCTGTGGGTATCCAATGATAGGGACTGGACACTGCAGGGGACTGGACACTGCAGGGGAGATGGTTTTGAGGAGACCCAGGACTGAAAGGTCTCTTAGAGTCATCCCGCAAGGAATAACCAGGCTGGTGGAAGCCAGGGTGAAGCCCATTGTGCTGTGATCAGGCTACAGTGTTCAGGGCTTCGAACCAAGGCTGTACAGCACAGAAGCACCCAGGACTACAGGCGTAGCCTTTTTTATTGGTATTTAGTAATTTAGTACTAAACTACCAGGGGTTTAGCTCCTGTTGCTCCAGTTTGAAGTACAGAGTGAAAATCACCTCTGATGTTTTTCTCAAATTTGGAGACTCCAGAAACACACAAAGTCCAAGGATAGTGACCACAATCACAAGTACAAAGTCTCTTCTGTACTACAGGTTTTATTAAAGCAATAAGTAAAGTTACAAGTACCCCATGCATGTATAAATACAACAAAAAACCCATGCATTGACTAAGACTGTAGTCATGCTCATATCCTCAAAGATATTTTAGGGTCCCATGGATCTCTCAACAGACAGTTATCAATACAAGGATGGTTCCTGCTAGGTCTTCCCACTTTAACCCAACCAGGAAACCTATTTTATATTGTTATGATCACACCTACCACCTTAGGATATGCATGAGAGTTTCAACCCTCTTTTGCTTATCTGTAGTTCCACAGACCATGAATATTGGGGTGACCTGTTTTTCATAGGTTGCTTCTTAGTTCCTCTTATTCTCATTAGCATCTACACATGACATACACTCTGCCTTCAGGATAGGACATTCCATGATGTTACAATCAGGTGTCTCCTGGTCTTGGGCAATACATTGCAGTTTATTGCAATCTAGTTTTCTGCAATGTTACCTATTGGCACCTCTTTTACAGTCATCTTGTGATTTTACTGGCATAGGATTATTCCTAGGTCACCCACTCATGTCAAGTGTTCTTAAGCCTATGGCCTAGTCTGGCTAAGTTAAATCTTACAGGCCTCAGCCTATAGTCTTGCTTTCCAGCCATACTTCACTTATATACTTAATATGCACTCATCACTCTTAAATACTCTTTTATACTTCTATAATCCTATGATTTAAATCTATTTATCATACATTGATTATATATGAAATTGCATATGAAATGACCATAACACCACATAACACAATGATAAATGGATGATAAAAAGAACTAATTGGCAACATGGGGCAGGGTGACAGAACCCCTTACTATCTGGGTGAACGCCCATAGTATCACATTGGTGTTGTTAATCATGAACATTTCCATTAGTGTCACAAAGAGAGGGACTGGACACTGCAAAGACACATCTCTGGGGAACTCAGGAATTGGGGTTCAGTGATTGTTACCTGCAAGGCAAGGTTTTGGCCTAGAGTCCTAAAGAGTTTGCTAGCAAGGCAGACAGGCTAGTGTGTCAGGAAACTGATATAGCTGAGCAACAGCAAAACTTTCATTTGCTGAGGCAGAGTGGGGTAACACAGTGGCTCACAATTCTCGGTACGTCAAGCAGGATGTCACAGAGGGCTAGCAGAGACTCGTGGGACAGGAAGGAGTAGCAGATACTCCATAGGAGGTCTGATAATTAAATTAACTTGAGCAGGAGTCAGAAGCCTTTCTGAGGAAGTGAAGTGAATCTAATCCAGTTTGACCAGAAAGACAGCAGCTTGAGTGTGTCCCAGCATCTCCACCTTTACCCCACAGTTTTACCAAATTGTTCCAGTGGTACGACCAATCCCCAAGTGATAGCAGGGCAGATGCACAACTTCCACCTCAGTACATGCCTTCATTTAGATTTAGACTCCGTCAGGAAGGAGAATTCTACTGGGGATTTGAATTCCCTGAAAAATTTGAAAATACCAGATGCAGTTTCTTGCATTTTTGAAGTTTTAAATATATTTCAGAACAAGAGATCAAATCTTGAAGTCCTGGTTTCACTTAGCTTAGCTTACTCTTTCAAATACTTTGAGTCAATGGGAGTAAAACCTCACTAAGAGTCTGATCATGCACCAGGGAGGTCAATGGGAGTTTTGCCCTTCCCTTCAATGGGAGGAGCATTGGGGCCTAAAACCGGAGTGAGAACTTCAGGATTTGGTCCAAAGATTTAGTGCAATAAAATGCACATCTGCCTGGGATTTATCTGGAGTTCTACACTAGAAGAACTTAGCAGTGTCACGTTTTGTTTTGTTGGCAAGGCCACTGCAGTCATCTTTCAAAGGCAAAATATCTAGACTCCAAACAAGAAATAGAGTCTTCCTTTGGAAAGAGAACTGTTCTATTTTTCCAGGGCATGATGCAATAGATTTTTCCCCCCTTTTGAAGCATCCAGCCTCAAGGGGACTTGAACTGAGGTAGTATGTCTGAAATACAAGGGGACTTGAAATGAGGTAATACGGGGAATAGAATAGAAGCTTTGTGTATGCACAATTATAAACAATGGGCAGAATCTGCTCTCATGCTGATGCAACCCTACTGAAGTAACGGAACCCCAATGTAAGTTAATGTAATGTAAGTTACATTAGGTCATAAACATGGCCTTTTGTATTTGAAATAGAAAAGGGAACAATTGTAAAGTGAGGAATTATTTAGTTGGAATCCACTCCATCTGCATAGAGCCTGAGCATCTGGGTTCTGTGTAAATGGATACAGAGTAGTTGGGAAGGTGAAATCCATCCCCATTACCCAGGACCAAGTTGCAGACCTGGGCTGGAACAGCAGCCACAGCCCCTGCCTGCCAGTTGCATGGGGTACTGCGGCCAAGGGATCTGTATAATATGGCCTCTGATGGATTGGCATGGAGGCATTTGCCATAGAGTGCAGGGGACGTGTCAGCAGCCTCGTGGCCACTCAGAAAGTAAACCCTCACGTGCAACTTCTATGTTAGCTTTATACTGGCTTCTGCAACCAGGTGAAGTTCAGTCTGCGCTGTAGCATAAGAGATTTTACCACTTGATGACTCATACTTGTTTGTGGGGGAGAAGGAGCTGCACTCAGTTATGACTCACTATATTGTATAAGGCCTTGGAAAATCATTTTCCTGCAGACAGTAGCAATACATACTGGATGTATATCAAATATGCTGAAATAATTGGAACACAATTAAAATGTTCTAAAGCAAAAGAAAGAGAAAGGTTACTTGTCATGAGTCTTTTCTTTCACTGAGATAACCTACTAGCAGGCTTATGCAGTACTTTCCTATGAAGTAGCCAAGATTTTAAAGGTTTGGCTAGAAATAGAACTGGGTGAACAATTGTTTTTTTTTCTGCATCCAAAGAGAATCTGGCAATTTTTGGCTTCCTGACAGTTTTCTTCGGAGCAACTATTTCTAGCACTTCACCAGAAAAGGCAAGTTATTCTGAAGCAGGAAGAACAAGTAGATTTGGGAGTAAAAAATATGCTTTTCCAACTGCAAACATATCTTTCAATCTAACAAAATATGCAAAGTTTGGTGCTCAGAGCAATGGTCTCTGAAAAAAAACTATAAAGTACATGTGCTGGCTGAGAGGGGGTTGATGGTCCAGTGGTTAAGGTTCTAGTCCAGGACTCAGGAGACTGGTCTTCAGTTCTCTACTCTGCCAGAGGCTTCCTTTGGGACCTTAGACAAAACACTTAGCCTTTATGTGCTTCAGTTTCCCATGGAGTTAATCAGGAGCACTTCCATACCTTATGGGGATGTTATAAAGAGAAACATGCTAAAGACTGAGAGATGTTCAGGTACTGTAGTGATGGAAGTCAGAAAGGTATCCCATTACTTATACTGCAGTAGTGCCTAGGGGCACTATTGGACTAGGCGCAGTACAAACACAGAACGTAAAGACGGTCCTTGCCCCAAACTGCTTGTAGTCTAATTAAGGCCTCTGCTAACCTGAGGGAGGTGCCTGAAATCTACAGCTATGATATGTGATTTTTTAGAATATGACCAGCTAGAGACATATTGTTTTATTTCTTTCCCCAAAATTTCACTGTTTGGTGGAGCAAGACAGGCAGTATACTCTTACAGCTGGACCAGTGACAAGCCAAGTACTGATATCTCATGACTCATCAGGGCTAGAATTGGGACTGTCATACTTCAGAATACCATGACATTTCCCCCAATTTTATAATGATATGAAAGCTTTCGGTACTAGTATAGATCACCAAGGATTGACCTTAACATCAGAATGAGATTACATACAGAAAAACATTGTTACTTTTATATGTTTCTATCATATTTTAGTTCTAGTTTGTTTCCATCCAAGGCCTTTATATTTTGACACATGCATGAACCTGACCTGAATGTTAGCGATACATTAGCCTTGTGCTGATGTTCTCCACATAAGTGAATTTCACCCCTCATACCTAATACATAGATTTGGCATTTGGTAAATAGTAAATGTGAATCCAAATAGCCATCCTTCCTACTTGCCTGCAAAGAATGACAAACTCTCCTCTGAGTGCCTTTGCAGGGCAGTTGCCCTTCATTGCCCACTTTTCCTCTCAAGAAAGAGAGAAGGTGAGGTGGACAGTGGGAATGGGGAGCACATTGCAATGGGGTCTGTCAGCTGGAGAGAGCGAGGGGGGTAGCCATTTTATATAGTCAAAATAAAATAAGATTTGTAATGATCTGTGTATGAGTACAGCCATTGGATGTAAATCAGAGATTTGTCCCATTGCTAACTTACATGCTCATTAACAAAGCGATGCAGAGCTCAATGAAGTCTATGAAAAGACTGCAAATGATTTTAATGGTCGATGGATCAGCCCCTACTTTTGGGATGCTTGAGTGGAATTCTTGGGGCAGGGGAGGGGAGCATCTGTTTTTGTTTCAATAATGTTAAAAAGCAAAATAAATGTCAGTTAGCATGAAGCCTGCAACACTGCAGGCACATCCATGTACAGCTGCGTGCAGCTCAGTCTAATATGCAGAAAGGGCTTGGACATAGCTTTTTGCAGAAGGTGAACCTGACTTCTGGACTTTGATGGAAGCATCTAAGCTATTCAGAACTGTGACAGCAAAACTGAATGGCTGCAGTATTAGTTGGATTCACATGGAGAACAGCCTCAAACAGACAATCGTCTTACTGTGCTAGGAAGACCAACCTTTTCGCTACTGGATTAAACGCTTTAAAATCAGGGAAGATTACACACAAATACTGAGTCTTGCAGAGGAAGAGCATGGCAAAGACACCCCCAGTCTTTTCCCTATTTTATTAAAGTTAGCTGACAAGTAAGTTGGGTACTATTGTGAAAACCTCTGCAATTATAAAACAAGCCTTTAGAAGGCAGAGCCCAATGAAATATTAAAAGATGCATCCAATACTATTTTAAAGAAGGGAGCGATCCTGTAATTTTCCACTGTGTGTATTTCAGAGACAACATGAAAATATTGATGGAGGCCCAAAAAAATCAGAGTTCTCACACGCCAAGGGAGAAAGTGCTCATTTCCCCTTCATTTGGGACAAAGAAGCCAGACCCAAAGTGGGGGCTTTATTCCTCTGGAAAAGGATGTGAGTGAAGAAGTGTTGGTTGGGTAGCTAGGAAATCTTTGACCCTAGTACTGTTATACAGAGTTTATTTTTGGAGACATAAAAATAATGCAAAGACATTGCAGAAAAAAGAAGAGTGAAAATCTGCAGTGTTGGGTTCTGAAGAACAGGGTAACTAGCAAATATCCTGCTCTTTCCTAATGATTTACTCTATTTCATCAGTGAGGGAGAGGGGGAGGGGAAAAAAAAGAGGTTAAGCAATGGTTGATCTAATCTTTTCTCCTGGTGGCAGCATAATTTCAGTGAGCCATCTGTGAGAACACTTGGGATTCAAAACCCTCATATGTACACCCAGACTTGAGCATGGAGACCTATCTTATTCCTTTTTCTAGCTTCTGGTTCAACATGTGGAAATTATTGGTTTTGGCTTCCAGGCCAGATCCACTCACCCCACACGGTGAATGTATTGGAGCAGAGAATTGTTTTTCAAGCAATGGGAGAAAAAAATGTGGATATTTGTTTTTAGAACAGATGAACAAAGATCTCTCTCTACTGCTGTCAGTGTTGTATCTGTTCTGGTACAAGGATGTGTCATTGCTCTCTGTAACAAAATGTTATTGCATATTACAACATTCATTAAACAAGGTTAAAAGGAAAGCTCCCAGGGTAGGGGATCTGTTTTTCCACAGATACATGGGAGATAGATATGGTTAACTCCTCCTACTGTTATTAAGGTCTATACGTGTAAATCATCCCCAAGTGGCATGAATCTCCCAGACTAAATTCTGTACTCAGTTACAGCCATGTAGCTCTCTGGGGAGTTTGCCTAATATGTTTAAAGTGAGGTGCCTAATTTTAGGCACTTAATGTCACAATACTGAAAGTCAGTGAGTTCATGCAGCTCCCATTGACTTCACTGAGACTCTAAGTAAGTGGCCTCATTGTCAGAGATGCTGAGCACCCCCAGTTCCTACTGGAGTCATGGATAGTTGTGGTGTTCAGCACCTCTGAAAATCCAGTCATTTATTTAAGTGCCTATGAATGGCTTTAGTACTTAAGTTTGAGCATTTGGGACTGTGGCTTAGAACTGCATGGGTATAAAGTATGGGTGTTTGGTCCATAGGCTTTAAAGATGGCAAAGCTAATGGGATCATGTCTCTTTCCACAGAATGTGCAGTATATGGAGCCTAGGGTGTTCAGTATCTGCTAGGTTTCTCTAAAGACTTAAATCTCAAGAAGCCATCTCTTAACATTCTCAAAAACTCCAAGCATTATACATAAAGTTTAAAAAAAAGCATTCACACTATTCTAGGGCTATTGGGGGCAGTGGTGATATCTGATGTAACGCTTAAACACAGAATAAAGAGCATTACTAGTCAGAAGAGGAAATACTTTAATAAGACAGAGGGGAAAACAGAATTGGGAGACAATTATAATTTAGGACTAAATTCTTGTCATGTTGAAGTCAATGGCAGAATTCCCAATGACTTTTATGGGAAAAAAACAACTTTTTAGCCCAGAAATTGAATAGAATAGTAGTGATTAGGTGAGATTACACTATATAATTTCAAAACATGAAGGATAAATACAGGAGTCTAAATGACATCTATATGTGTTCTGCATCCTTAATAAGTTATAAGGAAAACATAAATAAAACCCAATATATCTGATGCATCTCTGTGCATTGCAGGATGTGAGCATTAAAAATGGAGAACTTAAAAATAGAGAGATGAATCCGTGCCCAGATGCCATGAAAGAGTGGTGGTTCAGCAAGCGGAAACGTAAATAGAATGCCAGCCTCATTCTGTTCCATATCAATGCATCCCCATTGGGATTGTAAGCAAGAAAAAGAGGGCAGAATTTGGTTTGTTGTATCCAATGCAAAGCAAGACATAACATTAAAACACGGTGGATCAAATTTGCATTTGGTGTTAATGGGTATAATTCAACGGATGTCAGGTATGAATTTATTCCCAAATTCTCAAAGCGGGCTCACAGTTGTGGTGTCTCAGTGCTTTACAAATTGGTGTTGCTGTGCTGGGTTTTTTGGGGAGGGGCTGGAGATTTGGAGGGAGCAGTTGTTAGGTGTCTACCTTAAATTTCTCTCCCCTGCATGCTCTTTTACAATTTACTGGATTATTTATGGTGGGAAAGAGAAGTCAAATAAGAGACTCTTGCATTTGGTATGAAAGCAGCGAGATTAGTGGTTACTGATTATGGAAGGAGACAGTCCCTGAAATAGCTTGAGCCAAACCTTTTGAGGTCTTCAGAGATCAAGATCAGAACCTTAGCTTAATTCCATAATAATACAGGCCAGTTGCTAACTTCCTCTGCTTGAAGAATGATACATTCTTTCTGTCCAACTGGCACCTACCATAGAAACCCATGGCCCATTGCAATGGGCTGTAAGTTCCAAATGAGAAACATATATTAAAAAAAACCCACACAAATGTACAGCATAACAGTTAGTGTTAGCAGATGACTTGCCCATAAAAAGAAATCCCCCATTTTATGACAACTTGATAATATATTGGTAATATAGTAAGCACCTTGCTGAGCCCTAGCAGAGAGTCCAGAAGCCACTCAGAGTCACATAAAAGCATATTTGCAGGCAAAGACACACCTAATGCATTGTTTAAAAGGAAGGGAAAAAAAACATTAATTGAAAATCAATTAAATATTAATTAATTATGATAGGACAGGTAACTTGATAGTATGCCATAGTGCAGATGCACAGAAGGCACAAATGTCCATAGCTCTGTTTGAGTCAATGGAGCTATGCCACATTATACCAGCTTAAGATCTGGCCCGTGAGAATATCAATACGTTCCTTTTCTGCACACAATTTATGCTGCAATGCTACAGACAGCTGCTGGGTCTGCCAACTGGGTGATTAAGGGCAACCACCCTCAATGCTATTTACTCAGAAACCTGTCACATGCCATGGGCTGTTGAGTGTCCCACCTCTCCTTCAAAAACATAGGTAGTGTTTGTATATGGTAGCTTGCATGTGTTAGAAACATATTTCTCTACAGCAAACTGTACTCTACTCCAGTGACACTAGGCATTTTGTTCCCCTAAAATAACAGCCAGAAACACCCTCCCTGTCTGAACAATAAAATGACCTTCCCCCCCCCTTAGTTTTGTATTCCAAATATTATTTACATTTCAATAAATGTGTCTTTTCTATATAAGAGCTTCTGTGTTTAATGTGGGTAACTAATCTTAAAATTAGTGTTTGCTGCAAACTGCTTAGTGAAGAAAGGGTGCAATGAGCCAAAGCAAGGGCCTCTTATATCCTCAGCCACACTAACACATAAAAGCAAAAAAGACACTACACTCTTTCTCAAAGAAGAGTTCAGCTTAAACATTACATGCAGTCCATTTCTCACCTTTCCAACATCTCTGCAGAAAGAAAACTTGTCCCCACCACACAGACATTTCACTCCTCTCTCCCACATATAGCCACTAAATAGTAACTATTCAATAATAACTCATGTTAATGAGTGATGGTCCCAAACCACAACATTCAGTTCCAACTCAGAACTTTTCTTGTGTCTGGAGTTGACAGGGCTAGATCAGATCTGAACAATACCATGATGTGGCTTGTGTGTTTCAGTAGTTGACATTCTTTTGAGTGAGAAGGGTTCTTGACAGTGTTTCCTAACCTTTTCCATAGCAGGACCCCTCTGACGCCCTCTCCCATCTAACCAGGACCCCACAGCCATTAGTAATAGGGATAGGACAGGGTAGACATAACCATATGACACCTTCATGACCCCCAGGTTCAGAGTCCCTGTCCTTGGGGGACACGGACTTATACTTTAATGTATCTTGGATTAATATTAAAATGGTGGTAAAATAAGATCAAAGTTATTCATTCAGGCCTTGATTCAAAGCCTAGTGAAGTTAGTGGGAATCTTTGCTGTGGAACAGGTACCCTGATATTAAGAGAGATTAAAAGAAGCGTTTGTGAGAACTGCAGCTACTTGCCCAGATGAATTTGCATTCTGATTGGAAGGCCACCCTCTACTGCTTACATGTCCAGCAGGGAGTGCAACCTTCATGCATATCTTCATCACTGGGGTGCCCAAGGTGAAGGAGTGAAATCCGAGTCAGGTTAGAAGAAGCGCAGGAGAAACTGACATTTCAATATGCTTGACAAGTGAGGCGGACAAAGAAATGAGATTAGTATGGGATTCTACAGTAGGGGTGTGGGGGAGGGTGGGCAGCAAACGGAGAACAGCTACGTATTATGTTTACAGCACCCAAAACTATGCACGATGCTTCAGAGGAAAAGCTTAAAATCTATTAGATATGACATGATGAGTGAGGTTAACAAAACAGCAGGAAGAAAAATGGTTACAGTAAGAAGATCAGTTACTCATTTCAGGCAAGCACATATTGGGCTGGGGCAGTAAAAAGTATTTTTGTTGCTATTTAAATATATATATAATAATTACCGGCTCACTCCTTGTGGGTATTACAGCAGAAGGGAGTCCTAAGTAAACAAGTGAATGAGGAGAGGGTAGTAGTTTGGAAGACCAGAAATGGGAGGGTGCTCCATGTCTAAGGGGGGACCAGGAAAAGAGTGAGCCTGGAGATGAAAGAAGCTTATAAACCTCAGCATCAAGGTGGATATCATTGTCAGAGCATTATGTACAGTGTGCATCCACTCATTGCAGCAATGATCTGAGATGCATTTTGATCAAAGCAAACGAACCCTTAAAGAAGCCTCCAGAGTAGTAGCTTCCCACAACAGCAGCATAGCAGGAGCAGGCTTGGTAGATAGCATCAAGCAGTCCAGCATCAGTCGCTGTTTAGAATTGCAAACCAATAAATGACGAAGGGAAGTAAGAGGGCTGCATATCTATAAAACCACAGATTCCCCAAGCACCACATGGACTTTTCATTCATGACACATTATTCAGAAACTTGCTATGGGAGATGTCACCAGGTGGCAGGTTGCACATGGGTTACGTCTACATTTGGAGCTGGGGATGTAATTCGCAGCTCCGGTACACATTGACCAAGCACACTAAAAATAGTAGTGCAGCTGTGGTAGCACAGGCTAGCCACACTGAGCGCACACCCACCCGGACCCCATGGGTACATACTGGGGACAGCTAGCCTGTGTCACTCCTGCCCAAGCTACCACATCTACATGACTGTTTGTCGCACACTAGCTCAATGAAAGCTACCATGAGTATATCTACGCCAGCTGCAAATCACACCCCCAGGTCCAAGCGTAAACGTAGCCACAGTCTTCCAAGTTTTTATTCTTTGTCTGCAGAGCACGCTTTTAGTTTTAGAAGGCACACTAATGGTTTAATAGGGGTTTATCCAAGGCTCTGGAATGGAAGATTTTGCCCTCTTCCTTAATCTCTGATTAAGAATCTCTTAATTCTTGAGGCAGAGTTGCTCTCTAGGAACCAGACATTCATGTTAGGCTGAGATTTCTGAAAGCGGGGTGGGGAGAGTGCCCTGCATGCTGTTTGACCATCTTGTTTCAGAATTGTGAGTGTAAACAAAAGAAATTGCATTTTGAATATACCGAGATTCCACTGATTTTTCGTCCTCTTGAAATAATCCGTCAAGCCCCTGGAATTCTACCACCATTCAGCAGAAGGCAATGCTACCCTCAGAAGAAAGGAAAACACTACTTTATTTCCATGGACCTGCTAATTTGGGTCTGCATAAGGTGCATAATGGTACCCATTACTGTAGCTTTTCACAATTTTGAATGTATGCCTCTTCACAACACCCCTGTGAGGCATGGAAGTGCTATTATCACCATTTTATGGATGAGGGACTAAGGCTCAAAGAGGCTAAGTGACTTGCCCATGGTCACACCAAAAGTGTGTAGCAAATCAAGGAAGTGAACACGTTTCCCAATATTTAGCAAGCATCTTAACTACCCCAGTGTCTGTTCATGGGCATTATTTGGACATGCCATGTCTCATGGCATAGAACATATCAGCTTAGTTACAGCTTGGTAGATGCTTTGCAGAGGGATTTTTCTGGATGTAGAAATAAAGCAGTTAAAAAAAAAAAATCTAGCAGCATCCACTGAGCATTTGTTCCAAAAGACCAGATTTCCGGAGGCCAAACATTCAACATACACTATTTTAGTTCCCAGGGGTCAACTTCATTTGTTCATTTCTATTTTTTAAATCCTCAATATGAACAGTTGGGAAGCAGTGCACATTACATATAGGGGATGGTATGCTACACAGATTAGTGATTTTTTACAGACTCCCAATCAGATTTTTAAAATGCAAGACAAACAGACCTTGAAGCAATAACTTGCTTAGGGAGACATGCTTAGGGAGAATACACACAACTCATGTTTTGAAAGATTTATTGCTAGATCTTTTCTCAGGATCCTTAGGAACCAGAACTTGCAGGGCCAAAATATGCAATTGGTTAGATAGTAGTAGATGAATCCTGACTACCACTTACTCTGTTATTTTCTGTTCTCTATAGGTTCTTAGGCTGCACTCATCACCACAGAGCCTGAGCATCTTCCAGCAGTGCATTAAGCTGGAAGTTTAAAAAAAATCTGTCACATGTTTGTTCTCTCATCCTCTCCCCAGGAGGAGAAATGTATGCAGTGGAGTGTTTTGTTTTGGAATTTTTTTTTACACACAAACATTATAGAGGTGTGTGTGTGTGTGTTAGAAATGGCAAGGTTAAAGAAATGAGCCTTGCACTACAAATGGCTGATATACAGGGTATTGTAGTCAGGGCCCTGTTCCTCTGAGGAACTGCAGAGTCCCACCCAGGGAAGGGTAAAAGCATGAAGCCTGACACCTGATGGGGTGCACTCAGAGAGACCAGTGAGAGCAAGGGCAACTCACATCAGAGAGGAGGACTGGCAGGATCAGGCCTTACCTTTTCACCTTCCATGACCCAAATCCAAATCCTATCTAGTGCCGCAAAGTGAAGAGTTTTCTGAACTCCTCTTAATCCCCAGTTTGACATATCCAACCTACAGCACACTTTGCTGTTTCTGTTTGAGGATAGTCCAGTACTAGAACAAGGTGTTGCAGTGAAATGCTTTGGCAGAATGGCCAGGGGATGTTTGCACATTGGCTGCCTACACTCACACCAGTGCCTGACTCAAACCAAGGCAACCCTTCCTAATATCTTGCATACAAACATTATAAACACAAAGAAAAAAATCTCAGGCACTTGTAGCTGAAAAACAGGGCGCAAGAAGATTTCTGCAACAGGAAGTGAATAAAATGTAAACTGTAGTTAGACTACAGAGAAGCCCGGATGCTATCTTCCCTTGCTCATGGCCTAATTCTGGGATCACCACTCACCCTGACTAGCACCTTATAACACAATCGGTTGCACTGCTTTCAATGAGACCACTTATCTGGTAAGGAACTGCCCATCATGAGTAAACATGGGTGGAATTTGGCCCTCAATTAAAAGGTAAGGTTGCTGTTTCCATACTGCAAGTTTTCATACAGATTCTCTTTTTTCCTTAGCACTCTTTGAAGAGTTAAATGGTTGGGACAGACCAAGGAAGGAAGGCATAATGTGTAAATCTAGACACTGTTACTAGGTAATCTAGTCTATCCCTCTCTCTAGGCCTAGAACTCCAATTGCTCAGCTCCAAAAGCACAGCTGAGCATTCTCCCTCTTGAACTAAAAAAAAGATTTCTATAGCAAAATGGAGAGACAGGCCCCATATCCTTTCTGTGGGACAACCATTATAGGGAAACATTACTCACAAAGTTGGTAGATCATAACAAAGCTCAATTCTGTCCCCAGTTTAGTCAGTCAGTCAATGAGAATGTTGCCATTGACTTCAACAAGAACACATTCAAGCTTCAGAATTTGACTTTAAGTATGTTTTATTTTCGCAAAAACAAATCTTGAATATCCAAGCACAAGATTTACTATTAACTCATGAACTGGTTTCACTTAAATACTGTATTATTTTTCTGTTTTTATTAGCATCATATCATAAATTGCACTTGCTCTATTGCAAAAATGATTTTAACTGAGACCCTCTGGGTAAATAACCACAGTTCCCTAGAAATTTGTCTCAGATAAACAATAAAGATAGCACATTCAGTTTTCTTCAGGTGACATTTCCACTATAATTGTTGCTATACTGTGCTTTATTGTTCAATTTCTAACTGCTAACATCTTGTAAACCCAGAATGATTTGGAAGATAAAACACTGAATTTTAGAGAAGCTAGAACACCAGGTTTTAAAAATATCATTGTAACGAGAGAGACAACAAAGGCTCCCAAACATTTACACTTGTGCAGGCAAGAAAAATACCTTTATTTCCCTTGGCTTCCCAAGACATGATCTGAAGCCTAGTCCTCCTGTCCCATCAGATCCCTTAGATTTCAGTGGAAAGTGTGCCTGAGCAAGGACTGCAGCCGTGTCCTTTGGGAAGCAGAGGGTAAAATAGTCCCTTTGTCTGCCAGCGGTATGTGGAGACAGACAGTATGCAATAAGTCAGAAAGATTTTACTTATCAGAGCCTTAGACAACCATTTGTCAGTACTTAACGGTATTGCTGGATGACTCATTCCCATTTCTAATACCTATAAATACAGGGCATGTGTAGGAACACACTGTCTACATTGATTTTAATCTGGTCTCTTTTTGTGCTGCCTACAAATAGCTTAAAATGAACCCAATCAGATAAGCAGAGCAGAAAATGATTGCACAGTCACATACGGTAGGCCTTGAAAAGGCTAAAGAGAATATACAGCACAGAAACACCGATGTAGCCAAGAATCACTCATCAAGGGTGATTCCAGTTAGCTCAGCTAGAACATGGCAAATCTCTGCCACGGAGCGGGTAGAAGTATTTTCTCTCCCCAGGCTAAATAGTTCTCTTGTCTCCATGGGGAGGAAGAACTAGAAGGTCTGCTTAGTGGCAGATCCTTTGATGCACCTGTTCTTCTCCTCACCTTGCTCCCAAAGAGCTGAGTTCCATGCTAGAGAGGAGTGCATACCCCTACCATGCCCCCCTTAACCTTGTACCAGCAAAGGTGGAGGCAGGTTTTGCCTCTAAGGAAGTATCCATATCTAATATTATAGCTGGACAAGAAATATGAGAGTTTTAGTTTAACATTTTTTCGCCATCCCAAAACAAGTCAAAAATTTTGAAATTATTCATGAACCAATAATATAAAAATCATTAGTGTGCACAAGATATTTCATTTAAATAATTTCAAAACATTTCATTTGGATTGCAACATTTTACAATTATGTATCCTTTTGTGCATACTTTAACAAAAATTCTAAAATTAAGACGTTTTGAACAAATAAAACATTTTGTTTAGAAAGTGTAAAAACAGGACATTTTGATCATTTCAAAACTTTTTCCCCCCAAATTTTTTCAAATCAAACAATTCACTGGAAATAACCCTCTCTCATTCACAGTTTTGGTTTTGATGAACTGACATTTTCCAACTAAAAAAGTTTCATCAAAAAATTCCCTACCAGCTCTATCGAATATAGAGATGACGACATGCAGCTCTGCAAAAAAAAAATGCATCCTCCATCACCATCAGTACCTCCACGCCTTGAAGAAGAAAAAAAGCAAATGGATGAAGAGTAACTGACTCAAATTTAATTCCAAAGTAGTGGGAGGAGGAGGAGTGAGATACATGCAGGAAGCTTCTCAAAATTATCCCCTCCCATGGAATAACCCATTTTACAAGGGAAACATCCCTTAGAGTTCTTCATGGAGATGTCCTAGGAGCAGCGAGGGGGTTTTATATGCTCACAGGAAAGCTTCCCCAAAGCCTAGCAGATCCTCCAAAATTCATGTGATTCCAAGGCCATCTGCATAAATGCTCTCTACCCCAGAGGTAGTTTTACCCCTGCCAACACTCCTGGCTCTCTGCTGCATGGCTCCATTGAGGCCACACTGCCAGGGACCCCCTCTGACCAGGGTTCCCTGAGGAGGACGGGGTATCCTGCAGAAAAGTTACAGCTGGGGACTCTATTAATCTCTTCCTGCAAACTCATCCAAATTGGAGAGGGAGGAGGATGTGTACCTCCCCAAGCCAGCCCCACTGCTGTCCTGGCCTGTCCTCGTGATATTCCTTAGCCCAGCATGGACCCTGCACTTCATGGAGAGTCCCCTGCAGGGTCTTAGGAGGTAGAGAGTGGTGCTAGAGAGAAGTGACAGCCCTATCTGACCCTCGCCAACTCAGCTTCTGCATGGAGGGGCTCAGATCTGCCCATGGAAGACTTTCTGCCCAGATCTCAGAAGGAAGGAAGGAGAGCGAGTCAGTGTGATCTGGGAGACAGAGGAAAAATCAAATAAGGATCCGCTTAAAGATAAATAAATGGGTGTGTAGGACACAGATACTGAAAGGATAATCACTTTGGAGATAGGTTAGAGAGAATATTAGTGAGAAAACTGGTGAAGATTTTAAAAGGAATTTTTGTTAAGACAAAACATTATTTATTGTGTCTTCCTAAAGATGCAGCCTAAATAAAAATAAGCAAAAAGGCAAACATCTGTGGTTAAGTAATCTGTTTCCCTGATGCTAAATTATTACTAGTGGCAAATATTTTCCTTTTTGTTGCAATGAAAGTTTAATTTTAATTAAATGATAAAATGTTGAAACATTTTTGAAATAGGCTGCTAGAAGCCTTGCTTTCTCAGTAATTGTCATCTGGAGTAAGCCTCCAAAAGTTAAACAAATTATCTTACAAATGAGAATGATATTAACACAGCAGACTTCAATGGGTACAATTTAAAATCCACATTTTTTATTGAAAATTCATTGCTTACAGCCCCCCCTAGTTTATTAAAAATAAAAAAAAATTCCTCTGATTTGCATCTGTTGTATTTTTTCTTCCTGTGGAGCTAAAATCTGGTTCTCCACCCACAGTGCAGCTGCTAACTACTGGTTATTTTAAAAAGATATTTAATAAAAAAAACCCCACATACTGAAGAGGGAGTGAAGAGTTATTGCAATCAAACATCTGGATTCTCCCCAAAACGCACACTTTTTCTAGGGCTTTGGAAGATATTTTGACTTGAGGAAAAAGCTTAAACTTTCCACTGAGCAACACTTGATAGAGTCAGAGGATTCATTTTGCATGTTGAAACATGCCCACTCCATTCACATGAACAACTTGTTGCATCTTTAAAAGACTGTGTAAAAGGGTAGGATTTATGTATTTACAGTAGCTGTCGAAACTAGACTGAGGCCAAACCTATAATAGGTGTAATGTGGTTTAGCTTAGAACCTCCTTAAATACAGGGGATTTCCTCTTTAGTTTTGTGAATATTACAAAAAGCCCTAACTGAAAAATTAGGCAGGGGAGGGGAGTTATAGATCCAGTACTTATCATAGCTGCAATGTGAATATCTGCTTACCTGCATTGTTAAAGGTGGGGGACTAAATGATTCATGAGGATTTGTCATGGGAGCCTTCTCTGGAAGAGAAATTCAAAACAGGGCTTATGTGGGACTGAAGTGATGTGCTGGAACTGTGAATGGGGATGAATTTCACCTTAGGCCCCTGGTTACATCTGGCCTTGAAATGGTAGTGACTGGAAGCTGTAACCATCTGAGCAATGTTAATGACCTCTGTGTTTGAGTTGTTGATGTTCTCATTCTAATTGCTAATGGACACATGCTCTTATCTGAAAGGTATTATAGCATGATTCTATTTATTAATTAGTCTTTAATCTAACAATGTTGATTATAAATGTGTGTGTGGGGGGGGAGATTGCAGTGGATAAAAAAAAAGACCATTTTAAATTGTTGACTATGTCTACTTCCCCAGTGCAAAAGGAAGAGATGAAAAGAAGAATCAGGTTAGATGGGGTCTTTGGAAACCTGCATTGCAGCATGAGGAGTTAGCTAGCTAAACACTTCTAATACCTGTGTACTGCTAGCCACTTTAAATGAAGCATGAAACAGAAATACAGACAGGCATGAAGAAAGTGGAACAGAATGAAAAGAGCAAAGCATGGGGATACAATTGTGGCATCAAAAATGATGAAACAACAAATGGGTAAAGGAAGAAACAGAGAGAAGGACATTTTGGAGGTCATGGATAAGCTGAAGTAGTGTTGGCCCTGTTTAAAGCTAAGAAACTATAAATATTTTAACAGAGGGCCAAATCCTGGCCTAATTTACATCCTGTGTAACCCCACGGTACCAGAATCTATATTTTCTTAATCTGGTGTAGATCTACTGACTCCACTGGAGTGAATCTTGATAGACATAAAAGTGTGAGTGAGTCAAGAATTGGACATACTGACTTCAATAAGGTCACTTGGGGCATGAATCAGCAGAATTTGGCACAGAGCATGGAAGCCTAGGGAATGTTGAAGAGGAGACAATGAAGGAGAAAACATGAAATACTTTAATTCTTGTAAAGGAAGATCAGGAGTCCTCTGCTGTTATAGACACAAAAATAGGAATGAGAGTTTAGTTATGCTGACAACAAAAATAATGCAAAAAAGAGAAACTGCTAAATATAATCCTACCACAGGAGAGAAACAGATGAAGACCAATTGAAATAAAAGAAATATAAAATGGTTTCTTTCCTTGGGGTAATGTATGTGGCTTTTTGAGATGCTATACACCTTGCAGTGTGATTTAATTAGATGAATAGCTCTGTATTATCCAACCACATAATCACATTAGAATTTGACTTATTTTTAACCACAATCAAGAGCTAATAGAGGGTCAAGGAGTTATCTAACTTTGGTTCTCTATTTCTCTTTGAAGAGTTTGGAGTCATTTTAAAACAGGGAATGGATTTTTTTTATTGTTTGTTCAAAAGATCAAAAGCAAAACTCCCAAAGCTAATAAAACTGAAATTGAGTTGTAGATACATACAATCTTGAGCAAATAAATGAGTAATATAAATTAGTATTTAATGCCAAATATATATATTTTAACTATTTTCAGATATATGAGCTGAAACCTAGTTTACATTGGTCTGTGGAATATTTTAATAATGTGCAGTATGAACATTAATTTAAATGATTTGACTTGTCACCAATCAACAGGAAATATTCTGATAATACTTTCAAGACTTTCATGCTTATGATTTTAACTCTAGATCCTCTTCTTTATCCACATATGACCAATCCTCTTTATTAATCCATCTGTGCTCTTGGCCTTAATGATATCATGTTGCAGTGAGTTCTGCAGGCTATTTGGGCAGTGTGTAAAAAAAAAAAAAAGAAATTCCTTCCATTAGTTTTTAATTTGCTTTCAATGTCCTTGGATGTCCTCTTATTCTTGTACTGAGAGAAAAGGTGAAAAGAATCACCCCATCTGCCTTCTCTGGATCATTAATTGTTTTGTGTCCCGTATTATTTATTTTCTCTCTAATGTAAATCTCATTTTCAGTCAGTTTTAATGATGTTTTTCTGTGCCTCTAATCATTCTTGTTGCCTCCTTCTGCACCCTGTATATTTTTGCTATATCTTTTCTGAGACAGGGTAATCAGCACTGAAGACAATAGTCCAGTGAGGTCATATCATTGACTTATACATTGGCATAATATTTTCAGTATTATTCCATTCCTTATGCATCTTGGTTGCTTTTTTCACCTCGCCTGCAGATTGAATATAGGTCTTAATTGATTGCACAGTAATACCCAGATCTTTTTCTTTTAATACAGGATGAAGATATATCCTAGGGGTCAGGGTCGTGGCCTAGAACACTGGAGACTAGGGTTCAATTCCTAGCACTGCTCCTACTTTGCTGTATGACTTCAGGCAAGTCACTTCTCTTCTTGTACTTCAGTTTCCCCATCTGTAAAATAGAGATAACAATATTGAACTGCTTTGTGATTGTTGAATGAAAGTCACCATGTAATCACCTAGGTATTCTTATTCCTGAGTTGTTCCATTCAATTTAGAATATAGTAAAGTGTACAGGTAGTTTAGTTCTGGGCTATTATTGTTCTAGATAATTGTAACTAAACATACAGTAGTGAAAGGTGCAACATAAATGTAACTACTTTTTGACCATTTCCTTGTATTACTAGATCACCAGACTGAAATAGGAAGTTATATTACAGATGTTTGCTTCAAGATGGTTTGCTTACAGTATATTTTTGGTCTTAACTACAACTGCTATATATAACCAATCTGGTAAGACAGTGCACATTCTTTAGCTAACTGCAGTTCATCAGTAAAGCACGCTTTCTATTTAAGCATAGGGTATTATCAAAGAGTCTAGGGATTTTTGCAGTGCAGGGTGAAGTGTTGAATCTTCATGCACAGTAAAGATAGCATGTAACACTTCTATCAGAGTATGGGAAGGACTGAAGTCACAGATAACTCACTCACTGTAAGGGCTTTTTGCCTTTTTTTTTCCCCCTCCCCCCCAGGAAAGCCAGTTTGGCAGACAAGGGAAAGCTGGAAGCTTTTAGTTCTCCCTGATAGCCTAACGAAATACCTAGTACAGATGCAGGGAGCTGGCTTAAAAGCATGGTGTCTGATAAGAGGAGATACTGAGAACAACAAAAAAAAAAAGTGGTACTTGCTGTGTGGAAACAGAAGTAAGGTTAGAAGGAGGCGTTTGTAGCTCGAATCAGGCTGCACAGGAACGAAGGAGAGAGTGTTAAGGTGGAAAAGGAAAATTGCTCTATTTGCTATAGTTTGAGAAGAAAAACTGGAGCAGCGGATGTGTTCAAAAATGAAAAGTCTCAGTTCATAGTCAATTTCATGCTCTGTTCATCTCACAAGGAAAAGTACTGAAGCACCTGCATAACTAAGTAGTCCCATTAAAGGCAATGGGGATGCTCACAGGTACTCATTGACTTCAGTTGGACTACACACCTGCTTTAAATTATGCACATGCTTAAATGCTTTCCTGGAGCAAGGCCCACATTCTACACCTCTAGTCCTAGGCTTCCCATTAGGTTATGCAAATAACTTTCTTGATGAATGATTAAGTCAAAGTGATTACAGCTTCTATTATATAAATCATTTCACTGGTATATCTCCTTTCCTGTCTGTCCTATACAATTGTGTAGGCATATTCAAAATAAACTAAGTCAGCAAAACCTGCTAGGATTGAATCCCATCATAGAGGTCAAGAGGGGCTGCTCGTCCTGACATACTTTGAAGAGCAGGGAGGTGTACAAAGCACATGAGAATTTCTTAAACAGAAGAGGGCTAAACAGACTACACCCACCCAACTAAACTGTCTTCATTCCTTAATGCTATTACTTGCAGTGACTGCTCCCTGTAATTACTATTAACACCAGCAGGGAGCCAGTAGCAGGAGATAGAGACAGATACATTACCCTCCCCTCCGCTTTAATGTATTTGACATCCTGGAGAAAATGACTATTTCAGAGTCCAGCGAGACACTCTTAGTGGGAGGATAAGAACTGCAAAAAGAGAAAAGACAGTTCTCTTTTCTATACTAAGCATTCCAAACCTCCCGTTAACTCCCGCAGTATTTTTAAATATATCTGTGTTTTAAATAAACTGTAAGAAAAAAAATGTTTGCTCTAACACAATATTGTTTGAAATCATGCAGCTGGATCTCTGGCTGTATCGTTGTTCAAACTCCCACCCTCCATGCAATCATTTATAGAGACACCTCTTGTAAAAAAGAGGTAGAGGGACTAAGGGCTGGGGGATTCTGATACTTGTTTAAGTCTATTTGTGTTTCTCTGCTAACATTGAAGAGACAACAATGGTCTTTATGTTGAAATCTGTGCAGGAGGGACCATGGACTAAGTAACATGGGTGTTTTTGTAGGTCAGAGGCTATGTTTTACTTATTAAGAATGCTTGGTGTTTTTCCCATGTATAGATCTCAAGAGCATTTAAAAAGAAGGCAAGTCTAATTATTCCCATTTTATTGACAGGGAAACTGAAGCACAGGTGAAATGACTTGCCAAAGATCACACAGCAAAGCCGAGAATAGAGCCTGGGGTAAAATCCTTGCTCCACTGAAGTCAATGGGACTTCTACCATTGACTTCAGTGGGGCCAGGATTTTACCCCATGTCTCCCCAGTTCCCTCTCCAGTGTACGAGAGGAACTCCCTTACTCTGTGTCTTGCAAATAGACTATGTTGAGGAAAACCCCATCAGGATTAGCCAACAACATGGCAGCAAAAACACAGACATGGTCAAACATATTGCTGAGGACTGGGTGAAATCCTGAACAGGAAACAAAACATACTTAACTTGTGCAATCAAACATTTTTCTAAAACAAAACATAGCAAAAAGCCTTCCAGAATAAATTGTCTATCAGAAGGTTGCCTGAACCAACTGCTAGAAAATATCTTTATTGTCCAAACTCATCCTTAGTGAGAACTATTACTGCAACATATATGATCTGATCTGCTTGCTTGTGATGGGCAAAAAGACTACATTAAGAATCAAAGACTGTTTCATATACTTACACCATGTCTTAACCAGGGAAAAAATTGCTTTTCACAAGTGGCTCCTAAGTCTAATTCTTCACAGTGACAGTTGATTTAGTTGTTTCGTTTGTTTTAAAAGCCCAACTGTGCAAACTGTAAATCATTACACAAAAATAAATGGTGTGTTAGCTGTATGAGACAGTTATTTGTTCATAAAGCACCTTCATTTACAGCTGAGTTTCCTACTGCATTCAAAAAAAAAAAACGACCAAAGCTACTCATAAAGCTGAGTCAGAGACTGTAAAAACATGAGCTTGCAGAGTTATGCTGAGATGGACCCAGAGAGATGGCTGTGACATTTAGTGGCTGCAATACCACTGGAACAGTAACTCCTCCAGAGGAAGTGGTAATGTGCTTACTCAAATTTTCTACCCTCCCTCAGGTTCCTGCATTGACAATCTGAAAGTCTTCAACAGGCCTAAATCCGGAGACAGTAATGCTCCCCCACGTCCTTACTCAGGAAGCTTTAAATTACAAAGGATGGGTCACTTAAATTACTAGTCATTCAGTTCCCTGCTTCAACTATCAGTAAATGGCTGTGATAAAATATGGATGCTGCGATAATAATTGTGTTACCTTGACATATCTGCAGCTACTGCCTCACATACAGTATATTTGGTAAAAGGTTTTAGAAGCACAAATATTTATAGATACTTGGAAGCACTAATTTAGGTACTGATCCAATGTTCAGGCATTGATCAAACTGACCACAAAGCTTTCCCCAGAGGAAAAACAATTGCCGAATGTACTCACCCTGGCAAAATGTGTTAGTGAATAAGCAACAAGAAGTAGAAACAAGTTTGGTAGTTCCCACAAGGCGATTCAGAGAGTTCTAATGCTTATGTAGGTGATTCTGGTTTCTGCCGCCCTTTTTAATGAAAATGAGCCACGTAACAAGCATACTTTCTATTGAGTAATGAATATAGATAAGCCCAACACAAAACCTTGGATCCAACCCCTGAATTCTGGGAATCCCAAAAAGTTAACCACCCAAACATACTTAACTTGTGCAATCAAACATTTTTCTAAAAGAAAACATCTAAGATCACCATCACCATTATTATAAACCTTTATATTACGGTAGCATCCAGAGTCCCCAACCAGGGAATGATTAGCTCCCCACTCTAGGAATTAGAAATCACAATGCTTTATCCAAACATCCCTGAATTTTTGAGGTAGTTGAGGGAGGGGCAGGTTCACTATTTATATCTGAATTTTGCTGCATGGTTGCATCCCTAATAATAATCTAGTCCTGTTCCAGTTCACATGCATAGAGTGTTATCCTTCCCTCTGCTGGGTCACAGCTTTTAATAGTAATACTTCCAAGCTCTTACATAATACCAACACTTTTCATCCTTTGAACTCCCTGGGCTTTACAAGAGAAGGTAAGTGTCATTCTCCCTGTTTTACAGATGGAGGAACTCAGGTACAGACAGAAAGCAGAACGGACTTGCCCAAGGTCAGCCAGCAGGCCAAAGCTGAGGGTCCCACAAGTATTATTATTCTAATGGCACATTCACTGAACCTTAGTCCAGTGCCTTGTCTCCCTTTTAGATGAATTCTCGTTATTTACTCTAAGAAGTAAAGGCATACCATGAGGGCTGAGCAAGCATACTATGCATCAGTGAAATTTCAACCAGTGAGTTACCGCCTGCTCAGAAGTTAACCAAGGGTAACTGGGGGTCACATGGAGGTGTTGGCTCCCCCATGCCAGAAGAATTTTCATCTGGCCAGATCTAGCTCCTTTCAAAACATGTTGATGTGAACCAGACTAAATAATTATCAACCTATGCATTGAAAACGTGGCCAAAAACACATTCTGTCACCATTTTTCTGACACCTGGCTATTGCTTTATCAATTTTTGGATTATCATACTGAGCCAACTACTTGGTTATTGCTTTATCACAGCTGGGGGGGAAATGATTTCTCTTAAACAAAACCAAAAAAAGTTACCCAAAAAATTGGAAGAAAAATAATTAGAGGAAAATGCAAAAGTCCTGCTGATATATTAGCAGATAGGAGCTGACTTTTTCCACGTCCGATAAAAACAGTTAATCCATATATACAAATAGTTATCTTGCATGGTTTCTGTAGAACAGGAAGAAGTCAAAGATGAATGGTCTCTTGCTTCATTACCAAATATTCTGGATAAAGCAGGAAGAAAAGTCCTAATCTAATTGTGCAATGGAGTCTGATGCCAATAATTGTATACCCAATATGATAGCTAAATTACTGGGATTTATCTGTTTCATCCAAAAGATTAGATTAGTAATGTTTTCAGCTAGGAAACATTTCTTTTAACTTCTATGTTGTTGCTCAGTCATCTATCAGCAGTTTTAGAGAGGTTTAGACTAGTTGGTTGGCTAAACTAGTTCTTACAAGGGCAGATTTCCTGTGTTGTTCCCCTGCTCCGGCAGCGCAAAGAGAGTATAAACCAAGTCCTCTGTGATTATAAATGTGTCCTTCACCTCCCCCTCACAGCACCCACACAAACTTTAATGGGACTACCCCATGCTTACAGTTACAACATACACACACACACACTAACTACAGACAAAACCAAGCATTCAAAAATCATGAGATTGGCTTAAATCATGAGCTGTTAAGGAATTCATTTGGGGTTCTTTTTATTTGCCTTCTGGTGTTTGAGCCTTTGGGAATCAAGTTTTCTAGATTTTCTCTGCAACCATGAAAGCTAGAAACAAACTTCAAAAAAAAAAAGAGGAGACTCTCACATCAATACGTGACTCCAGGAGCTGGGGCTTTACGGCATGTACCAAATATTGCAAGATTCACAATAAAAATCACAGACGCTGGCTACACTGCACGTGTGCTTAAGTGCGGTGTTGGATCAAGCTCTAAATCGGAAATATATGTATGATACAATACCATGTCCTAGAGTGCTGATGAAGGGCTCAGTCCTGCAAGGCTCTCATCAACCTCCTATCCCATTGACTTCAATAGGAGTTGAAGGTATTCAGTACCTCATATGACCCAGATAATCATCAATTTATAGGGTGAAATCCTGGTCCTATTGAAGTCAGCGAGATTTTTGCCCTTAACATCAATGGGACCAGGATTTCATGCCTAACTGCTCAACAGCACTCTCAGTTATTTATATTTATCGAATATGAAAAAAAACCAACCATTTGCCCATTGCCTGCTCAGATGTCTGAAGGGGTGAAAGTGTCTCAGAGTCACTTGTCTTTTTTTTAAATAGACAGAATCTTAAAGGGGAAAAAAAAATACAAGAGAAACCCCATGACAGCAGTGCTCTGAGCTGAGCTCCAGCCTGCGCACCGATCTCTGCACAGCAATTGTTAGCTCCACTGCCCGAGCTCCATGAGCCCAAGTCAATTGACCTGGGCTCTGAGACTTGGTTCTGTGGGAGAAGGGAGGTCGTTGAAGTGTAGCTGTACCCTCAGCGAAGTGACCAGATTTACGAAAGTGCTCAGAATCTGCATCTCCCATTGAGAAAGTCCAACCTATAGAGAATAATTAGAATGTTCTTTGCATTCACCCTACGATTTCAGTTTGTTGATTCTCACAGGTTGTTTTCTTCTTTAATTTACTTCACACTAAGTGCCCGTCTTGCTGCTAATCACTCTTGCCTTGCTATACTCATTACTTTACAGTAACACTGCAGTCCTTTTAACATTTAGCACGGTATATATGTAAACTTTATGCAAAAGAGTAAAGTATTCTAGGGAAAACTGCATAAATATATATCCCTAAAATGAGTAAAATCCCTAGGGCATAAACAGTACAGTCTATTGTATTCAAGTTAATATTCTTTTTAGAGGGACATTGTGGCCCTAACACCACTTGTATTTTACAAAAGAAAAGAAAGCATGTGATACTGTGATAGCTACAGTACACTGCGCTTTGGAAAATAGTTTGGGTTTTTTTTTTCTTCAAAAGCTATTTTTAAATGGTAATAGCAATTTCCTCAAATGCATGTTTATCGCACAAGAGAGATTTTTAAATGCAATTTTAAAATCTCTCTCTACATTAGATTATGATGATCAGATTCTTATGCACATGGTTTATATTCAGTGTAAGGTTAGGAGTAGCATATATGTATGCAATATGCCAAAGATACTTTCTCTGAAGGCTATTACAGCTTCCCTTGACTTTTCACCTACTGTATAATAGTCTCTAAAGGAAATTGCCTCATGAATCCTGGACTGACAAGAGCTTCTGCTTCTTCAGTGAGAGTCCCTGCTGCTACAGTTGACACTTTAGTGCAGAATTTTGTGCCTGGTACGGTATTGAAGTTTGAATGACCTCACTTCAAGAAAAAGTATCCTGTATTTCCAAGAATCACATCATACTGGCCACAGTAATGAGCTGTAATGTTACATTCTAAGGTCCCAATCCTGCAAAGATTTATGCATCTGCTTAACTTTATACACTGAGTAGTCCCTTTAATCTCATTGGGATTACTTACCATCTGTAAAGTAAAGCGCATGAGTAAATCTTTGCGGCATCAGGGCCTAAAACCCTAACCCCGAAAACTATTTACTCATGTGAGGTGGCCCAGTATGTATGTAAATCCGTTCTTTGTGTATTCACAGTAATCCCCGATAACTTCCACAATACAAGTATGTTTTTATTACTTCCAGATCCCACAGTAAGATTGTAGGGTTGGCAATTAGAAAAAAAATTAAAAACACATTTTACTTATAAACTAAGCACATTTAATATGGAGACAGAAACATGGAAGCCCATAATGCCATTTTTTTTTTCAGTTTACATCCAGAGCCACTTCTGAACACTCTTTGCCCTTTCTTCCACTCGCATGCAATTCTCCCACGTTGGGCACAGGAAGAAGGATGGGTTAACCATCAGTTTGGGTCACTTCCAGACTTGGGAAAAGACTTCAGAGTTTTATACTCTCATTAATACTTATTCATTAATCGGGACTATATGCTTGGTAACATGAAGGACAGAAATATAAAGATAGTCCTTGCCTTGTAGCATTTATGGACATATAGAAGACAAGATGCACTACAAAATTCAGAGGCGCTTTGGAATTATAAACTACTTGGAGACATTCTATATATAATTATGGCTTCTGTCATAGTTAGTGTGCATAAACTGTTCTGTCACAGAAGAACCACCACCATAATCCCCACTTTCCCGTATCATTAAGATGCTATCAAAAAACAGAATCACATGATCCTAAAAGCACAAGGACATGACTTAAATAATAGTTACTCAACTTCCTGTGCAGGTTCAAAACAAAAGCAGCTTGGAAACAGTCTCCTGAAGGAAGAGAGAAAGGATTGCACTTTTATAGAAAGTCTCTCAGTTGAATGGTACATAATTCTAGTTTCAGGCTGATTAAGTGAATTGTCGAGGGCTTGTTCACCAGGGCTCCAGTTAAGAGGGTATCCAAGCAATGCATGCTCAGGACTGCATTGCTGTAAAACTAAGAATATGTCCATATGGTCTCTCTCTCTTATCTCAACATTTATATTGTGTCACAATGGCTTGCAAAGACATGAGACTGGGAAGAAACATTTTGTAAATCTGGTGTAGTAAAGATTTGGGAAGTTTGCCACAGAACAGATTCAATCCAACCTTTCTTTTGTCACTCCTTCCCTTCCCCCCCACCCTCCGAACACTCTTGCTTTCTATCCTGAAGCTCTAATTTGAAAGAGAAAGCAATTTGATTGGCAAAGTATATTTCTTGGATTCATTTTTATAAATTCTAGTCATGGAACTACTCATTTGAGGAATAAGTACATTCCAAGACTGGTTGAAAAAGAAGAAAATGTGGATGAGGAAAGTTACTTTTCCCCCTTTTTCCACCACAAAAAAAAATGAACTATTTTGACTGGTTCTAATATATTCAGTGTAAATAAATTATAGTTAAGAAACTGAGTTACAGATATAAACTCAGTTAGTGCAAGTTAAATTTCATTGTATCCATCAAAAAATAGCCATGCATCACCTATTTTCCTGTATGTTACCTGCATGAATGAAGATCATTAATACAGAACACTGAGTTTGTGGGCAATTGTAGTCAATGGAGTTTATGCCACTTTACACCTGAGGATCTGGCCCATAGCCTAATTGCAAATGTAGGGGAAGTGACTTTTTGAATGACATATAGCATGACTATCATGGTTTATGGAGATTACAAAATCAGTCAATCCCACGTAACACATAATCCAGCTCTCATTTGGCCAGACTGTGAAGTCTTTATTCACATTAGCGAGCAATTATTCATGCACAGTCACAGTGACTTCCATATGGCTATTTGCATTGGTGATTAGGAGTGAGTAAAGGTTTCATAATGTGGTTCACTGAAATTTGTGGTAAAACTCCCACTGATTTAAGAAGGAGCTGCAGCAGGAAGTAAAACAGTCTGACCTTAGGCAGATATCCATGCAACCATATCTATTCTCTTCTATGTGGGTTTTTATACCATGATCAGCACTGTAATATCTGACTGCTTTCCGATAAGCCAGGTGACCACACATCTACCACATGTTGCAAGTTCTCTCCCCAGAAAGCAGCATATGCCCTGGAGTGTCTAGTGTTAGTAGGGATTTTTATCATTAAATAAATATATCTGTGGCTATGTGTTTCTACTGCAGAAGGCAAGGTCAAAGACATATGCCTTGCACTTGGAGTGGAAAGTGGTGTGGTTTAAGATCGTCCTTAATTCTTGGGGGAGTTCATTCCACAGTCTGGGACGGTCCTTGGAGAAGGTTTTGTCTCTGGCATGAACAAGCTTTACTCTTACTGTTGATACAAAATACATTTGTTAGTCTCTAAAGTGCCACAAGTACTCCTTTTCTTTTTGCAAATACAGACTAACACGGCTGCTACTCTGAAACCTGTCTTACTGTTGAGAGTTCCATTGCATGGATATAACTCAGAACAGAATGGGTCTCTGGAGGCCAAAATACTATGGGTGGGGTTTTCAAAAGCTCTTAAGTGAGAGGAAGAAAGGGACACCTCATGTGTTTTAATGCCATTAGTATTTCTACTTGATGCATTTGCTATGATCCCCTGGCTGGCTGTCAGGTCATTTGGGGCCCGATTCAAAGCCTACTAAAGTTAATGAAAGTCTTGGATCAGGTTTTTAAGACACTAAGGGTATGTCTACATTGCAAAAAATCCACACCACCGAGTATCAGAGCCCAGCTCAGTTGACATGCACTTGCATCATGTCAACACTCAAAATAGTAGCGTAGGTGATCCTGCTCCGACTGGATCTTGAGCTCCGAGACTCTCCCCCTTCAAATGTTTACACTGTTATTTTAGCCCTGTGAGCCTAAGTTAGATGACCTGGGCTCAGAGACATAATGCCATGGGCTTTTCACAGAGTTTGCCTACAGTGCAAAGAATCAATGTATATTAAATCCCTCTATCCAGCAAAGAGCCTAAGTATATAATTAAGCTGAAGCATGCAAAGAGACCCCTGGAAGTCACATGACTACTCACATTAAAGCTTAAACACTTCCTTATATGCTTTGCTCATTCAGGGTCTAAGATTCCAACAACACTGCTGCAGGGATGGAGTTGCCTCGGCATGCAATGCAATGTGGCATATATTTGAAGATTTGTCTGTTGCAGAATACAACAGTATTCTGTATTCACCAGCAACAGGAGACATAGCAGGCTACCAATGGGTAACTTTACTTTGTCTTTTGGTAATGACTAGAAAAAAATTAGGTCATACTCAGAGCAACAGACAGTGTTAATCCATCACTGTATTCATTTGTGTTGTAGCCAGTGGTGAGAAATGTGCATGCATTGCTCACCAACTGCCCTGCATACACCATTCTAAGAAAGAGGCTGGAAGAAGCAAACTGCAGTGAAGCCTTTTTAATAATTCCCAAGGAATTACTGCTTGGAGATGACCATTATTTTTTCATGAATAGGATTATAAATACGTAATGGAACATAAATATTTTTATTTTAGACTAATAAAAAATTTAATCATATAAAAGATTCATCGTATTGACTAAAAATAATTTGGCCTCAAAAGCAACATACAAGCCAACTGTTCATCCAATCAGGAAAACAGAGCTCAGCAAATACCACAAAAAGTGTTGTACAAGTATTTACACAGATTTTAAAATGTATTTGTTTTGGATGCATTTACATGAACATGTTTGTTTTACATGAGCATTTGGGTCTTACTTGCACAAATGCTCATGGAAAACAAATTTTAAGTACAGGTATTAGCACTGAAAAATTATATATTTTATATGGAATAGGGTGCTTCTAGGCACAGTACAACAGGGCTCCAAAAAAACCCTTGCACAAAGGCAGTTAGAGTTTTAAGAGGATCCAACTGTACCCCAGTCAGTTATGGGCCCCACATGTACAAGCAATTACTTTCTGGGGATGTGTCTAGAGTATAGACTTTGTACCTCACCAATAAACCTTGCAGTGGCCTGTGCTTTCAAGGAATTATGCTGCACGCAAAGCTTATGTTGCTTAGAAAATAAAAGGTCTGAAGTTTTTTTTTTCCAAATCAATTTCTTTTTCTCCTCAGGTACCCCATGCTGAGAAATTTGATGCCTCAGTGATTTCTCCCTACTTTTTTCTTGTTTGCAGAAGTTATCCTCAATGGAAGCAATCCACAGGACTAAGTGTGACCAACCACAATCAACCAGCCTGGCTCAGATTTTGAATGCAAGTACTCATAGCAATTTGTTTTCACGCTATAGAAGGCATCGTGGTAAACAAATGTATCCAGCAAATACAAATAAGTGTGTGAAAATTGCAATCAGCCTGAAGACATTCCATGAGCAAACAGTTTTGTTAAGTGTGTTACTCCTTGTGAGAATTATTCACTCGTCTCTAATCATTTCTATTTTAATGTTTTTTCATTGTTTTCAATTTTAATACCTCTAAGAGTTTGTGAAGCCAGAACAGTTGAATGAAGGTAGCTAAAGGCTCCCTCCCCTACATAAATCAGAGTCAAGGAAAATGTCTGTTGAGTGTTCTGAACAGCAGTATCTTTTACCTCTTGTTAAAGAGTGCTGGTTGTTGTCTCTCACACTCACACACAGCTGGCCTGTGGGCACTAGCAGGTGCACAGAGGAGATTAAGGATGGCTGGTCAGATGCTGCAAGGGGCATGTCAAGAATATGGCAGGGAAGTGGCCAAAGTGCATTACATTCCTGTAATCCACAGCTGGTGAACAGTCCCTTACAGGCCATTGACAGCTGGTGCATGTTATAGAGCCCCAGCTCTCTAAACAGGTCACATGGCCAGGCCAGGAACTGGGGAGCTGTAGTCTGCTTCCTGACAGCACCCTCACTCTCTGGAAGAGGGACACAGCAGCATAGCTAGCCCTGAGCATGGAGCTGTGTGTGCTGTACAAAAGGAAGGAGAAGGATAGTCTAGTGGTTCAGGAGCTAGCTGAAGACTTACATTCAATTCCTGTTCTGCCAGTGGCCTGTGTGTGATATTAGGGGAGTCACTTAGTCCTTCGGTACCGCACTTCCTCATGGGTGAAATAGGGATAATAGCGGTGAGGAGTACATTTAATATTGGGAGGTTGTAGCCACCCCAACACAACTTCTCCTGGCTGGCTATGGCACTGTGTGGCAATTTTTGCCTGTTTCCCCCACTGTCATTTGGCCTACTCCAGCCAGAGTAGCATCCTGACCTTCTGGCCAGACCACTTTATAGATTCCAGCCCCTTCCAGACTTTTATCACAGTGCAATCAAAATATCAAGCCAGGCTCAATAGGCCACCTCTTACAGAAACTTCAACTGCTATGGTCTCCCCCTTCAGTGCCTCATTCCAGGCTCTCCAAAAACCCCACTGCTCAAGGCTAGCACATTCCTGCCCTCACTAAGGTGTTCAGGCAGACAGCAGTTTACTAGGGGGTCCTACCTCAGGGAGGCTTCCAGCTCACCCAGAAGAAGCTGCTTTGCTTTGCTTTACTCTCCTTCTCAGTCTTCTTCTAGGCTGCTTCCCAGACAGACAGACAGACGGATCCAATCCAATCCAATCCAATCCTCTCCTCAACAGGCTTCACCCAGCTTCCCCTGTCTAGGCTTTATTACTAATTAGCACCAGCCTATCCTCTATGTGCAAGTAGGCAGGTTAATTAGCCACTTAGGCCCAGATTAACCCTTTTATTGTGGGGGTGGGGTGGGGAAGTAAATACCCCATCACACAGATGCTCAGACACAATGGTAATAGAGGTCTGTGTTGGGGTGTATGCCCTGTACTGGCCCTGAGAGGGTAAATTAGGCCCACTTAACTGCCCAGGCTGCACCTGAAGGAGGAGAAAAGGAGCAGGGATGTATTAACTAAACATGAGGCTCAGCTGGGCAGGGTCAGGTGGGGCCTATATAAGCAGGGAAAGGCTACTTATTTGAAGTTTTTTTTTTTTTTTGGGGGGGGGGGGGGGTTCTTCTTTTCTTTTCTCCAAATTCTGGGAAGCAGGTGGTGGAAGTTATAGCCCCCTGGAAAAGGGAAACCTGTATAGTGACCCTGCTGGAGAACTGGGTCATTAAAAGAAAGCTGTAATTCCTGAAGTGAGAGGGACCACAGGATGAGAGAGCAGTAAGAGACATACCCCCAGAGTAGGGGGCAATGCCTGGCCAAAGCTAACCCTAGGACTGCCAGGAGGAGGCACCACCAGTGGTGAGTGGACCCTATGATAGGGCCATAAGAGTAACTTAGGCGGGTAGTGTCTGTCCTCCTTTGTAATGTTACTTCTCCCAGAAGTCCCACAGGAGTTTTGCTTTAGTAAGGGCTGTAACATAATGCCTTAAAATTGCCCTGTTCAGGTGGCAAACATAGTAAAATAGGAAAAACAACTATGCATGCATGTTGTATTTTGCATTCCACTGCACCAAAATTATGAAACAATATTAGAAAAATACAGTGTTTATTAAAATGCATTTTCTCCTGACCTTTGTATAACACTTTATTTATATACACACACTATATATGTATGTGTGTGTGTACACATATACACACCCCTTTTCACAGCATTTTACATATGTGTTTAGTCAAAACTGGGGCAACCCTGGAATGCTTGAAAGAGTTGCTCCATGTGACAAGTGACTCAAATCCACATATTACTAACCCACCATGCTGTATTTTCTTGCTACTTTCCACAATCCAGGTTGAAAGACATTCTACAGGGAGCCATCCCTGATCAGTATGTTGCCAGATTTTCTACAAACACATTTGTTACTGTACACTTACAGCTTTAATTGTTACTGCCGTGTCTGCCGGAAGATCACAGGAACAGGGATGATTTTCATATTACTAGGTTACACATTTCTAAAATGAAATTTAAAAATGTGTCACTCCATTTTTAAAAAAAACCCACCATGGACAATATTAACAGTGGTAATAGCTATAATATTTGACTGGTTTTTTTGGGAAACAAAAGACCCATTACATTACCCATTACCTATTTTTAAACTGCTTTGTCAACTCTCTCTTCTAAAATGTTTTTGAAAATAGGATTTAATTAGTGAGCCATCTAAAATGAAACACATGAAGTAATTGTTGACATTTTAGAAACTTGGGCTCTAAAACAAAATATTATTCAGATTGCATATGCTGCATCAGTCTGAATTATAATTACTGAATATTCCGAGACATTAGTTGGTCCTAACAGGTTAACTAATTCCAAGAGTTTTCTGATGATCTAAGGAGCATCAATACCATATGGAAACTCATCAAATGTAAAGCAACATCTGTCTGACATATGCTGTTGAATAGGGATTGTAAAGGAAGAGGCACTTTGGAAGCCCAAGTTACAAAATACTATTTAACTATTCTTTTGCATCTTGTGTCAACTTTGAGCCAGCCAAATTAAGGGATTCCTTTCAACTTTATTGGTTTGTTAAGTAGCAAGAGGCTTTTTGTAAATGTGGCATCATCACTGTGATGTTACTAGTCAGTCGCTGTTCGTGGTGGTTGTGTCTGGATCCTATGTGGTTTGGACTAAAGTATTACAATTTAATTTTTTTTAAAAGTAATGTTTGGTAGGTAGCTGGGAAAGCAATGAATTTCATTGTTGATTCCATAACTCATTGCGAAGCACATGAGATTACAATCTTTTACAACGTGCTCTGTACTAAGGAAACAATCTGATTGGTTGGTGAGGATTTCAACTCTAAGTATGTATCACTAGAACTATACAGATCAGAACCTGAGACCCACTCTGTGCCTGCCAAATGAACAGGATTTTCCACTTCCATCAGTGGGGCCAGGACAAGACTCTTAGCAGTCACTTTACATTTCCTCATACATATGATCCTTAAAGGGAAAGTCGGGAAAAGAAAGTCTTTAACCTTGATCTCTCTATATTTCCTCTGTTTGGTTAATTTTAGTTGAAGATACTATATACTTGAGAATCTAGTTGTAGCATGAAGACTGTAACTGGTTAAGGGGGTGGGGGGAAACACATACCTATTCAATACAATTTAGGCCAATTGAGCATCCTCAACTTACATTGACTTTAACGGGACTGGAAGTTACTTAGCGCCATAAGTGAGCAGATCTCTTGCAAACACCATGGGCAAGGGAGAAGCAAATCAATGTAATTTTTTTCAGACAAATACCACTCCCAACCCATCTATGTCAAAGTCAAACTGCTGGACATGTTAGTTTTCTGTTACACAATGATTTGTTGCAAAAGGGGAGTAGACAATCATAAGTCTTTCTATATATATACAAGAAAGGGGTGGGAAGGGAATTGCACTATATTTTCTTAAAAAAAAAAAAAAACTTGTCAAGGGAATTATTTGAAGTTTACGGCTGAAAATGAAAACCAGAACTAGTACAGTGTGACTCAACCCTTTATAAAAAAAAACAGTGGTGCAGTATTTTACATTAAGGGCAATATCCTGAGGTCCATGCTCAGGCAGAATTTTCATTCAGGTCAGTTGGAATTTGTCTGCGCAAGGTCTAAATGAAAACTGAGGAACCTAATTGTCCAGAACAAAGGTGCAGCATTTTCAATCATTACTGTACGTTATTGCAACAGTCCTTTATAACAGAGGATTGCAACTCAAATCCATTATGGATAGACAAACGCTAGTCTAGCATTCACTTATAATTGTCGTAAATGAAAGGCAATTTTCCCCAAGGACATGACTAGACAGAAGTATGCTTTATCTGTCTGACTCTGCTTTGTTAAACACTTTTTACCCTTGAGACCTAGATAGGTTTCAAACTGGAGCTCATTGCCCACAAAAAATGGTAAAAAATATATTGCTGGTGATGGCAAATATTTTCCCCACACACACACAGTTTTACCAACAAACCTCCGTCCTGATCTGTAATACCTTTTCCATCCTATTACCAGACATCTTCTAAGCAGGGACTGCCCCTTGTTCTGAAATGTATTAGACTGTTTATGTTGTAATATGTCTACATCATTACTACTGACTACTGACTAAGCTGAAATATCTAAACGCCGCTCATTCTCGACCTAATCTAGATTTGAATATATTAAACCAGTGCTGTAGGTCTTTTCTCACACCTTATTTTTATGGACCACAATTGCTCCATCCTGCAGGGAAAACCCTTGTGTTTTCTCTGAATGCTTCCAAGACAGCAACAAAATGTGCCCTCTGTGAACAAAGCAGGGGGTTCAACCAAGCAACTTTCTAGATTCCCCTTTATCTGGATAGATCTCAGTGGATCCATTAGAGGCTGAGGTCAGGAGCCATTCATGCTCTCATGGTTCCCTGGGCCCTCTGACCCCAGCTTCCTGTTGGTATGGTTCCAGTGTGGAATTAACCTGTGGCACTTAAGTCACAGAGCCTCTCCTGAAGGCAGCAGACCCTGGAATCTTCCTTCTATAGAATCATAGAATATCAGGGTTGGAAGGGACCTCAGAAGGTCATCTAGCCCAAGCCTCTGCTTAAAGCAGGACCAATCCCCAATTTTTGGCCCAGATCCCTAAATGACCTCCTCAAGGATTGAACTCACAACCCTGGGTTTAGCAGGCCAATGCTCAAACCACTGACCTCTCTCCCCCTTTAAAGTGAGATCCCATTGTATGGAGAGGTTCCTCCTCAGGTGATATTAATTCCTGAATAGATTCCTTATGGGGCTGAAACCGTCCCTCTGTCCCATTCCTGTGACCCCATGGAGAGCTCTCTGTGGGGTCCAAGGAGGAGATGGGGTAGCTGAACCCTCCTCTTCCACATGAGTATGAACAGATCCATTTGCTGAGAGTGCCCTCCATAAACCGATCTGGGGAAAGTAATCTGGCTCATAATTCTTATGTATTTTACTCCTTTCCCTCCCATCTTCTGTTGATTGCAATTGCTGTAACTTCAGTTTTATAATTAAACTGGGGCAAGCTGCTCCCTTCATGGTTATCACCAGTGCCATCGCATATTAGCAGGGAAGGGATAAAAGGAAGAAAAACTGAGCATAGTAGCTTAAGCATAGTAGCTCAGCCACATGCTCACATTCTGATTACCAGGTAAACTCCTTTTATATTTGGATCTCAAAACCATCATTGACATAAACCAGAGCAAATCTCAGTAAAGTTAATGAAGTTGGGCCCACTTGTAGCAGAAGTGAATTTGACCTGTTATATTGAGTCAACCAGCCACATTTATACCATCAGGCTGTTCCTGAACCTCCACAATCAATATAGTTTCAAATCTTGTGTCAACAATACTAGTCTCTCTAAGCTAATTTCCTCCTATTTTCAAAAACATTCGTAACCTTTAGTATTTCCATCACATGGATTATTAATATTCCATTGTAGGCTCTTTATTTTACTTTGGGGAATGCACCACCCAATTTCTGATTACTTTGTTTTTCCTAACATATTAGCCACTGTGATGCAGTTAAGCATAAAGGAAATATTAACAGTTTTCCTCCATGATAAGAAAGGACAGAATAACCCCCTGATAAAATAGTCTACTCCCAGATGCTGCCTAGAATTGCCTCATGCCTCTGTGTGCTTAGAGTATGGAACTACAGTGAACTTTTATTCCCATGTACATAGTTTCAGTTGTGATTTTTAGTCATAAACAAAATGAGTGACCTTAAAATATGAGTTCCAGTTATGCCTTAGCTAGATTTGCAGCATTATCTTGATTTCCCATACATCGTACACTCCATGGTGTTATACTCAGTCACCAAAGCAGACTGTTAAAATTGAGTTTACAGAGGCTGATAGTGATTAAGATATTTTACAAGAAATGCACATTTTTAGAAATGAAGAGTTTTGTCTCCCAGCTGGTGACCATCTGGTGTTCCTGGCTGATGTTGATAAGTATTAATGTAAGTCATTATTGTATCAGTCTTCCATACACACAGACCACCCACCCCTTATTGGCTCTACAGCTTGATCCCATAACAGCACCTTTGTTATCCTCTCAGGAGTGTCATTTGTGTGCATTTTTGCCTTCTGCAAAAATATAGTCCCTCCAGGAAAAAAAAAAACGCAATTTGCAACACTGAAACATAATAAAGTGTTCCTACTATTAGATCAAACTTTAATGCAGCCAAGGTGAGTAACGATTATATATATTGTCGTCTGGTGCCTGTTTGATTGCCTTTGTGGAATGGATGGACTCATAGTAATTGACAGACTAGATCAGATCTGAGATCCATCTAGACCAGTATCCTGTCTCCAACAATGGCCAACATAAGATGCTACAGAGGAAAATGAACCCTGTAGTAGGCAGATGTGTGGTAATCTGACCCGTCCCTTTCATCCACACATCCACCCACACTTTCATCCTGTTCTCTAATAGTTAGATTGGCTTAAGACCTGAACCATAAGGCTTAATCGCCTTTACACAAATTTTGTTAAAATTAATTATCCATAAGTTTCCAATACCTTTTTGAATCTTAAGTTCTTGACCTTGGCTTGCTGTGGTAATGAGTTCCACAGTCTAATTGGGCCTTGTGTGGAAAAACTTTTTTATCAGTGTTGAATTTTCTACCTTTCAATTCCATTGAAGATCTCCTTGTGTTTAATGTTGCAATAGGGAGAGCAGACATTCTCAATCTTTTTATAGACCACTCACTATTTTGTGTACTTTTATCATATCACCTCTTATTCACTCCTTTTTAAGAGATTGAAAAGGCTGGGATTCTCTCTAATAGTTTTTCCAAGCTATTGATCAGTACTATCACTCTTCTCTGAACCCTCGCTAGTTCTGCAATATCCTGTTTGAGAAGGAGTGACCAGCATTTCACACAATATTCCAGATGAGACCATGCCACTGATTTTATAAAGGCATCATAATATTCTCCATACAATTCACTATCCAATTTCTTATGCTACCTAACATTGTTTGCTTTTTTGATTACAGCTGCATGTTGAGTTGGCTACAATGATGGTCCATTTCTTGAATTGTTCTTAACACATTCTCAACTGACAAAGGCCCACACCCCAAAAGCCACTACCTTTGGCAGTAACTGGCATTTTAAGCTCTGAACTATCAATGTGCCACATGGCACAGGCAAACTCATGCACAGTCGGTGGTAGCAATCTGAACAGACTATCCAATGACTAAATTGGCATGGAGACTGAAATAGTTTCTCACCCTTAGGTGGTCTCCTCAGATTACAGTGGAGGCACGTCAACAGGGCTGCTAGCAGGGTCATGGCTTGGGCTATACATTGTATACACACTTAAAGGTCATCAGGCTACAGAGGTGCAGAAGTGGGGAAAGCTGTTTGTGACATGCATTCCTTTTAAGCCTCTTCATGAGGTTGCACACACAAGCAGACCTAGAAATTATGCTGTTCTGGGGCTGCATGGAGGGTTGAGTGGTACAGTAAAAGCAAGTCTTCCTGAAAATCTCCTGTCTCCAGCCCCCAGCCATTAATGGGTCCAGAGGGTGGAATGCCCCAATTTTGTGTGTTTGTAGTCCAATCATTTAGCCCTGTATGTGCTCTCTCTCTCTCCCCAGTGCCAGGGACTTAAAGGAATTTGGTATAAATATTTATAAATGGCATTTCACAGAACCACATTGTCATGCAACAACTGCTCTCCATGCTCAGGTATGTTTTACACGAGAATCTGCTGGAGGGTTTTAGTCACTCAATTCCTCATATGATGGCTCATTTCTTTGTGTGATATGTGTGTGCACCTATGTATTTTACTGACTTTTAATCAACATGAAATAATATGCAAGAGTTTAAAAGAAACATAATACCAACTAATAGGAGAAGGTGCCAGAGCCTCCCTTATTGCTCATGAAATAAAACAGAATGGTTCAGCTGGGAACACATTTTCTAAAATGTATCCCTATTCAAGGCAAATATTTTATACATGCAGAACCTACACTTGCATTACTCATGCCTAACTTATATATTCCCACTCATCTTGCAGCTAGTAAAAAAAAAATACACTACTGACATTTTAATATGTAACTTCAGGGTCTGCAGACTACTGGATTTAAGCAACACAGTGCAGTTTTTAAGACACTTCTGATCATGGCCTCAGTCCTGCAGCAGGACCAGCTCGTGCTGACCTTGGGCCCATGCTGTCCCATTGATGGCACAAAGCAGGGCAGGCCTTACCATGAGGCAAACTGAGGCAGCCGCCTCAGGTGACACAGTGGCGGGGGAGGGGTGCCACTAGGAGCCAGAGTGTAGAAAATTGTCTGCTGCTGGTGCATATGTATTCTCTCTGCTCTAGATGCACAGAGATGGTGGAGTGCTGTGCTGGAGGAAGGATGGCACAAGAGACATCACAGGCAGGCAGGAGGAAAGGTGAGAGGGAATAACAGAAAGCAGCAGGAGCTGCAGGCAGGCAGAGAGAAGAGGAGGAGCCTCTTATGTACCTCTCTAGCACCCCCAGGAACCTGGACTGATTAACACCAGCTTCTCAGGGAGCTTCCTGTTTCCTGCTGCTTCCCTGAATCCACTTGAGGAGAACAGGCAGTCAACTGAAGTAGTAGGAGCCAGTTAGGCCCTTAAGATGCTGATATCTTCCCTCACTCAGGCCCTGCTACCAGCCTGCTTATTTGTCCCCCTTCAACTGATTGTTGAGAACCACTGTAGCTGGCATAGAACAGCACTCATGAGTGAAAGAAGAAAACACCCCTGTGGGGCAGCATTCAGAAAAAGAAAGGAAGCTTATCTATTTAAGCAGGAAGGAGCTCTCCTGAGATACATAGAAACAGATGTTCATGGTGAGCCTTCTGGCCCCCGTGAGGATGTGAGTGGTGAGGAGATGCCTGATTTTGCAGTTAGTCAGAGTGCAGGTGACCTGGCAGCTACTGCAGCATCCATATCTCCATCTCAAATGGATGTAACCATGCACATTCCTGAAGAAAAGTGTAGATCAGGGAAGAGTGTGGTGGAAGCACAAGAAACAGCTGCTGCTGAGTTTAGTTCCTTAAGTCTAGATGATCCAGGACTGTGGACCCACTTGAGTAGTAGCCTGAGGGACTTCCTCGTACTGCATGGGCCACAGCAAGTGAAAAACTTCATGTTCCCCAAAAGCCAATGAAAATAGAAGTTTCCATCCAACACATTACTGGCGTGAAATCCCCAGTGGTGACAAAGTGGAGAGGCCATGGCTTATGTACTCAAAAACCCAGAATGCTGCATACTGCCTTTGTTGCAAACTCTTCCAGTCTAATGTTCCAGCCTGTCAGGGTTCCCTCCCCACTCTGAACTCTAGGGTACAGATGTGGGGACCCACATGAAAGACCCCCCTAAGCTTATTTCTATTAGCTTAGGTTAAAAACTTCCCCAAGGCACAAATTCCTTTTGTCCTTGGGTGGTATGCTGCCACCACCAAGTGACTTAAACAAACATTCAGGGAGGGCCACTTGGAGCCCTATCTCCCCACAAATATCCTCCCAAGCCCTTACACCCGATGTGACGATGTGACTCAGCAGGGAGGGGGGAGTGTTGACCTGGGAATGTGCCCTGGGGATGGGAGACCTGAGAACCTGTCACCTGAGCCAGGAGGGGGAGGGGGAGGTAACACCTCTGCCCAGGAATGTGAACAGAGGCTGCAGCAGGGAACCTGCTGGGTGAGTTTAGTTGGCAGTTTGGGGCTGGGGAGAGGAACACAGGGAACCCCAGGGCTGGGGTCTAAGCTCCCTGCTCCCCCAGAAGGATGTGATTGAGGGGTCCTGGTTGTACCCACAAGCTCTGTTTTGGACTGTGTTCCTGTTGTCCAATAAACCTTCTGTTTTACTGGCTGGCTGAGAGTCTCAGTGGATCCCAGGAAGAGGGGTGCAGGGCCTGGACTCCCCCACACTCCGTGACAACTGGTGGCAGCGGTGGGATGTACTGCACCCCGTGAACGGCACTTCCTGCAGTAAGTGACTGGGGAGCAGTAAAACGAAGGGGAATTGACGGGGACCAGGCGTGCTGAAGATTCAGAGAGAGATGGTTTCGGGGGGCTGTTAACCCCTGGGAACGTGTGACCAGAGAGAAAGACTTTTGCAGTAACAGGGTCCCCCGGGGGATTGCAGCGAGCGGTCCCAGGGGCGGAGGAGTCTGCAGCTCAACCCTGGCAAAGAGGTGGTGACCTCAAGAAGGACTGGCACACGAGGGGCTTTTCCTGGAAACCGTGGGAAGCTGCCCGGCCTGCGAGTGGCCAGCAGGGAGATGTACGCTAAACGCCTTAAGAGCGACCTGGTGGAGCTGTGCAGGCAGAGGGGGCTGCACATCAGGAGGTCCACCAAGGAACAGCTGATTGCCCAGTTGGAGGAGAGGGATCGCTTGGATGACCCGATCCCTGTCCCTGAGGGGAGCCGCCCGGCAGACGCAGTGTGGGCCCTGGGGCCTGACCGGGCTGGGAGGGGTCAGACTGCTGCCGAGGACATCCCGAGACCCTTCCTACCTATGTCTGGGGGAGGGGTTGGGGGAAGCCCAGTGAATACCGAGGGCACCCTGACCCCGGCACCCAGCAGGGGATCCTCCCAGCGGAGCTCCCCATCCCTGGAGTGGAGGCGGCTGGAATGGGAGAGGGAGATGAAAATGAGGGAGCTGGAGGATCATGAAAAACAACGTCAACATGAGGAGAAACAACGTCAACATGAGCAGGAGGAGAAGGAGAGGGAACGTCAGGAGAAGGAGAAACAAAGGCAGCATGAACTGGAGCTGGCCAGGCTGAAGAGCAGTGGGGCCCCGGCTGTGGTGAGTGAGGGGGGACCCAAGACTGCAAGGAACTTTGATAAGTGCTTCCTGGCCCAGCGGAAGGAGGGGGAGGACACAGATAGCTTCCTGACAGCCTTTGAGAATGCCTGTGAGCTGCACAGGGTTGACCCTGCAGACAGGCTCCAGTTTCTCACCCCCTTACCGGACCCCAAAGCCGTGGAGGTGTACAGCCGAATGACAGGGGTGGAGGCAGGAGACTACGAACTGTTCAAACAGGCCCTGCTCCGTGAGTTTGGGCTGACCCCCGAGATGTACCGGAGAAGGTTCCGGAGTCAGCGTAAAACGCCTGAGGTCACCTACCTACAACTGGTCGACCGGATGCAGGGGTATGCCCGCAAGTAGACAGCTGGGGCCCGAGCTAAAGAGGACCTGCTTGACCTAATTGTACTGGAGCAACTGTATGAACAGTGCCCTTCCGACCTGGGACTGTGGTTGGTGGACAAAAAGCTCGAGAACCCCCAGCACGCAGGGCAGCTGGCCGACGAGTTTGTGAACAGTCGGTCAGGGGGTAGCCGGGAGGAGTCCCAAAAGAACAGGCCCCCCCCCGATGCAGAGAGAGAGTCACCAGGGGGCCTCCCAGCGGGGAAATAGGGAGAACCCCCTCCCAAGGGGAACGCCTGGCGTCGGGCCCCTCCGACCCGCTCGAGGGGACCAACGTGACCTGAGCTGCTATCACTGTGGCCAGAGAGGCCACGTACGGTCCCAGTGCCCCGGGCTCAGGGACAAACTGAGCAGACCCAACCTACCCAGGGTTAACTGGGTAGGGACCCAGCTGGACGAGGGGCAGACGACCCAGGAAAGGGGGCCTACCAGTTTACCACCTGCCCCGGAGGGAAGAGTACCCCAGGCTAGCTCCACCAGAGGGCTGGAGGCTCTGGACTCAGGGTGCTCAGTTTACAGGGTGGGCGCGGGGCTGTCCCTCCGGAGAGAGTGCCTTGTTCCCCTGGAGGTGGATGGGAGAAAGGTCAATGGATACTGGGATACGGGCGCGGAGGTGACGCTGGCCCGGCCCGAGGTGGTGGCCCCAGATCGGGTGGTGCCCAACACCTACCTGACCCTGACAGGGGTGGGCGGGACCCCATTTAAGGTGCCCGTGGCAAGGGTACACCTGAAATGGGGGGCCAAGGAGGGCCCCAAGGATGTGGGGGTACACCACCATTTGCCCACTGAAGTTTTGATGGGGGGAGACCTAGAGGACTGGCCAAGCAAGCCCCAGGCCGCCCTGGTTGTGACGCGTAGCCAGAGCCGGCGAGGGGCACTGCGCCCTGACCTTGGGGAGGGTATCACACCGGAGGCGCAGGACCCTACCCTGGTGGGGAGGGAGGGCCGAGGGGCACGGCTCAGAGAGGCGGAGGCCTCAGACCTGGCCAGCGAGAGGGAACCGGGCCCCATCCCTTCCCTAGCCGCTGAGTTCCAGGCCGAGTTGAGGAAAGTTCCCTCCTTGCGGAAGCTCAGGGACCTGGCCGACCTTGGTGTGGTACGGACCATGAGGAGAGGCTGCCAGGAGAGGTTCCTGTGGGAGAAGGGGTTCCTGTACCGAGAATGGGCTCCCACATGGGAAGTAGAGTCCTGTGGGATCAGGAGGCAGCTGGTGGTCCCCCAGAAGTATCGCCGCAAGCTCCTGTACCTGGCCCATGACATCCCCCTCGCAGGGCACCAGGGAATCCGGCGCACCCGGCAGAGGTTGCTATAGAACTTTTACTGGCCCGGGGTCTTTACCACGGTCCGGCAGTATTGCCGATCCTGTGACCCCTGTCAGAGGGTGGGGAAGGCCCGGGACAAGGGGAAAGCGGCTTTGAGACCTTTGCCCATCATAGAGGAGCCTTTCCAGAAGGTGGCCATGGACATCGTGGGGCCTCTCAGCAGGACGACCCGGTCGGGGAAGAAATACATTCTGGTGGTGGTAGTTTTTGCCACCCGCTACCCCGAGGCAGTGCCCTTAGCTTCCATTGAAGCAGACACCGTGGCCAATGCGCTCCTGACCATTTTCAGCCGAGTGGGGTTCCCCAAGGAAGTCTTGACAGACCAAGGCTCCAACTTCATGTCGGCCCTGCTCCGGTGCTTGTGGGAGAAATGTGGGGTCCGGCACGACTGGGCCTCAGCTTATCACCCCCAGTCCAACGGGCTGGTGGAGAGGTTTAACGGGACACTAAAGATGATGCTGAAAACCTTTATGAGCCAGCACCCACAGGATTGGGACAAGTACTTACCTCACCTGCTGTTCGCGTACAGGGAGGTGCCCCAGGAGTCTACCGGATTTTCGCCTTTTGAATTGTTATATGGAAGGAGGGTGAGGGGCCCCCTGGACCTGATGAGAGACGAGTGGGAGGGGAAGGCCACTCCCGATGGAGAGTCAGTGGTGGAGTATGTCCTGATCTTCAGAGTGAGACTGGCTGAACTCATGGGCCTGGCCAGGGAGAATCTGGCCAGAGCCCAGAGGAAGCAGAAGGTCTGGTATGACCGCACGGCGCGGGCCCGCGCCCATGCCACCGGGGATCAGGTGATGGTTCTCATCCCAGTGAGAAAGAACAAACTACAGGCCTCCTGGGAGGGCCCTTTCAAGGTCGTCAAGCAGCTCAATGAGGTAAACTATGTGGTGGAGCTGTCGAACCGGGCGCACCACCGCCGGGTGTACCATGTGAATATGATGAAGCCATATTATGCCAGGGGGAATGTGGTGTTGGCCATGTGTGGACAGTGGGAAGAGCAGGGAGATGACCCTTTAGTAGATCTATTCCCTGGGACCAGAGCTGGTTCCCCCCTGGAAACAATTCCCCTCTCGGATCAGCTAACCCCTGCCCAGCAAGCTGAGGTCAGGGAGGTGCAGCATCCGTACCGACAGCTGTTTTCCAACCAGCCTGGACGCACTAATCTGACTGTCCACCGGGTGCAGACAGGGTCGCACCCGCCGATAAGATGCTCCCCCTTCCGAGTCACAGGGAAAACTGCTCAGGACCTGGAAAGAGAGGTCCGGGACATGCTGGCTTTGGGGGTGATCCAGCCATCTGCCAGCCCTTGGGCCTCGCCGGTGGTGCTGGTCCCCAAAAAGGACGGGTCGGTCCGGTTCTGTGTGGACTATCGGAAGCTCAATGCCATCACTGTATCTGATGCCTACCCCATGCCCAGGCCGGACGAGCTCCTAGACAAGCTGGGAGGAGCTCGGTACCTTACCACCATGGACCTTACAAAGGGCTACTGGCAAGTGCCGCTGGATGCAGATGCCCGACTGAAATCGGCCTTTATCACCCCTCTGGGGCTCTATGAGTTCCTGACCCTGCCTTTCGGCCTCAAGGGAGCGCCGGCCACCTTCCAGCGCCTAGTGGACCAGCTCCTGAGGGGGATGGAGAGTTTTGCCGTGGCGTATATTGATGACATCTGTGTCTTTAGCCAGACCTGGGAGGACCACGTGTCCCAGGTTAGACAAGTGCTGGACCGACTCCAGGGGGCTGGGCTGACTGTAAAAGCGGAGAAGTGCAAGGTGGGGATGGCGGAAGTATCTTACCTGGGCCATCGGGTGGGGAGCGGCCGCCTAAAGCCGGAACCAGCCAAGGTGGAGGTGATTAGAGACTGGCCCGCTTCCCACACCAAAAAGCAGGTCCAAGCCTTTATTGGGATGGCAGGATACTACCGAAGATTTGTGCCCCACTTTAGCGCCATCGCCACCCCCATCACGGAGCTATGCAAGAAGGGGAAGCCAGACAAGGTGGTCTGGACCAAGCAGTGCCAGGTGGCTTTCCGGGCGCTGAAGAAGGCTCTGGTCAGTGGCCCAGTTCTGGCAAACCCAGACTTTGACAAGCCCTTTGTGGTGTTCACCGACGCCTCAGACACGGGACTGGGGGCGGTGTTAATGCAGGAGGATGAAAAGGGGGAGAGACACCCCATCATGTACCTGAGCAAGAAGTTGCTACCCCGGGAGCAACACTACGCGGCCATCGAGAAGGAGTGCCTGGCCATGGTGTGGGCCCTCAAGAAACTAGAGCCCTATCTCTTCGGGCGACACTTCACCGTCTACACTGACCACTCTCCCCTGACCTGGCTGCACCAGATGAAAGGAGCCAACGCCAAGCTCCTGAGATGGAGCCTGCTCCTGCAGGATTACGACATGGACGTGGTCCACGTGAAGGGAAGTGCCAACCTGATAGCGGATGCGCTGTCCCGGAGAGGGGGCCCCGAACTTCCCCAGGTCACTGGTCAGCGTGACCCCGTTCAGTTCAGTCTCGAAGGGGGGAGAGATGTGACGATGTGACTCAGCAGGGAGGGGGGAGTGTTGACCTGGGAATGTGCCCTGGGGATGGGAGACCTGAGAACCTGTCACCTGAGCCAGGAGGGGGAGGGGAAGGTAACACCTCTGCCCAGGAATGTGAACAGAGGCTGCAGCAGGGAACCTGCTGGGTGAGTTTAGTTGGCAGTTTGGGGCTGGGGAGAGGAACACAGGGAACCCCAGGGCTGGGGTCTAAGCTCCCTGCTCCCCCAAAAGGACGTGATTGAGGGGTCCTGGTTGTACCCACAAGCTCTGTTTTGGACTGTGTTCCTGTTGTCCAATAAACCTTCTGTTTTACTGGCTGGCTGAGAGTCTCAGTGGATCCCAGGAAGAGGGGTGCAGGGCCTGGACTCCCCCACACTCCGTGACACCCCCCTTCCTGGGGAGGCTTCAGAATAAAATCCTAACCAATTGTTTACAAAGTGAGCACAGATCCAACCCCTTGGGTCTATAGGACACTAAAAAATCAATCAGGTTCTTAAAAGGAGAATTTTATTTAAAGAAAAGGTAAAAGAATCACCTCTGTAAAATCAGGATGGAAGATAACTTTACAGGGTAACAAAAGATTCACAAACACAGAGTAGCTCCCTCTAGGCTTAATTTCAAAGTTACAAAAAACAGGAATAAATCTCCCTCTAGGCAAAGGGAAAATTCACAAGCTAAAAACAAAAGATAATCTAACGCGCCTTGCCTTATTTACTTTTTTTGCAATATTGAGACTCATTTTAGGATGATTTTAGGAGAAGGAGTTTTCTGACCTGATGCTTCTCTGCTTCCCCAGAGAACACACAAAAAAAGAACACAAACAGTCTTCCCTCCCCCCCAACCCAGATTTGAAAGTATCTTCTTTCCCTGTTGGTCCTTTTGGTCAGATACCAACCAGGTGGTTTGAGCTTCTTAATCCCTTACAGGTAAGGAGGAATTCTAGGCTACCCTTAGCTGTATGGTTATGACACAGCCACATTGGGTTCTACAGGAACAAAGGACTGGAAAAATCTGACTTGAAATCTAGCATGCCATGAGAAGGCAGCAAATCACCAGTGAGCATTCCATAGGTGGAAAAAGCTTGAGATGAGAGGTTAAAGGCTACCATAGATCAGCATCAAGAGAAGATTGCGTCAGAGTCTCTTTACTGGCAAAATGCTCTGAAAAGGCTCATTGCCATTGTGAGAATGCTTGCTACCCAAAACCTAGCACTGCGTGGCACTTCAGATCAGCTGTATGTGCCAAACAATGGAAACTTCCTTAAAATTGTGGAGCTGATGACCGAGTCTGATGCTGTACTCCAGGAGCATCTAAAAGTCACCACCCAAGAAATGTACACACACCACTACCTTGGAAAAACTGTTCAAAATGAGATCATAGAGTTACTGTCAACAAAAGTCAAACAGAAGATTGTGGCAGATCTGAAGTCAACAAGATATTACTCTGTTATTCTGGACTGCACGCCTCACATCAGCCATATGGAACAAATGACTGTAATGGTGAGTTTTGTAACAACAACAAAACCTAGTGAAAATGTCCCTGCAATGGTGACTGTCAGAAATTTTCTAGAATGTATTGACATTGATGATACTACAGGAGCTGGTATGACAAATGTGCTTCTTAAAAGCTGGAAGATACAGGAATTGCGATAGCTGACATGAGAGGTCAGGGCTACGATAATGGTTCCAACATGAGAGGAAAGAACAGAGGAGTGCAGACACGGATCTGAGAGTTTAAACCCTAGAGTTTTTTTTTGTCCCATGCAGTTCTCATTCATTGAACTTGGTGGTCAGTGATGCAGCATCAGCTTCTAGTGAGGCTGTTGAATTTTTTAATGTAATTCAAGTATCTATGTATTTTTCTCTGCATCAACTCATTGATGGCAAATTTTGAAGCAACATCTGGAAACATCCTCTCTTACACTGAAACCACTGAGTGCCACACGATGGGAAAGTTGAGTGGAGGCGATAAAGCCTATCAAACACCAAATTGGGAAGATAGATGATGCCATAGTTGCCATTATGGAGGATAATGCTATGACGGGAACTGTTCATGGAAGAACAGTGGCAGAGGGAAATGGAATCACCAGAAACATATATAACTTCAAATTTCAGTGTGGCTTAGTGTTGTGGCATGACATACCCTTTGAAATGTTGTAAGGAAGAGACTCCAAGGTGTTGACCTTGATATATCTAGAGCAATGGAACAACTGGACAAAGCAAAGTCATACGTACACTCTTATTAGTCAGATGAGGGATTTCAAAACGTTCTGAAGAGTGCACAGAAGTTGGCAGAGGAACTTCACAGTGAAGCTGTTTTCCCACGCGTGCTGCTCTGAGGCTGGGTCATACAGCTTCAGGAGCAGTGAGGCTTGTTCTTGTTTCCCTCTAGGCAGGCCTGTCTGCCACAGGGTAACCTTTGCCTTCTTTACCACCCCTGCCTGTGGCATGTTTTTCATTTTAAGCTCCCTACTCTCCAGGGGACACAGCCTTGCAGGTGCACCTCATTGGTGTTGAACAGGCCCAGAGGAGCTTGTTAGTCCCCTCTGTCAGTGTGAGGGCAAACCCCTTCACAGGCCTGGCTTCAGATTTATTTTAACTCCCCCGCCAATGCTGTGTGTGTGTGTGTGTGACAAATTCAGTGTTGCCAACTCTCTCAATTTTGTAGAGAGTGATGCCATTTCAGCCTGTGAGCTGCTATATCAATTATACACCCCCACAGCCTCCACATGAATTTTTTAGAGTAACAGCCGTGTTAGTCCGTATTCACAAAAAGAAAAGGAGAACTAGTGGCACCTTAGAGCCTAACCAATTTATTTGAGCATAAGCTTTCGTGAGCTATAGCTCACTTCATCATCGGATGCATTCACTGAATGCATCCAATGAAGTGAGCTGTAGCTCACGAAAGCTTATGCTCAAATAAATTGGTTAGGCTCTAAGGTGCCACTAGTTCTCCTTTTCTTTTCACATGAATTTTGTGTTTCTCCCCAGATACAATTAATACTGCCCCGACCCACCCCACATCTGCTCCTTGGCTCCCAGTGCACCTCTGCTTCTCCTTCATCTGTGAAGGTTCTTCACCCTCTTCCAGGCATGTGGGAAGGTCAGCTCAAGGGATTATTCATTGTCTCATGAAAGCCAGCATACATCTCTGGATTGCGCCCACAAGAAATTGTGAGGTAGCTGTCTTTATGTATAAAGAGATGACCTCACCATCAGTACATGACAAATCAATCTGATGCAGGTCAAAGTTTGAGTTTGTGTAATATTTTGGTAAATGTATATGGGCAAAAAATATTATATCTACCCATTTTTCATGAGACAGTTTAATCTTAAATGTCTAATCCAAAAAAAATAACAGTAGTAGTTAGGTCAGAGTTTCAACTAGTAAATTAGACTACCTTGCTTGACATCAGTGGAAGTAGGCCAATTCACTCCAGCTGAGAATCTGGCCCAAGCTTACATTTCAGGGCCTATAGGCATAATAGATTGAACTGCCTTCACTCAATTTCCTTGCTTTTGTGATTTCATGTCCAAATCAGTGGTACTTAGGATCTAATTTTCAGAAGGGCGGAGGACTCACAACTCCAGTTGAAGTCAATACAAATCTGAATAAGGGCCATTAACAGGTGCCTATCTAGTTGCTCCAGGTGCTTTCACAAAAATCAAAATTCATAATGTCAACATAAAAATCTACAAAGATACTCACCAGTAAATCATAGTCCAAGTAAACCTATGAAATTCTACTCCACACCCTTCTGCCCAACTCTTCTCTAAGTGCCTGTGTGTCTTCAATGTGCTTTGAATAAGTGGAGAATGGACTAAATGATACAGCTGAGGGAAGGGAGCAGAAGGAGACTCTGCCATTGGAAGGCATGAGATGCCCTGACTTAGGGAAGGGAGTTCCATGACCACCGCTCCCAAGAGAAGGTGGTGGTGATTGGGGACTCTCTCCTCAGGGGGACTGAGTCATCTATCTGCCACCCCAACCAGGAAAACCAAGAAGTCTGCTGCTTGCCAGGAGGTAGGATTCACGATGTGACAGAGAGAAGGGTGAGACTCATCAAGCCCTTGGATCGCTACCCCTTCCTACTTCTCCATGTGGGCACCAATGATTCTGCCAAGAATGACCTTGAGCCGATGGATCACTGCAGACTGCGTGGCTCTGGGAAGAAGGATAAAGGAGTTTGAGGCGCAAGTGGTGTTCTTGTCCATCCTCCCCGTGGAAGGAAAAGGCCTGAGTAAAGGCCGTCGAATCCTGGAAATCAACGAATGGCTACGCAGGTGGTGTCGGAGAGAAGGCTTTGGATTCTTTGTCCTTGGGATGGTGTTCCAAGAAGGAGGAGTGTTAGGCAGAGACAGGCTCCACCTAACGAAAAGAGGGAAGAGCATCTTTGCAAGCAGGCTGGCTAACCTAGTGAGGAGGGCTTTAAACTAGGTTCACCGGAGGAAGGAGACCAAAGCCCTGAGGTAACTGGGATACCGGGAGGAAGCACGAGCAAGAGAGTGCGAGAAGGGAGGGTTCCAGCCTCATACTGAGAAAGCAGGACAATCGGTGAGTTACCTTAAGTGCCTATGCACAAATGCAAGAAGCCTGAGAAACCAGCAGGGAGAACTGGAAGTCCTGGCACAGTCAAGAAATTATGATGTGATTGGAATAACAGAGACTTGGTGGGATAACTCTCATGACAGGAGTACTGTCATGGATGGATATAAACTGTTCAGGAAGGACAGGCAAGGCAGAAAAGGTGGGGGAGTTGCATTGTATGTGAGAGCAGTATAACTGCTCAGAGCTCCAGTATGAAACTGTAGAAAAACCTGAGAGTCTCTGGACTAAGTTTAGAAGTGTGAGCAACAAGGATGATGTCGTGCTGGGAGTCTGCTATAGACCACCGGACCAGGGGGATGAGGTGGACGAGGCTTTCTTCCAGCAACTAATGGAAATTACTAGATCGCAGGCACTGGTTCTCATGGGAGACTTCAATCACCCTGATATCTGCTGGGAGAGCAATACAGAGGTGCAGACAATCCAGGAAGTTTTTGGAAAAGTGTAGGGGACAATTTCCTGATGCAAGTGCTGGAGGAACCAACTAGGGACAGAGCTCTTCTTGACCTGCTGCTCACAAACTGGGAAGAATTAGTAGGGGAATCAAAAGTGGATGGGAACCTTGGAGGCAGTGACCATGAGATGGCTGAGTTCAGGATCCTGACACAAGGAAGAAAGGAGAGCAGCAAAATACGGACCCTGGACTTCAGAAAAGCAGACTTTGACTCCCTCAGGGAACTGATGGGCAGGATTCCCTGAGAGAATAACATGATGGGGAAAGGAGTCCAGGAGAGCTGGCTGTATTTTAAAGAATCCTTATTGAGGTTACAGGAACAAACCATCCCGATGTGTAGAAAGAATAGTAAATATGGCAGGCGACCAGCTTGGCTTAACAATGAAATCCTTGCTGATCTTAAACACAAAAAAGAATACACAAAAAAGAATGCACAAATGACCAGGGAGGAGTATAAAAATATTGCTCAGGCATGCAGGAGTGAAATCAGGAAGGCCAAATCACACTTGGAGTTGCAACTAGCAAGAGATGTTAAGAGTAACAAGAAAGGTTTGTTAAGGTATGTTAGTAACAAGAAGAAAGTCAAGGAAAGTGTGGGCCCCTTACTGAATGAGGGAGGCAACCTAGTGACAGAGGTTATGGAAAAAGCTAATGTACTCAATGCTTTTTTTTGCCTCTGTCTTCACAAACAAGGTCAGCTCCCAGACTATTGCACTGGGCAGCACAGCATGGGGAGGAGGTGACCAGCCCTCTGTGGAGAAAGAAGCGGTTTGGGACTATTTAGAAAAGCTAGATGAGCACAAGTCCATGGGGCCGGATGCGCTGCATCCGAGTGTGCTAAAGGAGTTGGCGGATGTGATTGAAGAGCCATTGGTCATTATCTTTGAAAACTCATGGCGATCAGGGGAGGTCCCAGATGACTGGAAAAAGGCTAATGTAGCATCTTTAAAAAAGGGAAGGAGGAGGATCCTGGGAACTACAGGCCCGTCAGCCTCACCTCAGTCCCTGGAAAAATCATGGAGCAGGTCCTCAAGGAATCAATTCTGAAGCACTTAGAAGAGAGGAAAGTGATCAGGAACAGTCAGCATGGATTCACCAAGGGCAAGTCATGCCTGACTAATCTAATTGCCTTCTATGATGAGATAACTGGCTCTGTGGATGAGGGGAAAGCAGTGGACATGTTGTTCCTTGACTTTAGCAAGGCTTTTGATACTCTCCCACAGTATTCTTGCCAGCAAGTTAAAAAATGGACTATAAGGTGGATAGAAAGCTGGCTAGATCATCGGGCTCAACAGACAGTGATCAATGGCTCCATGTCTAGTTGGCAGTCGGTATTAAGTGGAGTGCCCCAAGAGTCAGTCCTGGGGCTGGTTTTGTTCAATATCTTCATTAATGATCTGGAGCATGGCGTGGACTGCACCCTCAGCAAGTTTACAGGTGACACTAAACTGGGGGGAGTGGTAGATATGCTGGAGGGTAGGGATAGGATACAGAGGGCCCTAGACAAATTAGAGGATTGGGCCAAGAGAAATCTGAGGTTCAACAAGGACAAGTGCAGAGTCCTTCACTTTTAAGATGGAATCTTCCCATGCATTGCTACAGACTAGGGACCAAATGGCTAGGCAGCAGTTCTGCAGAAAAGGACCTAGAGGTTACAATGGACGAGAAGCTGGATATGAGTCAACAGTGTGCCCTTTGTGCCATGAAGGTTAACGGCATTTTGGGCTGTATAAGTAGGGGCATTGCCAGCAGATCAAGGGACGTTATCGTTCCCCTCTATTCGATGTTGGTGAGGCCTCATCTGAAGTCCTGTGTCCCATTTTGGGCCCTACGCTACAAGAAAGATGTGGAAAAATTGGAAAGCATCCAGCGGAGGGCAACAAAACTGATTAGGGGACTGGAACACAGGACTTATGAGGAGAGGCTGAGGGAACTAGGATTGTTTAGTCTGCAGAAGAGAAGAATGAGGGCGGATTTGATAGCTGCTTTCAACTACCTGAAAGGGGGTTCCAAAGAGGATGGATCTAGACTGTTCTCATTGGTAGCAGATGACAGAACAAGGAGTAATGGTCTCAAGTTGCAGTGGGGATGGTTTAGGTTGGATATGAGGAAAAACTTTTTCATTAGGAGGGTGGTGAAGCACTGGAATGCATTACATAGGGAGGTAGTGGAATCTTCTTCCTTTGAGGTTTTTAAGGTCAGGGTTGACAAAGCCCTGGCTGGGATGATTTAATTGGGTATGGGTCCTGCTTTTGAGCAGGGGGTTGGACTAGATGACCTCCTGAGGTCCCTTCCAACCCTGATACTCTATGAAAACCCCAAATGTCCAGGACAAAACATGTTATCCAGTCCCCATCACATTCCAGTTTAGGCAGCTGAAGTTCAACACTGAAAAGAGAGGGAGCCATGGAGACTGGATGTGAGAGATTGCTCATGGCTTCCTCTCAACCAGTTACATGAGCACCATAGTGATTGCAATACATGCTTAATGGGTTGGCCAGCAGGGCAAGGCAGGGGCAGGAAGATGCACCTATGCTGTATCGGCCCAGCCTTCTTTAATAGGTAGAGTTCTCAATCTGTACCTAAGGCCAGCTTCACTAGGACATCAGGGAAAATTAAATATCACTTCTGCCATGCATTTGCCTTCCTGGACTTCAGCCTAACTCTTCACTTAAGTGCCATCTGAGTCCTCAATTCTTTTCAGAACATTTCAGAAAGCATTACAGAGCCAAACCTAGGGCCGTATTATTTAAAACCTGAACTTAAAATGTTATTCAGAGCTCCTTCTCAGCCCTCTGTGGAGAAAGAGGTGGTTAGGGACTATTTAGAAAAACTGGACGTGCACAAGTCCATGGGGCCGGATGCTAAAGGAACTGGCAGCTGTGATTGCAGAGCCATTGGCCATTATCTTTGAAAACTCGTGGCGAACGGGGGAAGTCCCAGATGACTGGAAAAAGGCTAATGTAGTGCCAATCTTTAAAAAAGGGAAGAAGGAGGATCCTGGGAACTACAGGCCACTCAGCCTCACTTCAGTCCCCGGAAAAATCATGGAGCAGGTCCTCAAAGAATCAATCCTGAAGCACTTACATGAGAGGAAAGTGATCAGGAACAGTCAGCATGGATTCACCAAGGGAAGGTCATGCCTGACTAATCTAATCGCCTTCTATGATGAGATTACTGGTTCTGTGGATGAAGGGAAAACAGTGGATGTATTGTATCTTGACTTTAGCAAAGCTTTTGACACGGTCTCCCACAGTATTCTTGTCAGCAAGTTAAGGAAGTATGGGCTGGATGAATGCACCATAAGGTGGGTAGAAAGTTGGCTAGATTGTCGGGCTCAACGGGTAGTGATCAATGGCTCCATGTCTAGTTGGCAGCTGGTGTCAAGTGGAGTGCCCCAGGGGTCGGTCCTGGGGCCGGTTTTGTTCAATATCTTCATAAATGATCTGGAGGATGGTGTGGATTGCACTCTCAGCAAATTTGCGGATGATACTAAATTGGGAGGAGTGGTAGATACGCTGGAGGGCAGGGATAGGATACAGAGGGACCTAGACAAATTGGAGGATTGGGCCAAAAGAAATCTGATGAGGTTCAATAAGGATAAGTGCAGGGTCCTGCACTTAGGACGGAAGAACCCAATGCACAGCTACAGACTAGGGACCGAATGGCTAAGCAGCAGTTCTGCGGAAAAGGACCTAGGGGTGACAGTGGACGAGAAGCTGGATATGAGCCAGCAGTGTGCCCTTGTTGCCAAGAAGGCCAATGGCATTTTGGGATGTATAAGTAGGGGCATAGCGAGCAGATCGACGGACGTGATCGTCCCCCTCTATTCGACATTGGTGAGGCCTCATCTGAAGTACTGTGTCCAGTTTTGGGCCCCACACTACAAGAAGGATGTGGATAAATTGGAGAGAGTCCAGCGAAGGGCAACAAAAATGATTAGGGGTCTGGAACACATGACTTATGAGGAGAGGCTGAGGGAACTGGGATTGTTTAGTCTATGGAAGAGAAGAATGAGGGAGGATTTGATAGCTGCTTTCAACTACCTGAGAGGTAGTTCCAGAGAGGATGGTTCTAGACTATTCTCAGTGGTGGAAGAGGACACGACAAGGAGTAATGGTCTCAAGTTGCAGTGGGGGCGGTTCAGGTTGGATATCAGGAAAAACTTTTTCACTAGGAGGGTGGTGAAACACTGGAATGCGTTGCTTAGGGAGGTGGTGGAATCTCCTTCCTTAGAAGCTTTTAAGGTCAGGGTTGACAAAGCCCTGGCTGGGATGATTTAATTGGGCATGGGTCCTGCTTTTGAGCAGGGGGTTGGACTAGATGACCTCCTGAGGTCCCTTCCAACCCTGATATTCTATGATTCTATGATTCTATCTTTGAAGGTGAGAAGGAGCTAGGACAACTATTTAGGGGCAAATCCAGCCCTGCATACCTGACTTGAGCAGCTGGGTGATGAGAAGGGAGGGAGTAATTGTCCCCTACAGGCCATTGTGCAATTGCAGAGTGGTGCCATGGAGGCTACTCCTGTCTAGGAATAGCCTACTGTGAAGGTATAAGGGGTATCATTGCTCTGGGGCCAGAGGCCTGCACCTGGCTGACTGGACCATCTGCTGCACCTGAGAATGAGCTGGAACTTAATTAGCTGACCCTTATAAAAGACAGCAGCAGGAACTTGGGTGGGATTTTGGTTATTAGTGTTACTTAGGGCAGATTTAGGGCAGGGGGTGCTTGCCCTGCACAGACTTCTGATGAAAATCTCTAAGGTTTTGATTTCTTTTTTAAGAAGGCTTAAATAAAACTACTAAACCTGCTGGCTGGAAACTGCTTTCCTAGCTTTCTTGAGAATGCCATGCTGGCTGGCAGGATCAGCCCCAGTTGCTTAATTGGTTAACTGTTTAAATGAAATATTTTAAATCATTTAAATGGTTAACTTTTTAAACAGTATTTACATCCCTAGTCAAACTTCACAGTATTATTATTGTCCACATAGATGAGCAGCATGAGATTGTAGTCAGAGGGCAAGATATTCCTCTACAACCCCGCTGTACTATCTGACATGGGCCCCTGGTCGGTAGTATAGATCCCAGGATGCCAGGTTAAGCTGTCAGATAGGTGCCTATGTTCCTCAGAAAGGAGTCATTGACCAGCACTACCCTATACTCCCTCTTGGGAGCAGTGGCTGCAATCATCCCAACTTTGGAAGTACAGAGCTCCTCCTCCTTCTCCTCCAACTCCAGGGGCGATTCCTTATCCCTCCTTGCCAGAGCATCATAACAGGTTTTTCTTCACTATGGGCAGTGGGTTGGGAGCAGGGGTGGAGCGCTGCCTGCCACCAGAAGTCAGTGTCTTCCCTGTGACAGAGCCATACCCTCCTCCTTGGGTGGTTTGACAGCAATCCTCTCTAGGTGGATAGCTTCCTCAGACTTGGAGGTCTCCATATGAATACTCTATGAATTCCTCATGGGCACGGATGCACCTCAACCTAGCCTCCTCCTCCTGTTGCTCTCCCGCCTGGTTCCAGAGAGAGTCTACCAGCAGGCACCTTTCACCCTGGATTGTCCCGCAACCTAGCTATCTATGAAAGGGATATGCAGGCCACAATCCCTGCAAACCCACACCAGGATCTGGGTAGAGACATCCATGGTCAGGTTCTCTTTTTCAATGAATCCTCAGCCCTCTATCTTCTGCCCCCTCTTCTGTTTCTCTCCCTCCTCCCCATGCACCATGGCACAGCAGTGCTGTAATGGTTCTCTTCCTACAGAGTGTTCCACAGCTGTGGAAAATGGAGATTAATTTTCCCCTTGATGCATTGATAACGCCCTTAGAATTTTCTCCCATTTCTTTTAAAGAAAATCAAGAGCTGGCTACATTACCATTGTGCCCTTTCTGTAGAGTCCTTTACTGAGACCACTTTTATTCCATGAGTATGTACAGAGTGGTAGCAAAAGCACAGATTGAAATTTGTGGGGTTCACTCAAGAGGAAACTCTCAGGCTTTTAAATTCTCACTGCAGGTAAGGAGAAAGTTCCCTGTATTGGAAAAGGCACATTTTTGCTCCCCAAGACTCAGATCAGGAGGGGTTAGGAATAGAAGAATGCCCCCTCAGAAAGGGATGTGGGGGAAAAACAGAGCCAGTCCTTGAAACACCACAACAGGTACAGTGCCATAAGATTCCCCTCTATTGTTATGAATGGGCAGATCACCTCCAACAGAGGTAATAAAGAAACAGGAGACTGCAGGGTGTGGAAGCCCATGGAGCAGTATAAAAGGCGGAGCAAGGTAGTGTAAGAGCCTTTTCTACAGCAGGAAGATGAGGGAGGCTAATTGACTTGAACTGAGGGAAGGGGAATCATGGTGAAGGGAGGGGAACTGATCTGGAGTCACAGGAGATTACACACAGTAGGGGAAAGCAAGAACTGTTGCCTGCCTTAGGCATTGCTTCAGCATACCTTTTTGAAAACGTATAGGAATGGATCAGCTGAGAGCATCCTATAAAGAGTGCAGTGTTTTTAATAAACATTTATGTAGATACAGTAGTTATAACATGGCTCAGGGCTGTACATTTTTAAATGAGGTGTCTGTATTAATCCTGTATCATTCTTTTGCTAAGTGCAGGCTGCTGCTGGCTGCTAAGAATGTTCCGCTTCAGTAAACTTTGATTTCTGCTTGCACAGGAGGAAAGCTGTGCATTTATTAAGCAAGATTATCATTCGAAGCTTCCAGGGTTAAGAATTCATTTGAAAAGTGTTCTATTTGTGTTTAATCACATATATACTGCGAAGAAATACAAATACGCCTGGTCTTAGGAGAGGAATGAAGCCAATAATGTACTGAGGAGTTTGCCATTGTGATTTTCTTTTTTTAATAATTCAGTCGTGGATATAAATAATTTATATGTTCCATTACAGAAATGATGAATAAGGGTTTTTTCTAGTAGTATTCTATGAACTTTTGTTTTAAAGGGCAAAAATATCTTGATGATTTTAATCACCTCAGCAAGTGGTATTATCAACATTCACTTTGAAAGAATGTGTAATAAATATGTATTAAGTTCCTGCTACCAGAAGAAAAAGGTGTATGGGGGAGAAATACCACAGTTGAAGAAGATGAGGAAACATCATTAAATGTTGGGGGGGGGTCAAATTATCTACTGTTGTAATTTGGCATAGCTCCACTGACCTCTCAAATCCCCCTCGTTTTAATGTGTTGGGTTGTATTTTCTATTATATATCCAGAATATTTTGGTTGATAAGTGTCAGTGTTACTAGTTTTTAAATTATTGCTACTCTAAGAAACATTTACTTTCCTTAGATCCTGTTTTAATGACAGGCTTCAAAAAACCAAACATTTCTTATCCCTCTTGGTCCTTTGACAATGACAGCTTAGTCATAGTCAAATCTTATCATAATGGTGTCTTTCACAGGCTCTCATTTCTCTACAGAGAGACAAAGGAAGGTTTTCTTCACTGTATGTGCTTCAGAAAGAGACGATCTCTCATACAATGTTGAACATTGGAGTTGTCTCATGTTAAACATCTTCTGTATAGCGACTTGTCTTCTGTCCTGTACTCCCCTAACCCCACTATGCCTTACTTTTGAGGTCCTAGTACAGCAAGATACTTAAGTACATGCCTAACTTTACCCAGATGAGTAGTCTTAAAGGGGACAAGCTTGATAAAAACGGTAGGGTAGTGGGGAGAGCAGGGAGAATAAGACATTAAACTATTCTTTTCATAATATCTCATTCTTTATCCATGAACATGGTGGATTTCTCCCTTCTAAAAGCTAAGATATGCTTCACCTACTTCTGCAAGTCTGGAATCAAGTTCTGAGCAAATACATTGTCAGTGGGACCTTGCTGAATTGAAAAATGTTTCTTTAAAGTAGGGGTGGGCAAACTTTTTGGCTCAAGGGTGGGAGGGGTATCAGGGCTGGGGCAGGGGGTTGGGGTATGGGAAGGGGTGCAGGCTCTGGCTGGGGGTGCAGCCTCTGGGGTGGGAATGATGGGTTTGGGGTGAAGGAGGGTGCTCTGGGCTGGGATAGAGGGTTTGGATTGCAGGAGGAGGGCTGGGGCAGGGGTACGGGGGGGCTCAAAGGAGCAGGCTCTGGGAGGTGGTTACCTCAAGCGGCTCTCTGCACTCCCCCATCGACAGGCACCACCCCTACAGCTTCCATTGGCTGCAAGATTCAGGGGCAGTGCTTGGAGCGGGGGCAGCATGCAGAGCGGAGTCCCCTGGCTGCCCCTATGTGTAGGAGCTGGAAAGGGGCCATGCCACTGCTTCTGAGCTGCATGGAGCGGCCCCCAACCATGCTCCCCACCTGGAGCACCGGAGGGGTGGCAAGCCCCAGACCCCACTCGCCAGCAGGAGCTCGAGGGCCGGATTAAAACATCTGGTGGGCCGTAGTTTGCCCACCTCTGCTTTAAAGTGTCTGTTTTTGTAGCCTAATTTAAGGAGGGGAAAGAAACCAGGTCACTTTGTGGGTTTTACAAAACATCTAGGGTTGAAATCCTGGCCCCACTACAGTGTTATAAAACTCCCATTGACTTGGGAGGGGCCAGGATTTCAACCGTAGAACATCTCAAAATTCCAGGTGCCATCTACAGGATGGTTTGCCAACATTGTCCAATAGCTGAGGATACCCACTTAATACAGAGAACCAAGCCAAATTTCATTTCCTGTAAAGTTACTGTCTTTGCTGGAGAGAGGAAAATAAGCACCTAAACACATGGGCCTTCCCTTTACAGGTATTTTACTTTAGGTTGCTTTTTAGTAGCATTAGGGCATTGTACATAAGATGTGCTACAAAACAATGAGCTTAGAAGGAGACTAACTAGAAAAGACTAAGTTTGATTTTTAAGTTAGAACAGCTGTGCCATTCTGCCAGGATGGTCTCATGATTTAAAAGAGAGCTTGAGAGCCAAAGATGGTTTTCTTTCAGACAATGTATTCTGCTATAGCACTATAGTGGCTTGGGGTGCAGGGGGAATCAAAAGGCTGAGAAAGGCAAGATAGCACTGGTTACGTTCAGCATTCATAGCTATCATGTGTGCAGTATTTCCTGTATATGAGCGCTCATTTAAGCTTTCTTTGAATGATGACTTGTAACTTGAGATGAGCAACATATTCACAGGTTCAGTTTAAACTTGCAAGATGTTCATATTTAACCCAACTTGGAGTCTCCACAATTGGACAGGAAATATGAGAGCAGGGTCGTCTATAAACCTTCTAGTACTCCCAACTCCTGATCATGTTGATAACACCCTAAGAATACCCTTTTGTGCTGTATTTTAAATTCCTGCTGCAACTGCTGGCTAGAAACAGAAAGTAAACAGGTGTGTAACAAATGGCAAAAGCAAAAAGCCCTCATTTCATTTTGATCTTCCAAAAAGTGGTTTGGGACAATTCTTTTATTATGTTCAAACTAGCATACTCATCTTTGAAACCTACAAAAAGTCCTATTGTTCAGCAACTTGAGACCAACCAAAGCAAAAAAAAAAAAAAAAATTGCTTACTGGTGGCTAGACAAGAGGTTGACCTGCACTTAAAATTCCATGGTGCTTAAGGGCTTGATGCTAAGGTGCTGAATAACTTGCTGAGTGCCTTCAATTCCCAGTAAATTAAATGGGAGCTAAGAATATCTAACAATTTATAGGGCTTCATTCTATCTGATTGAGGCATTTAATGAAAACTGGCCATCTACTTCAATCCCCCCTGCCCAAGGAAACTGGACTACCAGGGAGAAATTCTGTTTTCTTTGTTGCATTGGCTCATAGCATACTGTGTACACCAGTACTGCTATTAAATAGCAACAATTTGCTCACCCAACCCACTGCTCTAGCTAAATTCCTGTTTTGGCAGAACTTGGCCAATCTCACTCTGAAGTTCACTGAGCACCAAGGAAGCCTGAATTAAGTTTAAGTTGAAGTAGTGAAAATATTTTAAAGAAAATAGCATATTGAAATCCTGATGGGTAACTGGATGAAGTCCAGATCAGTAAACTATAATAACTCCATAGTCTGAAATCCTCTCTGATAACTTGCTGCAGCCAGTCTGTCCAAAAAATAACCTCTATTAAGGGGCAAACATATTCCATTTGTTTCCTGAGCTATCCAGCCATAGAAGCTGTTCAGGGGAACCTTTCAGCGTGGGCCTGTGCAAAGAAGTATTTTATAACTGCCCTTTTCCCATATGTTAAGTATATGACTCTACCTAGCCTGCTGTACATGATGGCCATGGGGTAGAAGGGAACTAGAATGACATGCTCAGTAAAATATTCACCCACCATCCATCCTAAGGTAAGACCAGCTTCTTTCCAGATGACTGAATATCAGTGAAGACTTCTAAAGGGGCTGTAGCTCATGTCTTTTCTTTTTAATTTGTGTGTTTTGGTGCTTCTTCAATATCATGTCCCAAGTGACTAGGAGCTCCTTAAACCAAACCAGGGTCACTAGAGAGGTATATACATTTTATTGTAGAGCAGTTGTTCCAAAGTATCTATCACCACAACATCACATGCAAGAAGTGAGCTCTAGAAATCATAATCTTCTAGTTGTTTTTCCACAAAGGTACAACAACAAGTAATAGTAATGCAGGCTCTTCCCACATTGGTCTCACAATGTACATCAACTCGGTTGTGACACTCTTTCAATGGTGACTCTAGGCCAGTGGTTCTCAACTGTGGCTCACGGGCTGCTTGTGGCCCAATCAGCGCAGAGCTGTGGCCTATGTCACATCCTCAGCGCCATATAGGTTGTATTGGATGCAGCCCACATAAAATGCATATGTGGCCCTGTCATAAATATACAGGGAAGGGTAACAGCCTTCCTGTATACAGTACTATAAAATCCCTCCTGGCCAGAGGCACAAAATCCTTTTACCTGTAAAGGGTTAAGAAGCTCAGGTAACCTGCTGGAACCTGACCAAAAGGACCAATAACGGGACAAGATACTTTCAGATGTAGAGGGGGCAGGGAGAGAAAGATTTTGGTCTGTCTGCTCTGAGTGCTCACCGGACCCAGATCAAGGGAGCAAGCAATCCAACTCCATTAGAATCCGTAAGTAGTAGCAAGGGAATGCGTTAGCTTATTTTTGTTTTGGCTTGTGATTTTTCTCTGTGCTGAGAGGAAGGTGTATTCCTGGTTTTCTTTTTGTAACTTTAAAGCTTTTGCCCAGCGGGGAATCCTCTGTTTTTTTTAATCTGATTGTCCTGTAAAATTACCTTCCATCCTGATTTTACAGAGGTGCTTCTTTTCCTCCCCCCCTTATTATAAAGTTCTGTTTTTTAAGAATCTGGTTGGGTTTTTAGTGTCCTACAAACCCAAGGGTCTGGTTTGTGCTCACCTTGTTTATTTTTCAAGCCTCCCCAGGAAAGAGGGTGTAGGCTTTGGGGGATATTTTGGGGGAATAGGAACTCCAAGTGGTCCTTTCCCTTATTCTTTGTCTAAATCACTCGGTGGTGGCAGCATACCTCAGTCCAAGGACAAATAGAGATTAGTGCCTTGGGGAAGTTTTTAACCTAAGCTGCTAAAAAAAAGCTTAGGGGGTCTTTCATGTGGGTCCCCACTTCTGTACTGTAGAGTTCAAAGTGGGGAGGGAACCCTGACAGGCTCACAATGTTAAACAGGTTGAGAACCATTGCCCTAGGCTAGCATTTTGGGTCGTACTTCAAAGATGTAATGAAATTGCAAGGTATGACTTATTTTTGTTGTTTTAATATAAATTCTTTGTAAACACTGCTCTAAAAGGATCCTACTTGCAGAGTGCTGGGACTGAGAGAAGTTCTTTCTCCAACTCCATCCACTCTTTCATCCTTCTTCTGTGACTGCCAACAAGGTTTCCAACTACGGTGGTGATGGCACATCAGGATCTTGCAAAGAGAAAAACCAGTCAAGATTGCATTTCTGTCCCTTGCCTAACATAGCCGTAATCGAGGGGTGAAAAACCAAGAATGTTTCCAGCAATTGTGGGGGAGATGAGGTTACAATTAAATAGTACAAAAACACTAGCCCAAAGCGTTCTGCAGCAATTGCACTATGGCCAGCCCCAAGCATACAAAATTAATGGGCCTAGCCACCTCATCCCGCAAATCATGAGATTTTAAAATATAATATATTTTGGGTCTGTTATTCACCTTCTGGATTTTGAGCTTTTCTCTACAACCATAAGGGCCAGAAACTTTTATTTCTCAGATAAAAACTGAGATTCTCACGATCACCTGACTCCAGGTACAGAGACTTTAAGAAAACACACAAAATATTGCAAGATTTGTGATTAAAATGGTGACGGACTGGCGGTACCGAGATGGGCTGGCTGTACTGTAACAGGGGGATGAGAGATACACAGCCTGAACCAGTTAGGCTCTTGTGGCCACTCAGGGGATTGACTACAACACTGGAAATGCTAGAACCATCTCAGGTTGCGTGGCATTGAGCAGGGTGGAGAGGAGAGAGTGGAGAGGGTGCCACAGGGACAGGTCTGAGAATCAGATTTAATGGGACATGCTATATGTATGGCTGGAAGTTAACTATTTATTAACCAAGGTGTCCAAGGCCCACAGATTGCAATTCAGCTTGATGGATTCCCTAAATAGTAACAGAGGAATTTACATGAATCTCTAGTTTCTGGGGTTTTCCTATTGTGATTGAACAAAAAAATAGATGTTAATGCCAGCAAATCTGCCCAGACTGCAATATTTTTCTCTAATTTCACATTTTTATTTGAGATTAAAATGTTTATTTTTAAACAGTTAAATGGGGGGAGGGATAGCTCAGTGGTTTGAGCATTGGCCTGCTAAACCCAGGGTTGTGAGTTCAATCCTTGAGGGGGCCATTTAGGGATCTGGGGCAAAAATTGGGGATTGGTCCTGCTTTGAGCAGGGGTTTGGACTAGATGACCTCCTGAGGTCCCTTCCAACCCTGATATTCTATGATTCTATGATTCCCAGACCTGCTCACATGCATATCAGCTGCTTCCTTATGAGGGTTCCTCAGTCACAATGCAAACAACCCAGGAAAATACCCCGCAGCTCTTAACAGTTCTTATGTATAATACAGTACATTATTTAACAAGTGGAATCAGCAACTCTGCTTAAGGTATGTAGGGTTGGTTTATAAGTGCTGGACATAATAAGAGGGCATGTATGATGCAATGTGTCTGCAGTACAGCTTCCTGCTGCAAGAACCACAACGCTGGCTTCTAAATGGAAATGGGGGGGAAAATATCACAAGACTTGTTTCTGATGCCGATCCAAATCTCTAGAGTTTGCAAAATTGGATCCTGAGGCAACAGCTGGGAAGACAACTGTGCTAGCAGAAAACTCCATTGCTACCCACCTGGATCCAGTTTCTGGATCTTGGCTTTTTACTGGAAATCTTGTGGCTCATGACTAAAAATACTACGACAACAGCCTTTCTCCTCCTTTTAGCACACATTTAGCCAGAAATGGGGACTCAAGTAAATGTACCCAAACGTTTCAGAACTCTAAACAAATAGAATTTGGTTCTAGAAATTATTTTTCTTTTTTACAAACCTGTTTGCTCATATCTGTTTGTAAACCTTGAAAGCTAGAGGCTGCTCTAAAACAAGATCTCCCCAAATCCTTCCTTGCTCTGTCTCTGTACTTTCAGCTCTCATATGGCTGGTAACTTGCTAATGAGGATTGCAGTATGTTGGATAAAACTGAAAGGCAAAGGTTTTAAAAAATTCTTGACAAAACACATTGTACTGCATTTTTGACAGTGCTACTTCAAGGTATACTAGAAACATCTAACACAACAAATGAGAACTAGGCTTGTGGAATTTTTAGGTGACCTTTTCAGATTAAGGCCATAAGAAGAAAATCAGGCCATCATTTTCATTTACGCTTAATAGGTTATCCGCTTAGCATAGTTGTGATGGTGCTGAAGTAGATTAATACATTTTTATTTTCCTCAAAGCTGGATTAAATCCTGCTTAGGTTCTGTGAGAAATGGATTTTTATAATTTTAGGTCAGTTCCTGATGAAGTTCGAATATAAAATCTGCTCTGCATGGACAACAGAATACTCTAGTAGAAGGGAATGTTCTCTGAAGAGTAGGGTGCAATTGGCATCATAAAATGAGAGATTTAGGGCCAAATTTGGGTTTCAATCTTTCAAATATTTAAGCATTTGTTATTTATCATTCCTATTTCAGAAGCACATAGGAGCCCAGTCATGGATCAGCACCTCACTGTACTAGGCACTGTGCAAACACAGAAGAAAAAGATGGTCTCTGATCTGAAGAGCTTACAATCGAAGTAACGATTTTAATTATTCTATTCATCTGGGTAAAGTTATACATGTTTAAGGGTCCGCTTCAAAGCCCATTGAAGTTAATGGAGTCTTTCCATTGACTTAGTGGGCTTTGGATCAGCCTATAGGTGTTTGTAGACTCTGACGCTTGGTCTGAGCAGTTCCTGTGGTGTGCTTTACGTACTCAAAGGCTAACACAAGATTTTAATTTGAAAAAAACTACCACACACACACTCCCTCTTGCCATCTGCAAGTTTATGTAAGATTCTGTTTGTTCAAGAAAGAGAAAAAGACTTCCAGGCATTTTATTTATTTAGAGTTTAATTTCACAATAGTTATATATGTAATTTGTCATGGGTGATGGGATTGCAACATCAGGTATAACGCAGCCAGTCTTCATACAACTGACTTCAGGAGCTTTACATATTGCAGTTCTGTGGGTTAAAGATGAACAAGCTGTCAGATTTAAGTCGTATTTTGTGCGGGGGAGCCATATTTCACTAGTGGCTGTATTTTGGGATCATGGCTGTCTCAACCATCACTCTTATGATATTTGATAAGTGTGATAAATGACAAGTGTATTACAGAGAGAGAGAGAGAGAAAGCCATGAAACAGAACTCTTTGCAACATAGGATTTTTAGTGTACCCTCTTTGAAATATATAATTATGACTTTTCATGGCTGTTCACAAATTTTCATTTCACCAGTAATGACTGAAAGAAAATAACACATTTTGAAGATAAATAGGTGGTGACTCATGACACAAACACTTAATCTGATACTCAAATAAAAGCCACATTAATTTTTCAAAATTAATTTTGACACGTTCAAATATAGCAAGGGAAATTATCTTCAAAATACTATAGCAACACTATTTGCATTACAAAGATGAAAATACCGTACTTAAGGGCAAGTGTTAAAACTTTTGTAATGCTGTAGCAATAAATACACATTATATAAAAGGGTTACAGGAGGGCAGGATAACATCATAAAGGGAAAGTATTTGTGACTCACTTATAAGGGTAAGTGAGTTATCCTAATGTGCAGTCTGCAATGGAAATAAATGGAACATTAACAAAATATTTTACATAAGGCAGAGTCCAAAATTAAGGGGTTGTGCAAGGCTAACTGTAAAAATAAGCAGCTGAATCCTCTATAATAATATTGCAACATTTTTTGGCTTCCATCTATTGGTTGCCATAGGATTTTTACTTAGTGAGCAACCATTGAACACAAGGCAGCACACTTGCCAGGAGAACTTAGAAAATGGTTGGTAAGCACCCATTTCCCAGCTGCCCAAAAGCAAATAGATTTGCAACTGGGATGTGTATTATGTATGCCTGATTTGAATTTCTCTCTCCTTCAGAGAGCATGCAAATTTCTCTCTGAAATGAAGTTACTTATTATGCAAGGAATCATACAAAAAAAAAAAAAAGGCTAAGGGAAAGTAGGTTAAGGTAGTGTGCATATTGCCTAAAGAATCATGAGGCACATTAAGAATCTCTGTGATACCAGCTACTTCTGCAAACAGAGAACACCTTGTATGTTCCTCTGGTGGACATTAAAACAAAGAAACAGGAATAGCTCATTAAACCATTTTATTTCTCTGTCAGTTTCTAATTTCTAAATTTCCCTTGCTGGTATTTAAACCTGTACACAGTCAGGTACAGCCCCTGCCACAAAAAGTTTAACAGGCTAAGTGGACGAGACAGACCAAGGGTGGAAGACAAAACAAAGGCGCAGAGTGCTGATCACTTGCCTGGGGTCAGATAGTAAGTTAGTGGTAGAGAACGCAGGTCTCCTCACTGCCAGTCTAGTGCTCAATCCACTGGACCACACAGTATTATTCTGTCACCCTCTATGTCTCTTGGGATGATTCAGTTAATGATTTCAGGTTTTGTTTTCTACTTTTGAACCTAGGCAGTTATAATGGCAACTTATCTATCAGTGTAGATTTTTCTACAGAATCAATCGGCAGAGCCTGTGAGTGCCTCATACATATTAATGAATTTATCCCCAAGGTAGGGAAGTATTATCTCCATTAAACAAGCAGTGATCTGATCCACAGGGAGACTAAGTGGCTTCCTCAGGGTGACCCGGGAAGTCTGTTGCAGAATGAGGAACTGGATCCACATCTCCAACTAGTGCCTTTGCCACCAGGCCACCTTTCCTCTTACCATGTTTGTAAGTAAAGTACATTGGCCCACTGCACAGCTTAGCACAGTTAATCATTCCTGTTCGAGTTAGGCAAAGAACTAGACCACTGGTGGCATTACAGGTAAAGACTGAGGTGCAGTGGCAGCTATGTAAAAGTGCAGATAAGGATTGTGCAATCTGTCAACTCCTACACTCTGCGCTTTAAGTCCCTAATTTTCATAAGCAACAGTGTTGCCCAGAAATTCCGGCAAAAAATAGAAATTTAGCATTGCCCTATGACCTCAGATTGTAATGCAGTTGGAACTCCCAGACCGAGCAGGATCCTACCTGGATGGAACACCTCAGAAGCAAACCCTTAGGTCTGGGTGATATGTAGCTTGGGAAATGAGACTCTTCCCCCCACCCCAAGTCAAAGCAAATTAATTCTCCAGCATGGCGGTAGGGGATTCTTTGCTGCTGTAAGTGCCATCTTTCAGGTGGGACAGAAAATAAAGATCCTAACCACTTGCAGTCAATAAATGTCCCAGGAAACTTTTTGCAAGAGTAGGGATATTAACCCTGATGTCCTTCTAAACTCTAGTTTAGATTATGGGTTGATGAGGCCGGATATGGGGTTGAATTGGGAGTTTTAATAAGGCTATTCAGTTAATATGTAACTGGTTAGGAATTCTGTATTGGGTATTATTTTGTTTGATCCTATAAAATCTAAATATAATTAATTATACACTAATAGTATGCTTAGGACTGCAGAAAATGGGGCAGAGATGCCCCCTTTTCATGGAATTTACAGTTTAAATGACTGACAAAACAGAGCAAATACATGGTGAAGAAGTTGGCTGTTCCTTTTTTTTTAACATTTTTTTTCTTTCAGAGTAGCAGCCGTGTTAGTCTGTATCTGCAAAAAGAAAAGGAGTACTTGTGGCACCTTAGAGACTTTTAACAAATTTATTTAAGCATAAGCTTTTGTGAGCTACAGCTCACTTCTCTAAGGTGCTACAAGTCCTCCTTTTTCTTTTTGCGGATACAGACTAACACAGCTGCTACTCTGAAACCTGTCATTATGCAAGGCACTGAATTTAGCCGCATGGAGTGGCAATCTATCAACTTCATGAAAAAACTCATATAGATACAGACAGGCATCATCTTCCTTTCCAAATGCAAACAGATGGACATCATACCAAAAAGACTTAAGGTAAAAAATCCATTACAATCTACATACCACACAGGGTATGCTGAGAGATTGTGCCACACACTCTCAAAGAAACTGCGGAACCACCTGATCAACATCCTCTACAGCAAACAGGGAAAGATTACAGAATGAGCTCTCAAAACTGGATACTCTCATAAAAAACGAAACTTCCATGCAAACTTCCTCATGGCTGGACTTTACAAAAACTAGACAAGCCATTTACAACACACACTTTGCTTCTCTACAAAAGAAAAAGGACATTAGGCATGCATCCGATGAAGTGAGCTGTAGCTCACGAAAGCTCATGCTCAAATTTCTTAGTCTCTAAGGTGCCACAAGTACTCCTTTTATTTTTTTTTCTTTGTGGGCTTTAGAGAAAATGAGTCTTCTGGAGGGATTTAAACAAGCACTGGATGGATTATCTATCTAAGCACATCTAATGTTTTCATCACCATAAACCGGGATTTTCAAAAGTGACTACTGATTTTGTGTGCTTGAGTTTTTGGACAGTCAGCTTGACACCCTAAAGGGGCTTGATTTTCAGGAAGCACTGAATATACTCCCTCAGCAAATCAGGCCTCTTTAGTGTGTCTCAGTTTGGACACCCAAAGATTCAGGTTAGTCCCTTCTGAAAACCTTAGGTCATGATGGATCGGGGGGAAGCCTTGTGGATGGAGGGAAGCAGTAGGTGTGGTATATCTTGACTTTAGTAAGACTTTTGATACTGTCTCGCATGAATTCAAACAAACTAAGGAAACACAACCTAGATGGAGCTACTGTAAGGTGGGTGCATAACTGGTTGGAAAACCGTTCCCAGAGGGTAATCATCAGTTTGTCTACAGTCAAGCTGGAAGGGCATAGTGAGCGGGGTCCCACAGGGATCAGTTCCAGGTCCGGTTCTGTTCAATATCTTCATCAATGTTTTAGATAATGGCATAGAGAGTACACTTATAAAATTTGCAGATAATACCAAGCTGGGAGGGGTTGCAAGTGCTTTGGAGAATAGGATTAAAATTCAAAATGATCTAGACAAACTAGAGAAATGGTTTGACATAAATAGTATGAAATTCAATAAGGACATGTCAAGAATTCCACTTAGGAAGGAACAATCAATTGCACACTTACAAAATGGGAAATGACTGCCTAGGAAGAAGTACAACAGAAAGGGATCTGGTGGGGGGAGGGGGTCATAGTGGATCACAAACTAAATATGAGTCAACAGAGTAACACTGTTGCCCCAAAAAAAAACAAACAAACATCATTCTGGGATGTATTAGCACGAGTATTTGTAAGCAAGACACAAGACATAATTTTTCCACTCTACTCCACACTGATTAGGCCTCAACTGGAGTATTGTGTCCAGGTCTGGGTGCCACATTTCAGGAAAGATCTGGACAAACTGGAGAAAGTCCAGAAGAGAACAATCAATATTATTAAAGGGCTAGAAAACATAATTTATGAGGGAAGATTGAAAAAAATTGGTTTGTTTATTCTGGAGAGGAGAAGACAAAGGGAACATAACAGTTTGCAGGTACATAAAAGGTTGTTACAAGGAGGGAGAAAAAAAATTTCTTAAATTGCAGCAAAGGAGGTTTAGGTTGGACATTAGGAAAAACTTCCTGTCAGGGTGGTTAAGCACTGGAATAAATTGCCCATCATTTGGAGATTAAGAGCAGGTTAGACAAATACCTGTCAGGGATGGTTTAGAGAATACTTAATGCAGAAGGCTGGACTAGATGACCTCTTGAGGTCCTTCTAGTCCTATGATTCTATGGTGTCCTCTAGATCCTGTTTACATAGTTAAAATTGAGAGGAAGATTGTCCTTGTGATTAAGACACTAGACTGGGACCCATGAGATACAGGTTCAATTTCAAGCTCTGCTATAGACTTCCTGTGTGTCCTTGGGCAAGTCATTTCAACTCACTGTCTCATCTGTAAAATGGGCATAAGAATACTTCTCTTCTTACCTTTAGTCTGTCTTGTCTATTTGGATTGTAACCCCTTTGGGCAGTAACAGTCTCCTGCTATGCATATGCACAGTGCCTAGCACAAGGAGGCTCTGACACAAGTTTGGATGGATAGGTACTATTACCACTGTAATACAAATAATAATTGATCATTAATTCTGTCAGTTAAAACCTAAACATGCTTTCTACCTTTATTTTAGCTATTTTGGGGCCCTTCTGCCGCTCTGCAAGGACCTGGCTATAACCAGACTACAAAACTGTCAACACGTCATGGTATCACTTGATAAAATTTTGTAGTGAAGACAGGGCCAAAATTAGATTTGCATCCAGCCAGTGCTCAAAGTAATCTGAAACACGTGCCAGTTCTCCTGCCTAGCAATTAATTCTGCTTTCAACCCCCAGATTAATCCTGTCCCCCAAGTTCCCACATCAATTCTAATCCCCACATGTGTTCTGCCTGTCCCCCATCTAGCCTCATTTCTGCAGCTCCTCGGGTTCTTCATCCCAGTTTCCCAGGTCTGGGGGAAGCTTCAGTGGGGTCCCCTCTCCCCTTTCCCAAGCTGGGTGTTGCAGGGAGGGAGAAGGGAGGAGCAGAGGCACCATCCCATTACTCACAGGAGCAGAGCCAGACTTTGCTGCTGGGCTTTCTGTCCCTTTCTCCCCACTCCTTTCTTGAGAGAATGGTGTTGGCTCCTGTGGGGAAGGAGAGACAGATCTGGCTGCTTTTTCCCAGGAGGGTGAGCAAGTGGGGAAAGCAGCCAGTCAGAGGAGATTTTCCCCCCAGAAAATCATTTAACACACATGCCCCTCAGAAACCTAGCTTCTTAGAAATTTTATTTCGTGGGTCTGTGACCAGCGCACTTTAAGCACTATATCCAGCCTAATTGTTGCAATCTCACATGTATTCGAGCAACGAATCCTGTTGTTTTGACCCTGGGCTGTAAAGCACTATACCCATCTAGCTAGGTATCTAAGATTAAATTGGCTGCAGCCACATGAAAGGTGGCAGGTAGTTGTAAGAGGCAAGCAAACATGATACGTTTGACATCTCCCTCCTTCCCCTTTGAACAACATGTATCTAACAGCTATTTTATTAGAAACAGGCTGGTAGTGGATGGGCATAGTAAAATTGTTTAGGAAGTTTTAACTTCATGCCCCATCTGAAGAAGAGCGTGCAAACATTTTACCCTTGTGCTGAGACAGATCCTCCTGAATTAGTCTCATGTCAGAATTTAGGTACCTTCCTCTTCATATTTATGCAGTGCCCATCACCATGACACCTGAGCGCACTCTGCAGTGACCCAACCATGTGTGACCCAAGGTAACAGGCTTCACATACAATTATGGTTGTCTTAAATAAAAACAAAGTTTATTGGCATAATAGAGAAAATACAGGGAAAGTCATACAATGAAACTGGTTAAACAAATTGATATTAACCAAGTATGCAACCACAAAAGGTGCTGCTAAAGTGGCTTAAGCAAAATTAACACCTTATCAGGCACAATGCCCCCCTACCCCCTTTTACAGCAGGTAGTCTCTGATCTTTATCCCCAGCAACAAGCATGGTTCAAGTCCCAAGCTGTCTGGGTATATCAATGGGGGAATTTTTGTTTAATTTTTAAATTTTGTTGCTGTATAGGAAAAACAGAATATCTTCCACAAAAATAGATGGCTATCTGACACAGGTTTATTCCATAATCTTTGTAGGTAACAGTCCATCTCTTCTTTCAGGCACCTCTGTTCAAAACTGCATGATTATTAGCCTAAATGACCCACCATCACCTTTGTTCCCCTCTATGGCCCTTAGGTTTGAACATTTCAGCCCTTGCTTCTACAATGATACCTAGCTCTTATACAGTGCTCTATCAGTATCTCTCAAAACACTTTACAAAAGAAGTAGGTTTACTAATTTTAATTTACAGATGGGAAACTGAGGCATGGAGTGGTGAAGTGACTTGCCCAAGGTCACCCAGCAGACCAGTGGTAAAGCCCAGAATAGAATGCAGGTCTCCTGAGTCCCAGCCCAGTATTCTGTCCAGTAGGCCATGCTGCTTCTCATCCGAGTCATTTTGGGATGTCCCAGTATCCAATGTTTTGTCCCTAGTGGGATACCTCCCTTACCTTTATTTCTGCAACTGGAGCCATTTTGGATGCCGGAGAGTAGAAGGGCTACAGTGTGTCTCAATCCCCTGTATTTTACTTCCAGCTTCAGTTGCTGCCTTTACTGTGGGAAAGGACACTGCAGTAGAACTTTCCTTTATATTTAGCCTTCCCCTGGGTCTCCAGATGCTTTACTTACACATACATATGTGGATCCCAAAATAATGGTGAAATTTAAACAGCAGTAGACAGATTTCACACACAATGAAATTCACTCCAGTGCACGTGAAAAGAGCAAGGCCTTTGCACCACCTGAGTTCCAAATAAGCCAATTTTTTTAGGACTTCTCTGGTGATGAGTCCTTGTGCTGGTTCTCTGCACGTGGGTGAGTTTTCATCCTATGAAGTAGTCATAGTTATGTTGATGGCATGGGAACAAAATTGTATATGAATCTCAGAATTCCAGTTTCATCAGCTGTGGATGGTACCAAGCTATCAGGGGATTTCTCTGAATCATGGGGACAGGTGATGACAATGTTCTTGTGGTCTGTCCTGTTACGTGCTAAGGCACCATCATCATCAAACCAGCATGCGAATATCACTCAGCAAAGTCCTGGATTCAACAGCAATGGAAATAGTTACCCTTCAAACAATGGCTGCTTCCAGAGTCATCCTACAAGAACTGAAGGCCCAGTTCTACGGATTTGTCAACTGAACCTCAAGGATTTCTCCTGATGTGAAAGTGACTACCTAGCTCGCATTACGCAAGACAACAACTAGTTCCTAGTCAATTAGCTATTTCATGGCATTTTTATTCTGCTGTAAAATCCCAGTTGCAATCTATGCTATAGTAGTTCAAGGATTATTCCTTTGATCAAATCACATAATGCGTAAGAAATAACATCTGGCATAGCATGCAAGTGACTTTGGATATGTTGAGTGGCCTTCAATTACTGAAGCAGTGCAGGTACTTAATGCAACTAGTATTTTGAAGTGTATGGTTACTTTAATCACATGCTGTTTTTGTTATGTTGAACTATAAACCAATACAGCCTGACCTCCGCATCTATACTAGACACCAAGAAGTTGGACCCTTCCTCCACATATACATTCCACCTTCCATAATACCCCATTATAAAAGGATCTACTAACTGATAGGTCTCAGGCACCTTTCATCAGAACAAGTGGAAAAGCCAACATGATTAATGAACAATGTAACCAAACTCTGTGGAAAATCTACATATAATCTGCAGTTACTGTGATTACACATATGACTGGGTAGTATATAAGAAACACATTGATACAGGTACATGGATTAGTCAGCTGGAGTTCAGTAAGTATTCTTTCTCCTTTTCCTTCCTTAAGACTAGACAGAGCTCACGTTAGACTTTTAAAATTAATGTTTACAACATGAAACATCAAATTGTACTTTACAAAAAACACTTAGATTCAAGATACTAATTTCTGTTCAATATTCTGATTTCTGAAATATAGGGCCAGATTCTACCCTGTTTTACACCTGGTCATGAACTTAGAGGGAAATTTTAACCATCAGATCTTATATAAGAAAAATTCAATATAACTAAACTTTGGGAGAAAAAAAAAAAGAGTTGAAATGACATGCATCAGTCAAGTGAGAACTAGTTAGGGTATGAATCCTGAAATCCTTTTCACATGCAAAATTCCCATTTACTTCAATGGGAGTTACAAGCATGCATAGGTGGTGAGATCAAGTACTTGAAAGGAAATTCTGAACTTCTTGAAAGGACCTTCTGCAGAAAAGGACCTAAGGGTTACAGTGATGAGAAACTGGATATAAATCAACAGTGTGCCTTTGTTGCCAAGAAGGCAAATGGCATTTTGGGCTGTATAAGTAGGAGTATTGCCAGCAGATTGCGGGAATGATCATTCGCCTCTATTCGGCATTGGTGAGGCCTCATCTGGAGCACTGTGTCCAGTTTTGGGCCCCACACTACAAGAAGGATGTGGAAAAATTGGAAGGAGTCCAGCAGAGGGCAACAAAAATGGTTGGGGGCTGGAGCGCATGATTTATGAGGAGAGGCTGAGGGAACTGGGATTATTTAGTCTGCAGAAGAGAAGAATGAGGGGGGATTTGATAGCTGCTTTCAAGTACCTGAAAGGGGGTTCCAAAGAGGATGCATCTAGACTGTTCTCAGTGGTACCAGATGGCAGAACAAGGAGTAATGGTCTCAAGTTGCAGTGGGGGAGGTTTAGGTTGGATATTAGGAAAAACTTTTTCACCAGGAGGGTGGTGAAGCACTGGAATGGGTTACCTAGGGAGGAGGTGAAATCTCCTTCCTTAGGAGTTTTTAAGGTCAGGGTTGACAAAGCCCTGGCTGGGATGATTTAGTTGGGGATTGGTCCTGCTTTGAGCAGGGGGTTGGACTAGATGACCTCCTGAGGTCCCTTCCAACCCTGATATTCTATGAACTACCTTATCCAATTTTGCAAAGCATTTAAGAACATACTTAAGTGCATTCCTATTTGGCAAAGCACTTAAATCTATGCTTATTGAGTTGGGGCCTAAGAGAACAGCTTTTTACAGATAGACCAAGCTATTATTTTGAAATTTCCACAGTTAGAGGGCCTGATCCAAAACCTTTGAGGTCTTTCTTTTGATTTTAATAGGCTTTGTATCAGGCCCATAAGGAGCAAAAAATAAGATGCTTACTCCCCCACAACACACATACACAAAAGCAAGTCTTTAACCCGATGTTATCATCAGCAAATGACATCTTAAAGAGCCCTGAGAAGTACAACTATATAAAGTGTGCCATCTTGAAGTCTCTTATAGCATAGCTATGAATAGGTGCAGATGCAAGTGACCTCTTAAAGACAAGTTTACCATAGCAGTGTCTAGAAAGAAAAACGGGGAAAGAAATCTAGTCACTTTCCATTGCTGTGTGTGTGCTGCCTTCCAAGCCTTACATAGATTATTTTGCCCCCACACTACTCGCCCCTTAAAATAAACATGCCAAATCAAAAGTGAGTAGCCTTTATACCCTGTTTTCATGGTATAACATTCAGGTGATTGCAGGCTCCAATTTCTGCCTTTTATTTTTTCTTCCTGGATTCAGTAATTAGAAAAAGAAAAATCAAAATTGCATGACAACCTGTGAAGAAAGGCCATGAAGAATCAAACATTTATATGTAAAAACTAAATGTACATGTTTTACAGAAATATTTGGAGACACTGTAGGTCCAAACTTATTCCTAGTGTAATTCCACCATCTTGCAAAATCCTGTATCTCACACTAAGTATCATGGCTTTCCCATAAGTGACTGCTCTGTTGGGATGCCAAAATGTGAAGCAGTGATCAAAATACCATTTCCCTCTTTGTATGCTCGCTCTGCAGTACGTATTTTGCTAACCTAATCAGATGAAGATAAACATCTTGTGAGGTATTGTAAGTCTGGCTGAAGTTTTATTTTTGTACTTATTGGTTGCCAACTCCTGCTTGAGAAATGCTTTTAATGTTTGCAGTGGTGTTATAACCATGCTGGTCCCAGGATACAAGGGGGAGAAGGCTGGGGAAGTTTTAACCCTTTGGGGTGCAATCCAGACCAGTGAGAGATTGTCACCTCTTACCCCGAGTGCCTCATAATGCTCATACTGTAGGTCTCTGCCTGGGACACTTACAATCAGCAACAAGCATGCATGTCATACTCTGTGTCTGTGTGCTATGCAGGTAGCCCTGCTTCAGCAACTCTGACCCCAGCTGCCTGTTTACAACCCCATGTGGGCTTCTACCTGCCTGGGTTACAACCAGCAAGGTGACCCCAACGCACTCCCAGTCATGAATTTCCCCAAACTGTGTGCCCTGAAGTGTCCAGTCATTTCCATTCAGAGAAATGAAGTTACTCACCTTGTGCAGTAATGATGGTTCTTCGAGATGTGTCCCCCTATGGGGGCTCCACTGTTAGCGTGTCTGCATACCTGCACTACTGATTGATGAATTTTGGTAGCGGTGTCCGTTAGGCCCGCACATGCACGGTCTCTCCTCATGCCCTGCCATGAGGGTAGTCGGTGTGCACAGGCTAACCCCCTTTAGTTCCTTCTCTACCACAGTCATTGACAAGAACTATGAGGTAGAGGGGAGGAAAGTGGGTTGTGGAGCACTGTAGCAGGGCGGGGCACTCACTGCCACGGTGCCTCCTGCTGGGTCAGTCTGGGTTAGCTCATCCAGCTCAGGAGCACCCTCCTCTGGCCGGTTTCTCTCCTATCTTTACCTGCCCCTCTGCAGTTGCTGTATCTCCACCAGTTCAGGCCTCCCGGACTATGGTGCCCCTTACCTTGGGGTGCTTCCCCATGGCAGTGTCCCCACACTCTGGGTCTCCCCTCCCAGGGGAACCCCAACCCCCTATTCCCACCTAGGCTCAGTGGCTACTGCCAATCATCATCTAGCCACTTCTCTCAGTGGCAAACTGCAGTCTGAAATGGCCCCTCATCACTGGCAAGGAGGTTGGACCTGCTGCCTTTTCTTGCCCTGGCTGCCTCCCTGCAGCACTAGTACCTCTTCAAGCCTTCACTTAGGTGGAGCTGCAAATAGTCAATCAGCCTAGGCTCTGCTTCAGAGCTGGGCAGTAAACAAAGTCTCTCAGCTCCAATCTGCACTCATGTGGGGCTGCATGCAATTAACGAGCCCAGGCTCTGGTTCAGAGCAGGGTGGGAAACGAAGTCACCCAGCTCCAACCTGCATTCAGGTGGGGCTGCAAACAAAGTCATTTAACTCAGGCTTTCCTTCAGCTAGCCTGAGGAAGGGGGAGACTGCCACACACCGCTTGGGTGGCAGGGGGGAGGCAGGCCCTCCTACTCCACTGCGTCCTGGCCCAGGGCCCGAAGGGTGGCGGAGGGGTCTGCCACCGTGTTAGTGGGGATCCAAGCTGCAACACGCTGACTCACCCTCTGCCAGTGTTGCAGCCAAACAGAGGTCTACTACCCCTGAGCCACTTCCACTATCCCCCTCCAAGGGTACCTGCTGGTCTGGTGAGGTAAGGTGATTGGCAGGGACCTCAGTTACCAGCAGAAACTCTGCCGGGGTTGGGCCAGCCAGTGGTCCGGACTAGCCATCTGTCTCCTGTGGGGCCGGGTCATCCGGGGTCCGGGTGGTCTGGGCCAGTCGTCTGCACTCTGCGGGCCTGCTGCCACCTCCTAGGGCGAGTGTTCAGGGGATGCGTCTGTCCCCTCCAGTGGTTGGGCCCTTACTGAGCTTCTGGGTCCCACCTTTATACTTCTGGCCCCATCCCTTGACTTCCAGGGGTGGGGTAAGGCTCCGCCCACAAGGGGGTGGAGCTGCCCTCTTCCGCTGTGTCTGGGGAGGGCCAGTCCACCTCACTACAAGCACCCACTGGGAAAGGCATCTCAAAGAATCCTTGTCATGGCACAAGTTGAGTAACAACTTCTTCTTTGAGTAGTATCCCTATGATCAGGGCCCTACCAAATTCACGGTCCTTTTTGATCAATTTCACGGTCATAGGATTTTTAAAATTGTAAATTTCGTGATTTCAGCTATTTAAATCTGAAATTTCATGCTGTTGTAATTGTAGGGGTGCTGACCCAAAAAGGAGTTGGGGGGGGGCGCAAAGTTATTGTAGGGGGAATTCTGGTACTTCTACCCTTACTTATGCATTGCTGCTGGCGGTGGCACTGCCTTCAGTGCTGGGCGGCTGGAGAGAATCATAAAATATCAGGGTTGGAAGGGACCTCAGGAAGCCATCTAATCCAACCCCCTGCTCAAAGCAGGACCCATCCTTAATTTTTGCCCCAGATCCCTAAATGGTCCCCTCAAGGATTGAACTCACAACCCTGGTTTTAGCAGGCCAATGCTCAAACCACTGAGCTATCCCTGCCTCACTAGAAAGTGGTGGCTGCTGGCTGGGATCCCAGCTCTGACGGCAGAGCCGCCGCCAGCAGCAGCACAGAAGTCAGGGTGGCACGGTATGGTATTGCCATCCTTACTTCTGCACTGCTGCTGGCAGGTCACTGCCTTCAGAGCTGGGCACCTAGGCAACAGCTGCCGTTCTCTGGCCACCCAGCTCTGAAGGCAATGCAGAAGTAAGGGTGATAATACCACAAACCCCAAGTAACTTTCTTTTGGGTCATGATCATCAATTTGAGAAACACTAATCTCCCCCATGAAATCTGTATAGTATAGGGTAAAAGCACAAAAAAGACCAGATTTCATGGGAGGAGACCAGATTTCATGGTCCGTGACGTGTTTTTCATGGTCATGAATTTGGTAGGGGCCTACCTATGGGTGCGTCCCTGTAAGTGATTCCTGAGCAATATCCCTCATGGAGGGCTGGGACTTCAGAGTCGGGTCAGTTACAGATGACAGCACTGTGGGGTCAAAGGTGGCATCAGAGGTGAAGTCCCCAGTGATGGCATAGTGTTCTGTGAAAGTGTGGACTGACGCTCATGTCACCACTCTACAGATGTCTGCGAACAGGTGGCCATAGGTTCAAAGGGGATCCTGTTCAGATCTTTCAGTACCAGGTTTAGATCCTATGAGGGGTAGGCAGTCAGGGTTGTGGGAAAAGATTTACTATACCCCTGAGGAATCTTTTAGTGGTCAGGTGTGACAGCACTGAGTATCCCTCTACTAGCTTTTGGGAGGCTGTTATAACCACCAAGTGGACTCAGAGAGCTAAGAGATAGTCCCAATCTTTTTAGGGTCAGCAAATAGTCTAAGATCCCAAGGAGAACCACGGGTGTTAGGGAGATCTGTTGGGAGGTACACCAAATACAGAACCTGGACCATTTTTGCAGGTAAATGCTGCATGTTGAGGATTTCCTGCTGTGTAGCAATACCTCTTGTATCTTCTTTGAATAGGAGTCTCTAGGTGTCGGAACCATGAAGGAGCCAGGCCTTGAGATGAAGAACCCCCAGGTTGGGATGTAAAATGTGTCATCTGTTCCATGGGAGGAGGTATGGAGTGGCCTGGAGAGAAATTGGCTGGCATGTCACAAGCTGTGACAGGTAAGAGTATCAGGTCTGTCTTGGCCAAGTAGGAGCGATCAGCACGATGTGTGCTACTTCCCTTTTTATTTTCAACAGGACTTTCAACAGTAGAGGAAAGACATAGAGAAGGTCCCTGCCCCAGAGGATAAGGAGACCGTTGCCCAGGGAGTGCTGTCCAATCCCTGCTCTGGAGCTGTAGCGTGGAAATTTCTTGTTTAGGTAAGTGGTGAACAAGTTTGTGGTCAGTGTCCCCAACCACCTGAACAAATCATGAAGTACTACTGGGTCTCTCTCCCACTTGTGGTCAAGTGGGAATTTGTAACAGACTGTCTGCTGTCGACAGTGTGCCCAGGAAGTAGGCTGCTGACAGTATGACATTGTGGAAGATACACCAGTTCCACAGTCTCATCACTTCCACGCAGAGGGAGGGTGACCAAGCTCCCCCTTGTTGATTTATGTAGAACATGCAGGCTACATTGTCTTCGGGACTCTCATGTGTGATCCTTTCCATCAGTGGGAGGAAGTAGGCACAGCCATTCTTGACTGCCCTTAGCTTGAGGATGTTGATGTGAAGGGATATCTCTATGGGTGACCATTTGCCCTGTGTAGTAAGACTATTTAGATGTGCCCCCCACCTTATGAGTGACACGTTGGTGGTGAGAAGCAACGGTGCGGGGGGTTGCAAGAAGGGGATTCCTTTGTAACTGTTGGCTGAGTCTTTCCACCAGTCTAATCAGTTCTTGATCCTGGTGGGTAGCAACACAGGTTTGTCTAGTCTGTTCCTGTTTGTTCTGTAAACTGTGCTGAGCCACATCTGCAGGCACCATATGTGAAGCCTGGCCTGTGGTATTACAGCTATGCCCGCTGCCATGTGCCCTAAGTTGTAGGCAGTGTCTGGCTGATATTTTTGGGCTGTTTTGAATGGTCTCTGAGAGTGCAGCCAGAAAGAGGAGTCTGTAGTGAGGTAGGAGAGCTCTGCCCATAGCAAGTTGATGTCAGTGCCTATGAATTCCAGGTGCTGTACCAGAGTAAGGGTTGATTTCTGGATATTGATCTGTAGGCCCAGTTCTGTAAACAAGTGCATTGAAGCTTTGGTGAGCCTCTTGGAGAGACCTCTGATGAGGCAACCATCCAGATAGAGGTAAATCATGATCCCTTGGCAGCGTAAGTGAGCAGCCACCACTGAAAGAACCTTTGAAAATACTCTTGAGGACAATGATAGCCCGATATAGACTCGTGTACCGGGAGTATCTTTTTCACTGAATGCTTACTCCTGTCCCCTGGTGCCGATGACTCTGTGCCCATGGCCATCTTGTCTGTGAGCACATCAACAGTACTGGCTGCCAGGGCCATCCCTAGGGGGGTGTGGGCCCCGGGGTAGAAATGGAGGATTTGTCTTTTCCAGGATCAACCATGCCGACCAATTGCACTGGTCTGCAGGGCCCCGCAAAGCACAGGGCCTGGTGTGGACAAACCGATTTGCCCTACCCAAGGGACAGCTCTGCTGGCTGCTGTCAGTTTCCATGAGCCATGGGTACTAGACTGGAATGGATTCTGTGCTGACAGTGCCAAAAATACTGAATAATACTGTGAGGACTTCCCACTTTGTGAGAGGGGTCAACAGCTTCTTTCTTTGACCCACTGCCTTTAGCTGTAGAGGGCTGTAGGAAATACTCCCATCTGCCAGGTGACTTGTGGTGCGGGTCCTGAGAAGGTCTGAGAGCCACCTCCATGAACATAATCTTCTGCCTGAGATCTCTCGCCTTATGTGATGGCGACCAGAGTTGCTGGCAGAGCCCACACTTCTGCTGGATGTGACCTTCCCTAAAGCAGCGAATGCACTGGCAGTGCTGGTCTGCGATCGGGATTGCTTCCTTGCAAGTGAGGCACTTCTTGAAGCCCGGTGAACCAAGCATACCACACTGGGGGAAGAGTCCCCAACAAGGAAGAAAAAAAGTGGGGGGAAAAATAAAGGGTTTTTTACTATTATTATTTAAGAGAAAAAGGGGGTAAAGAACTACAATTACACTATACTAAGAGGCTAACTATAGAAATGCAAATAGAGAACAATGATCCTAATGGACTGTGAACAGCTCTGTCTCTAGCCATTGAGAAATAACTGAGGGGGTTAGCTCACGTGCGCTGACTAGAGAGACATAACACGTGTGGGCCTAATAGACGCTGCTACCAAAGTTCTCTGATCAGCAGCGCAGGGACACAACCATGACTACGGTGGAGCACCCATAGGGACACTACTTGAAGAAGAAAATAAGATTCACTTGCTCTTTTAAAAAGACAAAACCACAACACAGCTTATTAACTTAACTGGGGTAAATACACCCTTCCCTGCAAACATAGCACTGATATAGGTTTACTATATATAGTAAACATAAAATAAATGTATTAATCATAGGATATAGGTTAAGGGATGCCAAGTAAAAGAAATAAAATCAGAGGCTGTTACAAGCAAATAAAGGTAAAACACACAAAACAATCTAGCAAGGTACAGGCTTTGTTCATGAATGCTTTTCTCACCCACAGTCTTCCAGCAAAATGGCTGATCCTCCAACCTTGTCAGGATCTTCTCCAGAAGCCCAAAGTGCTTGTTCCTCTGTTTTCTTAGGTGAAAGAGAAAACTTGGGGTTTTCTGCCCCTTTCTTTTATAAGCCAGCAAACCTTTGATTTTTCTGAAGGTTGCCCCTCAAAGTAAAGTTAATTCAAGCTGTGAGGAAGGTAACCTGGAGTCTGGTGGTAAAGGAAGCTCCACATTCTTTCTTCCCCTGCTGGTGTTTGCTAAACAGCAAATTGTTCTGTTAGTTTGATGGCTCTATTTACTGTTTATATGTAAAGTAAGGTAACCCCACATTCTTTTATTTAGGATAGACCTGTTTAAAAAATCCCTCTGACATGCCCGGTTTAAACACACTTTAGTCATAATTACAGCATATATCCATAATTCAAAACACATACCACGTACATACATCAGACAAGAATATTAATGATCAGTGAGTTATTAGTTTTTCAAATGATACCTCAAGGCATATTTTGTTCAAAGGTTATTACAATAGCATGTAGGATGTGAATATAGGTGTGTTTAGGGTCACACTTCCCTCCTCATTTCAGGCACCCAGGGTTATAGGGCAGGCAGTGACAACGCTTCACTAGTCCAGATTGCACCCCAGAATGGTGGCAGTAACCAACACCTTCTTCCTGCCCACTCTGCTGGTTAGGTATACCAGTTTAGACTCAAGAGCCAAATTTCTGTGCTGTTACACTGACATAAGTCATTTAATTGGAATTACTAAGGATTTACACAGGTATAGCTCAGAGCAGAATTTGTCCCTTAGATTCACACCCATTTACCAACATAAGCAAACTCACACATCCCCTGAATTTGGGCCAATGAGTTTCCAAATCCTTACCCAATGGAAGTCAATAGAAAAACTCTCATTGACTTCAGTAGTCAGGATTTCAACCAATGAGTCTATACTGGTTTAACTCAAAAGTCAAGGAACTGGAAGATAAGGATGTTATGGGAAAAGTACCTAATAGGGGGATGTTAAGTGGTCTATTTTAACCTATAATTTATTATTCCCTCTTGTAAAATGCTTTTTGTGCTACAGGCAGAATTATATCACATTACAGGTGTCTTACAATGTGGTTCACAGACTTGCTTCTGAATTTGCCTCACCGTATTAGTAATAATTAACATTTGCTTTTTCTGAAAGGACAGGACAGTTAAAAGTTAGTCAAGTTGTTGGCTATATTGACAGTTATTAAATTAGTGAGTTTCTTCCATAGAAAGCTCAGGCAAAATTTTAAAGAGTAAGGAACCAATCATTAGTAATTCTTTTGGTATTCATTATGCTATTAGTCACAAAGCTCACTCATGCATTTCCAATTCCTACATAATAATTTCAGGGTGAACGGTATTTTTTTCCCTTCCCAATAATTTTACCTTGGCATCACACTACATACCCTTCCTTTTGCTGCTTGCCAGGAAAGTGTGGGATTTTTTTTTTTTAAAGAGAATTTTTTTTTTTTGGAAGCACAAGTAACAGGTTTTATGGTTTTATTCACGAAGAGACTATTTATAATTTAAATATGTTTATTCACAAAGTTGGTGCACCTCCATATTTCAATGTGATCAGCATACATAATACAACTGTGCTGAATGAATGACTAAGTTGTTTGTGTCCCCTGGGATGCGAAAGTCACAAGAAAAGTTGTGCTGCATTAAAAACCACCACAGTAAATACTGCAATACTGGTAACTTTTTGTCTCTGAAAGCCTGCTGTAGGGTTGTGTCCTCATGAATGATTTCATTTGTGAACGAGGCTTTTCATTCTAGTTTGTTAGACACTTGCCCATATAACGAACCAACACTTCACTGAACAAGGTTGGCAGTCTTTGCTCAGGAGTGTACCAAGTCTGGGATAGCAGTTAGCATCCAAGTCAAGCATGACCTGTATTAGCAAAGCCATTGGGAAGATTCCACGATGCTTGATCCCCAACTACTACTACTACTTTCAGGAACAATAAATGCACCTAAAAGATTAAAATGAAAAAAGCCAAAGATCAACTATTTGAAAACCAACCCCTCTAAGGTTAAGCTCTTGGTTCATGAAAGTTCAGAACTCAGGCTACAAGGATAAGGCATTCCATCACCATTGCGTAAAGAAACTGACTCCCAGTGCCAAAGGCTTCCCTCACAGCAGCATCAAGCATACTTTATTGTTTAATATAAATCACTGCAAATGAGCAGTCATTAGTCAGCCACCTCTCTTTTTCATATAATTACTGGCACCGAAAAAGAAAGCATACAGGTTGTTGTAAAATTAAATCCAACTATTTCCACCCAAACAGAACAGAAGCTGTTTGCGTAAGTTTCGGGGTAGGTTGGTGGGTGTGTATGGGAGTGTTGGGTGGGAGGAAGGGGAAGGGAAGAGATAACCCCCCTCACACACACACTTCCCCAAATCTTTTCTGTGTGGGATCACAATCTGCTTTTTCCTATAAAGCACATTTATTGTAGGAGTTTGATTTGAAAGAGTTTCAAGTAATTTAAACTCTGGCTGCAGACGCACAAATCATTTAAAAGCGAATTTCTCCAAGAGTTTCCATATATTAATGACATTGTAGGTTGGCATTACGAAGATCAATTTATATTTCTCAAACAACCACCACCCAGCGTATTAGATGTGTGCCAGAAAATAAACTAGGATGAACCAGCATGGTACAGAATTAGCCAACATGATATTAATGGCTGTATTATGTACCAAGGAGTGGATTTTCACTGAATGCACCATTATTTTGAAGTGTTACTCTAAGTGTGAATTCTGGTTAGCAGTGGCTCTTCACACTAGTAGACATGCCCAGAAAAGAATGAGTCCTGCTTTTTTCAGAACCCTGCACTATTTTTTACATAAAAAGCTCAGATTCCAACACCCTTACTCACACACCCTGAAATGCACCTTCCACTGAGATCAACTGAAGCATTTGAGGAGTAAAGTACTGATCAACATGAGTAAGGGTATGAGACTCAAGCCCCAAACAAAGATAGTCGTTTCCTCAGCCATGGCTTTAGCGCCTCTGGTATGGAATTTAGGGGTAACATGACATGTAGGACTTTGGTAATCATCTACATTCCCTCAGGACTTGAGGAGCAAGATAGCACATTCATCCTGCAAAGAAATTACACTGTCTCACTGGAGAAGCCTAACTCTCATTAATGGAAGCTATTCAGGTGCACCAAGAAGAAAACTGGCTTATCCGGACATCCTAACAGGCCTCAAGAAAACTAATTTCATTCGCAGAAGTTAACAGTGTGACATTTATGTCTGAAGACTTAAGAGTTCTCTGATAAGCTATTTGAGGCCTGTCTTTATAGGTTTAATGAGCACTTAGCAGCAGTTTGGAGACTATATAAGCTAAATGATGAGAAATGGCCAAGACTGCTGCAGCAGTGTGGAACATACAAAAAAAATCCTTCACAACCGTGGTTTAGTTAAATATGCACAATTTTATTTATTGAAGAGATTAGGACAAAAACATTAAACCAAATACATGACAAAGCACCAGAGGCAGTAAAACCCCACCATGCACATCACCAATCTTTCCTCCTACAAGGTACTTATAAAATTAAAATTAAAAAAAAAAAAGTCCTTCTTGACACAGCACCATCTTCAGAGCATAAAATCATTACTCCCTTTATATTCTTAGTTACCAAAATAGAACCAAGGCAGGTCAGCTGCAGCTAGCTTCATCTTTTGATAAAGGCCCATGAAACATCCTCAAGAGTGGGACCGTAACTTCCCTGCAGGGCAGGCAAATAGCATCCATACGTCAAATGCCAAGCAGCTGTACGCACATGCCACATACTATAATTGAGCACAAATTCAAGTAACATTTACATACTACAGAGTCCACATGTACCTACCCAAAAAACATGACCACTTCACAAAACGTATACAGGCAGTAATATCAGAACAACTGAGGTACTGGAAACACAAATATTTATGCAAAGAGATTTCAATATCATACAGCAATATAAAAGCAGTAATTAAAAACATTTGCCAGTCTAAATCAAATAAAGCTATCTAGAAAAAAAAAAGCTAAATAAAAAGTTATTCAGGGACAGAAATACCTGAACAGAAAAGAAATGCGTTAACTACAGCATGTAACATGTCATCCCAAGTCAACCCGTAATTGAAGTACTGGCTTAATACATCACTACTGTGACATTTTCTTCAATAAATAGAGTAAGTCTTGACAATACAAAAGGTGCATATTACTGCATATGTTTTGGGAGAAGTATCCATATTATAATAATGTTCAGCTTATTAATACCCTTTTATTTCTTATTCAGGGCATAACAAAATAACCCACAAAAAAACAAAGAAAAAACAACAGTTGCCATCTCAAGAGAAATTCAAAAGAAAAAACGTTAATGTTTTTCTTCAATAAAGAGCCCTCTATTTACATGTGGGCCAGTCAGTTAAACAAAAGGTTGGTTCTGAATCTAGAACTGATGCAAAGGCTTTCTGCCCTCTACAGTCACATACGTGCAGCATGGCAAACATGGCAGCCAGTATTTCAAACCCTTTTAAAAATAACATAGGTTTTCTTTTCTTCTTTTAATATTATAGCAGTAATGCATCTGGAAGCTTGAGTAATAATAGCTTCCTGCAACAAACCATTTGACACAAAACAGAACAGCTTGTTAAATGACAGTTACTTCCCCTTAAGGGAACAAAGCATTAAAATGTCATTTCCTGACAAGAATATTAAGTAGTATATTTAGAAGAAATATGAGTTGAAAATAGCTATCAAGAGACATGAACTGAACTTTTGTTTACTTTTTTAGCACCCACTTTCATGTCTATGTGCATTTAATTTTTTCTTAAATGAATCCCATTAATTATTAGACATCAGATTTAAAAAAAAAATAGCCAATTGTACTTTCCCTGAATAATGGCTGAAGTTAAACATTTAACAGTGCGATGCCAAGATGCGTGTTGAGGCAAAAAGTTTCTCTACTTGTTGTGAACTGCAACTATTTTAATGAAACAGAAATAGGAGTGATACAGCTGCACTGGAATTGGCATGTGCAGTCAGTCTCCTTGGCTCCAAAAGGTGAGAAGCTACAATTGCTCCATGCTGCCTTCCCCGTCCCCCTCCAAATCAATCTAACCTGATAGCAAGGCTCCCTCCCCCCAAATCTGTCCCCATGCTACATTTGTTTATATTAGCTCCTTGTGGAGATTCCTTCTCAAACCAAGGAATCTTTTGTGTCTTTCGCTACCAAGCTAGGCTGATGCAGGATGTGATTTAACATGGTCAGGAAGGACTCCTTCATGTGGATATCTCGTCATTGTACCTTCTGAACACCAGTCTTTGTGCTCAGTTAAAGAATGGGTCCAAATCTTCTTCCATGTTGACATCAGGCACCAGCTGATCTGATACTTCCTTAGCACCATATCCTGAATTAGAGACATTAAAATCTGTAGAAAACCAGGGATGGTCCAGAATTTCCTGTGAAGTCAGCCGTTCCGATGGCTCCCGGCGCAGTATGCTACGTATAAGGCATTTTGCCTTGGGGGAGAGAGTCTCTGGAATGTTAAATTGCCCACGACGGATCTTGCTGAAGAGAGAACTAGGCTCAATGTCATGGAAAGGATAGCGTCCAACTAACATTGTATAAAGCATGACACCTAGACTCCATACATCTGCTGCCTTGCCAGAGTAGCTGCCATTTGTGTTCAAGATCTCTGGACTCACATAGGCCGGGCATCCATGCTTATCAGAAAGAGAGTCATCATTTCCTCGTAAAATATATGCATCTTCTAGACTCTCCAATTTTACTCTAGTCCTGTAGGGCAAGAAAATAGAGGCAACCATTAAACACACTGATGAATTCCAGACTATTGCAATTACATGATGATGATGATAATACATCAGAAAAAATCAATCATCAAAAAAGGTGCATCAGTTTGGAATCCCCATTCCTAGGCTAAGATTTCCTTTATTTGCAGTAACATGTGCATTGTCTCTTCCCTCCCACTCAGACATTTGATTTTATTGAGAGAATAAATATAACCCCAATCATACGCGCCTACACTTTCTAGTAACAAGACTTAAGTTAACAGTAGGGCACGCATGAGAAGTCATTTCAAAGCTCTTGCTAAAAGGAGCATGGTGGAGTCTTTCATTGCCAAGTTCACTAAGATTGTAACTAACAAACGGGAGTGGAGTGTGTTTTAGATTGTTCTTGTGGCATTGAATCTTCCCCTTTCATTACGCAAGTTAGGGTAGTTTCTTTGTTTCCAGAGGGAAATTACCGAGTTCACTGAAAGTCAGGAGGTAGCTTCTAGCTTATGAAAACTAGAGAATTCTTTTATTACAAATTGACTACACTTTTCAGAGGAAGCATTTACATACAGTCTGTGTTTGGTGAAGGGGAGTTTGAAGTAACATCTGAAAGAGGATAAAGCTCAGAATCAAGGAGCAGCTGGTACAATAATAATCTACTTGTAGGAGAACAAAGCTTTTTCCTCATACAGACCACAAAGTGACATACCAGCTAAGGGCTAGAGTACAACTCCCTTATTGACACTGGTGAGCAGTCACTCACATCAGTAGTTCCACTGAAGTCAACTGGAGTAATGAAGTCACAATCTCACCCTAAAATATCTTTTCTCTTTAAACCCAACACACAATACAGGAAGAATGCACTATACAAATAAAATTTAAGTCTTCCCAACCATTCCTTTAAATGGCATCACATTAGCTAGGTATGTTACAATGGTATTTAACAGATTAAAACAAGACTATTATGCTTAGGGGAAATCAAGAGAAATAAAGCAATACAGTTCTTTGTGATGGACAGGTTAACAAAAAATGATTTTCAGCACGACCATAGAAATGGCGTATCTAGATTGGAAGCTCTTCATGTCTGAAGTGTCATGCACTTGTTAGTACAATGCAAGAATAAACTCCGCAGTGGCAAATTCTCTTTTATTTCAAACTAAAGTGAAAAATGACTCCAAGCTTCCTTGTTACATTACTATATTAGTACAGTCTAACTATACATATCTATATAACATTTAAAGTTGAGATCCCTTTTCACTGACAGAGGGGACACTGACACTAGTTACTCTTTAGGCTATAGATTTTATTCGCCAGTAATGACAGGTTGTTTAGGAACGGTTTTAGTATAATGCAAGCACATTGGAATCCTCCTTCTCTGAATGGAACAGAAACATAACATTTATCAGGATTTTCTTTTATGAGACAGTGTTCAATGTAAAACATTCACATCAGGGATCATAACCGAACATTAGCTAATATGGTCCTAGTCTCTTTCCATCATTGCTCTATGCGCTGTGCCCCTGGTAGGTCCCAGGACCAGAACAGGCCCTGTACAAGACAGTATTCCAAAACCATTCACAGGTGGGGCTGCGAACAGACTGCAGGCCACAGACCCTCATTAGAAAACACCTTTTTTAATAAGTATTAGGACGCAAAATGGGAGTCCTAGTTCTTAAATATTTACTGAGGAGAACTTAGCTTGGGCTTGAGTAGTAAAGGCAAGCGTGACCCACGTTGGCTTTAGAACTGGATCCAGGACAGTTCAGGGCTATATATGTAGAACCAACCAGGGCAGACTGTTGAAACGTGCTATATAGCAGACTGCTCTATAAACTCTCCAAACACCCTGAGACCATTTCAACATCTAGAGACATTTACTAGTTGAGGTCAAAGCCCTTTTGGCAATGTGCCTTGAATAAGGAAGTCATAAATACCTAATTCAGAATTCCTGGCTCCCAAATACAGGACATAAAGGCACCTTATTCTATGATTAAATAGGCCAATGTTTTCTCCCTTAGTTCACAGTGATGGGATGTGTGCCATGCATCAGCTTCCTGATTAACTACCTATTGCCGGCTTATAGACACCTCTGGTGGCGATGGACAGGCAACCAACCTCTAGCACTCCAAACAATAATCTACTGCAGTAATACTTCACACAGGAAAAGTTACGAGACCACAACCAATTTCCTTCTGTGTCAAGTTCAGAAGCTCTTTATGCCCAAAAGGGCTGAAGAGGGAAGCTGACTAAACATGCAGGTAGGATTCCCTCTGCAATCCTAAATATACACTTGTTCCCATATCTACACAAGAGAATAGAAAAGGAGGGAAGATGAGAGAGGAGAGAAACGCAGAGGGCAAAGTCGGACTGAAACTGAAGGCAGAGACATGAGAGGTGGTCCCAACACTGCAGCCTGTCACATTTTCCACCAAGATGTAGAGCAGAGTTACTCAGATGTGCACTTCAGTCACCAAACTGCCAAGCTGCAAAGCCATCAGTTCATCTTCGTGGAGAGTAAAATACACACACACACAGGTTGGAGAGGCGTATTCTATTTATAAGCAACTTGTGGGAGGGAATCCAACACACACACCCCTATGCGTTTCCCTCTGCTGTTGACACTCAGATGGTATTTATTCTCTTATCGTACTTTACATTTCCAATAGAGCTATGGATTAAAAAGAGAAAGACTAGTGAGTATTTTTGTGGTGTTGTTTTTTGGGTTTTTTTAAAACCAAGTTATTTGAATTCCCAAGCCTTTATGTTCTTGTGACTGAGTGGTGCCGTACAAAACTGACGCTGTGGGACCAGAAAGACTGCTCCTCTCCCTTCAAAAATATTTGATTCATAAGGAATCCAATGAGAGAAGAGGCTTCCTTTATTATAAAAGCAAGCAACGCACACACATGCTGGAAATGGAAAACCGTACTATGACCTTGAGCCTTATGCAAGGTGCCCTGCATTACAGGATCAAGCCCTATATGCATGCTATTGCAGGTTTGGTTTAAGCCAGTAAACTGAAGAGCAACTGGCCATTTTTGCTTGCTCCACCATAATCTGTGACTGAATGAAGCACACAGCCATGTTTTCATCCTTCTGAACAGAGTGGATTTGAAATCTTATATATTTTACACCCACACTCATTCACTCTCTTTTTATTTATGATTAAAGCAACAAAACGGTGGCCTTGCTAGAGGCAGTGCTTCTGTGAAGGTGATCAACAAACATGCAAGCTAGTACATTTGCATTTCACTTTGTATAAAACTAGCAGCTTGCTTTCTTAAGCTCTTACACATCAGGTGTACTGAATGTAAATTAGTACCTACTCACATACCATGAACTGCTTGGACATTTTATTTAGCTAGGCTGCTTTTGTGAAAGATCACTAAGACTAGCATAAATTTACAACAATGAACATTTTTCACCGATTGGAGAACACATTATGATAAAGCTGTCTACGCTCAGTCAGAGAACATGTGCAGGTATTTCCAAATGCTTTAGATGCCAAGACCCACAATCAGTGAATTCAGTGGAGAAAAGAGAGAAACCCGACCTCCCAAGTACTTAAAGCAGTCATGGAGAAAAACATTCTGGCCTACATTTTCAGAAGTGACAAGTGATTTCGGATGCCTCAGTTTGGAGCGTCTAACTTAAAATATTTTAAAAGGGGACCTGATTTTCAGAAGGCATGAGTACTTGCCCTTTTAAGGAGAATCACAATAGCAATTTTGGAGTGTCCAGTCATTCCTGAAAATGTAGGTCTCTGCATAAAGGGTGGGAAAGTCATCCAGTTTCAGAGTAAACAGACAAGCCTAAATTTGATTCTTAGCAGGCAAGAGACACTCTCAAAGCTAATATTTTAAAAAGAATTCATTATTAGTTTTGAAACTCTTCACATTGTGCTGTTACCAATTTGGAATAAAAGAAAATTAAAATATTAATTTTGCAGTTAAAATCCTTCCTTTCTCCCAATAAATCCACTACTGACCGAAGAAGGAGCTATGTTTAAACATTACTATAGGAATGGCTGATGCAAAATTAATCCCTAAAAGTTCAGATGTACACAATTGCCAAAGACGGATGGGAGTCACTTTCTACATATACTGTAGTGCAACAAAGACTTTTGTGAAGGCCTGCATAATTACAGTACATAATTTCAAGTTTTAATGCAGAGACTGAATAAGCACTTGGAAAAAGAACATTATGCATCTATCAGATCATTGATAAAACACTGCATTAGCCTAATGCATTAAAAAAATGCAACCCTGAATCAAGGCTACTTAAAAAGGGGAAGCTATTCTGCCTATGAATGCTTTCCCATTACTGGTGAATGAAACCACAGAAGTGCAATCAGAGGGCAGCAGTGGTACTCAGACGGGAAATGCGTCTTTGTCCCCATAGAAACCGTCAGGGAAACCCAAGAAAAACAATACCACTCTGAATTTCTTATCAATATGCCATTCATTACTTGACTGCATTCAGACTTTGCTCTTCAGTAATGTAACAAAACCTGATCAATTAAACCTCTTCTAGAAGATTCTTCAATGTAACCTCCTGAGTTGGCATCAATTCCTGGCAGACAGCTTTGTTATCATACAGCCTACACTTTTTCACAGTGATTCACATTATTCTTCCCTGCAGAGTTTGGGGATTACTGACAAATTACTACACTGCCTTTTAACACAGAAGCCAGGGCCACAAAAACTCTGCAATCACACTCCAGCTTCTCTCATGTTGTCCAAAAAGCAAACAGGATTTCCAGAACTAGAATCAGTGGAATTATTCAGAGGCCTCAAAGCTCATTTTTACCACTAAGGGAAAAACCTGAACATTCAACAGACACACTGTGAAATGAAAGAGTATTTCTGAGGTGCCCTATAGCTCGGAAGGGCATGCGTGAACTGAAGGTGTGATCAGTACGGCATCTGTCTCATGTTTCTCCAAAACAGCGTATACTGAAACGGACTTCTTGGCTGCAGCAGCTGAACCTAGCGTTAACGTTTTAGGAACACAGGGACTGCAATATTGCACCAGACCAGTGGCCCACCAGTAGCCAAGACCAGCTGCTTCCAAGGAAGCAGCAAGAAACTACTCTCACTTCTAACTTGATAGGTACATTATCCACTTGCTAGTGAAGCACTGTTGGGAGTGGGTGTTCAGGAATGACAGTAATTTAGCCAGTAGCCCTGTGCTCCAAGAGATCAGAAAGCAATTTCTATTGTTATCTGTTCACATCTCTATAGTTATGCACCAGAGAGCAAACCAATATCAAATGACAGTTTGGGGGGGGAGGAGAAAAGATTATGTCTTCCATCTTAAGACTCCTTCCTAGGTTAGACCACACACACAAGGCATTCACATGACCATATGTCATAGGCAACATCATTCTGGCTGAGGATAGAATGGCATTTCCTTTGGCCCCCACAGACCTGGCTCTCGCTGGACAGAGAGACTGTTGTTGAGCCATACTGTTTCCCCACTCCAGGGACAGCGACTACTCAGGCAGGATCAATAATTGCTCCCACATAGCCAATAAGCAAATCCAATCAAGGTAATTCAGTAGCAGCTCACTATAAAAAGTAAAAATTGAGCACAAACTGACTGTGCCATCAGATTAGTGAGAAAATGCTGGCACTGCTCACTATTCTCTGTGGCGAACTATTGTAAATAAGAGAAAAGAACTTCTTCTAAACAAACCAGGCCAGCAGTTTGAAGTGAATGTCTACTTTAGATACACGCACTATTAAATCCTGACATTTGCTAAAGTGAGCATATCATAATTTAGTTCAAAATTCATCTCTGCACCAAAGAGCATGCTATCTTACCCAGGGCAAAGGGGACAGCCCCTTCCCTCTCCCTACAACAACTTAGCAATGGAGTGCAGAAGGGCAAGTGCTGCATTCTCAGTATTAATCCTCCTTCTCCCTATGTCACAGAACCCTTTTGGTAGGGATTAGGCTACACAGTGAAGGCACAGGCTGGCAGCTCTCCAGCTCCACTGGCCTGACCCCACACCACTCGCAGACTACAGCAAGTAAACTCGGACTAATGCTGTCAGAACGAACATACCTGCTTTCATCCTTGACAAAATGTCCCCGTGTCTTTCCAAGGGGGAGGGGGATCAGACAGCGCAGGAGGATACTTGTTACCAAAGGAATGGAAAGATTCTCCCACCACCCCACTACCATGCAGGGATGGGAACTGTGCAGATTCCCTCACCATCCCTAGAAGAATGCCTCTGCAAGTACAAACTTCAACCCAGTTGCTCAGATTCCAGAGTGATGAGCATGGCTTAGAAATTTAGGGCCAGACCCTTAGCTGGTATAAAGTGACATAGCTCCACTGACTTCAGCTGAGCTCACATTAGCCGAGAATCAGACCCAGATTGCCCTTCATGCAGGATAAACCCACAGGAGGGATGACGTGGCCCCACTATCTTGTTTGTACAGCATCTGAACAGAATTCCATGCAATGGTACTGTCTGCAAGTGCATACTGCAGTAGGAATACCTTATAATGCATTTGTCTGTGTTCTTCTAGATTTAGGACACAAGACCTTCACTAAAGGGAATGTAGTTCCAGTTCTGTACTTTTCTAACTGAAGAGGATCTCAGGTTATTTTTAGTGAGGGATAAGACTTTGTTACAAGACCACAAAGATTCCATTATTTGATAAGCATCTGGGATAAAGTGGCTACCTGAACTCACTTTTATCTTTCTTAGATCGCATTAGAGGTCAATGGTTTTAAAAGGCTCCACTTGCATCTCTATGCACCTATATCCACCATGTTCTCCAGAGCCTTTTACTCCAGGAGTGGCAGGAAGGAACAAAGACAGGCATTTGGTTTAGTTAAGATAGCTGTCCACAAGGAACATAAGAACTAACCCCAAGTTTACTGCCCCAGGAGACACACTAAATAAGCAGCCTGATCTTCAGAGGTGCTGAGCACCCAGAGCTTACATTGAGCAAAACTGGATCTATGCAAAACAGTCCTAGTTTTGAAAAATGGCTAGATTTTGGGTGCTCAATTTGAGACACTTTACAAGAGGCTGGTTTTCACAAAATGCTGGGTGCTGTTCTGCAGACGGCCTGAAAATCAAGCGCCTTTCCAGTGTCTCAAGCTGGGCAACCAAAAAAACCCACTAGTCACTTCTGAAAATGTAGGCCATGCATACTGGCCAAATATTTATTTTGGAAAGTGAAACAAATGTCCAGTAATCAAAACCTGCCGGGGGGGAGGGGGGGAATTAGTTACTATCATCATCAAAAACCCTGCAGAAAGTCAGCAATGTAACTAAAACGTGACTGACTTGAATTCAAAACAAAATGCTGAGCTACGGTCAGAATTACACAGTTCATTCAGGAATCTACTGATTCAATGTTATCACCTAAGCACAAGGTGAGGGAGAGCAGCCCTCTCAGGGAACATGGTGTACACCACTTGCTGACTTGTCTGAAACACCCAAGAAGAGGACTGCCAATCACAGGAGAGTGCCCATAAATGATGCTTCATTCAGTCTATGTGCTTCAAGCACAGAATGTGGAGACACCTAGGCACTAAAGAGTAACAAACCCCTAAGAGAAAGGGGTAAATAGCTATGGAGGTGGGAATGATGGGAGGTGGTCTGAGGAAGTGGGAGGGAGAAAGGGGGAAAACACCTTCCAACTAGGTGGGAGTGGTGCAGATATTCCACAAGGGATGGTCAACTCCTGTTGGAGGACCCAGTCTTCTCTAATCACTGTCCGGTCAATTTGGAGCTCCCATGCTCTTCCAGTAACCAGCGCTTCAGTACTGTGATTAGAACAGCAGAGGGGACTGCTGGCTTCTATTCCCAGCTTCTGCTACTCCCTCGTTTGTGACCTTGGCCAAATCACTCAACCACAATGACCACATTCACGTCTATAAAATGGGGAAAATATTTACCTACCTCACAGGGACATTCTGATGCTTAAGGTTTGTTGATTGGTTCATGGGCTCTGGCAAAAAGGCATTGTATAAACATCTGGATCAAAAAGGAGGCTTAGCAATCAAAGGACACAGAGAGCAAAGGGACCATGAAGCTCGCTGCTGACAGAAGTTACTTAACTGTTCCGGTATTTATCTGAAGTTTGATGAATGAGATTTACTGCCTGGGAAGACACAATCCAACCCTCCCACACACTGTCAAAGGCAAAATAATTAGGAAGAGCCTCAGTTTCTGGGTTGAAATTTGATCTATGCTTAGACCCTCCACAGTTCAAGTTACACTATTTAATGCTACACCTTTCCTCTCAGTTTAGGTTAATGAAGGATGATAGAGCAGCCGATAAAAGAAACCTACTTTTGTTTCTGCATCTTTATTTTAAGAAAGCTGTTTACACAACTGCCATTGCTACAACGGAAAGCTCTTTAAACAGTTTCCCTAACTCCTAGAAAGCTTGCTTGTTCACTGTGTGTTCTAAGCAAGGTTAAAGGTTGCTAACACCAGAATTCAACCAGCTGACTGCAATGCAATTCGACAGGAGTATGAGGGGAGGAAGCACGGTGGGTGGAGCGACGAAGAAACAGCACTGCCCAAAATAAGAGAAACAGTCACTTAGGGCAGGTCTACACTTAAAATACTGCAGCGGGACAGCTGTACGGCTGCAGCGCTTCAGTCACGATGCTACTGTGCTAATGGGAGAGCTACTCCAATCAGCATAGTTAATCCACCTCCGTGAGAGGCGGTAGCGATGTTGACAGGAGAAGCCCTCCGGTTAACATAGCGCTGTCTACATGGGTGGGGGGGGCGCGCGGGGGGGCGGCTAGGTAAGTATAATCGTGTCACTCAGGGATGTGAATTATAGTGACGTAGTTATACCAAATGTAGTGTAGACCTGACCTTAACAACAAGTATGCAGCAAAATAACTCTCTGCTCCAATTTTCTGTGGGATCAGTTTTACTGCGCTAGGATGCCAAAGAACAGAACTAGGTTACCTTAAAGCAGCATACACTAGCCCCAAGGAAATGAGCAGTTCCAGAAAACAAAACAAAACTGCTCACTGTACCAAATAAATACCTATTACACCAGCACAGCCTTTCTAAATTAGTGGATTGTGCTCAATGTGTTGCCTTGGTATAGGATGAAGTGTCAGGTTATATTTATTTTGATTAACTCTCACCTGCATGCAATTTCCCATATTTACTAGAAGAATAAGGAAAAATTCAATATCTGGAATACCAACATTATTTTAATTTTCCCTATCAACAACAATGATTAATGTGCAAGATCGTTATGCTTCAAACATTATGACTGCTAATATTTTAATATAATTAAAGTCTTTAAAATGCTATAAAGAAATTAATAATTCCCTGACAGGAGAAGTGTTACTTGTGTTAGGAAAGCCAATGCAAAGAGCATGCTCCATACACAGACTGATTTGATTCTTAAATCTTCAGTGTGGTTCCTCCTGGAACAATTATGTTTTATATAAAACTGATGAATTACTTTAATACATATACAGCAATACTGGGCACATTGCAGTTTTTAGCACAGTCCAATGAAGACTCTACCATTCTGTGACATCATTAGGGGGGAGAAACAGCTGGGAGAACTGCACATTTCCTCTGCCCATAGGCACAGAGTATGCTGCTAGGTCAGTTTATAGGTGAAAAACATCTCATGACATGAGCATACATAAAGCCCCACAACCTATAAAACAACAACCTGCCTGCCTCTCTCTGTGTAAGAGGGAGAGGTGGTATTGCACATCTTGTGCTGTTAGTGTGTGTCAACTATTTTTGTGGTGTTCCACAGCAGTCCATTTTTTTTAAAATTAAAATGTAAGGACCATTTTTAAAAGCACAGGGCACCCAACGGAGCTCCCAATTAGGCACCAAAACAAAAAAAAAAGTTGGTCAGCTCCTACATGGAAGCTGAGCTGTTTTGAAAGTCTAGCACTGAATTGTATATAGCAAAGTCACATCTCTCACTACGTAAACAGATGTGAAGCTGCTCTCTAACCCAGCCTTACTAAGTGTTTCCACCCACATAGCAGCATCTTAAAGGGCTTTACTTCTTCAGAGATGAGGTATGAATTTAAAAGTCTAACTTTGAAATCCTAACATTAAGCTCAGTCCATTTCACCCTGACAATTTGCATTTAAAAAGGGTAAATTAAATGCAAAAAATCTTATGTTAAATAAAACAGTTAGATTGCATAGTTCAGGTCAGGAAACGCAAAAGTACTCTTGTACTCTACCGTAACATTACCCTGACTACAGTGCATATCTGTATATCTCATAGAATTCAATTAACAATGCTCAAATACGTAGGCTCTCAAAGCTGGATAAATTAACACAGCTGTAAGACCCTAGGGCCGGATTTGCAGAAGTGCTAAGCCCCCAAAACTCCAAATGAAGTTGACAGATGTAATAACCACTGGGTGGAAATAAATCTATCACTCTTCCCATTTTTTTTGTTTAATTTTAACTGTGCAACAGTAATTGTAGATTATGAGGTCTTTAAATTGAATCCTAAGCACAACATGTGAAACTTAATGCACCATCACATTCTAGCTTTGCTTTAGAATATCACCAGATTGTCATTAATGGAATTAGGGCTCAATCCTATGAGGTGCTGAGCACCCTCAACTGCCACTGAGGTCAGTGGGAGTTAAGGGCACTCAGTACACCTTGCTGGATTGAAACCCTACATCTTTCTAATTTACAGCTGTTATACAGGTTCAGAAAGGGTAAGAAAGGTTCCAACTGTGCATGTTTTTAATAGAACTTCAAGTGTTAGGACTTGGTTATGTATTCCTAGACATCATTAGGCCCAAAGAGGAGTAGGCACTAAAACTCTGAAATTGATTTTTTTTTTAAAATGAATTTGAACTATTTCTGAAGAATACATAGATTTATTGATCTGGTTCCTAGTCATCAGTTGCTTTTGCAGCTCTCAGCTAAAAGCAGCCAAAAAGTGGGAGAGTTTTCACTCAAGTGCTGGCTATATGCTACTGTTCCGATCGTGTTTCTACTGAAATAAAAAGGTCAGATGGTCTTCAACTAAGGGAACGGTTTCAGAGTAGCAGCCGTGTTAGTCTGTATTCGCAAAAAGAAAAGGAGTACTTGTGGCACCTTAGAGACTAACCAATTTATTTGAGCATAAGCTTTCGGGAGCTACAGCTCACTTCATTGGATGCATCTGATGAAGTAGCTCACGAAAGCTTATGCTCAAATAAATTAGTTAGTCTCTAAGGTGCCACAAATGCTCCCTTTTTTTTTTTTCTTTTAACTACGGAAAAGTTTAACAGGGGTACGTGTGTGTGTATATATTAAAGATGAATTGCAAAAACAAACATGAAAACAATTTGGAACAGAAATCTGTGCAGAAGGATCCCAATTAAACAACAGTGGGAGGGGGAGGAGAGAAGAGAAGCCCAAGTTATTTAGCAGACATAAAAAAAAAAAAAAAGATGTAAAATTGTAAGATTTGCCTTCTCCTACTTCCTGGTTCATTACAAATGTCGCAGACAGCAGCAATCTGCGACAACCAAAATACCATGCATTCCAAGCAGGCTGCTGGTTTCTGTGATGATGTTTCTCAGAAAGCAACATCACAAGCACTAGCAGCCTTGTTTGAAATGCCTGGTATTTTGGATGTCACCGAATGACACACTCTGCAACATCTTCAGTGAACTAAGAAGTTGAGCAAATACAGCAGCAGCAGCAGACTGGAACTGATGACTGATTGCGTTCTGATGGTTTGGAGCATGTGAAGAAAAATAAAAACAGAATCTAGTTCTTCTCTTTCTGCCTTTCACTATCTGTTTCACCCGACTGTCTCAAATTTGTTCGGATGAGGAATGGTTATAATACATTTAATGTTTGTAAATCACTCTGACATAGCTGGATGAAAATTAATTTTCTTATTGCTGGCTTAAAAGTAACTAGCAACAGCCTTTTAACCTCTAAGCGTATAGTATTTTAAAAACTAGAAGGAACGTTCTCTTTTAGTTAATAATTGACCGTTTTTTGACCCTCCAGTTAATGTTAACAATAAAGCAGTGCTATTGTAGCACATACCTATACTTACTTGGCCTTGTGCCTTATAATGTAGTCAGATCTTGGGAAGCGTTTAGTGCAGGATTTCCAAAGGGCAAAGTTCCATAGTAACTCTGCTCCCATTGATCAACATCCACTGACTACAATATATAACCACACCTGTTGTGAGCATATTATATTCTCTGTGCAATTTTTTTTTATTAACAGAGTAAAAATGAGACTGCCAATTTAAAATACCATATGTAAATTTTCTTACTATACTTGTAAACTAAGCCTCTATGTGCTATCGTGATATAACTATTTATTAATAATAAAATTAACAGTGACAATTCCAAAAACTCAATTGTTTCCATTTTGCACTTATCTCAGACTGGACCCAGTGTTAATCACTAGTGCCCCTTTCCCTTAAGACTAGAAGCTCCATCACCCGGAACTTATGTATTGCAGTGGTGGGGAAAATGGAGAAGAGCTATTTGTTTTTAAATAATTGTTTATGTGGGAATTAAATATGAAAATATTTCTGTTTGTCTTAGGTTTTATTAAAAGCCTGTTTTTACAAAATTTAAATTTCAGTTTTAAGTTGACGGTACCCATAAAACTCTAATTAGAAAAAAGAGAACGTTTCTATTCCTCATAGTTGAGGAGAAACTTACAAATCTGAATAGATGCAGCACTGTGTTCCTCAGCCTGCAGATGGATCTCTCAAGTGCCTTTACTGCTACTCAGAGCTTTCCTGAACAGCCACAAAAATGAAACTGACAAGACACTGACCTATTCCATTAAAGCAACTGAAAATCCTACACACAGCAGTGAAAATGCCAATTTCACTCTGCTACAGCTTGAGTAGAAGAACAGGCAAATACTCAACAGAATCACAGGACTGGAAGGTTAGAGAAACAGAAAACTTAGAAGTGACTCTGGCGTAGAGAAAGAGAACTCCCTCCCTCTCCCAGGAGCCAGCTAAAGGGTTTCAAACTAATCAGAAGTCTATCAGCCAGGACTGATTTGAAAGAGGAAGCCCCCCAAACAGGATCAAGGACAGCCTATTGGGAACAACACCCCCCACACCCTGTTTCCAGTAGCTGGGGATGAGGACTGCACTTCTCAGCAGACTGTTGCCTCTATGCCTTTTTGGTGTGGCCCCTCCATCTTTTGGGTCAGCCTGCAGCTAAGTAGGCATAAATCCTCTGCATGAAATAAGAAAAAGAGGGGAACCAACACAATACACATCATAAAAAAGGTAACGCACAAAGCTCCACCTCTTTCCATTCCCTTTTATTTTAAATCCTTTGAAAGTCACCTTCAAGTTTAATATTTCTCCCATGTTCCACACTGCTCCAGCAGGGCTCAATGCGTGAGAAATCACTACCGAAATGCATGATGGAACACAATTAATGGGAACTGGTAGCCACAGGGAAAGGATTCTAACCTTCAAGGGCCTGAAGTCTGCTTCCCCTTCATCTACTCATATCCAGAACCATCTCACCACAAAAGTAAGGAGATAGGAAGAAAAAAAAGTTGGTCCTCCAAAACCAGCATTACAACAACTCTGCTCCTCAAGTGCGCCACCCACCAAACAGTGCAGGAGTCTAACTTGTTGCTGTCACATGACACATACAGAAGCAACGCTATCACTGCACTGTCCTTGCCACTTCTGGTCAAACGGTATTAACAATGCTGAGAGTTCTCCTCAAAGAGTCTAGGGTTCTTGTCAGCTTTAATCCCCTTCTTGGTGGATCTCCAAAGGCCAAATCCCATGAGGGCCTCAGGGCCCTGAACTGTAAGTGAAGTCAGTGGGGGCTGTGGATGCTTAGCAGCTTTGAAAAATCAGGCCTCATGAATCTCAAGTTGAGCACTCAAAAGTTGACACACCCAACCACCATAGACCTTTTATGTAAATGCAGGCCACGAAGGAAGTCTGTGCCACAAAAAGGAGAAAACAGACTTCCCAGTGCAGTGCCTTAACCACTAAGCCAATTCTTCCCTCCACCCGTTAGGAATGGGCAGCAACTTTAGTCTCAAATCCTACAGATCTTGGGGATCTGCCACAGGCCTCTGCACACTCTCTCCTCCATGTACACAACCTCTCTCTATGCAGCCAGCTCTTCCTCCAGAAGCCAATCCCTACTCAGGACAATGGAGATTCCACAGTGCAGAGGTGGTGGTTCTGGAAACAATACTAAACATCCATACTACTTGGCTCCAAAATCCTCACATAGTTGTTAGAGGAAAAGTATGCCCACTTCAAATATGGCTCCCCAGCTCCAAGGACAGAATGTTAGTAGAGCATGAGGAAAGGAGGGAAACTGTCCTAAATAAAGGATTTCCTTACCAGGCTTCCCTCCACACATCTGCAGGGTTTTTCTCCTCATCAGCCACAGAGAAATAGGGTTACAGTAATGAACCCAGTGCAATATTAACCTTAACCTAGAATTTGCTGGCTGTAGAAGAGCAAGGAGAAGAGAAACTAACCCATTCAAACAGCAATCCCAAGTCCAACATGCAAAAGATTCTTACCTTTCTTCATCCTTAAAGATAAATTTTCGCAGTTTGAGATCCCGCAAAACCAGTCCACCATCATGACAGTGCGAAACAGCAGAAGCTATTTGGTAGAACAGTTTTGCTGCCTCTTCTTCTTTAAGCTTCTTGCAGGTACGAACAAAAGAATGCATATCCCCATAGCCTCTTTCAAAGAACACGTATGCTTTTGTCTCCCCAAGAATTATTTCAGTAATTTGGTTGATACTGTTGTGTGCAGGTAAACAAAAACACGGCGCTAATGACTCTTGGTAGCAACCAATGTCAAATACCTAGAAGACAATGACAGTAAAACAAGGGTTAAAGATAGCGTAAAGGTACAAAGCGGTAGTTATATCTGGCACTCAACACTGTACAGAAATTTGTTGTTGTGTATGTACATTGCTTTTACAACTCTTCTTGCTATGTGTGGAATTGTCAGATGTGCATTTGTGCACGGTGTTGGGGAAAAAAACAACCCAGAGACTATACCTCATTACATGGAAGGGAATGCTAAGCTAGGTAGTTTTTCTCCAGAAGTAATAGAGTGAATAGCTTGAAGACTCAATATGTGATTAAACCCAAATTGTACTCTACATTATGGTTTGAGGGCCATAGTTATATATAAAGATGTCAGACCTCAAAAGTAATCAAATTAACCTTCCGTTTGAAGAAAGCCAACTAAGACCTCAGGGACCATGAGCAACCTGTGGAGATTTGTACTTAAAGAGATCTTGTCAAACTAAAGCCAACAAATCTCTTTACCTATTTTACTAACTCCTTAAAGCCTTAACATTTTTCATGTTTAAAATCAAATCTGTCACCATTAATATTGTTTACTTCCTCTTACTTATGTTCATCGCTGACAAGAAAAATCAGAGAAGTCAGTTTCACTTTCACATTCTCAGTTTTGCAATAGTTGTGTTTTAAAGGTCAGAAAAACTTTATGGAAATACTGGTTTTAGACTTTATACAAGCTTTCTTTAAAAAAAAAAATTAAATCTTGGGGCAAATATAATTGAGTGTCCCTTTAAAAGCTGAGTGTCGCTTTAACAGTAAGCAGGTTATCAGTGATCTTGTGAATGGGCTATAAAAATGCATAAAGGATGCTGGGAAATCCAAATATAAAATGTTACTATAGTCTAGTGATTATGAATGAATCAGTATTTGAGTCAATTAAAAACTCTAAAGCAGTGGAAAGATTCCATAGAGAACAATGGAATGCTTACACTTTCTTACTGTAGAGCAACAGATGACAAAGAGTGTATTATATTATACTGTTATACTATTATATTGCCCCAGATGCACTGTAGGATACAAAGGAAGGGGTGAGTGTTTCCAGCACCAGAAAACACTATTACTGTCTAACACATTCTGGGGTGTACTGCTACTTTCATAACAGTAATCTGGTCCCACTAGAGATGCAACTGGCTACTCTTTGTATTGTTTTAGTTAACAGCATTGAGAGAAGCTGGTATATCCTTAAACCAAACGCCCATTAATATGATTGTTTTTCATATCCTAGCTTGCCTCCTTGGGGGGCAATCACTGTCATTTCCTCTGAAGCTTTAAAAGCTTTTAAGACTAAAATCTTCTGACATGGTTCAACAACAATTTACAAAAAGCTTTTAAAACAAAACTAACGTTTGTAGTGCTTCAAAGCACAGTTTTGACAAATTCCTTCCCCAGGAGAGATTCCAAGATGGCAGAACACTTGACAAAATGGGCCAAAAAAATACTTACCTGTGTTGCTATACTCCACCACAGACAACATTCATTCAGACAGGCAGACGCCCAACTGACCCCACTCATTTTATAAGAGGGAAGATTAGCATCAAGGGGTTCTGGTGACATGATAAACCACAAAGGCAGCACTCAGGGTTTGTTGCTAAAACCCCACTGCATAATTCATTCCAGAGGGAAACTCACTGACACTTGGATCTGTGCTGAGGTCTCAAAAACTTAGTAACTACCACATTAGAAATGGTTGGAATTACTAAAAAGTAGCTATCATAACAATGAAAAAGGACTTTCATAACCTCCCAGTATTTTAACTGTCTTCATTTGAAATACCATTTCCACAATTCTTATGCAATTGTAGTGTCCTTAAAAAAACATCAACCACCACCTATGTTATACTCCATAGTTCTGAGGGAACACTGATCAAGTAGATCTCTGATGTAAGACAAGAGACCATATGTGTTTTGCTTTTTTTAAAGTACTATCATACTGTCACTATCCAGAAGTTTTTTTATAAAGGGCTTTTTTTGTAATCAACCTATGTAATATCCCTGGACACAGTTCAACACAGTTCAATAAACAGCAGTCTGATTTAGTTCTTGTTAGCAAGGGGAAGTGAGCACACATATTGTTCAAATGCCACTGAACCCAGAAGCAACTAATGAATGGCATTTGTACAACTGATGTTCAGATTCATTTGGTTGCACCCACTATCAGGATGTGTGTGCTATCTCACCCTGTGCCCACGCAAGAAATTACTTAAGACTATCTCAGTAGGATACCAGTCAGTAAAACTTGTTAGCTTTCTTAACAGGGAGGATATTTGTCAAATAGGAGTCATGCAACTGTAGGGTGTTTTAAAGTATGCATTAATTGAGGTAAATTTAGGAATGTGATAACTCCTCAGTCAAAATAGAGATTCAAGGCAAGTTAATTGAATGGTGTAAAGTTTTTAAAAACTCAAGCATCTTAAGAGTGTACGGCTCAATGGGAAAACAAAACAAATTAACCCTTTGAGGAACTGAAATTTTGCTGCAGTCTGCCGTAAAAATATCCTGAAATGCTGCAAGGCTTGCAGATAAGGGAGAAAAAACTTGCTAAAAATAGAGCACAGCAATGAAATTACTACTGGCCATTCAAGTTTTTATATAATTTCATGCAGAGAATCAGCAGGATACCCTTATTTCATAAGACAATGCAACTGTCCTAATATGTAGCTCTATTCTACAGTAAGGAATGGAGCTTTCATTCTAGAAATTCTATTTCAACTTGTATTTATTTTGGCAACATAATGTATGCATATGTACAACATGCAATATCACTCAGCTTCCAAGGACAAAAGACTTTTTTTTCCTCCAACTAATCAATTGTAAACTAAATCTTCATTAAAATCAGGGTTTATGACTCATAACTGGGGCGTCCATTTACATTACCCTCTGAATCAAAATGTTTTACAAATAGATGCAAGGAGTAAATTAGCACCCTCCCCTTGCAATATATGCTAGTCCATAACTTCTTGTGAATCAAATTTAAAAGTATGCAATAACCAACAATGTTATGACCAATCCTTTAAATAATGAGTGTCTGTCTATTGTTCATTACAGAGACAACTCAACACCAGAAATTTAAAAAAGATTGCTAAATGGCATAATCATATATTTTGGGAACAATACAAGCATTAAAGTGCGTGTTGCAGGGTTGCAATTTGCTATATAGTCACACTACTATTGCTTACGTGAATGAGCATATAATGCACCACAGACAATGAAAAATGTAACCAGTGCAGTTTAGGAACAAAGAGGGGGAAATATTCCCTCAGCTTGAAAGGGAAATGCATCGCTTGATAGAAGTGCAGGCATGTGGGTTTCCTTTTCCCATGGGTCACCTTCGAATGTTAAAAGAAAATGGGGGAGGGGGTGTTGAAAAGCAGGCAGTCTACAAAGAGTGGCTTAGGTATTTTGTCTGCTCTTCTAAAAAAACGTAGGTGTACAGCTTTTATTCTTGCTGAATTGTGCAACGGGGGAGGATGCTATTTACAACCAACCTCCTCAACAAAGAAGGCTCAGAGCTCAGCAGGATTAATTCCAGGTGGATTTTTAATCACTTTTCAGACAAAGCTGTCTACAACTTGCAAGGGTTTCAAACTGAAGAAATAAAGACAGACACAATACAGTATCTTCAAATTAGCAGGGGGCTCCATTTTGAAGAGAGAATGGGGAAGGATCAGGTTATAGCATGATCAAACTAACATTTAAACATATATAAAAGATGGTTCTTCCTAGTACAGTTCATCTTGGGTAGAAGGCAGCTTGGCTCCAGGCCACCGTTATAACGTGGCCATTGTCTGGAGTGAGGGGGAAAGTTACTGGGTGCCTGTTTAATTCTGTTCGTTTAGGGTTTGGGTTTAAACTGATCTAACAATCGAGCTAGTCGATATTAGTTGGCTATCCGGTCAAATATAAATCAATACACGATCTGTTTAAAAAGATAATAATGGAGAAAGGTGTTACCTTGCAAACCAGCTCCTCTCCACTGTGCAAATGCACGGCTCGGAAAACGTGGTCTCCCTCAAGAGGCTCCAACAATAAGTATTTCCCGATGCAAGAAACGCAATGCGACAAGTTAGGAGTCTCTGGCGGGCTCGGAGAGCCTAGGTTCGGACTAAAACTCTGGCTTGGCTCGGTAGATCTTATAGACGAGAGTTCTTCAAAATCCTGGTTTTTATTCCGAGGTCTCCCATATCGCGCTATTGTGATAGGGGTTGACCTTTGTATGTTCATGGGTATTGAAAGAACCAACCAAAGTTATATACCAAACCCCTGAGTTAAGAAGATCAGTCACTTGCCAGTCCAGCTGCAGCTGCCTTTCTGTTGTTTTTAAAGGGGGTGGGTTACGTAGATTAATAGTACCAAAAATAATAACCCACAATAATATCAAAGCGATTGTTTTGCAAGCGGATCAGCTTCAGAGCAGCGTGCTGAGACCCGTGTGATCAGAGAAAGAGGATTTAGCCGGAGGTCCTTTTGTTTCTTGTACGGCAACAGACTCGTTTGACTGTTGGGTTTTGTCTTTTTCAGAGAGCAACAAAGTTACTAATTTGAGAACGTGGAGAGCTGCAACGTTCGATTTTCGAACCCAGCCTCGCAGGGAGGCTGTAATATAAATAGAGCAAAGAGGGGGGGAAAGGAAGGGGGAGGCTGATTCGGTATCAGTCTCTAGTGTCCTAAACGCCCACTAAAATTTTTAATTCGCTCAACCCCAAAAAGGTTAAGTAACGTGCTGCATAAAGGACTGGATTGTCCTTTCTCTTTCTCTCTTTTTAATACAAGGTGAAAGGGAAAAAAAGAAAGTTGCCTACGTTTTAACTGTAGATGGCGTCTGAACCTTTCCTCTGATAGCAAGGGCTATCCAGAAATTCACCAAAAAATAGAGGGAGCATTTAACTTAAAAGAGCGGTCAGCGGCAGCAGCAGAGCCGACAAAAGAGACAGTATAGCTATAAAAAAACCTGCACAAATACTTCGGTTTGCCTCGGATATTTTTCCCCCCAACAGAGTGAACTGCAAAACCAAAAACAAATGTGCACAAATATCCACACAATTATGCAACGCAAGATTTTTGTTGTTTTAATCAAAGAAAAAGTGCAATCAAGGACACGATCAAGAGTCTTAGATATCCATTGCACGAGGGGGTTTTTTGTTGTTTCCCCCCCCCCCGTGTGTTTTCTCGCAGGGCCTCCAGGCGCTTTAACAGAATTCACGCACAAAAGAAAACAAAACAAACTGCAGGGGGAAAAAGAATCCTGGTGGTTTCCTTTCTCTGGGGTGGGGGAATGTGCAGGGCGGGGGAAGAGAAATTGCAATCACTCTCAAAAAAAAAAAAATATTGCCGGGATCTGATATATTTCCTAGAGGCAGGAGAAGGGGGAAGAAAGGGATGGCCGGGCCGATCCCTTTCAGCAAGGCATCATCCCTCCACCATGTATTAATAGCTACTTACGTGGCTGGGATTCTCTCTCTAGCTCGCGCTATGCCTCACTACTCAATGTCAGCAGCTCCCGCAGCACATTTACACCGTGCCCCAGTGCAAAGGCTGACTGCACAATCCCCGCCGCCGCACGGCAGACTGGCTCAGAGGAGAAGCCCACCCCACCCTGAGCCGCCTCCTCATTGAGCCAAGGCACCATCAATCACAGAGCGAGCCTGCCAACCCGCCCTGCCCCCCCCCCCCAGTCTCTTCCCTCCCCACCTCCACTCACTCTCTCACTGAATGAGCCGGTTTCAGGGTAAACAAGGTGAAATATCCTTCCGCAGCGCAGGCTGTGAAATAGGAGCTGTGTGAGCGCTTTGTAGCTGCGGCTGGCAAGTCACTGGAGCTGCCTGAGTCAATGCTGGGATCTGGGCCTGTCGAGTTTCCCTGACCTCTGCTTTCCGCTCGTTTTGTTTGCCTGGCATCTGGTCTAGTCTGGTTGGAAACTGCGTGAACCTTGCGGTTGGGGGTGGCTTCTTAACCTTTTTTTAATAGATTTTGCCCTTAATAAAAATGGAATAAACGCTCCTTAAATAAGAACCCACCATTTCCCCCCTTTGCAAGCATGAACGCTGTGTGTGTGTTAGATGCGGCCAGAGGCGCCCAAGGCTTTTTCTTTTCTTTTTTTCCTCAATGAAGAAATCAGTTTTTCCAAGCAATGTGGGTCTTAACAGATTGAAGCAAGCACCAGCAGTGACTTCCCAGTGTCCTTAAGTGGGAGGAGTTGCCCTCACTCCAGGACTGGTTTAATCACCATTCCAACCCTGAAAGGTGTTGTGGGGGGAGGGGAAGGTAGCGAGAGCAAACTCATTTGTATTACATAGAGGAACCTATGAATGAGTCAGCCTCGAAGCACAAGTGGGGTTCCTTTTCCTTGTTAAAACGCCTCTGTTTTTACAACTGATTTTGGATGTATATAAAGTTTAATGAATAGCTCCCCAAGCCCAATGTTTTCTCCCTCGAGTTTGGCTTCCTGACAATTCTGGAGCCAGCAAAGGGAGCAGTGTTAAAAGCAGAAGAGTGCAATCCAGGCGTGAAAGGCAGCCGCATGCAACAGAAAATGGAAATGGTTTTGCCGTGCAGCAGTGAGGCGATGCAATGTAGGGCAACACAAACTGGGCATTCGCTGCTCAAATCCTGCTCAGGATTTTGTTGTGACAGATGAGAGGGTTATTAACTGGGAGACAGCATCCACTGTTTGGGGCAATGACCTTTGTGACACAGTTCTTGGCAAAAACTTGGGGTATTCTAACAAACTTTAAATAACCCCAGTATAGGAGAATTTATCTTGACTTTTGCACTCAAGAAATACATTGTAATGAATGCAGCATATAGGCTGTAAATGGATCCACAGGGAGGTGTTGGTATTTGTAGGGGAAAGAGACATTTGGAAAACATTTTAGCAAGAGCTTTTTCTAAGCCAGCACCCCTTCCGCTTCACTTATTCCCTCCAGGATGGTTTGGGTCTTGTGTTGTCCCAGAAAAGCTCTGAGCTGCAGCTATCCCCTGTTAATGTACCAAAAATGTAGATATAATAAAAATATTGAAAATGAATATGCCTAACCTTGGGCCAAAATCCTGTACAGGCCTGAGGAAACTGCAGGGCTTAATCCCTTGTAAATCTAGTGACAAACTAGTGACAATTCCTTTGTTTAGGGGAGGAGGTAAGGGAGAAAAGAGGATAGCTGCTAATTTGCAACAGTTTGTGAAGTTCACCTCTCATTTCTCCTGAAATACCACGCACAGTTTAGAACCACCACTAGTATAAGTTTTCTCAATGTCTCCATGTTCCATCGTTAGACCCTTAGTCAGTTTGTTCTTCTCTTCTGAAGATTTAATGATAGCAACTTGTATTATGTGTTTAATATTGTTTGGTACCCCAGGCACCTTGGGGAGAGGGTCTATTATAAATAAAAAATTACCTGAAAGCTCATTTACCATTCAGGGAAGGTTCTGAATTCACAGCCCAGTGGTGGTATCCTCTACGAACAGAACAGATGCAGAAGCGAGGAGCAGCATCGCAAGTCAAGCCAAGACAGATCAACCTTGACCTAAAGGGGTTGCCTCAAGAGGATAATAGGAACATAAAAATAACCATGCTGGATCAGACCTGTGATCCATCTAGTCCAGTATGCTGTGTTTGAGAGTGGCCAGCACCAGAAGCTTCAGAAGAAGGTGTAAGAAATCTTTCAGCAGGTAGATGTGGGATGCTCTGCCCCAGAAAAAAAATCAAGTTCCTAGTAATTAGAGCGTGTTTTACATCCTAAAACATGATATTTTATATTCCTTCAAAAACTGTAGCATTAAAACTGATCATTCTGAATAGCTGTGTTGGCCATACAAATGCCTAATCTCTTTAAATATTTAAAGTTCTTGGCCTCAGTGATACCTTGTGCAATGAGTTCCATAGTCTCCTTATGCTCTGAATGAAAATATATTTCCTTTAATCAGTTTTGAATTTACCATCCTTCAAATCCACTCAACGTCCCCTAATTCTTATGTAGTGAAAATGAGAGAACTAACCCTACTTCCCCTCTGGGCCATAGTTTTAATGCTTTTTTACCCTGTCTCCTATTTGTTTCTTTTCTAAAATAAACAAGATCTTTTAATCTCTATTCACATGAAAGTTACTCCATTGAGTAACATCTGTGTAAAACTTGGTGGAACTGATAGAAGACTGAGTGTTTGTAAACTGCTGGTCTGTCTCCCCAGTCCGGGAGGGATTAAACATCACATTCAAGGTCCATTAAGAGCCTTTCTTCAGGGCAACATTTATTGGTTACACCAACAATCTGTAGCAACCCCCAAAATAAGAGTTCAGCATAAATCTCACAGCTACCCTTCCCCTGACCCAAGGGCTTCCTTGTCAGAGCCCCCCACATTACCAGAAATTCTTCCCCAATTCACTTATTGATTGTCTGTCTGGTTCTCCATACCATAGAGACCAACCTGAGTCTCCTACAGGAGCCTGTTATAACTCTCTAACCCACACTTGCCTAGTTGCTGGCTTTTATAATTACATGATCCCAAGCCAATCAGTCTTAGCTGGGAGGTAGTTGATCTGTCACAGGTGAAGCTGGGCTCAACTTCTTTTAAAGGGCCAGCCACTCTGTGACAGTCTTATCCAATGCTGGAGAGCAAGTAAAGGGAATAGCATACAGCACAACTCAGCTCTTGGGGCTTATTTCTCTATTCTAACCAGGTTGATAGTGCTGCCTCTCTAGCAGTACAGCTGTGGTGTTTATAGCTTCCAAGGCCAGAAGGGACCATTTTGACCATCTAGTTTGACCTCCCATATAGCACAAGGCATAGAACTTCCTCAAAGTAATTCCTAGAGCGTAACTTTTAGAAGAACATCCAGTCTTGCATAGGTGCCAAATCCGTGAGTGCTCTGGGACTGGAGCACCTACAGGAAAAAAATAGTGGGTGCTCAGCCCCATCAGCAGCCTCACGAATCAGTTCCTCCCCCTTCCTGCCCAGTGCCTCCCCCACCACCAGTGGCCCTGCCGATCAGCTTCTCCACCTCCCTTCTAGCACCTCCCACCCGCCACAATCAGCTGTTTAGCAGCGTGTGGGAGGGGCTGGTGGGGAGGGGGCGGAACAGGGGCAGGAAGAGGCAGGGCAGGGGTGGAGGTTTGAGGGAAGGGGTGGAGCAGGGGTCCAACACCCCCAGAGAAATCTCAAAGTTGATGCCTCTGCATACTTCGTTTAACAATTGTCAGTGATGGAGAGTCCACCACAGCCCTCGGTAAATTGTTCCAATGAGTTATCACCTCACTGACAAAAATTTACATCTTATTTCTCATCGGAATTTGTCTAGCTTCAACTTCCACCCACTGGATCATGTTATACCTCTCTCTGCTAAATTGAAGAACCCATTATTAAATATTTGTTCCCCATGTACATACTTATAGACTGTAATCAAGTCACGCATTAGCTTTCTCTTGGTTAATCTAAATAGATTGAACTCTTTGAGTCTATCACTATATGGCATGCTTTCTAATCCTTTAATCATTCTTGTGGGTCTTCTCTGAACCCTCTTTATCAACATCCTTCTTGAATTGCGGGCATGAGAAATGGACACAGTATTCTGGCAGCAGTTGCACCAGGGCTAAATACAGAGGTAAAATACCCTTTCCACTCCTTCTTGAGATTCTCGTTTATGCATCCCAGGATCACATTAACTCTTTTATGCACTATAACTTGTAAATCTTTTTCAGAGTTAGTTTTCCAGGTTAGACACACCTCCACCCCAGTCCTGTAAGTATGGCCTACATTTTTTGTTCCTGGATGTATACATTTACATCTAACTGTATTAAAATACATGTTTGCTTGCGCCCATTTTACCATAGATCCAGACTGCTCTGAACCAGTGATCTATCCTCTTCATTATGTACCACTCCCCCAATTTGTGTGTCATCTGCAAACTTTATCAGTGACAATTTTATGTTTTGTATGTTAACTAGCATGAGCCAAGAACTGATCCCTGCGGAACCCCACTGGAAAAACACCCACTTGATGATGATTCCCCATTGGCAATTTAATTTTAAGACCTATCAGTTAGCCAGGTTTTGAATACATTTAGTGTGTTCCAGTTGTATCGTTCTAGTTTTTTAATCAAAGTGTTCTGCTGTACTAAGTTATATGCCTGACAGAAGTCTAAGTATATTATATCAACACTATTATCTTTATCAGCCAAACATATACTCTTATAAAAAATATCAAGTTAGTTTGATAGGATGTATTTTCTATAAACATATGTTGAATTGCATTGATTACATTGCTTTATTCCTTTAAAAATCAAGTTCCGTAGCAGCTGCTATATTATCTTGTCCAGGATTGATGTCAGGCTGACAGGCCTATAATCACCCGGGTTATCCCATTTACCCTTTTCAAAAATTGATATAACATTAGCTTTCTTCCAGTCTTCTGGAATTTCTCCAGTATTCCTACACTTATTGAAAATCAACATTAACAGTTCAGCAAGCTTCTCAGACAACTCTTGTAAAACTCTTGGATGCTAGTTACCTGTTGATTTTAAAATGTCTGACCTTAGTTGCTGCTGTTTAACATCATCCAAAAATACTACTGGGATGGAAAGAGTGATCTCATCACCATATGTTGAGACTATACAATCTGTTTCTTCCCCAAATACAGAACAGAAATATTTATTGAACATTTCTGCCTTTTCTGCATCATTCTTGATAATTCTACCATTTCTATCTAATACCATTGTCAGAATTCTTTTTATTGCAAATATATTTTTAAAAACTCCTTAGTGTGCTTATCTCTACTGGCCATAGATTTCTCCTTGTGTCCGTTGGCTTCCCTTATCAATTTTTTACAATTCCTAACTTCTACTTTATTTATTTATTAGTGAGACAGGCAGGAGACTGGGGACCAAAAGCCCTGAGTTATAGTTCTGACTGTACTCCTATTTACTGTGTGTCATTGGACAAGTCACTTAATTTGTCTTGGCTTCAGTCTCCCTGTCCACACAAATTGGGATATCAATACTTAGCCCAGCTTTGTAAAGTCCTTGGAGATTCTTGTAAGAAGGGAGCTCTCGTAGTGTTTGGTAATAGTGTGTTATTATATTTTCTCATCCAATATAACATAGACATTGTTTTTCAGTGTTGCATTATGCTAGGCCATGATATCTGGAAACAATAATGCCAAATAACTCATAAATTATATGCCCAGTAAGAAAATATTTAGATTATCATGATCTCCTAATAATTCTGAAGATAACTCGCTTTAAAAATATAACTCATGTCCCCCCTTCTACTAAGTAAATTAATTTGGGGATGGTATCTGTTATAAAACTATTTCTAGGGTAGCTTCCAGGTAGCTTTATATCTTCGGGACATTATCCCATGGATCTACTCTGTCTGGAAACTAACCTGCGGAGAGATTCCCGTCTGCAGTTTCCCTGTCTAGATCAGGCTCTGCAATTCTTTGTTCCATTACTTATAGTCTCCATGTGGAGACTTCTTCTTTGGTAGCTGTATCCCAATAGAACTTTTCCTCAAAGAAGATGCTAAGTTTTCCCTGCATAACAGCTCTTTAAAAGTGTGCTATTGAGAGGAATTTCCCTGGGACATGTTTCCCTCCCACAACCCAATCTCAGAGCGCATTCCCATCCAGGGGTGTGAGGAAATTTATATTTTCCTACTTTGCCTTGGGGAAGTATACACCTTTCCTTTTCCTTAAGGGAGGAGAACCTTATTCATGAATTTTCTATCACTGCAGACTGAAAGCACCATGCATGTAGAAACTGGAATTTCTTATAGTATTTTGGATTTTAAAACATTAGGCAAAAAGGTGTATTGCTGCTTTATCAACAGAAAATCAAAGATTTTATTTGGGGGAAGGGAGGTAGAGGAGTTTCTTGTCCATTGAACATTTTCAGTTGTCTTAAGCTTGAGAAGTTTATTTTGCATCTGCTTTCGTATTTGGATATGGGGACTCTCTAAGGACATGATCCAGAAGACCACTGAAGTCAATGGGAGCCCCTTTTAATTGACGTCAATGGGTTTTGGATAAGGTCACAAATCTTACGAATGCTGAGAAGACAGTTTTGCACAGATTCTCTTTTCAAGGTCGACCTGCTCTTTATCCCTTTGGAATATTCAGCAAGCAAACACAAACCAAGAACAGGAAGGATGATAACTTTTAAAGTGGCAAAATTAATACCTTCTTTTTTTGCCGATTTACAAGGTGTGGCATTGATCCTATCAGAAACCTCAAGCAATGATTAAGAGCATACACTGTGCTGCAGGAGGTGTTGAAAACTTGCATATTGAAAAGGGCAGTTCATTCCAGCAAAAATGAATAAATAAATCTAGGCCAAAATGTGCTAGTAAACACTGCCCACCTGTCCACAAGAGCCTAATTTTTAATACAGGATCATCATTGTTTCTAGACCACATCAGATTTGATTTTTTTAAAAATAATTTGCCATATATTCCTAATATGCTAATTACCCACAAGGATGAAGACTGTGAAAAAGAGTTGTTGATCCACAGTTTACAAGAGAAACAGGTGATTCAAAGCCATGGAGACAAACAGCAGTTTTAAAACAAGGGGCCTGTATGTTATCCTCTGGTGAATGGGTGCATTTCTTGTCAAATCAGCTACTATGCATGTGTATACACATGTAGTAGAGGATCTGGCAAAGCACGTGACGATATATACTTGCGTACCATATCTGGAGTGAGAATCAAGCCTTAGGCTCCATTCTTCACTTGAACAAGAAAAAGTGTGTTATTGAATAACTCCGTTCAAGATTTACAGCTGACTACAGAGCATAAAAAAGAAACAATATACAAAGTAATTTATGTACTGCAGCCAGTTAAATGAGGTAGAGAGAAGCGGGTCCAACATTTCACCAAACGGCTTTTTTTTTATGTTGCATAGAAATTGTAAAGAAAAAGGCTATTTGCTCAAGTGTCAGGAGATAGTCTTCACATATTTATTTAGCATGGATATACGAAGTACATTACATTACTATTCTATAAGACAAAACAAAAAGCAAAAAAGATATAATTCCTACTAAGGAGGAAGAAACCGACTTTTCCCCCCAAGAATTAGTGATCTTGGTCTCTGGGTCCTAGCCCCAGTGATGTAAATTTTAGAAGTGGATATTGTTGTACCATGTACTGAAACACTGGAGTTTTGCTCTGCTATGAGCCACTGATGGATCACTGCTTATATGATAGTCTGGGAACCACATCTGTGTTAATAGATCCATGTTAATGAATCTTGGACAGTATCAGCATGGACAGATCAAACTACCTTGTCAAATAACAGAATCATCATCTCATCTGAGGCGTGGTCAGTGACCTTTATTAATAAAAATAAAATAAACATAAAATAAATCTATCAATGCAATGGACTATTAGCTGCTTGTACTTCTCCCCTCTTTACTAACTCTGCCATCAGCATATGGCACCATTCAGAGCTGCTAAAAAGTGGTTTCACTACGTATATCCATATCACTGTCAGCCCCCTACTAGCTGCAACTGGCCTTACATGACAGAACTTTCTCTCAAAAAGGCTTTATTTTTAATGTTGCTCCAAACTCTTAGTTTGTCTGTGTAAAATTACAAAAAGCAAAAGGTACCCTCTGCTTATTCTATATTAGATGTAATAGTTACACATTATCAACATCAGCTCACTAATAAGATGGCCATACTTTTTATAGTTATTAGTAATCAGTCGCAAGGTAATGGGGAATGAAAAAATATTGTTTTATTAGTAACAAAACGGCATAAGTGAACACAACAAATTTGTGCACAAAATTCAGAAGGAAAATACCTTTTATGCTTGTTCCATTTTTTTAATATTCAGGACAAACTATGAAACACCACTACTAATTATAAATAACGATTTAATGGATCTTATCTAACTCTAAAATATACATAGTAGCTTGAACAGACTCAAATAGCTCTCGGTCTACCCTTTCACCTTCTTCCAGCCTGTTCATACCAATTATCTCCTTTCAGGGAAGTTTGTTCATTGGTTTTGCACTTTGGTAATAGATTCTCTTATGCTATTTTCTACAGGGATTGTGCAACCAGCTGTCCTTCCCTAGGTAGCACAGGTTCTTCCGGCATTAATTCCTTCCATCTGTATCATGGTCTTGGAGCTTGAGGCTAATTTCCAAAGGACTCAGAGTTAAGTAAACGTCTAAAAAATTCCCTTTTAGAATTTGCGTGCTCAATTTCATGGTGACACTGAGGGATCTTTAGGTAGGATTCCCTGCACATAGCTAAAACTATAGACTCTTATAATGCACAAACAATACCATGCTGAACCATAACAGCTGAATATATGAAATATATCCATGACTGAAATCTGAATGCTAATAGTTTTATTTTCTTTATTTTTAACATTTAAATTAATTTAGTTTTCATTCATAGATTTTTAATGCCAGAAAGGGCCATTGTGATAATTTAATTGGGCTGATCTCATGTATAACACAGACCATAGGACTTTACTATATTGATTTCTGTTTGAGCTGGAACATATCTTCTAGAGAAAAAATCCAATCTTGATTGTAAAATTTCTAACAATAGAAAATTCATCACAACGCTTGATAAATTGTTCCAGTGGTTAATTACCTACACTGTTAACAATTTGTGCCTTATTTCTAATCAACATATTTCTAGCTTCAGCGTCCAGCCATTGGATCTTGTTATACCTTTGTCTACTAGACTGAAGAACCTCTGTTATCAATTTTATGTTCCTCTGTGTCGGTCACTGATCACTTATAAAACTGTAATCAAGTCACCCCTTAACCTTCTCTTTGTTAAACTAAGTAGATGGAGCTCCTTGAGTCTCCACTATACAACGTTTTCCAGTGCTTTAATCATTCTGTGGCTTTTCTCTGCACTCTCTGCAATTTATCAGCTTTCTTGTATTGTTGTCTATGATCCTGAGAATACCACAACTCCAGAAGACAAGAGGCTCCCTGGTATCTAGCAGTGAGTCTTAGATGGCTTGATCAGCTCAGTGCAACCCAACTCAAATATTGTCATAATCTGTGTCTAAAATGTGTCATATAAGGTATCATATGCAAACTGGTAACATGCTGGTCTTTAATATTATTGTGTGGTGTATGTATGTATGTTAAAGAAAGAATAATAACTATGTGCTGGAAATATGTTCTTCCAAGGTGCTTAAGTCACTCTGTCCTAGACAAAGAAATGTGGTTCCATGTGGCTCCAATGTAAATTGAACAAGGAGAGACAATTAAACTACATTTAAATGCAAAGTAGACAAAGCCATCAAGTAAACCAGAACGGGAGTGACTTCTTAACAATCTCGGCAGGCCATGGAAGCTGCAGCTCAAGGAAACCTTTCTGCCTTCAGAAGCAAGATCATTGAACTTTGGAAGATACCAGCCAGGACAGACAGCCATTTTGGCATCCTTTACTGGGCAGATATGAGAGGCCATAGGTCTTGTACATGGGAGAAGAGTGGAACCTTTCAACCAAAGAGGTTGAAAGTCTCTGGAAACCTAATATAGGTGAGAAACCTGCTTGAACAAAAGACTCTAGTTTAAGTTAAACTTTACTCCTAGAAATGTGTTTTTACTTTTGTTTGTTTGTAACCGTTTCTATCCCTATTGCTTCGACTTGGTATCACTTAAACTGTGTCCTTATGATAATAAATTTGTTTTACTATAAACCAACGCAGTCCTGTGATTGAAGGGAAGGGTGTGTTAGCCCCAGTTAAGTTAATAGGGTGCTGGGTATGACTCTTTAAAGGGGCAGCAAACTTGATAAGGTTTTGTGAGTTCTATAGTAAGAGGGGCTGAACACTGTATGAACACATTTCTGGGGAAAACTCAGGGGTGGAAGGGTTGTTGAGATCCCTCTACAAGGAGACACTGGGAGGTGGAAACCTGGATGAGAGCTCCAGGCTTGCAGGCTGGCTGTTGCTGTCAGGACTGTGAACTATAGCAGCATAGCATTCTGAGTACCCAGAGTTGCAAAGCAGGGGATGACTGAAACCCTTACTGGCCTGGGTGAAGCCCAATGTGTCACATGATCACCAAGTGTGGACACTGTATTCCAGTAGCAGTTGTACTAGTGCTAAGTGCAGAAGTAGCATATCCTCTCTGCTCCTTCTCAGTATTCCCCTGTTTATGCATCCCAGGATCCCATTAACCCTTTAGCTACAGCATCACACTCAGAGCTCACGTTCAGTTGACTACCTACCGTGACTCCCATGTCTTTTTCAGAGTCACTGCTTTCCAGGATAGAGTCCCCGAAACTGTAAGTAGGGCCTGCATTCTTTGTTTGTAAGTAGACATGCATTTGGCCATATTAAAAAACACGTTTGCTGGCACCCATTTTACTAAGTGATCCAGATTACTCTGTGTCAGTGACCTATCCCCTTCATTAATTACCATTCCCCCAAATTGTGTCATCTGCAAATTGTATCAGAAACAATTTTACATTTTCTTCCAGATCGTTGATAAAAATCTTAAATAGCAAAGGGCCAAGGCAAAAGGCAATCCTAAGAACACAAGAACATACGAATGTCCATAACTGGGTCAAACCAATGGTCCCTTTAGCCCAGTATGCTGTCTTTTGATAGTGGCCAATACCAGATAATTCAGAAGGAATTAACAGAACAGGGCAATTATCAAGTGATCCATTTCCTGTTGTCAAGACCCAGCATCTGGCAGTTAGATGTTTAGGGACACAAAAAGCATGAGGTTGCATTCTTGACCATCTTGACTAATAGCCATTGATGGAGCAGTCCTCCATGAATTTACCTAATTATTTTTTTAATCCAGTTATAATTTTGGCCTTCACAACATCCCCTAGCAATGAGTTGCACAGGTTGACTGTGTGTTGTGCGAAGAAGTACTTCCTTTTGTTTGTTTTAAATCCACCGTCTATTAACTTCATTTGATGACCCATGGTTTGTGAAAGGGTAAATAACACTTTATTCATTTTCTCCACACCATTCATGATTTTACAGACCTCTATCATATCTCCCCTCAGTTGCCTCTTTTTCAATATGAACAGTCCCAATCTTTTTAATCTCTCCTCATAAGACAGCTATTCCATACCCCTAATCATTTTTGTTGCCTTTCCTTTGTACCTTTTCCAATTATAATATATCTTTTTTGAGATGAGGCAACCAGAACTTCATGCAGTATTCAAGGGCATACCAGGGATTTTTACAGTGCCATTATGATATTTACTGTCTTATTATCTATCCCTTTCCTGATTGCTTGTAACATTCTGTTATCTTTGTGACTGCTGCTGCACATTGAACAGATGTTTTCAGAGAACTGTTCACAATGAATGCAAGATCTCTTTCTTCAGTGTAATAGCTAATTGAGACCCCATAATTTTGTATGTACAGTTGGGATTATGTTTTCCAATGTGCATTACTTTGCATTTATCAACATTGAATTTCATCTGCCATTTTGTTGCCCAGTCACCCAGTTTTGTGAGATCCCTTTATAATTCTGCTCGATCTGCCTTGGACCTAACTATTTTAAGTAATTTAGTTTAATCTGCAAACTGTGCCACCTCACTTTTTACTCCTTTTTCCAGATCATTTATGAATGCATTGAACAGCACTAGTTCCAGTACAGATCCTTGGGGACCCTGCTATTTACTTCTCTCCACTGTGAAAACTGACCATTTATTCCTATCTTTTAACCAGGTGCTGATTCACGAGAAGACCTTCCCTCTTATCCCATGACTGCTTACTTTGCTTAGGAGACATTGGTATGAGACCTTGTCAAAGGATTTCTGAAAGACTAAGTACACTGTATCCACGTATTTGTTGACCCTCTCAAGGACTTCTAATAGATTAGTGAGGCATGATTTCCCTTTACAAAAAGCTGTGTTGGCTCTTCCCCATATCCCTACACGACCCCACTAGAAACACATCTGCTCATTGAACAATTCCAAAATTACAGTTACCCAGTTTTTAGCCATTTAATGTGCACCATGTTGATTTTTTATCATTTAGTTTCTTAATCAAAATGTTATGTGATATATGTAAACAAAGCCTAAGTATATATCAACACTATTACCTTTGTCCTTGATGTCACTTCTCTCTTGAAGTGTCTGTTGGCTGGGTATGGTGCTGCCCACATCAATTTTCTTGATGTTTTTACCGTCTAACACAGGGGTTCTCAAACTGGGGGTTGGGACCCCACAGTGGGTCACAAGGTTATTACATGGGGGGTCATGACCTGTCAGTCTTCACCCCCAAACCCCACTTTTCCTCCAGCATTTCTAATAGTGTTAAATTAAAAAAAAAGAGTTTTTAATTTGGGGGGGGGTGTCGCACTCATAGGTTTGCTGTGTGAAAGGGATCACCAATACAAAAGTTTGAGAAACACTGGTCTAACATAATGTTATTGCTTTATGTCTGGGTTTCAAGGATGTTTATTTTGGTGTAACTGATTTTGAGCCCTGATTGGCTTGCTATTTCGCCAAGCTGTTCATCTTCGTTTGTAGCTTTCTGGGGGTCTTGCTCAATAGTGTGACATCATCAGCAAACTCTAGGTCCTCTAGGAATTTGCCATCTACCCACGCTATAACAGTGTTTGTGTTGTTTATATGCTTCTTCATTATCCGGTCTATGGTAATGCCTGACAACAGCAGAAATAGAACGCAGCCCTGTTTCATGCCAGTGTCCACACTGAACCACTCTGTCGGCTGGTTGTTCACCCTTAAGCACACTTTGCATCAATGTACATAGCCATAGCATGCACTAAACTCAACAATATATGGAAATCAAAGATATACATTACCAAAACAACTCAAATGTAATCTCAGTGCTAACATACATCTGTGAGAGCTGAAGAGCTATTAAAATGTTAGCTAAAAACTAGATGCCTTTGAAAATAAGTGTCTATGAAAGATTCTGAGCATTGGATGGAGAGACTTTATACCCAGCAAAGAGATCCGACAAATTACCAACTACCAACTTATCTCCACTAGTATCAGAACCAAGTGTTGGACATATTTGAGTTGTGTACTCTGGATGCCAACACACAGACACCCACATGAAGCTGTCAAGTGGAAACCAACTGGTGTGAAGACAGAGAGCATCGAAGAGAGATCTTAGGAAGGACCCTTTGCAGGTAGGTAGGACAGAACAGTTGATCTCAATACCACAGAGCAGATTGAAGCAGTAGCTAATGACAGATAGGGATGGAGGAGACTGGTTTCCACCTTCTGTGCCAACATTGGCATAAGAAGGATGTAATAGTAATAATAATAATTAATTTCCTTTATCCACCAAATTTCTAACATCATCAAAAATGATATCAAGTTAGTTTGACAAGATCTGTTTTCCAGCTGACCCATGTTGATTGGCATTATATTGCCCTCTTTGGATACATCTACACAGCAAATATAAAAGCCCACATCAGCAAGTATGAGTCCAGAACAGCTGACTTGGGCTCATGGTAGAGGACTAGAAATAACCATGTAGATGTTCAGGCATGGGCTTGCTGTATTTCAGAGCCCAGGGTCCAGCCCAAATATCTACATGGCTATTTTGAGCCCCATACCATGGGCCCTATGAGCATGAGTCAGTTGACCCAAGCTCTGAGACTTGCTGCCAAAGTGGCTGGAGTTGCTATGTAGATGTACCATTTGAGTCCTGTATCAGCAGTTTCATTATTTTTCCTAGGATTGATGTCAGGCTGACAGGCCTATAATTACCCAGGTTATCCCGTTTAGCCTTTTAAAATATTGGCATAACATTAGCTTCTTTCCAGTCCTCTGGAACTTCCCCAGTGTTGCAAGAATGATTGAAAATCAACATTATCTGTCTGAAAGCACCTTGGCCAGCTCTTAGATACAAGTTACCTGAACCTGCTGATTTAAAAATGTCTAACTTCAGTGCTTTCTGTTTAATATTTTTCTCTGTCACAGTTAGAATGTAAAGTATTTAATTATCGTATATGATGAATATATCCTCTGGCTTTTTCCCAAATAAAGAACAGAAATATTTATTGGACACCTCTGCCTTTTCTGCACTATGGGATCATTTTACCATTTCTGTCTAGTAATTGACCAATACAATTTTTAGTGTTCCTTGTGTACTCAAAATCTCCTTATTATCTTTAACTTTGCTGGCCACTCTGCTCTCCTTATGTCCTTTTGCTTTCTTTATCAAATTTCTACAGTGTCTTGCTTCTAATTTATATTCATTGCTATCAACTTCCCTTTCCCCAACCCAATATTTTAAAATTATTTTTATTGCTACTTTCACTTTCCCTCAAAGCTGTTTGTTTGTTTTTTAGATCAGAGTAGCCTTCTCTCTCAGTTGTGTCTTTCAAGGGATCTAATATAATGTTCTTGAACAATTCCTGATTATTATTCACATGTTTTTGTTTAAATTCTTTCTACTGGCTGATCTGGCTCATAGCTATTTTCAGCTTTGTGAAATTGGCCCGTTTAAAGCACCAAGAATATTTATTACTGGTTTGGACTCTATTCTGTTTGCACATAACAAATGTAATCAAGTTCTGATCATTTGCATCTAAGGAACCAGTAACTTTTAGTTTTGTGGTCAGTTCCTCTTTATCTGTCAAGTACTAGTACTGGTTACAGAAGAACTCCAGCATATGTTGCTCAGTTTGAAGGTGTCAGAGGTAGTGAAAGGCTTTCAAAGGGTTAATCTGGAAAGTTATACTACATCCAGAAGCAGTCGGTGTTGACTATCTGAACCACTTCCATTGTTATTTGGGATAAAACACCTTATATTAACTTCTATAAGTACCTACCATCATATGAGGCTATCAGCATTGTATCATGATGAATGGAACTGGAGTCAGAGGGCCTGTGACAGAGTGTTAGAGCAGGACCATGATCACTGACATTACTCCAGCATGAAGAAGGCTGTAGGCCCAGCTGGTGGCACTTTCTGTTAGGGGATTATGAGCACCTGGGTGGCAATTGTTGAAGTAATGATGTAATTGGGAGGCTATAAATAGGAGGAACAGGAAGCAAGGTAGGGAGCTCAGAAGGTAAGTAGTGTGGAGGAAGGAGGATGTGCAAAGCTGCTATTACAAGAGGCTTATGTTACATTGTGTGTGGAAGTGCAGAGGAGTAGAAGATACACATGGTGAAAGAACAGCCTGGGTGTGTTTATGACCCAGAAAAGGTGACAGAAATGGGTCAGATAGAGTGGCATGTTGGATAGGTGAGAGAGTGAGTGCCCTGTGACCAGGCCGATGTTCCCTAGAGGCACAGGCACCTGCTTCCTCCTTGCCCTAGGGGTGCTCAACCCCTGCTCTACCCCAGGACCTTCCCCCAAGGCCCCACCCTGCTTCTTCCTTCCCAGTTCTGCCCCCTCCTCTGAGTGTCCTGTCTCTGCTCCTCCCCCTCCCCTCAGCATCTCCCCCCCGCCCGCCCCAGCTGTGGAACAGCTGATCATGGGAGGTGCTGGGAGGAGTTGATCAGTGGGAGGCACTGGTGGGGGGGAGCTGGCTGTCAGTGTGTGTTAAGCACCCACTAATTTTTCTGTGGATACTCCAGCCCAGGGCACCCATGAAGTTGGTGCCTATGTGTAGAGGGACTGTTGTTAATGGGTCCCCAGTGGAACAAGGGATGTGAGGAGTTAGGCTGGAAGCAGCTAAGCCACATGGACAGAGAAGTTCACTTTTCAATTTAACCTGCATTCAGCATCCTTCTTTTTCAGAATGGAACATGGGGGCAGCATCTGAGCTTTGAATCCTCTGATGCTCAACAGTTCTAAGCCATGGAACTCAGTCTGAACCCCTCCTGAGCTCTGGATTTTGTAGACTCAAATCTAGCCCAGTGATATAGACCCAGAGGAAGGACTGTGAGCTGTACACAGACCTGGCCATGCAGGAGGATGAGAACTGCAAGAAAGTAAAACTCCTATTTTATTGGGGAGCAAAGCGGAAAGATCTGCACTACTATGAAGCTCAACACTGCCTCAAGTCTCCCAGCAGTCCTAGGAGCCCTGGGGACCTATTGCTCCCTGAAGCAGAACAAAACTATGGTGTGACAGAGGTTTTTCACTGGAGACTCATCCAGAGCAACCGGAGACATTTATGATCCAGTAGAGACAACACCCAGCAAAAGCCTGCAGAGATCCTTGCAGACTGGAGAGACCGAGAACCATCTGGAGGCCAACGCTACAGGGAGAAAGATTTCACAGAGAGTTTACCAGACTCCGACAGAGGTAGGTCACTTCCAGCATGGTCTCCTGTTGACAAGATCAAACTCTCTCAAAGCTGATTCTCTAGTAAAGACTGAGACTCCCACTTGCTATGTGCTAGCAACCTGTAGGGGAGCTTTGAGTGTCAATTATTTATTTTTAATGTTTATGTTAAAATGTTTGTAAAATCAATGGAACTGGAGTCAGAAGGCTCATGTTTGCTGGAGAGACTTACGGATAGGACACCACCAGAACAGGGAGTTAAGCTGGAAGCAACTCCGCTAGATGGACAGAGTCATGCACAGGGTTTAATACAGTTCCACTTCTTCAACGCCATTTGGCATCTGTCTCATTGCTAATGTAACTAGCACTGGTGACTAGAGTCTTTAATGTCAATAGAACAGGGAGGCTTTCTTAATTAGGGGCCTGGGCTGAATTTGATCATCTGAGGCTTTCACCTGTAGGTTAGAACCCATTACCAGTGTGAGAACTTACAACTTCTGCCATTATAGCCCACCACTATGGACTGTTACTATACAGCAGTGAAATGGGTTTTTTATACTACTATGCACATCCCATCCATCTTCTAGTAATATATACGCCCTACTTTTGAAATAAAACATGAGAAGAGTTATTGCTTTTTTCTTCCACTCCAGCATCTGTGTTTTGGTAGCATGTACAGGGGTGTTTGGATTACAGCATACTGCATATATGGGGCACGTCTAGAAGCACTTTTTTGCAGTGATGTGTCCATGCATCAGCAAACTACCTGCTTGTGCTACCACCAGTTTATAGATTCCAAGGCCAGAAGATACCATTGTGATCATCTAGAATCATAGAATACCGGGGTTGGAAGGGACCTCAGGAGGTCATCTAGTCCAACCCCCTGCTCAAAGCTAAGTTTTGCCCCAGATCCCTAAACGGCCTCCAAGGATTGAACTCGCAACCCTGGGTTTAGCAGGCCAATGCTCAAACCACTGAGCTATCCTTCCCCCGTAGTCTAGCCTGGCTATAACCGACAGCACCATGGGAGACTGCTTTATCATTGCTTTCTTTTTTTCTCTTCTATTTCCCCTTATGTTCTCTTCATTTATTCATTGGAAAGTGTTTGTTAAAGGGTCTCCAAGAGAAGCCAAAAGAATGAGCAAGAGTGGAAGAGAGCTAAATATCACTACAAGGTTTTATAAAATTTCAGAAATAGCTCTAGTTTCCTGGGTGCTTGCAGTGAGCCACAGGCCCTGCCTGCAATGTTACATACATAGGGAAAGCAGGATTACAGTATAATGTATCATCTAAATTGGAACACTGTCTGAAGCGCAGTATAGCTGATCTATAATTTACATTCTTATTTTGACAGGCTGGCTTTCAGTTTTCAGTGGGTGTGTGAGGAAGTAACCGTGCACAAAACTTACATTGCTAATACCATTGCCATATAAAACAAATGTTTGAATAGGAGGTTTGATATGATTCAGTCCTCTTGCTAATCAATGTCCTACAATAATATTTTATGAATATATTAAAGATAAGACAAACCCTATTTCCCCACCATGGACATAAAAAGCTCCAAGTGCCGTGGAACCAATGCAATTCCACTGTGGTAGATGCAAGAAACCTGCACAGAGGGCTTTTGGTCCTGTGTGCTGCTAAGTATTGCTTTGAAAGGACTCCTTCACTGTTGCAGAGGGGATCAGGTGAGGTTCCCAGATCCTTGTCAAGGTGAAAGGTGGGTGCAGCAGATGCAGGGGTTAAGGAGTCCTGAGCTGTAGTATATTCCTAGTAGCAAAGTGACTCATGATCAGCATCCCTGGCTGATGGAAGATTTTCTTCCTATCCATCCCTACAGACTTTCTGAATCACATCTACAGCAGTTGTTTCACTCCTGTGGTTATGCATCTGATCTCTAAATATTGACTTGCCCATAATTTTTTTAATAGCTCACCCATTAAGTCTTTCAAGTTGTTGAAAATTGTTACTTCAGTAGCAACATTTCATTCAGCTGTTGCCATAAGCTGAGGATTCCTAGACAATTAATGTGATTTCTAACACAATGTTCAGTGATAGTTTCCATGTTTCTAGCATTGAACAGCCCGTGAAATGATCAAGATACTGTAGTTTTGACATTTTTAAACTCCATCTCTCAGACTGGAGACTTCAGGTCACAATAAGCATTTGTTTGCAAGTTAGTCGACAACTAAATACACAAGACCTTCCCTTCCCACCCCCACTTTAGGATCCTGGACAAGCCTGTGGTACTTTCATTGACTTGAGAAAATACAAAGCATTTTTAGATTGAAATGTAGAGAATGTATTTTTTTATTTGTATCTATTTTGAAGTTCACATATCTGATACTGCAGCAGGTGGCTTTTTACACTTGGAGAAGATGTTAGAGCTATAAGTTCAGGATCTTAAAATAAATTGTTTATTACAGGAACCCTTTCAGTTAACTTTAGAAATGGAGTGGTTTGAGGAAGTGAACACCACTTTTTGGTCTGTCTCAAACAGACATTTCTAAAAGACTTCTGTCACCTAGTCCTCCATGCTGATCCCAGCTGACATTTACTTGCTATGTTGCCTTCTGTTCCTCAGTGTGCCCATCTGTAAGGTGTGGATAAGAATATCATAGAGGACAGTTGTCAGAATCGGTGTTTTTGCAGTGCTATGAAGCTGAAAGAATATTGCTTTTTCTTTATAGATGTAAGAAATCATTACCATTGAAAAGATGTACATAAATTAAACTAAAGAGCTTTTAATATCCTGCTGCAAGAATGATGCAACAGTCAGTAAGTGCTTGTCTACATGGTGGGATAATACAGACTATGGGGATGCGATTTCTAAAGTGCACTAATATGCTGCAAACTAATTGATCCATGTGGATCCTGCTGGTGTTCACTGAAGTTTATCTGCTGAGTACAGAATCTTTAGTGTGCACCAGCAGAGTCTAAATGGAGCAGTTAATACACAGAATGTCAGTTCACTTTATGGAGACAGTGAGATTTCTAATCTGCATTACCCCACCATGTGGATAAGTCCTAGGAGTCTAGTTGAATGGCAGAGTATAACTCTGCTCCCTGAAGCTTGCCAACATGATGCTGGCTGACTTCCGGAATATGGAGCCCCCAAGTATGATGTAATGCCACTTGTGGAGAGTTCAGCCCCAGCAAATGACACTGTAGGATACAGCAAAAGATTGATCTTGGCAGTAAATGGGTACCAGCTACTGTATAGCTCTATGTTGTAGCTACAACTTCAACTGAATGTGGAAGCCAATAGAGACAAGCATGTAACAAGGGTTGTGTAGTGTAAAGGCTCATCCTATTAAAGAGATAAATCATTATATTTTGCAGTAGTTAAAGTTCTTGAGACCTTTTCAGTGGGTAGCCTGTAAGCAAGTAGAACTCCCAATCTGCTTTGAAATACTCGACACACTAGAGTCCAAACTCTCTCACTTCCTGGGGTTTGGCTCTATTAAAACCGAAATTAACAGCAATTAAAATCAGCTCAGTTACTTCAATGGCTCCTACCTCAGGACTGCTCAGCCCACATCCTAGATCAGGGATCGACAACCTTTAGCACGTGGCCCATCAGGATAAGCCACTGGCGGGCCAGGATGGTTTGTTTACCTTCAGCGTCTGCAGGTTCGGCCGATTGCAGCTCCCACTGGCCACGGTTTGCCGTTCCAGGCCAATGGGGGCTGTGGGAAGTGGTGGCCAGCCCATCCCTCAGCCCCTGCCGCCCCCATTGGCCTGGAATGGCGAACCATGGCCAGTGGGAGCTGCGATTGGCCAAACCTGCAGATGCTGCAGGTAAACAAACTGGCCCAGCCCGCTAGTGGCTTTCCCTGACAGTCCACATGCCAAAGGCTGCAGATTCCTGTCCTAGATCATCACTCTAGAAGCAGGATATGGGGGAGAACAGAATGCTTCTCTAAGTCATTAGAGCCAATTACTTTTTCCCAAAGAGGTGGGGTGTTCCAGGCGTAAGTCACTGATTAGTGTCTGTTACTGGTCCCCGTCTGTGCTGATTCACAGGGGATAGGAGTTGTTACAGACCCCAGCTTTAGAGCTTTGGCTCAAGCTGGGGCAGCTCATAATTTTAAAGTTATGGAGTTCTGGTTCAATCCCCAGTGTGTTAATCAAGATGGTGGCCATCACACAGGCAAACACTTCCAGCTTGTTACATAGCCATAGTGAAAACAAATCACAGTAATTTTACCTTCAGATCACAATGGCTTGGAACAAGATCTACCTCAGAGCTACTTCAGGCACTATATACCACCACCTCACCTGAGAACTCATGTTTTGTATCATCATCTTGGCCAAAGAAAGCTTGGTCAGAGGGTGGTTATACATCAGCAGTAGAAGTCATATTCTACAACAGTGATTTTCAATCTTTTTTTCATTTGCAGATCCCTAAAAAATTTTGAATGGAGGTGAGGACTCTTTTGGAAAACTTAGACATACTCTGTGGGTCCCCCAGGGGTCTGCAGAACACAGGTTGAAAACCACTGTTCTACAGTCCAAATTATTGGGCTCACTACAGGTATTAAACTTTTCTCAGTTATGGCTTTTGATATAAAGAGGTCAGACCAAATGATCTCATGGTCCCTTCTGGCCTTAAACGGAGTCTCTGAATTCTCAGTCCAAGTTCATTCACCTGATATTTTCCTTGTCCATCAGTATCATTGCCACAACATCTGAGCCAAGTCTACATCAATTTGCTCCTTTGTCAAACACTGAGCCCTGGTCTACATTAGGACTTTAGGTCGAATTTAGCAGCGTTAAATTGATGTAAAGCTGCACCCGTCCACACGATGAAGCCCTTTATTTAGACTTAAAGGGCTCTTAAAATAGATTTCCTTAGTCCACCCCGACAAGTGGATTAGCGCTTAAATCGGCCTTGCCGGGTTGAATGTGGGGTACTGTGGACACAATTCGACGGTATTGGCCTCCGGGAGCTATCCTAGAGTGCTCCATTGTGACTGCTCTGGACAGCACTCTCAACTCAGATGCACGATTGTTTGCCATTGCTCTGACGCAGGGAGGGGCGACTGACGACATGGCTTACAGGGAGTTAAAATCAACAAAGGGGGTGGCTTTACATCAAGGAGTATTTCAGGCAGGACTTCACGGAGGGTTCCAGTAAGAAATGGTGCACCTAAGTTATTGTTCTTATTGGAACAAGGAGGTTAGTCTGGCCTCTGATTGATACATGGCTAGATTTACCTCACTGCACCTTCTCTGTGAGTGATTGCAGTGTGACCTAGAGGAATGAGTCCCCTAGGTGGGGGTGGGGTTTGCAAATGAGTACAAAACAAATCTGACCTATTTCTTGTTTTGATACACTCCATCTATCTTTTACATCTTTGGCTGGCAGCAGACGGTGCAGAAGGACTGCATGCCATCCACATCTCATGGCTGCTCGGCAGAAGATGGTACAATAGGACTGCTAGCAATCCATATCACCTGCCTGCTCACCATAAGATGGTTCAATAGGACTGACTGCAGGACTAAAGAGAATGACCTGATCAAGTCACTCCAAATTTAGTCCCTGCGCCCATGTCTGCCCAGGCGCTCCTGATCAATCTCACACAGGCGACCAGGAGCACCTCGGACATGACGATGACGGCTACCAGTCCTATTGCACCGTCTGCTGCCACAAGGCAATGGGTTGCTGCTGCTGTGTAGCAATGCAATACCGCGTCTGCCAGCACCCAGGAGACATACGGTGACAGTGAGCTGAGCGGGCTCCCTGCTTGCCGTGGTATGGCGTCTGCACAGGTAACTCAAGAAAAAAGGCGCGAAACAATTGTCTGCCCTTGCTTACACGAAGGGAACGGGGCTAAAACATTGTCGCGTGTGGTTCTGGGTACATATCATCAGGCCTCCATCAGGCATTGGGATCTCAACCCAGAATTCCAATGGGCAGCGGAGACTGCAGAAACTGTGGGATAGCTACCCACAGTGCAATGCTCCAGAAGTCGACTCTAGCCTCGGTACTGTAGAAGCACTCCGCCGAGTTAATGCACTTAGAGCATTTTCTGTGAGGACACACACACTCGAATATATAAAACTGATTTCTAAACAGACTTCTATAAATTCGACCTAATTTCGTAGTGTAGACATACCCTGAAATAGCCAAAAGACTGCATTATTTGTAGGAGTTCAATCTCCATAACCCCTTTGTGGAGTTGAATAAGTACATCAGCCCCCAAATTCTGTTTCCTTGCTAATTCAAGTGAATAATATTGAACGACATACTGTGGCTGTGACAAATGTGGGTCTCCTAGGAAGTCTTTTGCATGAGGTACTTGGTTAGAAACTGGTTTTAATTTTATCAAATTTTATGGCTCTTGCCAACACCTTAAAAAGATTACGCCTTCAATTAAGAGCTCAACATGTTAGAGAACTAAAAAGAAAGCAAATTATTATAAAGAATAATACAGATGTGATAGGCAATTGGAGTGGGTCACATCAGCCTTTGGAGGTTAATTAGAAAAAAATCTGAAAGGTTTAACAGTAAGCAACCCCTTAAGTGTCCATGTAGATGACTTTTAAGCAATCAGAACTAAATGTCAACTTAAAAAAAAATGAAAAATGAATGCTTGGAAGTAGGAACAGCTATTCCTCCACCTACCCCCTCAGCTGCTGTTTTATAAATGAAGCCTCATTCATTATCTAAAACATTTTTGTCCTTACCAAAATTAGACAGTAAGAGGGTAAAGGTGTTTCAAGATACCTAACTGAACTTAAATATTATGGTCTAGATTCTGATAAGCAGGATTCTGATACTTACATTGAATAGTTGGTTATAATTATCAGTGGAGCTGGTACACTATAATTAAGGTTAACTAATGCTTTTCATTGTAAGACCATTTTCAGTTGCTTATAGTATTGCAGAACTTGATCATTTGGGATGAAGTTTTTCCTCCCATATGTCTGCTTCGAGCTGAACTTATTCATAATTATTATGAAAGTTTCAGCTAAAATGGCTCAACCATTTCTGAGAATGAGATTATGAAAAATACATTTGTTTTGTCCATGTGTTTTTTTTTTAAAAAAAACACAACATGCTTACAACCATATAATTGAGACACTAATTCCCCCGTGTTTGGAACAAGGGCTTGAAATTTGACTGGGGGAAGAGGTATTGCTCTGATGTTGGGTATGCCTTTTTAACGGGAATGGCCAAATTTGGCAACATTTGCCAAGTTATGAGCCTCTGAAAAAATCTCTCATGCTCAACGGAGATTTGTTAGTTTTAGTAGCTGAGTTCATGGAAGGTTCTGTCTGCAGTAAACCTGTTCCAGCCCAGGGATGACTTTCCCTGCAATTATTCCTCCTGGTAGCTGGGACCACTGTGGTGCCAGTTACAGGAACTGAGAGCAAGGAAGATGTCTACTATGCTCTCTGTGGCACTGAGGCAGAGTGGAGGAGGAAGCTGTGTGACTCAAATGCAGAGGGGGCCAAGAGCCAGTGTTTGGCACAATGGGGATGCATAGGAGTAAAGATGGGGTACTAGTTGTAGGAGGGGATAAGAGAAGGAGCAAGGGGATGGGGTTTGATAAAAGTACAGGGGGACAGGTTGGAGCCACAAGTCTCATCACTAGAGTACTCCCCTCTAGAACCTGACACTGAACCAGAGTCCCATCTTGACATTCCTCTGCTGTTAGCAAATAGGTGTGATACCTGCTGACACAGTGTCTCTCTCATCACCCTTTAGTGGCTGGCCACGTTGAAGATAACTACTGCTACCAGTTACTCGATTAACCCAAGTGGTAGAGATCTGTGCTATGCATCTAAAAGTCCAGCCTCTGCTGATGAGCCAAGTTGGGGTTAGTATGGATCACCAGGATAGAACAATTTCTAAATTTATCTTTTTAAATTAGGAATTTACATCCAAAAAGAGCTATGTTAAAAACATCAAGGTTGCAAAGTCAAGCACTCAGAAATTAGGAAATACCAGATGTAAGATTGCCTGTGCCACTTTAATTTGCCCCCCTATCCAGGCTGGCTTGACCTTGGGCTGGAGAGCATGGAGCTAAGCCAATCTTGATGAGATAAGACCACCTGAAAGGAATTGGGGATTCCAGTAGAAAGGCAGCAGGAAGCTTCAGAAAGGGAGTGGATAGTTTAGAGAAATATCTGTGATTGTCAGAGGCAGGAGGCCATGTAGTGAGCTAGGGAGGCCCAGTACAGGAGACTAGTTAGAGCTGGAACTGAGGAGAGACTTTGTTTTGAGACTGAGTTCTGCTCTGTTGTTGCCTTAATGAAAATTTAATTAAAGGACTTCAGGCTGAGAAGATGACTGGAAAATTTTGTTCTTAAAGTGGCCCTAGTGAAATGGAAATAGGGGGATAATACTACTGTTCTTACAGGGGGACTGTGAAGACAAGGTCATTAATGTTTGTGAAACATTCAAATACATGGAGAGAAGCACCAGGAGGAAATGAATAGTATTATACTCTGTTCGGATTGTGTTACATGATACCTGGGACACATGCTGAATGAGGAACATTGAAAAGAAATAGCGACTACCCATTCACTGAATGAAGCAGAAGTGCTGTGGAAAAAAAACAGCATGTGACCTTGTAATTAAAGGCTATATCAGGGGTTCTCAACCTTTTTCTTTCTGAGGGGAATAATAACTTCCTTTGATCTGCTGGCAATGCTCCTACTAATGCAGCCCAATATTCCATTAGCCACCTTGGCAACAAGGGCACACTGACTCATATCCAGCTTCTCCTCCACTGTAATCCCCAAGTCCTTTTATGCAGAACTGCTGATTAGCCAGTCAGTCCCCAACCTCTAGAAGTGCATGGGATTCTTCCATATTAAGTGCAGGACTCTGCACTTGTCCTTGTTGAACCTCATCAGATTTCTTTTGGCCCAATCCTCCAATGTTTCTAGGTCACTCTGGACCCTATACCCTCCAGCATATCTACCTCTCCCTGCAGCTTAGTGTCATCCGTGAACTTGCTGAGGGTGCAATCCATCCCATCATCCAGATCATTAATGAAGATGTTGAACAAAACCGACCTCAGGACCGACCCCTGGGGCACTCCACTTGATACCAGCTGCCAACTAGACATGGAGCTGTTGATCACTACCCATTGAGCCCAACAATCTAGCCAGCTTCTATTCACTGTATAGTTCATTCATCCAATCCATACTACTTTAACTTGTTGGCAAGAATACTGTGGGGGACTGTATCAAAAGCTTTGCTAAAGTCAAAGTATATCCTGTCCACCGCTTTCCACAGAGCCAGTTGTCTCATCATAGAAGGCAATCAGGTTGGTTTGCCCTTGGTGAATCCATGTTGACTGTTCCCGATCACCTTCCTCTCCTCCAAGTGCTTCAAAATGGATTCCTTAAGGACCTGCTCCATGATTTTTCCAGGGACTGAGGTGAGGCTGACTGGTCTGTAGTTACCAGGATTCTCCTTCTTCCCTTTTTTAAAGATGGGGACTATATTTGCCTTTTTCCAATCATCTGGGACCTCCTCCAATCGCCATGAATTTTCAAAGGTAATTGTCAACGACTCTGCAATCACATCAGCCAACTCCTTCAGCACCCTCGGATGCATTAGATATGGCCCCATGGACTTGTGCATGTCCAGCTTTTCTAAATAGTCCTTAACCTGTTCTTTCACCACTGAGGGCTGCTTACCTCCTCCCCATGCTGTGCTGCCCAGAGCAGCAGTCTGGAAGCTGATCTTGTCTCTGAAGACAGAGGCAAAAAAAGCATTGAGTACTTCAGCTTTTTCCACATCATCTGTCACTAGGTCGCCTCCCCCATTCAGTAAGGGTCCCGTACTTTCCCTGACCACCTTCTTGTTGCTAACATACCTGTAAGAATATAAGAATGGCCATACTGGGTCAGACCAAAGGTCCATCCAGCCCAGTATCCTGTCTACTGACAGTGGCCAATCCCAGGTGCCTCAGAGGGCATGAACCTAACAGGTAATGATCTTGTGTTCTCTCTCCTGCCATCCATCTTCACTCTCTGACAAACCGAGGCTAGGGACACCATTCCTTACCCATCCTGGCTAATAGCCATTAATGGACTTAACCTTCATGAATTTATCCAGTTCTCTTTTAAACCCTGTTATAGTCCTAGCCTTCACAGGTTAGGAGTTCCACAGGCTGACTGTGTGCTGAGTGAAGAACTTCCTTCTATTTGTTTAAAACCTGCTACCCATTAATTTCACTTGGTGGCCCCTAGTTCTTATATTATGGGAACAAGTAAATAACTTTTCCTTATTCACTTTCTCCACACCCCTCAAGATTTTTATATATGTCTATTGTATCCCCTCCTCTTTCCAAGCTGAAAAATCCTAGCCTCTTTAATGTCTCCTCATATGGGACCTGTTCCAAACATAATCATTTTAGTTGCCCTTTTCTGAACCTTTTCTAATGCCAGTCTAAAACCCTTCTTAAAAACCCTGTAGAAACTCTTCTTGCTACCCTTCACATCCCTTGCTTGCTGCAATGCCAGTTGTGCCTTGGCCTTCCTGATTACACCCCTGCATGCTCTAGCAATATTTTTATACTCCCTAGTCATCTGTCCAAGTTTCCACTTCTTGTAAACTTCCTTTTTGTGCTTAAGTTCACCAACGATCTCTCTGTTAAGCCAAGCTGGTCACCTGCCATATTTGCTATCTTTCAGCACATCAGAATGATTTGTTCCTGTGCTCTCAATAAGACTTCTTTAAAATAAAGCCAGCTCTCCTGGTCTCTTTCCCCCGCCCATATTAGCCTGCCAGGGGATCCTGCCCATCAGCTCCTTGAGGGAGTCAGTCTGCTTTTCTGAAGTCCAGGGTCCATATTCTGCTGCTATCCTTTCTGCCTTTTGTCAGGATCCTGAACTTGTCCATCTCATGGTCACTGATGCCCAGGTTGCCACCCACTTCTACTTCCCCTACCAATTCTTCCCTGTTTTTGAGCAGCAGGTCAAGAGAAGCATGGCCCCTAGTTGGTTCCTCCAGCACTTGTACCAGGAAGTTTGTCCCCAACACACCCTTAAAAACTTCCTGGATTGTCTGTGCACTGCTGTATTGCTCTCCCAGCAGATGTCAGGATGATTGAAGTCCCCCATGAGAACCAGGGTCTGTGATCTGGAAACTTCTGTTAGCTGTCTGAAGAAAACCACGTCTACCTCATCCTCCTGTTCTGGTGGTCTATAGCAGATGCCCACTAGAGTAGATGCGCACCATGACATCATCCTTGTTGCTCTTGCCTCTAAACTTTAACCCAAAGACTCTCAACAGGCTTTTCTCCTGTTTCATACTGGAGCTCTGAGCAATCATACTGCTCTTCAACATACAATGCAGCTCCTCCACCTTTTCTGCCCTGCCTGTCCTTCCTGAACAGTTTATACCCATCCATGACAGTGCTCCAGTCATGTGAGTTACCCCAACAAGTCTGTTCTAATCACATGATATTCCTTGACTGTGCCAGGACTTCTAATTCTTCCTGCTTGTTTCCCAGGCTTCTTGCATTCATGTGGAGGCACCTAAGATAACTAGCTGATTGCCTTACTTTCTCAGTATGAATCAGGAGGCCTCCTCTGTTGCACCCTCCTTGTTTCCTCCCAGTATCCCACTTACCTCAGGGCTTAGGTCTCCATCCCCTCAGAGAATCTAGTTTAAAGCCCTCCTCAGTAGGTTAGCAAGCCTGCCTGCGAAGATACTCTTCCTTCTCTTCACTTAGGGGGATCCCATCTCTTCCAAGCTCTTCTCTACTACTCAAGGAAGAGATCTTGGAGTCACCCAGGCTAGTTCTCTGAAAACATCTGCTCAATGTGCAGCGGCAGTCAAGAAAGCGAACAATGTTAGGAACCATTGGAAAAGGGATAGATAATAAGACAGAAAATATAATTCCACTATAAAACTCTGTGGTACTCCCATACCTTGAGTACTGTGTGCAGTTCTGGTCACTTCATCTTACATTTTTTTTATTTGAATTGGAAAAAGTATAGAGACAGGAAACAAAATTATTAAAGGTATGGAACAGCTTTCATATAAAGAGAGATTAACAGTCTGTCTTTTTTAATCTGAGGAAAGAGACAACTGAGGGGAGATATGATAGAGGTGTATTAAAATCATGAATCATGTGGAGAAAGTGAATAAGGAAGTGTTTACCCCATCACATACCACAAGAACCAGGGGGCCCTCAATGAAACTAATAGGCAGAAGGTTTAAACCTAACAAAAGCAAGTACTACTTCACAAAATGCAGAGTCAACCACCTGGGGAACTCATTGCCAAGGGATGTTGTGAAGGCCAAAAGTATAACTGTTCAAAAAATTAAATAAGTTCATGGAGGATAGGTCTATCAGTGGCCATTGGCTAAGGTGGTCAGGGATGGAACCCCCTTCTATGGGTGTCTCTAACCTGACTGCTAAAGCTGGGACTGGATGACAGGGGATGGATCACATGATAAATTGCCAGCGGGAGCAGGTTTCTATAATTTTTGGTGGTGCCCTGAACAGGTCCAAGTCCTGCCTGACCCACACCTGCCTAAGGTTCTGGGAGGGGGTTTGAGTGCTGGGTGCAGGCTTGGGGTTGGGGTGCAGGAGGGGGTGCAGGCTCTGGGAGGGAATTTGGGTGCAGGAGGGGGTGGAGGTTCTGGGAGATTGTTGGGTGTGAGCTCTGGGTTGGGGTTCAGGAGGGGCATTGGGGTGCTAGGTGCAGGAAGGGGGCTGGGTGTGGGCTCTGGGCTGGGACACAGTTGGTGTGGGGGAGGGGGTACAGGGCATGGGGCTGGGCCAGGGATGAGGAGTTTGGGGTGCAGCAGGCAGGCTGCCCTGGGGCTGGGGACCAGAGAGGAGGAATCCCTCCATCCCTCTCCCCGGCAGCAGCAGTGAGCTTTGGGAGAGAGGGGGCCCCCTCCCTGGCACGACACTCACCCAAGCCCCCTAGGCTGCTGCTCAAGAGGTCCAGCTGGGATAAGCCCCCTGCCCCCCTTGGAGTCTACTCAGAGTTGCCTGCTGGGGGTGGGGGACTGCCATGCACCTCCTCCCTCCTCAGGCACAGCAGCCACCTCAGCCTACCCCCAGCGCGCCGCTCCATTGTAGCCAGCAGCAGCAGCAATAGCCAGCGAGGGAGCACAGTGCAGAGCTGCAGGGGGCAGCTGTCCAGGGCAGTCAGGGACGCTCGGGTGAGGTGCTTGGGGGTAGCAGGTGGGGACGGGGAACGCTCCAGGGGAGGCGAGCGGCAGCAGGTTCATAGATATTTAGGTCAGAAGGAACCATTATGATCATCTAGTCTGACCTCCTACACAACGCAGGCCAAAGAACCTCACCCACCCACTCCTACAAAAAACCTCACCCCTATATCTGTGCTATTGAAGTCCTCAAATCGTAGTTTAAAGACTTCAAGGAGCAGAGAATCCTCCAGCAAGTGACCCGTGCCCCATGCTACAGAGGAAGGCGAAAAACCTCCAGGGCCTCTTCCAATCTGCCCTGAAGAAAAATTCCTTCCCGACCCCAAATATGGTGATCAGCTAAACCCTGAGCATATGGGCAAGATTCATCAGCCAGGATACTACAAATTCTTTCCTGGGTAACTCGGATCCCACCCCATCTAATATCCCATCACAGGCCATTGGGCCTATTTACCATGAATATTTATTTACCAAAACCATCTTATCCCATCATACCATCTCCTCCATAAACTTATCGAGTTTAATCTTAAAGCCAGATAGATCTTTTGCCCGCACTGCTTCCCTTGGAAGGCTATTCCAAAACTTCACTCCTCTGATGGTTAGAAACCTTTGTGTAATTTCTAATCTAAATTTCCTGGTGGCCAGTTTATATCCATTTGTTCTTGTGTCCACATTGGTACTGAGCTTAAATAATTCCTCTCCCTCTCCGGTATTTATCCCTCTGATATATTTATAGAGAGCAATCATATCTCCCCCCAACCTGCTTTTAATTAGGCTAAACAAGCCAAGCTCCTTGACTCTTCTTTCATAAGACAAGTTTTCCATTTGTCGGATCATCCTAGTAGCCCTTCTCTGTACCTGTTCCAGTTTGAATTCATCCTTCTTAAACCTTTTGAGATCAGAACTGCACACAGTATTCCAGGTGTGGTCTCACCAGTGCCTTGTATAACGGTACTAAAACCTCCTTATCCCTACTGGAAATACCTCTTCTGATGCATCCCAAGACCGCATTAGCTTTTTTCACGGCAATATCATATTGGTGGCTCATAGTCATCCTATTACTATACTCCAGTTTACAAGGTCATCCAGATCCTCCTGTAGGATATCCCTGTCCTTCTCTAAATTGGCAATACCTCCCAGCTTTGTATCATCCGCAAACTTTATTAGCACACTCCCACTTTTTGTGCCAAGGTCAGTAATAAAAAGATTAAATAAGATTGGTCCCAAAACCGATCCTTGAGGAACTCCACTGGTAACCTCCCTCCAGCCTGACAGTTCACCTTTCAGTAGGACCCGTTGTAGTCCCCTTTAACCAATTCCTTATCCACCTTTCAATTTTCCTATTGATCCCCATCTTATCCAATTTAACTAATAATTCCCCATATGGCACAGTATCAAACGCCTCACTAAAATCTAGGTAAATTAGATCCACTGCGTTTCCTTTGTCTAAAAAATCTGCTACTTTCTCAAAGAAGGAGATCAGGTTGGTTTGGCATGATCTACCTTTTGTAAAACCATGTTGTATTTTGTTCCATTTACCATTGACTTCAATGTCCTTAACTACCTTCTCCTTCAAAATTTTTTCCAAGACCTTGCATACTACAGATGTCAAACTAACGGGCCTATAATTACCCGGATCACTCTTTTCCCTTTCTTAAAAATAGGAACTATGTTAGCAATTCTCCAATCATATGGTACAACCCCTGAGTTTACAGATTCATTAAAAATTCTTGCTAATGGGCTTGCAATTTCATGTGCCAATTCCTTTAATATTCTTGGATGAAGATTATCTGGGCCCCCTGATTTAGTCCCATTAAACTGTTTTGAGTTTCTCTTCTACCTCAAATATGGTAATGTCTACCTCCATATCCTCATTCCCATTTGTCATGCTACCATTATCCCTAAGATCCTCTTTAGTCTTATTAAAGACTGAGGCACAGTATTTGTTTAGATATTGGGCCATGCTTAGATTATCCTTGACCTCCACTCCATCCTCAGTGTTTAGTGGTCCCACTTCTTCTTTCTTTGTTTTCTTCTTATTTATATGACTATAGAACCTTTTTACTATTGGTTTTAATTCCCTTTGCAAGGTCCAACTCTATTTGACTTTTAGTCTGTCTCACTTTATCCCTACATGTTCTGACCTCAATAAGGTACCTTTCCTTGCTGATCCCTCCCTTCTTCCACTCCCTGTATGCTTTCTGCTTTTTCTTAATCACCTCTCTGAGATGCTTGCTCATCCAGCTTGGTCTACAACTCCTGCCTATGAATTTTTTCCCCTTTCTTGGGATGTAGGCTTCCCATAGCTTCTGCAGCTTTGATTTAAAATAATCCCAGGCCTCCTCTACCTTTAGATCTATAAATTCTTCAGTCCAATCCACTTCCCTAACTAATTTCCTTAATTTTTGAAAGTCAGCCCTTTTGAAATCAAAAACCCTAGTTGCAGATTTATTTTTGTTAATCCTTCCGTTCAGTTTGAACTGAATTAGCTCATGATCACTTGAGCCAAGACTATCCCCTACAACCATTTCTTCTATGAGGTCCTCACTACTCACCAAAACCAAATCTAAAATGGCATCCCCTCTAGTCGGTTCAGCAACTACTTGCTGAAGGAATCCATCAGCAATCGCATCTAGGAAAATCTGAGCCCTATTATTATTACTAGCACTCGTCCACCAGTCTATATCTGGGAAGTTAAAGTCTCCCATGATCACGCAGTTTCCATTAGTGTTTACTTTATTAAAAACATTAAAAAGGGCTCTATCCATATCCAAATTAGATCCCGGCGGTCTATAGCACACCCCAAGCACTATCCCAGGGGAGGCTCTAATAGTTTTCTTCCCCAATGTAATTTTAGCCCAGACGGACTCAGTCATACCCATTTCATTGCTTCTTATTTCTTTACATTCTACCTCATCATTGATATACAGTGCTACTCCACCATCTTTACCTTCATTTCGGTCTTTCCTAAACAGCACATACCCCTCAATACCTGTAGCCCAGTCATGACGACTATTCCACCCTGTTTCTGTTATCCCTATAGTATCTGGTTTCACTTCCTGTACCAGTAGCTCTAGTTCCTCCATTTTGTTACCTAGGCTCCTCGCATTAGTGTACAAACATCTTAATTTTTGCTGTTTGGCCTCACTCACATTCTGTACCCTATTAGGCATGGTCATTCTACAGCCAGTATAACCTATTAGACTAGTATCTAGACTGCCCTTCCTCCTACCCACCGCTGTATTCTTCGTTTTCTTTCCTCTCAATGCTAAAATCCGGCCAGGGGAGAGACCCGGCCCTGAATATTGGTGGAGCCGGGCCCCCCAGGCCCTGAATTGGCTGAACCCCAGGCACCACAGGCCCATATAACTCACCACCCCTGTGAATTGCTAAGTTCTGTTCACTCCCTCTGAAACATATTGCACCAGCCACTTTCAGAAGACAGGACACTGGGCTAGATGAACCATTGGTGTGAACCAGTATGGCCATTCTTATGTTCTTCGTGAATATGTTCAAGGAGGCTGAATTAGGGTTGCACAGGCATCCTTAATTCTGACATTTCCTAAAAATGGAAAATGTCACTTAAAAAGCATAATGTTCTTTTAATGTAGTTTTTTGGATGCAATTACTTACATTACAGTTGCATCTGGAGGCTCTAACTTTGATCAGGGCCCCATTGTACCAACACATAGTAAGATATAGTCCCTGCACCAAAGCCCTTACAATATAAATAGATCAGAAGTACAAAGAATGAGAAAGGTAAAGTGACTTGCCCAAGGTCACAGAATCAGGAACAGAGTCTGTTCTGCTGACTCCCACTACAATGGACCACCCTGTCTCTGGAAGTAATTATCTGAGGAGTAAGTTATTCACAGTGTGAGTAAGGGCATCAGAATCTGGGCCCATAGTAAGCTCCCCATCAGCTCCCCAAACCACCACAAAATTCATTCCAAAGGGTTTGAGTAAACTGTGAATGTGACATGTAAAATAATGTTCTCTAAGGAACTGAGTGAAGCTCCATTTTAGCTCTCACATTATTAACTGTAAACAGAATAGAATAGGTCACTCCATGTTCTAATGATGCTACTCAAAAGCTTCAGTAATGGAGAAATTAGTGATTTTTGATTTGGTGTTATACCAATTTTTCAGAGAAACTGGCAATATAACTTTTTGGATGCAATTGCAATGCAGAGGGAGTGAACAGAACTAGGCAATTCAGAAGGGTGGCGAGTTATATTGAAATGCTTTCTTTTGTGTTTCTTCTGTGTGGCCACAATTTCAATGGAATATGGTGCTACTCTTCATGTCCGAGCCGAAACTATTGGGTAACGTTGCTGTACACTGTTAAACAGCTGCTGAATTGCACCCCAAACAGTGATTGCATTTTAGTGGTGAGTGAAATGGTTTTGGATTTGTGTCCAACTCTATAAATCCTTGCTCATGCAAGTAGTCCTTGCTCGTGTATGGAACCCCATTACACTTCAGTGAGGCTACTTGATTGTTAGAATCATAGAATATCAGGGTTGGAAGGGACCTCAGGAGGTCATCTAGTCCAACCCCCTAGTCCAACTCCATATTTAGGGCCCTTCAGTGACCTTTGTGGGGACATCATGACGTCAAGCTTGCTAAGAAGCTGCAGATCTATACCAACTCTGTTGTATGGAAGCAAAAGGTGGGCACTGAGAGAGGTTGGAAAACACCAGATTGATGTTTTCATTTCTCATCATCTTCAAATCAGCTGCTCCATATAAAGTAGCAGGACAAGATCAGAAATGAGGATATTCAGTGCCGACCCCAGCAACTGCCTCCATCAGCATTATTTTCCTTTTGGCTGATTTCTTGGTATGCACATATTATTAGAATGGAAGATCAACAAATTCCAAAGCATGTTAACCAAGCAATGCCACTACACAACTGGCAATCAAGTGTGCACCAAAAACCTCCGTGGTGTAATAAAATTGCCAGTGATGGATATAAACTGAATATTCAGGCAGACCCCCTTGAAGGAGATCAATCCGGGTGGTGCTTGATCTGCAAGGAGGCCATATCCTTGTGGGATTTGCCATGATGATGAAGAAAAATACTTGCTGAGAAGATTGCAGATTTTACCTTAATCTCTCAAAATATTTTGAGGAACAAAGTGGTTGGAAGAGTGCAGAATTTCAAAGTGATATCCTTCAGCTCCCTTCATACTCTGTTTACATTATAAAATCCAGATTTTCTGATGTAGTCATTGCTTCCTATCCTTTAGATTCACCATCATCTCATCACCCATCTATTAATCTTCATGAGAATGTTTGTTTGTTTTTTTAAAAAGAACAAACAAGATAATTGTGAAACAGAAAACATTTTCATACCACTTCCCATGAGAAACTGTGCTCCCGGGGAGCAGTATCATCCTTTTACATAGCACTGACTTGGTCTTGCACTGTGCTTTGTTTTGTTATCCTTCCATTCTTCATGACTTTGGTGGGATTTCATGTGGACTCGGGGGACTATCTGTCCAGAACTCACTGCAGGATTAGGGCCTTACATTGTAAAATCTTCAGGTGCTTAATTTTATGCTTGCTTGTAAGAGAGCCTTACATACCTACAATGCCAGCTAAACAATAGACAACAGTAATAATAGAAAAGGGACTATCTAAAAATAAGCTGTATTTATAATGTGACATTTAACAAACAACTATTTCTACTCTGTATGTTGGAAGAATAAATATGTTCTATACACTGGAAATAATACAATTAATCACTTTAATACACTGTAGGGAGTTACTGTGTAATGACAGCTCACCTTGTTGAATGACAATACAGGGGTGTTAGCCTTTTGCCTAGCAACACTGAGGCATATGATTAGGATTACACAATAGTATACATCCTGTCTTATTGCTTAATTAGGATTTGGCAAATGTCCTTCTCAGAAGTTACTATGGCCCTTATCCTGCAAACACACTTGCATGTTTAAATAATCCCATGGATGGGAATGGGACTACTTGTAAGAGTCAAGTTGAGCATGTAAGTAAGCATTTGAAAGATCTGGGTCTGTGTGCATGTCTTAGGTTCTCTCAAAGGAACTAGGGCTGCCGAAGGAAACATGTTTGGTTAGCTAACATAGCACCTTTGCAGGTTAACACAATAAAGTTTCTAAAATTCTTAATCATTTAAGCAGTGAGATGTGGCAGATGGTTATGGAGTCAATATTTCTACAGGCAAGGGGCATAATGAGGAATGAAAAGAAGAGGATTTCTGCAAGCTCCCTTATGCAATATTCAATGCATGCATTCTCTACAGTAACTCATTACAATTACAGTAGGTACAATTATATCTACAATTATTGATAAATATTCATATAATAGCTAGATCTTTTAAAAAACCTTTCATGAATATTTATATCCACCTAAAATACAGAAAGGTGTTGGACTGACAGCATTGGAATCCAAAGCCTCTCTTCAGTCAGGGATGGGGAAGAAGTAAGAATCAGGATCGTCCAGAATTTCAGCTGCTGAGTTCAGCGTCTTCTACTGATCAACTCCCCGTGCAAGGAAAAACTTCACAGGAGGCGAATAAGTAGTGTCGTGGCTCAATGCCCCTTTGCAGTTGCTGCATGATGGGAGCTAAGCTGCATCTCTTAATCGAGGTAAAGACCTTCAAGGACAGTTGCTGTTCTTACCTCTCAAGCAGACCCCTCAAGGCACTGTGCTTTTTTGGGTTTCCCCACTGGTAGTACAGTTCATATAATACACAAACTAGCCCTCAGTGAACAGGGACAGTACAAACTCCTCCACTTTCTCTCCCAATATAAAACTTTAGCCCTAACACCATTCAATATGCCCAGCACATTACTGACCTAGAAGTAAAACCATTACCAATTCCAGGAGCCATCCAGTCCTCCTTTCCACACTCCTATTCTCCCCCCCGCCCCCACCGCACTGCTTACAGTGGATTTTGGCACCATGTCAACTATCAACCATAAGTATATTATAATTCTTTGTACTTATGTAGCACCCTTCATCCAAACAGTGGAACATGTTTTACTAAATAAAGATGGATAAAAGTTATAAACTAACTGGAACAAGGTCCCAGAGCAGGTCAGTGGCACAGATGGAAATAGAACTGTCATCTAACACCCAGTTCCCTACAAGTTCAAATGATGTACTTGGGCCTCATTCATTCCCTCTGCACTAGAGAGGATTTCACACCTAGTGAATAGCCCAACTGGGTCAGTACCACAATATTTTCCCCCAAATATACTTTTGGATTTTTGAAAGCCTATTCTTAAAGCATGTGCATGCCCCTTTTGTGTTGACTTTCTGCAGCTATTCTAGTGAATGAGTTTACAGGCAGGAATGCATATAGAAACTGTGAATTGACAGCCCAGTCCAGGAATGAGCTTCATCTGCTTTGTATTATAAAGACATGTATTCTATTCAATTAATTTTATGTGATAATTCCAGATCCTGCTTCCACCAGCACAGGAGTCTGCCCTTGCGTCTTTACCAAGCATAGGCATAAACTCCCTGTTTGAACAGCTTTACAGAAAGAAGAGAGAAGAAAAGGAAGACAGACCAGTGACTTAGGAAGATAACACACCCTACCATGTGTGTAATTTTAGCTGTGTACTAAGGAATGCTTGGTTAGGCCATCATAATATTGCCCTAGAAACCAGGAACATAAGTTCCAAAGGCATCTTTTACATACTAGCCTAGTTGATAGGGTTTATCTAGAGACTGGCCTCAAATTGAGTGGATGAGCTCCAATTCAGAGTGGTGGAAGGACTGGGTAAAGAGATTTACTTTAGTCACTCAACTGTTTGTGTGGGAAGAACTTGGACTGCCTAGTAAGCCTCTAGCAAAGGAGTGGTGCAATGTCAGGTTGCACAGTTCCACCTTTGGTACTGCCAGAAAGGAATTTATTCCCTGTGGGTGAAATTCACACCTACTCTGCACAAACAGATCCTAAGTAAACAGGCTTTGTGCCTGGAATACTGTAGGAGTTGATGGGATGGAATCCACACACAGCCCTTGAACTGTAATAGGGGCTGCAACCTCTCTGTGTTCTTATGTGGGGAGTGGGGCACGCTTGGCCACTGGATATGGATTAAGTGCGGATTCAGTAGCCATGTTGCCAGTCTTGCATGTTCAGAGCCAATGCAGAACTCACCCATTGATAGGACTCACTGCCTGAGCATCCCACTCATACCCTAATCTTGTATGGGTTCTGCTTGGGCTCCACAATGCATAGGGTCTTGCCTGGGCTCTCCACCAATGAGGACTTTTATTCAATGTGCAGGTCACCCAAGCACATGTGCTTACATTTGGCTGTACTCCCATAAGTGAGTCTAGGAATATGGTATTGTGGGACTCAATGTTCATTGTGTCTAGATGACTTCCAGATTAAATGTTTTCTATTTACAAATCAAAGGATGTTTGCTATTTCACTTTGCCAGTCCTGCAGACTTGACCTGGGACCTGAAAATCACACTGCCTTTTACTCTTTTTGAATGTCATTATCACTAAATAAAGATCTAGCAAGAAAAAGTGTTATCCACTTGAACAAACCCCATTCATTTGCCATGGCTAGAAGGGGATGAGATTGACATATGTGAACCACATTTTTTTATATTATCATCTTCATGAATTTTGATTTTAAAAGAGAAGTTCCAGTCTTTTAAGAATCACCACAGTGACTTCTATCCACCCCTGAATCTCTTTGTCTATACGTGCACTGCAAAAGATGGAGCTAAAATCTGCACTTCACAACAAGCTGAAAAGATCAAGTAATGCAGAATATATTTGGAAATATTTCTGTACACCTCAGGTTTCTCCATTAGCAAGTCAGATTAAGACATTCTCTTTTAGATAGGTGGCCAAACGGCAGGATTATTACTTTACAAACCTGATCCAAAACCCATTGAATTCAGCGGAAGTGATCTAAATGACCAAAGAAAGTTTTTGAGGCTGCAACCCTATCTCATATAGTTAATCTTACTTAAGTGAGTAAAGGTTGTAGGAGCATGTTCCATATTAGTACAATTTATAGCTATAATTGAATATTCTAGTTTCAATACTATCTCTCAAAAGATCTATAAAATCTTTACAATAATAATTTATTAAGAAAATATTTTGCCATGTAGTTAATGAGGGTTAAAGCCCAGTTCTACAAACAATATGCATATGAGTAGCTACTACTGTAAATTATGCTCGTGAGCTCCAAAGTATTATTCACTCATGTAAAATTACTTGTGTGCTAAGTATTTGCAGAATCATGGGCTTTCTTTGTCAGAAATTAAAGAGAACAAACACATTCAACCTATATACTTATCTCAACCTTAAGAGTATATGCTACGGTAAAGAAAAAGACTACTCCACACAAAACAATCAAGAGCACGAGGATTGCTGCCTGCTGCTAAAATGCAGAAATAGCTTGGTGTGCAGGCATAAATGTAGGTTTTTCTGTTATATTGTAAGCACAGACTCAGCTTGAAAGCATGCTACAGTTTATGAAGAGAGCAATATGTTTAGCTTCAATATTTACAGCAGTGGGGTGTATTACAAACTTTTTGATTAAGCAACATAGGCTATAAGAAGAGCTCAGAGGTTAACTGTCTCTAGCACATTTTTCAGTAGTTACTATGCCAACTCAAAAAATGATGTGAAAAATAAGTAACAAAAGTTTTACAGAAAATAGTTTGAAGTTAAAACAAAACAAAAAAATTGGGCAAGTTACTTAACTTTTGTCAGACAGTCTGCTTTCATGTCCTTTGTTTGTGTGTGATATATATAAGTCTTTTACTGCTGTTTTTAATATTTAGAGATCTGGGGTCCATTCCTGATTCTGCTAGCGACCTACAGCTTGACATTGGGCAAGTCACTTCACCTTTCATTTTTCCAGTGTATAGAATAAAGGTAAATATACTTATTATGAGTCGTCTTGAGATCTGAAGCGAGAAGTGCTATATAAGAATTAAGCTTTCTTATTATTGTTGACTGCCTTTGTTAATGAAGTATTCACAACAGAGGTTACTGTTTCCCTCCCTCTGTTTAAGCACCCCCATGCCAAAAAAAGTACAAAACTGCCACTCTTTATAGCCATTGCCCTATTTCCATACTTTGCTTTCTGTACTCTGTTCCAAATCATTTTAGAACATAGAATCTACAAGTAATCTTGGATGTGGCTAGTGCTACTTTAAGGGGATTTCAATAATTACTAGAATACCCCTCTGCAGTGCAGCTGTAATAGGAAGAAGTAGTTTTGTTCTGATGTTGACCTTCCAGGGTCCAAACCTGTGGTATAGCCTATATAATTCAACAGAGATTAAGCCCAGATCCACAAATCTCGAGTTTAGGTGTCTAAATCCCAGTTTTGGCTCCACTGCAATCTATAATACGCCTGTCAAACCCAGTAGGCACCTGAACTCACCCTGAATTTTCAGGGTAAAATGTCTCTAGGGGGCCACGTTTCTGCCTCTGAGCATGAGCACTGCTGCTGCCCTCTAGGTGTCTGGACATCGATCTCTTGCTTAAACCTCAGTGTGATTCACAAACTGGGGGAAGATGCCTAAGTTACATGTGGGGCCCAATCCGGTAGACGGGCTCAGTGGCCATCTACCAGATCGAATCCCATTCAAAACCCAGTGGAGAAGGTGATTTGAAACAGAGCATATCAAAGCACACTAGGGAAGCTTATTGCACAGCAGTAGGGTCCATACACATAGTGTGTAGCACATTGTAGAATTACACCCTTGCTTACCACCCAGTAAGTACTCATATAGACAGGCCCTAAAATTAATGTTAGCTCATAAATGAATTAATTAACATACATGTAAATTCTCAAAAAAGAGTAACTGCTGTAATTGTGGAGAGTATATGCTGTATTCTTCATATGCAACAAAGTGGTTAAATCCCTGATATAAACAGAAAAATTAACTCAACCTTTACTACAGACTCCTAATTGAAGCTTTCTTAATTATGCTGGCATTTATATCAATTAATCAAAAATACAAATATTTTAATATTTTTTCCCTAACCATACTATTTCAGGAATATAGTTTCCTGTTAAGATCTATAGGATGGTACAATGCCCCCCCTCAAAAAAACAACTATAGAAAAAGCTATGGTATAGCATAGCTTCATAGTTAAGGTTGCATTACAGATTTCAATTTTTAACAGGATCTTTGAAACTTTATTTTATAAAAATCTAAATTAAATGACAAAAACCAAAACATAGAATGTAAACTTTGAGTGGAATTTTAATTTTGTTAAGGTTTTTGGGGAAAGCGTATGTTCTGCTGCAGCCTTAACTGTCACTACATATTGTTTTCTAATTTTCTTTCAAATTCTGTAGACTTTCCTATATTAGGGTGCTCCCATTGCAATCAATGGGATTGTTTAAATTTACTTCAGGGGGAGTAGCAGCAGGCTTTTAGTGAAGAGGGGTCTCTGGTGGATGGATTCAGAGGAAAGGTATGCAGTTGTTGAATTAGTAACATGACACTGAAACACCAGCTGCCTTTCTTTATTCATAGCTTGAGGTAGAGTAGGAGGAAGAGAAGGAGGTGGTAAGTGGAGGACATTGGATTGTGCAATACATGTAGGAATAATGCCAACATAAAGAGGGGAAAAAATGTAAGCAGCAGCCTGCACACAGAGTACTTTACACAAGTTGGATGAATGTTCAACTGTGTCCTGCATGGGTCATGTATAACAGGAACAAGGGTGACATTTCCAGCTGTATGCTAGTGGGACGTAAATGTAGTATACAAATCCACTCAACATATGTGACAATAATTAGCACTTAACTCTTCTATAGAACTTTCAACCACACAGTTCCAAGTATTTGCTTGGAGCCCTTTCTGCATTAATTTACCTATCCCTCTGTACTTAAAATTCAGAGTACTCAGTTTGTCCTTTGATGAACTGATCCTGCCCCCCCATGAAGTCTCCAAAATTTTGGTCCTGGCAGACTGCCATGTTTCATATATTCAGTTCTGAATGGTTACTTTTAAAATCTGAATATAGAGTTGATTCTCTCTTGACACTATTTACACCATTGTAAATCTGCAACTCCATTGATTTCAGTGAATTATTCACGATTTATCGTGTGTATAAATGAGAAGAGAATCAGCCCTGTCTTTAAATATTTGAATGGGGTAAATGCCAAGTAGGGTTGGAAATTATTTAGCCTGGTAATGGGAGGTATAATTAGGCATACTTGGATGAAATTAAGGAAAAATAAGACAGCATGAAAAAAAATCCTTAACAGCAACATCTATTATACCGTGGAATAGTTGCTCAAGGATAAATGATGGAAAGCACTGGGGGATGAAGTAGATGACACAATAGGCCTTTTATCTCTAATTCCATGGGTCAGATTAAATCCTTGTGTATTACTCATAGAGGGCAGGGAAATTATGGTAAATCCATAAAAAATTGTCCAGAATTCGTCATGAGGTGGGAATAGAGCCATCATTTACACTCCCTTCAAACCTGCAGAAGTCCTTCTGTGTAATCAGAGATTTGGAGTGGTGGTTTCTCTTGGCAGATTGAAACCCAAAGAGTATCCATTTCCTGCACCACTCCCTCCAAAACCATGTAGCTTTCCTTGAATAAGATAATAGCAGTATTATGCAGAATCTATAATAAGTTCTTTCCACTCTTCCACCAAATGTGAAGGTTGGTGCAGGTTCTTTCAGGGAACCAATAGCAGTGTAACACTTGAAAGGATGACATTGCCATAGCAGACAGGGGCCCCAATAACTACCGTAGAGGCACAAGTCTTCTGTGGGTGCCCTGAGAAGTATGCAGTTTCTCTCTAGACCTCAGAATATCAACGCATTAGGCATGCAACATTTCTGCCGTAAGAGCTGAAATTTGCATTTCCTAAATCTGCCACAGATTTTTACATAAAATTTTTTCTTATTCTATTGCACTAACAAAAAAAAAAATCTTGAAAGAAGGTTATTATGGCTGCAAAGTCAAGCACTCCAAAGACAGGAAATGCCAGACGTAAGCTTGCAACCTTATTCTACTCCTTTGTGCATTATGATACAGTCTTTGATTGCATGATCATATAGTCCTTGGTGAATAATTCCATATTCAGGGCAGGATTTGGACAGCATACAACAAATAAGGCCTGGGACCACACACACTGAATAAGGAGAATAAAAAGAAATATAGAACTGTTGCCTCATTTACTAAGCACCCTTGACTGAATGAGGCAGGGATCCTCCAGGGTAAACATGGTATGTGCACAATGTAATTAAAACTATCCTAGTACAGATGCATGAAGAGGTCAGACAGAGGTTACATGGTCAAACTAAACCCCAAAATGTTGCGTGTAGTCTGAACTTCATGATTATTTCACTAGTTTTTGCAGGTGGTAAAATCCTTCTCTCAATCCCTACCTATTCCCCTCCAACAACTGAAGTGAGCACTTATTTAATCTTAATTAAAAATATGCTCATTATAACGGTCTGCAAGAAACGCTCCTGATGCCTGTCTTTCTCCCATACAGTGTTATAGTGAGGATGAAGTGAATCTAGGATAGCGTGACTAAGTGCATTGTAGCTAACATGCCAACAGTAGAACAAAGTGCATCTGATCTGGCAGACAATTATTGAGTGTAACTCAGCACAAGTAGTTTTTGTATTAAAACACTGGCATGTCATTGATTGTCAAACCATTTCTCTTTCCACCCCTCTAATATACAGAAATCCTGTTTGATATCCTGTCATGATTAGTCTCTCTAGATATCATGGTATGTCACTCAAAATGTCATAGAAAAATTGTATGATATAATTAATCCAGGATTTTTTCTAGAAGGCTTTTAAAAGGGCCTAGAAAAGTCAGCAAACTTCCCACCAAAATAGAGGGAAATGGTTGATTTTTTGGGATAACCAGGTCCAGTTTAGATGAATGTCTTCTATAAAAAATGTAGGTGCTATTATAATTCAAATAATAAATAATAGTAATAGGAAAAGATTTTTGTTTTAAATCGTGTATTCATTTTAAAAATGACCCCTGTTCCAGCTATAATGTTCTGCTTTTAATCTTGGGCCTGATTCTGCACCATGGTAGTGAATGGGAGCAGGAGCAGGTCCCTCAAATTTCCCTCTCAGAGGCAGTGTGCATCCATGTATAAGGCATTGGAGTCAGTGGTCCTGTGTTCTATTCCTGCTTCTACCATATTGGCCTTCTGGGTGACCTTGAGTAAGTCACTCCATCTGATTGTAGTTAATTTCTCCATCTGTAAAATGGAGATAAAATGCTTCTCATTAACCTCTGAATGAAAAGCCTTAGGTCAGAGCTGGGTATTATTGTTATTAAGACACGTCTATACCTTTGGGCCTAGTCTTCGGTGTTGAGTTCCTCAGTTCTCACTGAAGTCTATGGGACAAATCCTGTCCCAGTTCTCCCTGCAATGTCAGAGTATTCTTCACTTCCTCTTTTAAACAATTATTGTGGAATGTGTCCTGAGAACCATTAAAACAGCTTCTGTGTTCTGTCTTGGAGATGGCTGTTTCTCAGTGTTAGGTGAAATCATCCACACATATCCCTTGCTTAATTCATGGATGTGATGTTCTCTGAGTTCTCTGTATGAAAGGTGCTGTACAAGTGAAAATATTATATCTTATTAAACATGAAGAGGGGAGATAAAGAGAATCTGGGAAACAAAATCAAAGTTGGATGGATCTGAGTTACCCAGGAAAGAATTTTCTGTAGTATCTGGCTGGCGAATCTTGCCCATATGCTCAGGGATTAGCTGATCGCCATATTTGGGGTCGGGAAGGAATTTTCCTCCAGGGCAGATTGGAAGAGGCCCTGGAGGTGTTTTGCCTTCCTCTGTAGCATGGGGCACAGGTCACTTGCTGGAGGATTCTCTGCTCCTTGAAGTCTTTAAACTACGATTTGAGGACTTCAATAGCTCAGACGTAGGTGAGAGGTTTTTCGCAGGAGTGGGTAGGTGAGATTCTGTGGCCTGCATTGTGCAGGAGGTCAGACTAGATGATCATAATGGTCCCTTCTGACTTTAGTATCTATGAATAAAAAATGTGATTGAAAAGGGGAAATGAGGATAAATAGCCTGAGCTACACAACCCAATGAGGGAACCCAAGGATGCCTCACTGTCAAACCAAAAGACATCGGATTTCTTCATCTGACGATAGCACACAGGCAAAAAAAAAAAAAAAGACTCAAAGTCTCCTGCTATTCTGTAACATTGCTCATACAATGAAAGACATTTTTAATGGAGTTTGTGAATGACATAAGATAGAAAAGTGGAAATAGTATTTGAAATCCCCTGCAAAGGCACACTACCCTCACACACATTATCTCTTTGAACTGTTACTGAGCGGATCATCTATATTTCATAATTCAGACAGTCAGTATTTCCTTTATGTAATTACAACAGTAGAAAATATATAAGGCCTTTGTGAAACCTGAAACCTCTATTGCCTTGGGCCATATTTAATGTGCAATAAATTATTCAGCAACAAGGCACTCTTCATTTACAGTAAGTTAGAGCTAAGTGTGTGAGGTATATATAACTAACATGAAATAGTATTTACTATTGCTGCCAAAGGCTGAAGTGATTTCTAAAGCCATTTGTCTTATACTCACTGGGCTAGATCCTCAACTGCTGTAAATCAGCTGAGCCCCATTGATTTCACCTGGAGAGAAAAGGATGACCTTTCAGATTCTCAGCTGGGTCATTTTTTGTTTACAGCACTAAATTTTATGGAAAAATCAAGATTTAAGTAGTGCTGTAAGATCATCCTTGTATTTCCTTTTCTCTCCAGCTGAATCTAGTATTCCTGAATGATGCCATGCTAATAGCATTGCCAAGTGAAGTCTGCTGTTGTTTCATCTACACATCACTGCCAGTAGTAGTAGTAGCTTCCCTAATCGGCTTCATTCATGTGTCTCAACTTTGCCTATTTGAAACAATCTGAGGGTGATTCAGTTTCCATCCCCAATCAGTGGATTTGCTGCCTTTCTGCAGAGATTACCAACAATGGTGCTATTTGCAATTGGGATTTTTACTATGTGGACATTTTTCCAACAGCGTCTGGATTTATATCATCTGTTCATTTCACATTTTCAAACAGCCATCAGATGGAAATAACTGCCCTTTCCTCATGACCAAATTGGGCTGGACTTGAAAGAACCTAGAGGTTGGAGATCTATCTATAGCCTATACTAACTGACTGAGGGAGCCATCCTCCCCCCTCCCCACACTTGTCTAGTATCACTCCTTATAAAGGCCTGGGTTCAGCCAGCCAGGTCCATAAGCGTGTGTATAATTTTAAGCATGTGATTTAGTGCTTTGCTGAATTGGGGAACTAATGAAATAGTAATTCAGTGTACAATTATAAAAGATGAAATTAGGGTTGGGTGATGCAATGCACTATTGGTAAATTTTAATCAAGGGAAGCAGATGCTGTTCAAAATCTATATTTTTATTACAGAAACATAGTATCAGATGAAAACAAGACAGTATGTTAGTAACTATTACAGAGATACGAAGCTCTAGCTTTGAAAACACAGGATGATTTCCCTTAAGAGCCTGTAATGGTTTAGTGGTGATTTCTCCCCCCTCTGACCCAGTAGGAGGCCACTCCACCTCACTACATCAGTGGGCATTGTCCATAGTCAGGGAATTAGCAAAGTCTGGCATGAGGATCCAGGGCCCTGGTGGTGGGGCTGAGCAGACCCACGGTCTTAAGGGACTCTGTCTTTCAGGCTGGGCAGGCTATAAGCGGTCTGTGTACTCCAGCTCCAGGAAGGGCTGGAAACCAAGTAGTCTAAGAGCTCAGCCTTCAAGCAGGGCAGAAGAGCAACAATTCAGGGCACCAGCCCTGGGGCGGGGCAGATCAGAGCAATAAACAAACTAGGAAGCTCAGCTCCTCAGGAAGGTCAGAGAAGTGAAGACTCCAATGTCCTATCTCTGGAGGATGGTAGGCTAACACAGGCCTCCGGTGGGGAGGTTGCCACCCCAGGGGTGGAGTAGTAGGGGGACCCATGCCCACCCAACCACCAGGTCCCTTCCCAGGGGGCTAACAGTAGCAGAGTGTTCTGCAATTGGGTCAGTGGGGAATCCAGCCGCAACCCACTGACTGCATTTCAGGCAGCAATGCAGCCAAACTGGAGTTGGCTGTCCCTGGGCCACTTCCTTCTCTCCCCTCAGGGTGTACCTGGATCCATGGGTGTCCTCAGTTTCCCTGGGATAGGTAGCCAGCAACAGTCCCAGCAACTACTCAGTGTCTTGGTCGGCTGGTGGCTCCAGCAGCTCTGGCCAATACTTAGCTTGGCTGGGCTTCCCTTTGGTCTCCAGGCTAGGGAGTGGGCAGAAGGCATCTGTCTCCTCTAGCAACTGTAGCCCAATGGAGCTGTCATGCCTCCTAACTTCCGTTGGAGGGGCAGACATGACCTAGCCTCACCTACCTGGGCTCAGCGAGTGGTTCCTCCTCCACTGTCTCAGTGGGAGGCCCCTCCACCTCACTACAGAGCCCTGGCGCCTCATAACAGTGAGAAGTTTACCTCTTCCCTGAATTGTTTCCCATTGCTCACTTACCTCTTGTTCATCCTCACTTACCCCTTTGTTCATCCTCTTCCTGGCACCTTTCCAAACATTTGCCTCTCATAGCCAGCCTTTAAATCTTGAAGAGACTAAAAGAGGTGGCTGTTTTGTATTTGATTGCTGTAGGGTTTGTTTTCCTTCCAGCTGGTAAACCATTTTAGCAGCCATTGTGTTTTTCCCAGGTTTTCACTTTCATTGATACCTGAGGAAGTGGACATCCTCATAAGTGAGCACTGAAATACTAATCCTTGCTGGTATTGTGCTTCCACCACAAATCCCATAGTTTATGAAGTAGTTGGACGCTCTTGAGACCCCGAAGATTCAAGTTATTGGCAAAACTATCTGGACTTCAATGGGAGCAGGTTTAACAGCCACAATAGTCAATTCCAGCAGGTTTCAGTGGACCATGTAGTAACTTCATGTCATTAGAGCATGAAAGAAAAAAGGAAAACAGCTGGGAGGAAAGAGTGCTGCTTTAATGTGCAGGGGGCTGTCCTCTCTAAAGGCACATTATATCAAGAAACTGACATCTGGCATTTTCCACATTTGGATCAAAAGGTAAAATGCAGCTTTCTATATTTGACACAAAATATTTGCTAGTTATCTAGTTACTCAGCCATGGGAGAGGAATGGGAAACTTAATTGCACTTTCGACAACAAGTCTGTATTTATAAAAAGAAAAGGAGTACTTGTGGCACCTTAAAGACTAACAAATTTATTTGAGTATAAGCTTCCGTGAGCTACAGCTCACTTCATCGGATGCATTCAGTGGAAAATACAGTGGGGGAGATTTATATACATAGAGAACATGAAACAATGGGTGTTACCAAACACACTGTTAGGAGAGTGATCACTTAAGATGAGCTATTACCAGCAGGAGAGCAGGAAGTGGGGGGGGGGCAATGCCCCTCTGCCATATACATTGGTCAAACTGGACAGTCTCTAAGAATAGATGGACACAAATCAGACGTCAAGAATTATAACATTCAAACACCAGTCGGAGAACATTTCAATCTCTCTGGTCACTCAATTACAGACCTAAAAGTGGCAATTCTTCAACAAAAAAAACTTCAAAAACTGACTCCAAAGAGAGACTGCTGAATTGGAATTAATTTGCAAACTGGATACAATTAATTTAGGCTTGAATAGAGACTGGGAGTGGATGGGTCATTACACAAAGTAAAACTATTTCCCCATGTTTATTCCCCCCACTCGCGCCCCCGTTCCTCAGACGTTCTTGTCAACTGCTGGAAATGGCCCACCTTGATTATCACTACAAAAGGTCCCCCCCACCCCCCGCTGGTAAAGCTCATCTTAAGTGATCACTCTCGTTACGGTGTGTATGGTAGCACTCACTGTTTCATGTTCTCTATGTATATAAATCTCCTCACTGTATTTTCCACTGAATGCATCCGATGAAGTGAGCTGTAGCTCACGAAAGCTTATGCTCAAATAAATTTGTTAGTCTTTAAGGTGCCACAAGTACTCCTTTTCTTTGTGTGAATACAGACTAACATGGCTGCTACTCTGAAACCTGTCTGTATTTATGTGTCTGCTGTTTTGAGCACCATTGCTCCTATTAAAACTTACATGGTACTTTACATCTATCACTCACAAAGTACTTTACCAAAATTGGTGTAATTATCCCTATTTCCCAGGTGGAACAACTAAGGCACATAGAGAGTAAGACCCAGAACCACAAAAGTATTTAGGCTGCTAGCATCAATGAAAATCCATGGAAGTTAGGAGGTAAATACCTTTGTGGATCTGAGCCTACATGACTTGTCCAAACTCATACAGAAAGTCAATGCACAGGCTGTAACAGAGTCCAGGTCAGTATTCCTCCCTAAAACTTAGTTGAAAATAACTTCAGATTAAACATTTTCTCTCTAACTTGGGACCGTAATGATATGTGAGTGTCAATGCAATGAAACAGTTCCGTGCATCTAGGCCTGATTCTGTAGTTCTTTCCCAAGCAAAACTTCCAGTGATTTAAATAGAATTATGCTAGCATAAGACTGTAGGGGCAGGTCCATACAATTAAAAACAAAGTGTCTATTTTGTCTTTATTTTGTTTTCGGGATATGTGCAGGCTTTGTGGAATCAATGCAGCAAGTTGTAACTGGTATATATCAAAAGAAAACTCTCTGCCTAACAAGTGCATAGAGGAAATACGGACAGAATATTTTGAAGTTGCTTCTGGGTTATTTACAACACAAGTTTGGATCAAAAGATGGGTTTTAAAGAATTCTTAATGCTTTGCTCCACTCCTAAAAATGTTCAGCTTGCAACAGTGCTGAAATAGGCATGTGTACAGTGGTGATTCTTCTAGTGTGATAAATCCCATTTTATTTTCCACAGACCTAAGGTCTCCATTATCTCTTTGTCTGTGCTTGTTAACCAGGCTTCAAGAAAACTTACAAAAGGAAAATCTAAAGTAATATTGTTTTTGACTGGAGTTCCCTCCTGTTAGCTCTGATTAAAAAAAACACTTGTTTTTTCTCTACATTTATAGCTTTATAACCTGCTTTCATTTTTGTTGATAAATGTTCCTTTGCAGTCACAGGCTTGATATTACTAATAAATGTAGTCAGTGAATATGATATACATTTTTCTCAGGTGATTTATTACATATTTAATGCTCTAATAATGTTCTAAATTGTTTAAAAGTTATTTCTGTTTGATTTAGACAATGCTTTGTATGATCTAATGCTGGAAAGGCACACAACTGCAAAGCAGAAATGCTGTATGTTACTCTCTGAACTGTTAAAATGGCACCTTCTGGTTCAAAATATGGTAAATCAAAGAGCAGTGTATACCATTGTTTTAATCCCCAAAATGTTGGCCAATCCCTAGCTCAGTGCTGCCTTTCTATTAACATTTTATTTTGGTGTTAGTGTAACTAATTCAAATAACAGAAAACACTATTAGTGTGGTTTCCCACTTAATTTCCAGTGCACTAACTGTTTCTTCCCTTGTTATGAACTGGTAAATGACTCCCTTTGTACCTTCCCTGGCACAGACGTGTTTTCTCTCTCTGTCTAACCCATGCCCACCCACGTAGACAACAAGAAATTGTTTCAGGGACAGAGACTTTGGAAACCATGTTAAAAAAACAAAAACAAAAAACCCAAGGCCAGACATCAAAATCCATGTCACCTCCACCATTTTGATTTTAGTAAGGCTTTTGACACAGTTCCACATGACATTCTCAAAAGCAAACCAGGGAAAGTTGGTCTCGATGAAGTTATTGTAAGGTGGGTGCAGAACTGGTTATAAGACCATACTCAAAGAGTAGTGGTCAGTGGTTTACTGTCAAACTGGGAGGACATATCTAATGAGGTCTTAAAGGGGTCAATCCTGGGTCTGGTACTGTTCAATATTTTTGTTAACGACTTGGATAAGGAGAGCACGTTTATAACATTTGCACATGACCCCAAGCTCAGAGGACAGGATTAGAATTCAAAACAACCTGGACAAATTGGAGAATTGGTCTGAAATCTACAAGATGAAATTCAAAAAAGACAATTTCCAAGTACTTCACTTCGGAGAGAAAAATAAAATGCACAGGTACAAAATAGGGAGTAATGGGCTAGGTGCTAGTCCTGCTGTATAGGATTTGGGGGTTAGAGTGGATCACCAATTGAATGTAAATCAACAATGTGATACAGTTGCAAAAAAAGGCTGATATTCTGATGTGTATTAAGAGAAGTGTTTGTATGTAAGATACAGGAAATAACTACTTCCTGGTGAGGCCTCAGCTAAAGTACTGTGTCCAATTCTTGGCTCTGGAACAGGCTTCCAAGGGAGGTTGTGAAATTCCCACCATTGGAGGGTTTTAAGAACAGGTTAAACAAACATGTCAGGGATGGTTTAGGTTTACTTGGTCTTGGCTCAGCCCTCAGGGCTGGATTTGATAACTTTTTGATGTCTATTTCAGCCCTGTGACTCCAGGAGTCTGTGTTTTTGTTAATATCTATGTTACTTCAATAGCGTTTTGGAGAGGGGAAATATTTGTTAATGATTCGACATATCCATGTCAATTAAAGCGTGGGAGCTAATAATATACATCTTCTGTCATTAGATCTTCTCCCCCATCCCAAAAAACACAAGAACTGACATGGCTGATATGTCTAATGTTTAAAACAAGAAAGAAAAACCTTCAAAGCCCCTCCCAACTCTCTCTCAGACTCATTCTATAATTCTAAAGAAGCAAGAAAGAATGTAAGCACAATTAAAACAAAGAAACAAACGAATATATCAAACCTTTGCAAGTTGCCTTTAATTCCAAGTATGAGAACTGATTAGTGTTGGATTATTTTTCTTCACGGGGGCTGTTATAGGCTTACTTCTGTTAATGTCAGTAAAACATATTAAGATATTAATAGACTAAAGTGGATCAGACTTTCACTGATCTGGCTTCATTATTATGGAAACTGGTCTGGTAGGAAATGACACTGGAGAGACAATATGTGATATCCTAGAACAATATTTCAGGCAATGTAATGCACACTACATATAGGCCCAGTCCTGCTCCTGTCATAGTAGATGGCAACATTTCCTTTGATTTCAATAGAGGCAGGACCTAGCCAGCTTTTAAAACCAGGTAAACTCAGGTTTTGCAGGTGTGAAGCTGAGTTACTATAACAAACCTGAATAAAGAATTTTTTAGGCTTTTCTGAAAACTGCCTCCATGAAAACAGAGGCCCTCTTTGAAAACACAGGCCTTGTCTATACTGGGGAATTGCCTGCCATCTTTATAGGTATATCTATTCTGCAATCAAAAGTGTGAGTGCAGCATATGTAGACATACTGCAACTAGCTTTGATCTCGCTAGCTCAGATAACAACAACAGTGAAGGTACAGCAGCACAGGCTGGCCACTCAAGTGTATACCCAGGGTCCCGGGCTTGTACAACCATACTACCCCCTGTGCTGCCTCAGCTTTGCTGCTATTGATATTTGAGCTAGCTAGATCAAGCTAGCTTGGGTACGTCTATGTATGTTGCAGTCACACCTCTTACTGAAGTGTAGTCATGCCCAAAGTGTACCAGTGCTATCCCCTGGAATAGACTGGCAAAGCCACTATATGTGATGGTGGAGGTTTCCCCTGTTTGAAACAGAATAAGTTGCCTCGTTGCAAATCAGTCTAGTCTGTCTGTGCTAGGGACTGCATTGGTAAACTGCACTGGGGGCTGGTTATCGCTGGCTGTAATTTGGACAAATTCCCACCGTAAACAAGGCCTAAACCTCCGTTTGTGTGACTGGCCTAGATGACTTGTAATATTTATTGCTAGCAGAAAATAAAGTAGGCCTTGGAAGCTGGCAGAACTCTGTGTACCTAATTCACCTGCTACAGCTTATAGGCTGAACTTTTCAATAAGACCCTGGCCCTAACTGCACTCATCTGAGTGGACTCTCAAAACAGTGCGTCTCTTGCCACCTCCACACCCAACTCTACCTTAGTTAGGAGCTAAATAATTCACAGCTGTATGTATTTACCTGCTACCTAAGGCCTTCTTCAGTCAGAATTGGTTATAGGAAAAAATCTAGTAATGGACATGATTTTATTAAACTCTGTTTGGGCTCCTTCCAAAAGAAAGATCTTTAAAGCGAAGCATTCCAAAAGCAGAAGCAGTCTCTTGGCTGTTGACAAACCTTGCCACTTTCATTGCTGCTTTTCATGCGTGTCTCTATGTATATGTCTACACTGCAATTAAAAACCTGTGCTAGCTGACTTGGGCTCGTGCAAAGGGGCTGCTTAATTGTGGGGTAGACCTCTGGGATCATGCTGGAGCCTGGGCTCCAGGAGGGTCCCAAGCCCGGGCTCCAGCCTGAGACCTCTTCTATACTGCAGTAAAACAGCCCCATCACCTGAGCCCTGCAAGACCAAGTCAACTGGCATAGGCCAGTCAAGGGTGTCTAATTACAGTGTAGACATACTCTGATAGCTCCAGCTATTTCTCCTGCATGGGTGAATTGATGGGGTACCTCTCTATCCTGGTGTAGGGTTTACTGGGGATGGGGACATTTAAGGCTCACTCAGTGTTATCTTTAATTGATGTGTGGCACTTAGAGAATAAGATGGTAGTAAACCAGAAAGAGCCAGTGCAAGAGGCTGGCCTGTCCCTTTAAGGGCCAGGAGGCCTGGGGTCAGCCAGTCCTGTTCAATTAGCCCTGCCCTTGTACACCTGTATTGGCTGTTGAACTTATGAGGAAGAAATGCTGCAGTTGGAGGTTGGATGGGGAGGAGGGCAGGCAGTTAGTTTCTGTGTGGGTCAAGAAGCCTGGCTCAAGCTAGGGCCTAGTGGAGGTACTTAGTAGGAGGGTAGACCTGGCCTAGATTGTTGAGGTGATTGGGCCCAGGAGTCCGTAGTTCGGCAGCAAGCCTGGCTGTTGTTGCTAGAGCCTGCCCGTAAGGAATGGGGGGCAAAGATTCTTTTGTTCTGATCCTGGTTTTAGACTTGAAAACATACAGGTGACCTGACCAGAGAGCCAAGTCATTGCCGCAGACCATGGGAGCCTGGAGGAAGAGACTGCGGCAGAGGGACTGCCATGTCAGGCTTCACAATAAGGTGCACTGTGGGATTGTGAGTCTTGACTAGAGAGAGAGAGACAGAACAATGTAAATTATCTTGCTTTCTTCTATTGTTCTGAATCCCTGGTATTTCACTTTTTCACATCAGTGTTAATTATGGGACATAGTACCAAATGCATCATTATTGGTATGGGCTGTGTGTAGGCTGTATATGCAAATATATCTTTGCAAGGTATGTGAGAACATAGCATTCCTTCTACATAGATAGGTGCAAATGTAGGCAGATTATGCATGTGTACCACACAGGGAGTGCTGATGGTGTGATTCTCATCCATAACAATTAACCTCTCTCTATCCTGATCTTAAATGGATGTGCCATTTTTAATTCAGCGTAAAACTTGGTAGACTAAAAAAATAACTGCATACTGCCACGCCGCTGGAATTTTAGCATGAAAGACTACTGTAAATATGCCTAAATGGACTGGATGAGTTTTGCAGAATACCTACATATGGTTTGAAGCTTTTACATATAAAATGATTGGGGGGGTATAATACAGAGAATGAATAATCCCTCATTCACTGATGACACATAATGGTAGGAAGGGATAGATTGCACTATAGGTTAAACAAGTACATTCCATTTGGAAAAAACCCAGCAATTAGAAAGCACTTTCCTTCACATTATTGAAAATGTGTGTCTGCCTGCCTTTTAATTACAGCCCATGGAGACACTATACTGAATCACCCAATGTTTGTATATTCTAGCATGATTATTATCTTCATCTTCCTCCATGGAGCCTATATCTTTAATCTGAGAAGAAAGAACAAAAGACAAGAGTTGTGGTCTGTGGCCGGTTCATTACATTTTACAGGCAAGCTGTGTATTATAGATCTTCAGCGCATTAGCCTCAGCAAATATATTGCATGTCAAAACACACACAAAAGTCCCACAAATCAGACTTTTCTTCTTAACTCTAAACGTCTATAAGTCATGCACTTGGAAGTCCTAATTAACTTTAATTCTGTCCCCTTGTGTTTATGCATGAAACTAGGGTCTCTATCACTCTATATTTCTTTTCTAACAGAATGCAAAATGAAATGCATATTTACCCAACGTATTCTATTGTGAAATACAAATATCAGCAGATTCTACTCTTGTTTACACTGATCTAAGTCCAAAAGAATACTGCTGATGCTAGGTGTGCTGAGAATGATGACAGCTATGGTGCTACTCTGGGTTTGCATCCATGACAGCACAATCTGTCATATTTGCATCTAAACTGCAATGAGTGGTGCTCTTCATAAGGAAAAATATGTGCACTATTCACACTAAATTCATACTTCTGTGTTCTAAATCCAGGCTGTCCCAGTTGAAGACTGTCAGGACCAGAGTCATAACAAGCAAAAGGCACATTTCAGATTGATTTCAGATTTCAACGTAGGCTGTCACTAACAAAAGGCATTTTTAACTGATGTGGTCCCTAAATTCAGAGGGTCTCAATCTTGAAATAAAAACAAACCAAAAATAGGGTACCATGTTTTTCCTCCATTCCCCAAAAATAATCAAGTTAGTCCTAAGACCTGGCTATGAATTTCTTTCTAGATCATCCTCCTTGGACCCCCTATCTAACCCAACATAGACTTCTGCTGTAGGGCTTTGTTTATAGCAGAAACCTCATACTGCTTCCGAATCAGCTGAGTGGGAATTGTTACACCTGTGACTATATTATCTAAACCGGTTAGGCTAGCCACATTCTCATGGCAGCTAGTGGAGTCATTCTTTTTGCCTCTGCTATACTACACTTTTGAATCATTCTGCTTGTGTTGCCCTTCTCCCTTCCTGCTTCTGTGTGTTCTCTTTCTAATCTGTACATTCTTTGGGGCAGGTGTCTTATCTTTATACCTGTCTATATAGTGCCCAGCACACTGCTGGCCCATACAAATAAATACTATCTTCCTCTAAATGTGATCAGGGGAGAACCCCCATTTTTCTCCTCTGATGGAATGAGGATAGGAGAATTATCTTAGAGTTCTGACAGTATGTACAACTTTAAAAAAAACTTTCCAGGGATTTTCACAGATGCTTAGACTATTTAGAACGTTTTCAGTATATTAGGAACTGGAACATGTGTTGTTATGAAACTGGGTTAGGGAATACAAAAATAATCATTTCTCATTTCCGCAATACATCCGCTTGTCTGAATGCCCGATTAATTCAGGATTAAATAATTCTAACCTTGTTGTTTCTAGTTCAGAAGCCTTCTTTATTCAGCAATGAATGGACGATCAGCCCTTCAAGTTCTCTTTCTGTTCAAGGTCCATTCTCATTCTCTCCAAGGTCCTACATCACTGTCTCAATTTCCTGAATACATACTTTTCATGGTCACCATCTGAAATCTGATTGAAAGGACATAAATGAGCCAGACCCAGTGTTACTAACACTGCAAAACAGGTAAAAAGAGATGAAGCTACCATATACAAGTGTGCTTAGGCCCAGAGCCTCAAAAGGATTTAAGTGCCTAAACCTCTGATTTAGGAACTTAAGTTCCAATTTTAGGCACCACTATAACCACAAAACCACCGTTCAGCTGCCGATGAACTTATAGGCACCTAAACTCAATCAGCACTTAAATTTTCAGGATAAAAGTTCCCTAGGCACAAGAGGTTCTGCCTCTAGTCAGATAACTCACTTCTCACTCTAGACATCTGAGCAGCTAGCTCACTTCTAAATCCCAGAAAAAATCCACAAAAGAAGATAGGTGGGAGAAGCTAGGTGGAGGAGCACCTATCTTGCCACAGGCCTGAGCTGATAAGCATGTTCAGAGCATGATGATGGGATGAGGCTTCATTCAAAATGTGGCCCGAGGTGGTGGTGCCAACCTTAAACTTTTTCGCCCAGTGGCTAGAGCACTCACCTGGGATTTGGAAGATCTGGGTTCAATTCCTCCTCTATCTGATGGGGAGAAAGGAGGTGAACTCTCCCACCCCACCCAGGAGAGTGATTTAACCACAGAGCTTTGGCATGTCCTGGTGTGGGGCTTCCTCAGTCTCTCCTGTTGAAGATGTTCCACTCTGGATTAATTAATTAGTCATTAGGCCAGAGAGAGAGAGAGAATGACTCTACAGTGTGGTAGTTGAGGCTCCCTCAGGGGAGGTGGGAGATCCATGGTCCAGTCCCTTTGCTCCAGTGACTCTCTGATTAGTTATACACCATGGAATAGCTTCAACAGGAGAGACTGAAGGAGCCCTCCATTGGACTATTCCATAGTCCAGTGGTTAGAGCACTCCTGAAAAGTGGGAGACACCTGTGCAGATCTTTTCTCCCCCACCCGGGTCTGGCGGAGGAGGGAATTGAACTTGAGTCTACCAAATCCCCTGTGAATGGTCTAACCATGGGGGCTAATGTTATAAGGTGGGCAGCTCCTCCCCCTGGCCATTTTGTGTGGACTGAGGCAGGTGCTTAATTCATTCACACAAGAAATGACTTAAACACCAAAGCCACCTTATTCCAGGAGAGGATTTCTCATTTGTGGATTGCAAGCAGAAATAGATGCCTTCCTACAGCCCATACTTAGGCTTTGAACTCTGTGAGAGGGGTGGGGCTCAGAGCACACTCTCCCATTGGCATCCCCCATTGGGTAGTTTAGGCTTAGCTTGCTGGCTTTTGTGGATTGTGTTGTTAGGTGCCTAACTCTTCCCATTCATTGTATAGGTGGCCTAGGTGCTTGGGGTGCACCTATTGAATTTTGGGAAGGGGCGGGCTTGCGCCCATATCAGATGGCCCCCTCCAGAAGCCTCAGGGGAAGAGCCACTAAATTCAGATTTCAACTGATCTCAGGGGACAACAAATGATTAACAGGGAAAGGAGTGAGGGTCAGAGGTACAAAATCAGGGCTTGAGAGGGGGACACTGAATAGAAAACCCTGGACAACGCCCACTGCGTTGGTGTCTAGGGAGCCAGCGGACACCCCCCAGAAATGTGAAATAAGGGAGGAATGTAAGTAGGCCCCACAGTTGCAGAGCACCTTCTCCTCCTGTCTGGTACAGTATGCTCCCCACTCTGGCCCTAAGAGAACTGCATTAGGCCAGGTGGGCCCAATCAGCCAATTAAGCTGCAAATGGGGGAGATTTAGGCTGGGGGGGAGGCTGCTAATTAGAAGGAAGTTCATCTGTGGGGGAACAGGCAGGGCTTCTATGAAGTAAGGAGGTCAGTACCAGCATAGGAAGCTTGTAGCTTCTCTCTTCCTGAGGTAAAGGAGAAGAAAGGGGGGGGAGTGATAAGAACCCTTAAGAAAGAGTTTAGCTAGGAGGTCTGAGAGAGTGGTCTAACTAGGAATGCTATGGATAAAGCTTAAAGAAACAAGGTAGGAAGTAGTTCATGAAGAGAGCAGTAGGGTGGATGAAATCCAGGTCTTAAGTACTTGCTATAGGTCCCTGGACTGGAACCCAGAGTAAGGGCAGGCCTGGATTTCCTTACCATCCACTGCAGAATAGTATTGGTAGGGGCAGTGAATGGGAAGACTGCCTGAGTCACTGTGGGAGTGACACAGTCAGAGCAGTGGGCATGAGGACTGCAGGAGGAGAAGAGGGAAGACTCCCCTGGAAGGGGAAGCTACACCGTGACCTGGGCTGAGTTACGAAGTGTCTATACTGCAACTCCATGAGCAGGAAGAGAGCTGCAACAATGGAAGAGAAGAAAGGAGGCGTTGAATCAGATGGAGCTCATCTCCAGAAGGAGGCACCATGCAGCTGTGAGTACAGCGCCTTGTGACACTACCTAATTCAGGCTTTGTGGATTTCTAGTGACTTCTCTAAATGCCTAAAAGTTCAGCATTGTGATGCTGAGTATCACAAGGCCTAAGTCCCTTTGAAAATCTGGGCCTCAGTCACTTAAGTCCTAATTCAGCAAAGCACATGTTTATATTCCAGTGATCTCAAAGGGGCTTGAGAATATGTTAACATGCTGAACTGTTTTGCTGAATTGGGGCCAGAGATGCCAGTGAGTACAAACAAATTGCAGAAGCAGATTTCTTTGTGAAAATCTTAGATTCCACTTGTGGGAGCTGGGACTGGCCCTCTTGGGAAAACAGAGCAGGTGTTATTTGGGCAAATCTGATTATAAATGACTTCAGAAGTGGGTCTGTTATGCAGATGAAATTTCTATGAAAGAAACCAATGCACACTAATGTATAATTGCTGGCAGAGTTTTAATTTCTGCAATTGAACAGGCTATCTAGAGGATTTTAAAAAACTACTTGAAACAATCCCCCAGCCAAGAACTTTATTTCATTGATCTACTTCTAAACAAAATTCTAGAATGATTTTGATTTTTCTTAAGAAAAAACTTACAGATTCTGAAAGTTGAAGGTCTTGGGACTTAAGTCTGGTCTCTCTGGCTTTTTATACTGTGCTTATCATGGTAGTATCTGAGTGCCTTCCAGTAATGCATTAAGCAATGGACAGTACATGTGTCACATGCTGTTCTCTCATTCTTCACCTGGGGGAGAAGCATATGCAGTAGACTGTCTTGTTTTGGTAGGGTTTGGAACTTTATTTTTGTAATGTGGCCGGTATTCTGTTTCTATGATTTTTAATTTCCATGTTGCTCTGTGTCTATGTGAGAGAAGGCAGGTGAAAGAAATGCACCTTGCACTGGAGTGGAAGGTGTTGAGGTTTGTGATGGTCTATACAATAGGTATATGTATGCAATCCCCTTTCTAGTACTGCTGTCCTCTCTCGTTTGGAAGTGACCCAGTACACCATTCATGTGTGGGTTTTTTTTTTTTTTTTTGAGGATTAAAACAGCATGACCGTGCTTGTCGACTCTCCAACTCCCAAGCAACCATTGTGACACAAATTATGTTCCTTCTTGGTGCCACATTCCTTGTGACTTTTGCATGCTGTGTTGCACCAGTTTCAAGTAATGTAAAAACATTCCTCTTATGGGAATTAGTAGCAGTTAGAAGCATTACTTCTGAGTATGGCACAAACACTTCTCTTGACTCATGACAATGAGAAGTACAGTAAGCCTCATGATTGTGGATACAGAGGAGAAACTAGTAAGCCACATCACATGAATTAACCCGTTTGGTATACATTGGATTGTTTTTATTGCCTCTTCACAAGACATAATCCTCAGTTTGACATTATGTGATCTTGACCTTTAAATTTACATACTAACGAGAACAGTTGCATAACTGGCAACAGCTAAGCCAAACAGAGGAGCAAAAAATGAAGGGATGGAATCCAAGCTGAGAAAGTAAAAACAGAGAACTAAAAGCTTCTGTAAAAAGACTTATTGCATAATCAGTTCCATTACAATATTAAAAACAAATACTTTCATAAAGGATCTTCCAACTCTAATGCATTTACGTACTGCTTCTATCCTAGCAGGATAAGTGGTAACTTCATGTCGTAGAAACATGCTAAATGGTCCATGAAAAGGTATTCATAGGGAAAAACTTACCACCATGTTGGCAAAAGAGGGGTGAGCCTCTTAATAGTGACCACACTAGTCACTTTTAAGGTGGTGGTGGTGGTAGTTTAACTTAGTTTAGTAACAGCATGGTCTGTCCCCTTTAAGGGTAGTGGGTTCTGGTGCAATCGAACCCTATTCCAAGGCATGGCTCTTTCCAAGAACAAGTAGGTCTGAGAAGGATCACAGACCAAGCTGGGAATGAGGACTAGGTGCCTGAGTAATGTGACTACTAGCTGAAGATTATAAAGGAGCATTCTTAGCTCAGTCAGGGGGAATCTCAAGTTGGGCGTGATGTGGAAGGAGGCTCTTTTGTGGCTGATCTACGACGATGGCAGGCTGGGGAAGCTTGCTGAGATACAAGACCAACCTCAAGAAGGAGGGCCAGGGAAACCCTGAACCAAGAGCAGAAGGAGTTTGAGTCCATGGATTAGGAATAGGAAGAGACCTGGGTAGGGCCTTCCCAGAGAGGCACAGGGCCAGTGTGGGACTGGCAGAGCTCCCCTGTTCAGGGGGGAAGGTGGGGAACGGTTGAGCTAAGAAACAGCTGGAGCCTGAAACCAGGGTAAAATGGAAGCACTGAGGAATGAATGGTTTGAACCTAGAAGGGCCAAAGGCACTCCATGTTTTGTTTTGTAAAACCTTAATAAATTACTCCCAAGATGGAGAGTGTTCAAGCTCTTTACGTAACACATTGGGTGGGACATTAATTCTGAGTATCTGTTTCAGTGGTACAAGGGAAATCACCAAACCATCTGTTATACAACTGAGGGACAGTCTCTTTGGCAGCTGATTGGTGAATCGAGCTGGGAGCTGAAGTGGGATGACTGCAGTGGTATACCATGGTGTGGCATGCTCCAGGACCACCACCTGTAATGCCATCAAAGCAGCTGGCTATGCAATACTGTGTAGCTGATGGCTTCTCTCAGAGAATACAATGAGTTTTCGCTGCCACCAATTAATCCTTAGCTTTTTTCCTACAGATTTTTAATTCTGGGCTTAAAGAATTCTTCTGGGCTTAAAGATGTTGTAAGAGCAGGACAGTGTCTAGAATCCTGCACAGGCATCCTGAACTCGTTGGGTGAGCCAACGTGAGTTCAGGGACCAGAACCTTGCATAGAGATAGAGTGTGAAATCCTGACCCCAATTCCAATGGAACCAGGATTTCCTCCAGAGTGATTATTACAGGCTCATGTTGGAGCTAACACAGTTCACCTAATTACTGGGATATAACAGGTGGCTGGAGTGTCTCTGGTCAGAGACAACTAGAAGAAGAAACAGAGAAGATTCTCCAGGGACCCTCTAGGAACAGCCAAGCTTAGGGAGAAAGTTCAGGCTCTTGTTCTGTTGTTTGACTGAAAACCAAACCACAGGAAGGAGGCAAATTTGAATGAATGCAGGACATGTAGACTTGTTCAGTCGTCTCCCTTTTTGGAATAGTAAGTACCTTTACTGTTCTTCAGAAACAGTCCTTTTAGACTCCTAGCTTTTCTCCAGAATGACACTACTACTAGGCTACATACTAGAATAGAAAAAAGTCTACATAGAAGTAGGCTTGAAAAACAAAATGTGATAGTAAAGGTTTTAAAAGGAAAAAACATAGAAGTAGAACTCGGCTACTGAGAGAAGTTGCATTTTAATACCATCCACCAGGGCCGGATTAAGGCATAAACTAACTAAGCTGAAGTTTAGGGCCATGCTATGCGAGGGGCCCCTAAAAAAGAAAAAACTGACTCCATTTCAAATTTTATCAAAATCAGTTGATAAAGAAGATTCTCTCTAAATATAGACACTTTTGTTCAGATATGACAAATCTACACATCTGGCATCTGATCTACACAAAAAGCCTTACCCTTTCTTAATTGTTCATTATTGACAGGCTGGAGGCCAGGGCTGAGGAAAAAACGATAAGCGTACTTGTAAAATTAGTATTTTTACGAGTAAGTCTGCTAAGACAGTGTTTTGTTGGCCAGCTGCTACCAGTAAAATTCTGACCATGCCTTTATAATTTATTTAAATAAATCTCACTGCCGATAAAATCGGGGGAAAATTAAATCTCACTGCCGATAAAATCGGGGGAAAATGTGAGGTCGGAGACGGCAGTGTCGTGAAGCAATCCTGCCAAGCTCATACTCATATGGGACTCGTAGGAGTGATGTCATATATAGCATTCCCCCTTGGCTAGTAATAGCCGGAAGGCCACTATCTTTTGTTTACTGTCCAGCACGCTCAGTTGTATAGTGCCTTTCACTCCTGTTTTTCTTAAGTGTTAGTGTGTTCTTTCTTTTGATCTGTACATATGTACAATTTTTCATTTTAGTGTGCATGCTGCTTTCTGCTTCATGCGCTATCCAGGCTTCAAATGATTGAGTTTGCAGGTGATCATTTTATGGACTTGGGTCGAGTGGATCTTGTAGGATAAATTTGTGTTGGCTTCCCTCCATCAGTTTCAGGAACCTTCACGGTAAATATCAGAGTGCTGAGGAAAGGATAAATAGAGGGTTTTGAGAGAAGTGAACGAAGATATACATATATATCAAAATATTCTGAGTACTTGGTGAGCAAGTTATTTCAGATTATGTGCATATATGATTTATAGGCTATTAAAACCTATAATATTCATTATATTTGAATATAGTCAAGTTTCTCACTTTCTCAATGCCTGTCTAGAGATTACCAGTCTTTTTTCTGGTAAATAATTTCTCTTTCACGCATATAGTTTGTCACTCTGTGTCCGAAGTGTTTACTTGAGATTAATTAGTGGTCCTGTGGGAGACGGAGGATAGAGAAGTGAACACGAAGAGTGATGTCAGCTTTTCTTGCAGTATTTTATAGGCAATCTCCCCTAAGCATTCTGTGCATCAAAAGTGACAAATTCCGAAGCTTATCATTTGAGAATATCGTCAATGACTTTGATCTCCACAAATCACAAAAGAAAATGTGTTAAATTTCAGTGTTAAAATTAATGTCATGTACAAACAGATGTATTTCAGGTTGTACTGCTTCCATTAAGTAAGCTGGTCTGTGTAACTGTTTTTGTGTTGCTGTAGATACGTTTTCATATCTACTAATCAAGAAATCATAATTGAAAATGTTAGTTTGAAACTATTTAATGCAAACAGGCATATTGCAAGACGTGTTTTAGTTAGATTATTCTATTTTTTACAACTTTGCCTTTGTGTATATATGCACATATAAAGCTTTCATGTTTATATATTCAATGTCCTTTCTGTGAAAATAAAAAAAAAAAATTATGGTATGGGGCCTCTTCCACTTGACATGGTTTAGGGCCTTAATCTGGCTCTGCCACCAGCATTTTATTTTGGTTGCATATCATTGCTCCGTAGTACTTCATTGAATGTCTTCACTTGCAATTTCCTTTGCTATCCATTGATTTTTTTTATCTATCGTTTCTTCAACATTCATATTTGTCTCCTTAATTCTCAATGTTATGTCCCCAAGCTGGCCTCATCAACTTGTCCTCTCTCTGCTGAGCAATACCAGATGTTGGGACCTTACAGGTTGAGTTCTGTTGGAGAAGAAATCCTTGGTGTTAGGCATAAACCAGTCTTTGATCAGAAGGGTCCCAAAGGGCATGCAGACAATCCCTTTTTCAGGGATCTTAGCCCAAACAATAATGCCCAGTTCCTAAGCAGCAACTCTGCCTCAAGAATTGATTCTAGGTAATGGGATTTAGGCAGAGAGCAAACTTCCTCACTGCTGCTTCCAAAGAAACTGCAACAGAAAACCAACACCACAGCGTATCTTCAAAGTCTAAAACTTGCTTGCACGCTAAGACAGACAGCTTGTAAGGCTATGTGTAACAGTGCCATCTGGTGACTCCTGCCATAAGAAGCTCTTATCTCCATCCCTTTTCTCCTATCCCTGTCATAGCCATATCTTAGCTCCTTTACCTTTTTCCTCCTCACAGCCAACGTCTTCCAATATCATCCCCAGTCTCCCTCTCTTCTCCAGTTCACTCTGTAGTGCCCACTCCAGAGTGCCCATTCCCTCTGAAACTTGTTAGAGTTTATGATCTCTCCAACTCTTTGTACTCACTGAAATCTTTGTTACAGATGTACTCTCATCTCTGGTTCTCCCATACCATCCAACTTGTGGGCCACAGCAGTGGTGTTAGGCTCTTCTTTCCTTCTGATTGCATCCACTCCCTGCTTCTTCTCTCTTCCATCCATTCTTCTCCTTGGGACTCTACTTCAGTATGAACTAATTGTCCCTTTCCTTCCATATTGATATCTATTTACCTAATCTGTTCCTTGCTTCTCAAAATCCTGACTGATTTCTGCCCCTTCCTCTGGCAAGAGTTCCCATTGATGTTTGTTTTTGTTTTTTTTTTTTTATGACCAACTCTTGGGCCTCTCTTCCTTTTTGCAGTGTTCAACACATTCTACATTCAGCAATTTCAGGAAGAATGGGGTTGGGGAGAGCGTGGGAATTGGATCCTGGAATGCAGTGACCCTGAAAGGGCTATTGTGGTAATAGCAGATAATCAGTTGAAGATGAGTATCTATTGTGATGCCGTAGCTAGAGGTGAATGTGACCCTTGGATGTATAAATAGGGGAATATACAGTAAAAGTAGGGAGTTGGTATCACATCTGCATAATTGTGAGACCATTATTGGAATATCCTGTGCAGTTCGTATTCTGGATGGTCTGCTTTTTAACTGGTTTGTTCCCAACCTGGTACTGAGACAAAAATCAGACGGGCGATGCCATTTTGAAGAGCAGCATACTCTTCAGAATGGCATCCCCCATGCAGGCAAAGTCAAGCAGGTGTGAACTTGCACAGTGTCATTCCTGGAAGTGCCACACTCTCCAGTGTTATGGGAGTGTGATGTCCCAGATCTTGAACACAGGCCTGGGAGTCCCCAGGCAGTCCCCAGGCTCTACCCAGTATCTACTGAACCCAGGTGGGCTGAGAAGCTACTAGGACTACAGTCCCAGCCAAAGCACTACCCATAGGAGCTCTGATTGGAGGATCACTCAGCTCCACTGATTGGTCCAAAACCACTAGTTAAGCCAGAAAGAGGAACAGGAAGTTTGTCTGAGCAACAAGGTAGTTTCCTGTTGTGACTGCATTGGACCTTGCTTGTGCCTACCTCCTGCACCAAACCCTGTTCCTGATTCCTGCTCTTCTCCTGGCTTACCCCTATCTTCACTCCTCTTCCCACCAGGCTCCTGCTCCGTGCTTGATCCTTGCCTCTCCTCCTGTCCACCACCAATCCTGGCTCCAACCCCAGCTTCTGACTCTGGCTTGACCCTTGGATCTGGCATTTGGCATCTCACCTCAGCTTCAATTCCAGGTCCTGAGTCTGGCTTGATCTCTGACTCTGGTACCTTGCAGTTGATTCTGGTGCTGACCCTTGACTCTTTATTCCCCAACCTGGATGCCTGCTAGGTCTTATTCCTGCTCTAATTACTAGGCCAGATGGTCTACACCCTGGTGCATAACAGCAAGTTGTGGTGGATTCTCAATTACTCTAAGACTTCAAGTTAAGATTGGATGTCTCTCTAAAACATATTCTGCAGCTCAAACTGAGATTGTATGCTTGATGCAGAAATTACTGTCTGAGGCTTGTTGGCCTGTGCTATGGAGGAGATCAGACTAGATGAGAAGTCATGGAAGACAGGAGAGATTCCAGAAGACTGGAAAAGAGGCAAATATAGTGCCCATCTATAAAAAGGGAAATAAGGACAACCCAGGGAATTAGAATAGTCAGCTGAACCTCTGTACCCAGAATCTCTATAAGATAAGTCAGCATGGATTTATCAATCAAATCATGTCAAACCAACCTGATACCCTGTCAAAGAAAGCTAACAAGCCTTGTGGATGAGGGGGAAGTGGTAGATGTGGTATATCTTGACTTCAGTAAGGCTTTTAATACTGTCTCACATGACCCACTCATAAACAAACTAGGGAAATCCAACCTAGATGGAGCTACTATAAGGTGGGTGCAAAACTGGTTGGACAACTATTCCCAGAGAGTAGTTATCAGTGGTTCAGAGTCATGCTGGAAGGGCATAATGAGTGGGGTCCTGCAGGGATTAGTTTTGGGTTGGGTTTTGTCCTATATCTTCACCAATGATTTAGGTAATGGCATACAGAATACGCTTATAAAGTTTGTAGACAATACCAAGCTGGGAGGGGCGACAGGTGTTTTGGAGGATAGGATTATAATTCAAAATGATCTGGACAAACTAGAGAAATTGTCTGAAGTAAATAGTAAATTTGAAAGTAAATAATAAAGTAAATATGAAATTCAATAAGGAAAAATTCAAAACTCCATTTAGGAAGGAACAGTCAGTTGCACACATAGAAAATGGGAGTACTGCCTAGGAAGGAGTACTACGGAAAGGGATTTCGAGATCCTAGGGACTACAAGCTAAATGAGTCAACAGTTGCGCCCAAAAAAAAGTCTCATTTTGGAATGTATTAGGCATCTTGTAAGTAAGACATGAGAAGTAGTAATTCCGCTCTGCTCTGATTAGGCCTCAATTGTGTCCTGTTCTGAACACCACATTTCAGGAAGGACGTGGATAAATTGGACAGAGTCCAGAGAAAAATGACAAAAATGATTAAAGGTCTAGAAAACATGACCCCTGAGGGAAGATTGAAAAAACTGGGTTTGTTTAGTCTGGAAAAGAGAAGACCAAGAGGGGACATGACTGTTTTCAAGTATGTAAAAGGTTGTTATAAGAAGGAGGAAGAAAAATTGTTCTCCTTAACTCCTAAGGATAGGACAAACTGCAATTTAAGCACATTGCTTCTAGGGAAGTTTAGGTTGGACATTAGGATAAACTTCCTAACTGTCGGGGTGGTTAAGCACTAGAATAAATTGCCTAGGAAGGTTGTGGAATGTCCATCATTGGAGATTTTTAAGAGCAGATTAGACAAACACCTGTCAGGAATGATCTAATTAGTCCTGCCATGAGTGCAGGGGACTGGACTAGATGACCTCTTGGTCCCTTCCAGTTCTATGATTCTATGATCATTGATTTTTTTAAGGCTAGAGTGCTCCATTATGAACACCTCAGATCACGCCTGGCGCCTTGATGCTCTGTACTCATCTGTTTTCCTACCTCTGACAACTATTTTTTTTTCTTCAGACATCTCCCCTCTTCCTCTCTGTTCCACAAACCTGTGGAATTAACCTCTTCCACTTTTATACCTTGTCTCTGAGCAATTTAAGCTGTTCGCATAGCTTCAGCTACCATCTCTATGCTGACACCTGAGAGCACGTTTGGAGAGGTAGATATCTCCCTCTCTCCTCCCCCACTCCCCAATATCCGACTATCTGTCCAACATGACATCCTGGATGGGCCCCCACTGATAGCTCCACCTTGAGTACAGAACCTTGCTTTTTTTTAACTTTCTGGTTCAGATCTTCAGCTGATGTAAATTTTCATAGCTTTGAAGTCAGAGGAGCTATGGCAGTTTATACCAGCTGAATGAAGATTTCCCCTTCCATTGCTACCATTCTCCACTGCAGCTGACGATACTGCCATCCTTCCATCACTCAAGCTCTCAACCTCGGTCTTATTTCTGTCCCCAAGAATGAATGAGTACAAAGGTCCAAAGGCAAAGGTGGGTTGGAGGGCCAAATGAATAGGGGACTAAGAGGAATAAGGTGGAAAACACAAACTGGGGGTGAAAAGGAGATTAAAAACAAAGGGGAAAGAATAAAAAATGAAAAATAAGAAAGCACATGTGGAAAGACAAACGGGTCAGAGATAAGTGGGAGTCACCAGAGAACTGCTGAAAAAGGCTTTAGATTCTCATTCTCAAAACTTTCATCTCTCAAACTCTGGGTTTGAGAGAACCATTTTTCTTCAAATATTTCAGCTGATCATCACACTGGGGATAAAATCAGTCACCAGTCTTGTGCATAAACCACCCACCCCCTCCCCCAGCTGTTTCCCAGGCTTTGTGTAGCATTCTGAGTATGCATTTTCTATTAATGAATCTCTACAAAAGAACCTGATTTCAAAAGCACCGCAGTTTCTGGTGAGCACAGAAGGCATGTGTGTGTGGAGTGGTTTTGTTTTTCAGTTAGATACTTCACAAAGCACTGGCTTGTCAATAAGATTGTAATGTTTTAGTTGTGAGAGGGAAGTCATTTTTGTGATTCATGGAAGTGACAGATAAAGCTGAGAGACTGGCCACCTAACTTTTCTTCAGCAAGATTAAATTGTACACTGATAGTTCTGAGCACAGGACACTAACTAATTCAGACTCCCTGATGCTGTTTAAGCAAGCATTCCTTGCTGAAATAGTTCCAAATCAGTACAATAATGGTTGCACAGAACCCATTGTGAAGTATGACCACCCACCCGCTCTGCAGAATGATAACAATTTGGTGTGCTTGGCTTTGCCTTGCAATCTGATTAAACTACTTTATGTATTGTAAGTGCTTCAAAAGCATAAAAGACAAGGGGAGATTACAAGTATCTAATGTTATACATTATTTGTATGCATACCAGAGTATAAATATGTGGGACATGTCCCTAGACTATTAATCAAATTCTTTATTAAGCTTTTGAAACAGTATGAATCTATGAATAACACATTCTTTCACAGCACACTGTTCACCTTATTTAAAAATATGGAGCTCTCTGATTAAACATCTACATTAAATTTCTGCTGAAAACTATCCCCAAAATTGTTTTCAAATGCTTCAATGAATCCTAATAAGCAGGGAGCTACTGAATCTGCCACTTCATGAATCGAGCTGGTGGTAGAGGCATCCACATAGTTGTAGTAGCTAGCTACAGCAATGATTTTCAATCAAGTGTTTAATATTTGCTTATCTGCTGTCTTTGACCCAAGTACCAGCTCTAGTTAAAGCTGCTTTTGGAAAGATGAAAAATCTGTTAAATGTCCACAGAGGAGCCACAAAAATATGCTTAGATAATTCTGTGTGTTCGGCTCCCATAAAACACCGCTTGGATGACTAGTATTTGAAAGTATATTACAGAATATTGCAGCTCATACTAGATCGACTATTATATCAATGTCTTGTTCCGTAGTCAGTATGAAGAACAACCAAAAGATCAAGTAAGGCTGAATAAAAGTTCAGTAGAAGACGCAAAACCATCTAAGATCGATTGCTCTAAGTCAACTAACAACATTATTGGTATGAGTTCCATGCGCTTGACCCTACCAACCTTGTGACATGACTCTACAAGATGCATGCCAGCTCCGGCTGTGAAACATGGAGGCCCTATATAGCGGGCTTTGTTTCAAATCTTGGTTCTCATGCCAGTCAGTGGAAAAACACTGATATCCCAAGATGGAGTCCAATACCATGTGTCCTGGTCACATGTCCCTGTAGTGTCATAGCAGCCATGACTCGGAGGCTGTCTGCAGCATCCTCAGGAAGGCCCCCAGGTGGAAGATAAGCTTCTTCGAAGGCCTATTGTTTTCTCTAATGGCCCTTCCCCACCCAGCTTTTCAGAATGAAAGTATATTGTCTAGTGGGTGTTCCCCAAGTGTAAACACATTGATACATACTCAATATTTTTAACTTCAAACACAAAAATGATACATGCATAGGATACTCATATTCAATAAATCATAACCTTTCCAATGACACCTTACATGACTTATCTTGCATAAAATACATTACCCTAATAATATCACTGAAGAATATGGGGTCCACTTTCACAAAGGGTCCTCTCCTTCAGAAAGCACTTAGCACCTGCCCTATGAAAAGATGTTCATTGTCAATTTGGGCATCCAAAATCACAAGTCACTTTTGAAAATTTAGGCCAGACATGCTCAGTGTTGACCTCACTGTGCTCCCATTGAAGTCAGTGGGGAAAATTCCATTTGACTTCAATGCGAGCAAAGCTAGGCTGACACTGAGCTATTTGAAAATCCCTACCTCCTACTTCTGCACTGCATTAGTTTAATATGGCCCCAGAAGGGGTCTAATTTAATAGATCTTCCCCCCCCCCTCCCAAATGTTGAGGATTGTCTAAGGTTTTTTCTCTGTAGCTAAATTGGCAGCATTACAGTAATGAGGAAATGTCTCTCAATATCATTTCAATTTTTGTTTTCCCTTGGATTCACAACATGTAGCTCTGTAGGTATTGGGCACCTTGGAACACCCTTTCCTGCTTCTCAGTTAGGCTGAGGATATTTCCCTGCAGGTCAATTTCAGTGTCTTGCACAATCTGAATAATCAAGTGATCTGCAAGGTAAGAATGCTCCCTATTTCCAGTGTAGGCAATATTCTATAAATAGAAGAAAGGAGTAAGTGGAAGCATGATGGCGAATAATGTTTACAGAGAGTCCCACAGCAATGCATCTCTTTTCCAATCATAAATAATGAAAAATAGGCAGTTACTAGAGATACACATCAGCTTTCATTTGTAGGAGGTTGTCTTACAGGGGATATTTTTCCTTGTTGCTTCATTTACAGAAGAGGTCTAGTTTTTTTTTAATTTTTTCCCCCCATGTGGTTAAAATGTACAGTTCACACTTATCCTAATATCACAAAAAGCTTAGTTTGGAAGTCATAATGCCCTGTTATAACATGGGGAAATAACTCTGTTTAAGTGGGAGACAATATTAAATAACCTTGCAGAAGGCAGAGAGTTATAACAGTCTTGCAACAAAGAGGAGAAACATACGATTCAGTTTCAAATGGAAAAGAAATGGGGGTTGGGGCTGTAAAACCTAGTAGGGCTGTCTACAGTTTATGAATAGTCACTTACAGGTTACACTAATAACTAGACTGTACCACTAGGCACAGGCACAGTTCGGGGGTATCGGGCATTTCTGATGAATACAACATGCTTCCCAGCACACAGGAGAAGTACAACCACTATTTTCAGTAGGATACAGAAAGCTTCACCTCAACATGACTGGCTGCTTCACTAGTCCTGACTTATCTAGATTCCTTCTGCCTTCATCTGAGTAGTCCTTATTCTCATGAATAGCACCATTGATACCACATAAGGACGAGCTTTGTAAGTTTCAGAGTAGCAGCCGTGTTAGTCTGTATTCGCAAAAAGAAAAGGAGTACTAGTGGCACCTTAGAGACTAACTAATTTATTTGAGCATAAGTTTTGGTGAGCTACAGCTCACTTCATCGGATGCTCAAATAAATTGGTTAGTCTCTAAGGTGCCACTAGTATTCCTCCTTTTTCTTTTAGCTTTTTAAGTGTTTACTGATGAGCTTCATAGTTTATAAAGTTCCGTTTTGGATAGAAGTCACTGAGTAACTAAAGTTCAGATCAGAGTTTGGGGACTGAAACATAATTCAGATCTACCTTGCCTTCAGAGTATTCAAGTTCAAATAGCTATTCTGTAATTAAAACAGAAAAGTCACAGCTTAGTGTAGACCGACTAGGTCCTTCTGACCATGGGACAAAAACTCTGATTCTCTGTTGTTGTACCCTTTGTGAAATCATTTATGCCAGTACACAATGGGTGTATGCTACTACTAAATCAGAATGGCAGCATTTACACCGTATATGCACTGGCATGAATGAAGATTGCACAAGGTTCTGGAGTCTGTAGAAGGTCTTCTCCTCTGAGGACAATTGCTACTGGTACCATCCAACTAAATCCAACAGTCTCTTATGAACTTTAGTGGATCTGTAAAGCAATATTAAGTTGTTATGGAAAGTATTTCATGGAGAAATAGGATCTTTGTGTTGAAATTGCCTGAATGCACCGCTACAGACTAGGGACCGAATGGCTAGGCAGCAGTTCTGTGGAAAAGGACCTAGGGGTGACAGTGGACGAGAAGCTGGATATGAGTCAGCAGTGTGCCCTTGTTGCCAAGAAGGCCAATGGCATTTTGGGATGAATAAGCAGGGGCATAGCGAGCAGATCGAGGGACATGATCGTCCCCCTCTATTCGACATTGGTGAGGCCTCATCTGGAGTACTGTGTCCAGTTTTGGGCCCCACACTACAAGAAGGATGTGGATAAATTGGAGAGAGTCCAGCAAAGGGCAACAATAATGATTAGGGGTCTGGAACACATGAGTTATGAGGAGAGGCTGAGGGAACTGGGATTGTTTAGTCTGCAGAAAAGAAGAATGAGGGGGGATTTGATAGCTGCTTTCAACTACCTGAGAGGTGGTTCCAGAGAGGATGGTTCTAGACTATCCTCGGTGGTAGAAGAGGACAGAACAAGGAGTAATGGTCTCAAGTTGCAGTGGGGGAGGTTTAGGTTGGATATGAGGAAAAAAAAATTTCACTAGGAGGGTGGTGAAACACTGGAATGCGTTGCCTAGGGAGGTGGTAGAATCTCCTTCCTTAGAAGTTTTTAAGGTCAGGCTTGACAAAACCCTGGCTGGGATGATTTAATTGGGGATTGGTCCTGTTTTGAGCAGGGGGTTGGACTAGATGACCTTCTGAGGTCCCTTCCAACCCTGATATTCTATGAATAAAGAGGGTGGGGAATGGCTGAAAGATATATGTATCTTCATGAAAACTCCTGGTATAAGATGTATTATCTAAAATTGTGATCCTTTATGTCATTTTGATTGCCTGTTATTTCCCTGGGAACGGCTGGTTTTGCTGGAGCATTCAACTAAAATAGGTCTGAGAGAGCTTTTCATTTGACACTGATGGGTAAAACAGCTGTATTTTGTATTCCAGTTAATATGCTATGGTAGAAGGGATTAAATTCCCCAGGATGGTGAATTTATTGGACTATCGGAGAGCCTGGTGAATCCAGTATGAAATCAACCCTAACCAAATCTCACCAAGGACAGCGTTTGTGCTTATTCAGCTCATACTCGGGCAAACTCCCACTGCCTTTACTAGATCTTGCCCGATTTAAGGACATCCGGATTTAGCCCATTAACTTTTGTTTTATTTGCTGTGTCTACTTAGTTTGCACTCCTTAAAGGCTCCCCCCCCATGATACTGATCCAGCAAATCACTTATGCACCTGCATAGCTCAAATCTTTTAAAATCTAGTCAATAAGATTTTATTGACAACTTAAACACATGTTTTGAAAGCTTTTCTGTATCGGGTTCTAAAAGCAGGCTCCCCAACAAACATGTCCAGCTCTCCAGAAAAAGGTCAGATTGTGCACAAGGAAAGTAGGGGGTTGTGTGTGCTAGGAGCCTTCCACACCCTTTGCACTCCTGAGAAGAACTAGACAATTTTTTTTTTTTTGGTGGCAAATAGGAATTTTGTGGGGAAATAGTTGCTTCCCCATCCTGGAGCTCCCTGTAAGGTGTGTGAGAACATAAGAATGGCCATACTGGGTCAGACCAAAGGTCCATCTAGCTCAGTATGCTGTCTTCTGACAGTGGCCTATGCCAGGTGCTTCAGAGGGAATGAACAGAACAGGTAATCAAGTGATCCATCCCCTGTTGCCCATTCCCAGCTTCTGGCAAACAGAGGGTAGGGACACCATCCCTGCCCATCCTCACTAATAGCCATTGATGGACCTGTCCTCCATGAATTTATCTAGTTCTTTTTTGAACCCTGTTATAGTCTTGGCCTTCACAACATCCTCTGACAAAGAGTACCACAGGTTGACTGTGTGTGTGGTTAAAAAAAAAAGTCCTTGTGGCACCTTAGAGACTAACCAGTTTATTTGAGCATAAGCTTTTGTGGGCTAAAACCCACTTCATCAGATGCATTATTGTTTTTGCTGATACAGAGTAACACGGCTACACTCTGAAACAGGTTGACTGTGCGTTGTGTGAAGAAATACTTTGTTTTTAAACCTGCTGCCTATTAATTTCATTTGGTGACCCCTAGTTCTTGTGGTGTTTACCTCTCATAACCCACCCTTATTTACTTTCTCCACATGTCATGATTTTATAGAACTCTATCATATCCTCCCCCCACTTAGTTATCTTTTTTTCCCAGCTGAAAAATCCATTTTATTAATCTCTCCTCATACAAAAGCTGTTCCATATCCCTAATCACTTCTGTTTCCCTTTTCTGTACTTTTTCCAATTCCAATAGATCTTTTTTGAGATGGGGCAACCACATCTGTACATAGTATTCAAGGTGTAGGCATACCATGGATTTATATAGAGGCAATATGATTTTTGGTCCTATTATCTAATCCCTTTCTTAATGATTCCCAACATTCTGTTCGCTTTTTTTGACTACTGCTGTGCATTGGGTGAATCTTTTCAGAGAACTATCCACAATGACTCCAAGTCCTATTTCTTGAGCAGTAACTGATAGTTTAGACGTCATTATTCTGCACCACCCTCAAATGCAGACCGATACCATAATAGCATGACCACCTGGCCTAAAACATTATTATTGACAATGTTCATTGAAGGAATTCCCAATGTAGGCACAAATCCCACTCTTTCAAAGAAAACAAGGGCCCTATTTTCTCCTGAACTGCCTTTCTTAAAAATCTCTTGACCATGTTTGACCATGTTACATTTTAATTTGTAATGTTTAATCATCAAATGTTTACAGAAATACTGAATGAGAGCAAAACTGCGGAAAAGGGTCAATTTAAAAGTACCCATGTTTCAACTGACAGTGCAACTACTAAATATCTGCACTAAAGGAAGCTTTTTAAAGAGAAGAAACCCTCTTTCTTTGTCATGTGAGGGGGGGGAAAAAACCCTTTAAGTCAAAGACCAAGGCTCAGATCCACCAAAGGACTTAGGATCCTAAGGCCAAAATTTAGGCATCACTGAGATCCTGAAAACCCCTACTCAGCTGCTGCTTAGTCCTGTAGGCACCTAAAATCCCTCAGAGCCTAAATTTTTGCTATTAAAATCTCCTAAGTAGCTAAGGTTCTACCTCTGGGTATAGGCAGTGCTTCCTCAAGTAGGCACCCAGACACCTAACTCTCACCAAGCTCCAGTGAAATCTTCACACTGGGTGAAGATAGGGAGAGGAATGTCCATCTTGCTGTAGGGCCTGATTCAGTGAGCATGCATCACTCCACACAAAGCAGCAAGAGGGTGGGGCAAAGACAGCGTTCCTTCTAACCTTTAGCCCAGTGATTGGGGGTCATTGCTTGAGATGTGGGAGACACTGGTTTAATTCCCTCTGAGCCTGTTGAGGGATTTGAATAAGGGTTTTTTCCCCCCTCTCGGGTGAGTGCCCTAACCACTGGATTAGGGCATAGTCTGGTGTGGGTCTCCCTCAAGCTCTCCAGCTGAAGTCATTCCACTTTATGAACACACACATGCCCTGGGACAGAGAGAGTGAGAGACTTTCTATAGCCCTGTGGTTAGGGAACTCCCCTGACAGGTGGGGAAACACTGTTCAAATTCCCCCCTCTGCTTGACTTCCTGCTCTGTATGCAGGATTTGAGATTCTATTCTCTCTGTACCTTTTTGACGCTTCAAATAAACTTTTCTGCTTCTCCACCCCATTGTGATTATTGGGTGAAGCATACCGGGTAGCAAACCAACCCCTGCTGTTGTTTTGCCTTTCGGCACTGGCTGCCAGCAACATAATGGAGGTTGTCATGACTGCCTCTCCTGTACCACAGCCATTTTGCATAGAGGTAGGCATGTGCTGCTACTGTTACAAGAAATGGCTGAGGCAACTGAGCCCAAGAGATAGGGTTGCCAACTTGGCAGTTTTTTAACAAACCAGACATGCCAACAGGAGTGCAGGAACCTACCCTGCAATGTCTTTCCTCTCCCCCCAGGTCAGGAGGAACTTGCTTGTGGAGCCAGGGCTGGGTGCTGCAGCTGCCCAATGCAGGAGGCAGCCCCAGCTGCTTAGGGGCTGGCATGGGTGATGAGCCAGTGCCTCCCCCACCTGCAGTAACTGGACTCTGGGTGTCCAGTCAGTAGATCTGACTGGACACTTCTAGGTCTCCTTGTCAAAAACTGGTCACCCTATCAGGAGAGAGTTCGACTGTGGATCCCAGGCAGAAATAGACCTCTACCTCAAGCCCAGAATTTAGAGTCTAATTCCCTGAGAGGAGCAGGGCTTAGGACACAGCCCTCTCCTTGGCGTATGCTATTAGCTAGCTTAAGAAACTCCCCACCTATCTTGCTGGCTTTTTGAGGCTCCCAATTTTAGCTGCCTATTTCTTCCCATGCATTGTATAGGGAGCCTAGATGCCTAATTTAGGGTTTGTAGAGTCCAATGGGTGGCTCGGTCCCTAAAAGTTAGGCACTGCTGAGTATTACAATGCCGAAGTTCCTCTGTGAATCTGAACCTGAGTGATTAGACTGGAATGTGTTCCTTTGACTTGGTCAGTCTAGACCAGTAACATGCTGGATTTGATGGATTGCAGTTGTTACAGAAAGTGTGCTCATATAAATTGCTATTTCAGAATTTAGTTCATACAAAAAATGGAGAATTTTTTTTCTTTCTGCATGTTGAACACATTATTGTTTTCTGTAGTCAAGTCTGGTCAACTTTCCTGCAGTTCTATATTTAATTTAACTTTTCAGGCTGCCTTCTGTGTTCTCATATAAAATAGAGCCTAAAAATATTTTCTTCAGAAGGCTAATTATCTGTCAAGCTCCAGTGCAAAAAAATAAAATTCTCAAGTGGTGTATATATACTGTTTCCTTGATTACATAACAGACCAGAGAGAGCCTATGGTCTTAAAGCTGCCAAAAGATATAATGGTTACACTGAATTTCATTGAACAATCCAAAATATTTGCAGTTCAGCATTGCCAATTAAAAATACTTGCCAATTAAAACATGCTTGTAGCAGGGAAATTTTTTTAGCTTTACCATGCCAAAACGACTTGTGCTTTATTTTATCCAAATGTTAGTAAATAACTTAAATACAAATGATGATCCTCTGTCTAGCTTTTGAACAGCTTTTAAAAAAATCTTTAATGATGTAAAGAAATCTAAATAATTAGTGTTTAATGTTGAAGTAATAAGTTGGAATCATGGGGGTCTATTCCACTCCCCTTCCTCCACCCCACACGAATTTACTATAACTATATAAGAAAACACTCTTACTCTTAATTAACTGGTTGAAGGGATGTAGTTACAAATAAAGTGAAACGACTTAATCTCATTGATGCAACTCTGATTTCATTTACACTGGTGTAAATGAGTAAATACATTATGTTGTGGTTAACCCATATGCTTACACCTATGTAACTGTAAAATCTGGCCCACCCTCTCAAACTCCATTTTTATATCTATAGATTGCAAGTTTTTTTTCTGCTGAAATTAAAACAGAACAACAAACCACTATCATCAGAGAGATCATTTTAGTTGCCATGGGTAACCACTGCCAGTAAGGTATTCAGGCATTGGAACAGCAAGCACTGATAACCCATTTTGAAAGTGCTGACTGTGCGTCATTTTGCAAACTTAAATAATTATTGTGTGTGTGTAGGAGGGTGGTGGCACCAACAGGGTCTATACTTGTAATGAGTCATGCTTTAAATAGCTTAATTTGTCATCCTCCTATAAAGATTGCAGGGATCTATCCAGAGGGAAAAGCAGTGCCTGAATTGTTGTTAAACTAAAAGACTAGCTGGACAGATAGGGAGGTAAATGAAAGAGAGAGAAAGCTGGACAAAAGTAAGCTTAAGGGTGGTAAGCTGAAGAAAGAACACTTAGCAAAAAAATAAAAATAACCCTTCCTTGAAACCTCTTATTGGTACCCCATGCCTATTTGGTGGCTGAACATAAGAGTAATGAACCCCCAAGCACACAAAGAGGGTGGAAGGTTTCATTCTGATGGGGGTTGATGCTTGTCATCCTTCTGATATCTTCCAGAATCAAATTCCATAGTCATAGGCCAGTTATTGAGAGAGCTCTGCCTTCTGCACATGTTTCGTTTTGATGGCTTCAATTGAATGTGGGTGCTGGAAAATTAAAAAAAAAAAAAAAAGGAAAAACGTGTGTGTGGGCGGTGGGGATTTTTAATTTCATTGTCCAACCATCTCTGTAATGGTAGGTCTCATGATCCTATATGATGAGGTGGTAACTTGGGCTAGTCCCATAGAAAACTTCTGAAGATGAGTCTGACCCAATATTCAACAGGAAACCAATGTAAAATGAGAACACTGGGATGATGTGCTCTTGGCAGCCTATATTACTGAGTAAAGAGATTGTTTTGATCCTCTGGTGTCTCTTTCAGGTGGGTGGTCTCGTTGGTTTGTGGGTTTTTTTGTTTTTTTTTTTCTCTGCACCCAGGATTCAGGCCTGGAAGTCACAATTTTATGGACCACCATGGCCAAGCCTAAGCCCAACAGGGTGGGGTGCAGCCACTTGACCAGTTACAGGTTGAAGAAATCTGAAAATTATAAAGCAAATAAAAAAATAGTTGCATTCAAAGTTGCAAAGCACTGTGCTTTTACTCTCATAACCAAGATTCATCGATCATGTCTGTAACTTGAGTACTTGCACACCACTGACTCAACTCTCAAAGTCCATTCCCAATATGCTCTGTGGAAACTTTGGGATGGAATCTAAGAGGCTGTCTTGTTTGAGGCTTCCATATCCCTGATCTCAACTCTGAAGAGACTATATCCAGAACATTACACAAATCAACTTCCAGATATGCATGGCTAATATCCACAAAGTTCAAACATAGGCAAACCTGTGGAATAGACTATTCTATTACATAACCTTATGTTTGAGAAGGCCACATAAAACAGATGGAGTCAACTGGAGCGGTGCCATTGAGCTGCATCAGTTTGTACCAACTAAGAATTAGGCCCACTGAATACAGTTCGGCTCCACCTTTACTAGAAGATCACACTGATTTAGCAACTATCCTGTGTATGCTCACTTAGGTCCCAATCCAGAAAAGTACTTAAGCATGTGTTGTTGAAGTCCCCCTGGATCTTGAGAGCCTGGTTTTCAATAGGATTTCAGGACAGGCTTTGCTGTATTGAACTTCTGTCCATTTTCGTGAGCTACAGCTCACTTCATCGGATGCATACCGTGGAAACTGCAGCAGACTTTATATATACACACAGAGAATATGAACCAATACCTCCTCCCACCCCACTGTCCTGCTGGTAATAGCTTATCTAAAGTGATCATCAGGTGGGCCATTTCCAGCACAAATCCAGGTTTTCTCACCCTCCACCCCTCCACACAAATTCACTCTCCTGCTGGTGATGTCACTTTGGATGGGCTATCACCAGCAGGAGAGTGAATTTGTGTGGAGGGTGAGAAAACCTGGATTTGTGCTGGAAATGGCCCACCTGATGATCACTTTAGATAAGCTATTACCAGCAGGACAGTGGGGTGGGAGGAGGTATTGTTTCATATTCTCTGTGTGTATATATAAAGTCTTCTGCAGTTTCCACGGTATGCATCCGATGAAGTGAGCTGTAGCTCATGAAAGCTCATGCTCAAATAAACTGGTTAGTCTCTAAGGTGCCACAAGTACTCCTTTTCTTTTTGCGAAGACAGACTAACACGGCTGTTACTCTGAAATCTGTCCATTTTGTTACTGTTCCTTATACCCATCCTTAGTGCAGTGACTGGTTGCTTTTTAAAACCAAACAAGTTTTTAACTCGCTGTATAAATGTGAATGTGGAACACAAACGCAAAGGACTAATGCAGAACCAGACATAAGGATTAGCAAGCAGTTGTCATTGCAACATGTTACAGAACAAATGCCCACACAATCTCTTCATTAACTAGAAGGAAGAAAACAGCTGTGGGTTTCCTGGCATTGCTACTGAAACAAGAGAACATTTTGTCTGAATCGGTGATTAGTGAAAAATTTTGCAAGCCTCTGGGCTGGTGAATTGTGGTGGTAAGCTATTAAGGTAAAATGGTAAATAATTTCCTATACTCTGAGGAAACTTGTGTTCAGTTATATTCAGATACATATCTGATCCAGTGGTATGTAGAGAACTAGAATACTTCAGAGAAACTCTGGTAAAACATAATTAAGGTTGACAGGAGCTAATGACTTCACACTTACAAAAATGTGAAATGTAAAACTTTTCAGCTTTTGCCTGTCTATAAACAGGTTGGGCCTTTCACAGTTATTGAATTTACAATATGAAATTTGCTAGTACTAAATACTTCCATTCTGCTTTTCACAAAATGGCTTTATTATTTACTTTCAAGAAGAAAAGAGAATTAAAGTTTTAAAATAGGCCCAATGAAAAGCTACTATTACTACCACTTACATGTTGTGAAGTAATCACTAGCACTTCTGCAGCTAATAGGTCATCAGAATTTCTATTATGCTCCTACTTATACCTCCATCTTAAAAAAAATAAACACTACAAAATGATACTTGGCATGCCTAGGAGTGAATTTCATTTTTCCTCTTTATATATTTTAGGCATAATACACAACATTGAGTCTTTGTAAATTTCTGTAACACAAAAAAAAAGTTACAAAACCCTTCAAATTTGTTTCATATGCTTGTTGGTGAGATTTAAGACTTTAGGGTTCTTGGACTTCCTAGGTGCTCAAACATGGTTAAGTGCAAGTGCAGACCTAGGCCTTGATCCAGTAATTAGATCGTGCAGATAAATACTTGTGCCCATGAGAAGTCTTACTTCAACAGAGCTCCAACCAAGTGCAAGAATCCACTCATCAGAACCCAGTTATAGGATCAGCATCCTAACTTGCAGTACAAGTCATAAAAATTGGATATAATCTTGTGGTCACATAATCAGACTTTATGGATACAGTGTACTTATTGGGGGGGGGGGGAGCTCTTCCATTTTAACAGACCTTACCCCCCCACACACACAAACTTCCTATACATATGCAAGAGAATCACTGGAACCAGTAGAAACTTTGTAAACAGAGATATTGTGTGCCCCAGTGTAAGCCCAGATAGAGAATTACATTTATACATTCAAACTTCAAATGTGGCGTTTCCTGAGTTCTTAATTATGCAGCCTTAACTTTTCATTAATCTATTTTGTATGGATTTTATCAAGAGGGTAGTTGAAGAAGAATGGGCTAAATTTTCTTCAGTTACACAGTTGTATAGCTGGTAGAGTGCAGTCATGAAATATTTGACAAATTCTGCATTTCTGAGTAGTGTATTTAACAAGTAGTATTTTGCAGTGTTATTGCTATTTGTCAAACTTTGACACAAGCTGGCAATTTTATTTCTGAAATGTATTTCCTGGTGTTTGATTCTATCAGTGTGGGTGTAGCTGAACAGAATTTGGCCCAGAATTTTTTTGCTTGGGAGTTACTATGTGTGACGCTCCCCTCTGTGTTCTCTGGACCAGTGATCTGCTAGGTTGCTCCAATCCTTGACTCTGGGAGCCAGCCTTACTCTGCTCTACTGTGAGAACCCCCACTCCTGGGCTGTTCATGCACAGCCTCTGGCACGTAACCTGTTCCTTGGATTGTGCAACCAAATGACACTAGCCAATATCTCTGGTCCCAGACATAACCCTAGGAACCTCCATTTTGCAGTGTCCAGTTATTCCTGCTGGATACTGCAAGCTTATGAGTTCGTCCATTTAACAAAGAAATTGATACATACCAGGCTTGTTATCCCAAGGGGAGTCTCTGACACGCTTCAAACCAAATGCACCACTTCAGGTAGAATAAACAAATCAATTTATTAACCACAAAGATAGACTTTAAGCTATTATAAGTCAGATTTGGTCAAACGAAATAAAAGCAAAACTCATTCTAAGCTGATCTTAACACTTCAGTGCCCTTAACTTAGATGCTTCTTAACCACAGGCTGGCTGGTTGCCCTTCAGCCAGGCTCTCTCCTTTGATCAGTTGCTTGGTAGTGGTGTCTTTAGATGGAGGTGGGGGAGAGGGAGAGCATGGCAAACCTCTCTTCCTTTTATCATGTTCGTTCTTCCTGCTTGGCTTTGCCCCCCTACCCCTTCAAAGTCAGGTGAGCATTACCTCACTGTAGTCCCTAACTGATCAAGGGAAAGGGGGTAACTCACTCAAGAGTCCAACAGATCCTTTTGTTGCTGCCTAGGTCAGGGTCCTTTGTTTCTGTGAGGTTGGGCTGGGTTTGTCCAATACATGCCCTAATGAGGTGTGAACTGCCCCCTGCTCTTGGAGAGTTTGCCTCAGCTTGCTTTAAGCTATGAGTACACATTTTCAGCCTCATAACTATATATGTGAAATTACAACCTATAATATTACTATAACATCACTATAACAATGCTCAGTACATCATGAGCCTTCTGAAGACACCCGACATGACAAACTTTTTCATTAGATACCACACAATCATATTATAAGGATGAACATGGGCCTGTAGGGTGTTCCCATGAGGTACAGAACATCATACTAGGGTTTCATGCTCCTGACAATGACTTTGTTTGACCTTGTGCAAGTCACTTAGGTCAACTAAAGCACAGACTATTTATCTTAAATTGGGGGATAATAGGAATGCTTCTAGGTCTATCTAAACAATGTTTTGAAAGTAATATGGAACTACAAAATATCATTATGGTCAGTTAGATGAAGAAGTAGCACTAGAACTAGGAGCCTTGGAATCCCTCGCTGCTAACCTAGTCCTCGCTGCTAGACTTTGGGTCCTGAACAGCATGAGAAGAAAGTTCTGTGTGGTCTTTAAGGTGTGTTTTTTATTTAAAAAAAAAAAAAAAAAAAAAAAGAACTTACAGTACTAAAAATCCTGGCCAGTTCTGGTCACCTCCATAGCTAATTTCCCCCATTATTAGTTTAGGCAAATATGACAGCACCTTCATGGCTACCGTCACAGCTTAAAGATTAGAGTACCTGAGGACTGATTTTTTTATATCACGATTCCTTTATGCCACTTAGGCAGGTTATATCCACTTTAAGGGCACTTTACCCTGCCAGAGCAATATAAAGGGACCCATACTGTAAGAAGCTTGGCTAATATGTGGGAGCTAAGCGTGATCTAAATTTGATTGCCTTTCTTGGGGAAGAAGACAAGGCCCAAATGAGAACTGGGCAATGGTTGTCCAAAACTGCATTTTGATTGGCTGGCTGGGTATTTCTGATGTCACAGCTGTGTAGCAGCTTTCAGTGATGCATAGTTGGGACATCATCACTTGAGTACTTCAAGCACAATGCACCAATATATTTTAAATAGGTTCAAACTGAGGGTAATAAAGATAAGGCCCATTGAGGGTGGGAGGTAGAGAAAATGATAGTTTAAACTGCTCCCCAAAGTGCCAAACTGCCTCTTGCATCATGACATTCATGGAACTTCTATCACTTTAACTCTTGTATAAGTGAATTTTTGTTTTTTAACTAGGTGTTTATATTGTTTATCCCTATATAATCGCTGAGGCCCAGAATCTTAAAAGTGTTTAAATGCCTAACTCTCATAGGCCCAGATCCTCACAGGACTTAAATGCCTGGGTACATAATTTAGCAAAGGTTTCAGAGCGGTAGCCATGTTAGTCTGTATCAGCAAAAATAACGAGGAGTCTTTGTGGCACATTAGAGACTAACACATTATTTGGGCATAAGCTTTCATAGACTATAGCCCACGAAAGTTTATGCCCAGATAAATGTGTTTAGTCTCTAAGGTGCTACAAGGACTCCTCGTTAATTGAGCAAAGTAATGAGCCAGTTTTCCAACTTCCCTGCTTCAAAGTTGAGCCATCTTTGATCATTTGACAAGCCATACAATTCAGTATATTGGGGTTGCTTTTGTTTTTGAATTGACAACACACCCACATTTCTATATTTATTCCAGTCACAGCATTTGCAGTGGGGTGACAGCTGGAACTAAAATGATGGGCATGATAATTAAGACATTTCATTATAAATACAGCAGCATTTCAAGTCTCTGTGGAGTCTCAAGTAATGAATGCAATATCACAAAAGTCAATGTTTCATTGTTAATGATTCTGTTATTGTCACTGCATGGGGATTATAGACCCAATTTTAGGATTGTCTGAATTTAGGTCCTGATCCTAAAGTCTGTTCTTAACAGTTAAGTGAACTCCTACAAAGTTAGGGCCAGATTTTTTTACCGTTCTTCTGGCACCCAGGGAGATTTTCAAATCTGCATCCCTAGGCACTTAAATGGCTTTAAAAATCTGTACCTTGGTGCTTTGCAGTTTTTAATGATCAAACTCTTACGTTATGGAATTCATTTCAGCCTTGTTAAGTTTGTAGCTTTCAGAAGTTTGTTTACTGTGCAGACATTGACATTTCATTAGGAGAAATAAGGGACTGAGGGCTATCTGAACAGCCTGTTAATCTCAAGAGGCCAATTATAAGGCCTTTATCTTATGTCACTTAGGTGTTTGTTTGTTATGCTAATTTACATATCAAGATCTCTTGCTTCTGAGCAATGCAATTTCTTTCAGCAAATATTCTGACCTGATTAAATCTCCAGTCAGTTGTCTGTTTGTCAAAGTAATTTTTATGATTTTTAATAAAATGAGCAGAGCTCGCAGACTGTAAAATGATTGGAACCCATGTGCACACTTGAGCTGGTCAAACAATGTATTCACCAAGTTTTGCCATTACTTGTTCAATGGATTATTTGAGGGGAAACTGCCCCCCACCCCCACCACATTCAACCTGTTTTAAGTGCAGCTAACTTGCCCAGAAGGTCAAAAATTGACTATACCTTAATGGGGGGAGATCTCTCATTCTAGTTCTTAAGGCACTGTTTGTGCCATGCACATGTTTTAGTTTACTTACCTTTTTATTATTGCAGTTTATTCATATCACAAATGTGGAATCATGAAACTGATTATCAATGTTTATGCTACAGTATTTAATAGCTGGACTTTCACAGCTTCTTGTACTGCCTGTTTTCTAAATTCATTTTACATCTTGGTACCACTGTGTGTTTATCTGTTTGCAGTGTTCTAGGCATGTTGGTCCTAGGATATTAAAAAGACAAGATGAGTGTGGTAATATCTTTTATTGGACCAACTTCTCTCAGTGAAAGAGACAAGCTTTTGAGCTATACAGAGCTTTTCTTCTCCGTAGCTCGAAAGTTTCTTTCACCGACAGAAGTTGGTCCGATTAAAAGAGATTACCTCCCCCATCTTGACTCTTGACTCTCTCCTCTATCTGGGTCTTTATAGGTGCCATAGCTGTAGTGTCTGAGCACCTACATCCCGTATTTGGGCCTTGATCTGCGGTCAAATGTTTTAAGTCTTAAAGACCTATACTGTCTGTTTAGATATTTAGTTAAGCTTAAAGAAACAAACATGCATAGAGAAAAGAAATATACAGTTACTGTATCTAATCTTTGGACAAATAAATACCTGTTCCCAGTGCTGTAAATTCAGTACCTTTCATGCTCTCTAAATTCTGGCTCATGGTCTTTCCACTTAATACCTTGATATACACAGTACTTCTGAAAGCCCTGGGTAAATATTTATATATGGGCTTTAGTATTATAGTGTCAGGAACCTTGCAGAAAAGTTTTTAAAAAGTCAGGTTTATTTTAGGTTAAAATAGGTGTAGTTTTGTTGTTTTTGTTGTTACCCAGTGATCCTTTGATTAAAATGACAGTGGGCAAAATATACATGCTCACTGAGTTCGTCAAAGTAATTATCAAGGGCCGGGCCATAATCAGTAGGCAGGTATACAGACTGCCTCTTGTAAAAGAGTGGTGGCAGAAGGCCTGGTCTGGCATTAGGAAGCCATTGACGGGGGGACTTGTTTCTCAATTCTGCTACACCAGTGAAACTCCATTGATTTCAGTGGTGTTACAGCAATTTTACATGGGCTTAATGGAGGGGAGAGAGGAGCCCCAGAGAATTTCAGCTTGGAGTAGGGAGCAGCCTTTAGTGATCTAGAGCTGTTGAGGGGTAGCAGCTGTGAGGGGGACTCCACTAAGACAAATGGGATCCACTTAAAATAGTACAATATTAGAAAGTTTTGGTATTTTGGTGACCCTTTAAAATAAGTACTTTTGTATTTTGGCATACCGTTGGCTCAGCTCCCTGGCACTCCCAGAACTCCTGTTAAATGAATAGAGGGGTGTGTGTGTGTGTGTGTGTGTGTGGTTTTTTTTCACATGATCCAAGAAAGGAGGGATCGCACATATGACTTTCCCTACAGCCCTTTGAAAAAAGATGTTTGAGTTAATTAAATGCCAAAATAAAAGCATCCGAGAAACTATTGTCATTCAAAATGAATCCACTTTTGTTTGCAAATTCAGGGTGTGTGTGTGTGTGTATATATGTATATATATATAAATAATATTTTTAAAGAATTCCTTCCTGGCAGAGGTTTGTTTCAGATTCGTTCAAATTTTTATGCTTGCTTTCAATCCCTGAATATTCTTTAGATTATAGTGGAAATGCTGAATCAGCTGTGAGAAAATAGCTTTTGAGTTAATGATATTAATTGATGTACCTGTATACTTTTTTGATAGTTTTGGAATAATTGTATCAAATGGCATTTAATTTGTCATTTGAAGTACAATAATTAGCAACAGTTCATGAAAGAAAGTCCTCAAAACTTTAAATGAAGTATTTACAAGGTATAATTATTTTGAATGTGAGACTGCCAAATGTTTAGAGGAAAAAATAATACTGCAAATGTTACTCATTGGGCCAGATACTTCAATTTGCTATGTAGTGCACAGGGTCAGAGGGCTGCGTTAAAAGGAGCAGCTGCTAGTGGCCATGGTAATTTCTCTTCCCCTTAGCCCAGCAGGGCTGCTCCCATTTGAAGTCAACGGAAGACTCTCAGTGACTTCATTGGGTGCTGGAGTAGGCCCATAGTGCATTTTCAGCTCAGCTGGAAAATGGCTGCAAGGAGTTTGACTGGCTGATGGAAGAAACTGCTTGGTATGGATGGCCCCAAGTGAAAGAAGCCCGAATTCTGCAGCAAAGTGCCAGTGTGGTTCATACTGCTCGGAACAACACTCGTTCTTGTACCATGAAAACATTTTCCTCACCCACCCAAGGAGGGGGAAGGAATGCTAACTGCTGTGGGGGAACCAATGGCAGCACAGCATACTAGCTGGCGAGGCTGCCAAAGCAGTGGGGTCGTTTGTAAGGCACAAACTATACTGCATAACATCTTGTACAAATTCCAATTTTTTTTTTTTTTAAAAGAGACAGTTGAAGGAGAGAGTGGGGGAAAACTTAGAACGGAACTTCACAGTCCAGGAGTTGGAAGCTCTGCTGGCTTGCAATAAATTGGCAGTAGCCTGTATACATTCCTTAATTTGGAACTGGTTGGCTAGACACAAATAGGACACTCAGCCCCAAGCACCTTAGGAGATTCTCATGCTGGAGTCTGCCTCTCGCAAACCTGTGAAGCAAGGTGCTTGTATTTTCAACTGTATATGTTCTGAATGTAGTGGTGTTGTAGCCGTGTCAGGCCCAGGATATTAGAGATACAAGGTAGGTGAGCTAATCTTTTATTGGACCTACTTCTGTTGGTGAGAGAGACAAGATTTTGAGCTTACACAGAGTTCTTCAGGTCTCAGTCTGGAAAACTTACTCAGAATGCCATAGCTAAATACAAGATGGGACAGATTGTTTAGCATAAGTAGTTAACACATTTCAAGGGACCATTCCAGGTGAAGTGACCCATTAACGCCCTCTCCAGTCATAAGGAGGAAAGGAAATGGGAGGAGGTGAAGCAGCTGGGGGGAGTTGTAAATGGGTTGTAGCTTGTTGTAATAAGCCATAAATCCAGTGTCTCTATTCGGCATGATTTTTGGTGTCTAGCAGAGCTATGAATTTAAGCTCCTAGGCTTGTCTTTTGAAAGTCTTGTTGTGCAGGTTTCCTTTGAGGCTGAGGACTGATAGATCAGCTATAGTGTTTGCTGTGTGAAAAATGTTCACCCGCCTGTGATGTGGGGGTTTTCTTTTTCCTGTATGTTTGTGAACATAGTGATTATGTGAGTGAAACCAGACAGTTGCTATTGGGGCATTTTGTGCACTGGATGAGGTATACCACATGTTGTGATAGGCATGTGTAGGACCCACGGATCCTGAAAGGTGTGTTGGGGGGGAGGGAGGGCTGATCACTGTAGCAATGGATATGTCTGAAGTCAGTGGGAGTGGTACTAAGCCAAAAGTGAATCTGTACTTCCGACAGGATGACAGACGGACATAAACGCAGTGATGTGACCAAGTAGTTTTCCACCAAATATTGTTATAGAAACAAATTTATTAATGACCTGAATCTGAACTAATTTTATCTATGCTGTGTTCAGTATATCTTGTGTGTATATAGCGCACAGAATTGAATTAACAACATTATTTAACCTTCACGGATGTTGCTTAGCCATCATTTGGGGATTTTTTTTTTTTTTTCAACCATACCAAACTTCCAGTATTAATTTTGGAAGGGATTGAGAAGAGTAAGCTTTGGGGTGCAGCATGGGGGACTGTAACAAGAAATTTAGGGGGGGCTTGTTTTGAAAGCCTAATAACTGAACCTTCATAAAAACTTACATAAAGGCCAGCATTGGTCTGGGAATGCAAAGTGCAGCTCACATATAGCTAGGGGCCAAAGCAACCAGGGAGGCTCAGATTTACATCACTGGGTTGAGCCAACAGCACAGCTGCATCAAATTACTTTCTTAGAAACAGGAAGGAATGGAAGCTTGATTACAAGTACTAGAGTCTACTAAAATGAAACATCTTTACATAGGGCTGGAGACGTGGTCCACAACTAACAGTGTAAGAATAGGCAGCTAGAACATGGAACTAATCCAGAGAAATTAGTTTCATTGTGGTATATAATTTCAAGTATCTATATTGTCAATCAGCAGTACAGTATCCAGCCAGGTACTGTTTGTACATAATATGAAATTGTGCATTTGTTAGTAATAATAAAGACAACACTTTACAGACTAGGAAAATATTTAACTGAAGGTCTAAATTAAACCTCTTTGTTTTATGAAATAATTTTGGTGTAACTGTATACAATGCATCTGTATGTTGGCCTTGATCCTGTAATCTGTTCTGCAGAGACCAAGCTTTGCACGTGTACAGAGCCCAAATGATTTCAGTTAGACTTGAGCAAGTATAAGGGTTAGACTGTGGATCAGATGCAGGTTCAGGGTTTAGTGTTTTCATTTCTAATACAGTAAGCCTGTACCAGAACTTTTTCTTACTAGGTACATCCTGTCTCAAGAATGCATCTCAAAATGCTTTCCAACATACTGAGCCAAACTCTGCTCTATTATGCCACTGTAAATCCAAGCTATACACAGAATAACACCAGTGTAACTGAGCAGTTTGGCCAGCTGAATCCTGCTTCCTTATATTACCTACATTAGCAACTGATTATTTTGTTGCAGTCCTTTTTGCGGGGTTGCATAGCGTTTCATTACATGTGTGTATTATCTAAAACTTGAATTAAAACAGCAGACTAAAAATATTCTATCATAAATATAACAACGATCTGTCTCAAACTCTGTAAATAGTATTTTTTTGCTGCTGTTCTGTTAATGAATTCCAGATATTTATTGATGATTTAAAGTCTCTCCCTCCTCCATTTTCAGACTGCAGCAATGCAATGCCATAGAATCATATCACATGATAGGAGCCTTCACCTAAAGGATAGTTTTTGTGACTCAGATTACCTCTTGCATCTTACCACTCTCTAACCATACTGACAGGTTTCAGAGGGGGTAGCCCTGTTGGTCTGTATCCTCAAAAACAATGTGCCAGCCTTATGGCACCTTAGAGACTAACACATTTATTTGGACATAAGCTTTTGTGGGCTAAAACCCACTTCATCAGATGCATGGAGTGAAAATACCCACCCACCCACCCACCCACCCACCCACACACACACACACACACACACACCAGCCCATGAAAAGATGGGAGTTAGCACTACAAAAAGTAATTTCCTTCTGTTGATATTCACCCCTTCTTGTCAGCTGTTCAGAATGGGCTACATCCACCCTGTTTGAACTGGCCTTGTTAGTACTGACCCCCCACTTGGTAAGGTAACTCCCATCTTTTCATGTGCTGTAAAATATATATACACACACACACACACACACCTGCCTACTGTATTTTTCACTCCATGCGTCTGATGAAGTGGGTTTTAGCCCATGAAAGCTTATGCCCAAATAAATGTTAGTCTCTAACCATACTGTTTTTCCCCCCTGCATTCATACTTCCCCATTTTTGTTTTGTTTTGTGATGATAGGAATTTTAGAAATGTAGAGTGGGAAGGGACATTCTGAGATCTAGTCCATCTTCCGCCCCTCCCCCGTCACGCCATGATGAGGCAATACTCAGTATATCTAGACCATCTCTGACAGGTGTTTGTCCAACCTGTTCTTAACTTCCAATGATGCGAGTTCTGCAGCCTTCCTTGGAAGTCTGTTACAGAGCTTAACTATCCTTATAGTTAAAACACTTTTCCTAATACCTAACCTAAATTTCTCATACTTCAGATTACAGCCACTATTTATTGCCCTATCTTCAACGGATATGGAGAAAAATTGATCACAATCTTCTTAAGCACTCTGAGGGGAAAGCAGTGGACGTGTTGTTCCTTGACTTCAGCAAAGCTTTTGACATGGTCTCCCACAGTATTCTTGCCAGCAAGTTAAAGAAGTATGGGCTGGATGAATGGACTAAAGGTGGCTAGAAAGCTGGCTAGATTGTTGGGCTCAACAGGTAGTGATCAATGGCTCCATGTCTAGCTGGCAGCCAGTATCAAGCGAAGTGCCCCAAGGGTCGGTCATGAGGCCGGTTTTGTTCAAGATCTTCATTAATGATCTGGAGGATGGCGTGGATTGCACCCTCAGCAAGTTTGCAGATGACACTAAACTGGGAGGAGTGGTAGATATGCTGGAGGGTAGGGATAGGTTACAGAGGGACCTCGACAAATTGGAGGATTGGGCCAAAAGAAATCTGATGAAGATCAACAAGGACAAATGCAGAGTCCTTCACTTAGGACGGAAGCATCCCATGTATTGCTACAGACTAGGGATCAAATGGCTCGGCAGCAGTTCTGCAGAAAAGGATCTAGGGGTTACAGCGGATGAAAAGCTGGATATGAGTCAACAGTGTGCCCTTGTTGCCAAGAAAGCTAGCATTTTGGGCTGTATAAGTAGGGGCATTGCCAGCAGATCGAGGGACGTGATCGTACTGCTCTTTTCAACGTTGGTGAGGCCTCATCTGGAGTACTGTGTCTAGTTTTGGGCCCCACACTAAAAGAAGGATGTGGAAAAACTGGAAAGTGTCCAGCAGAGTGCAACAAAAACAATTAGGGGACTGGAACACAGGACTTATGAGGAAAGGCTGAGGGAACTGGGATTGTTTAGTCTGCAGAAGAGAAGAATGAGGGGGGATTTGATGATTGCTTTCAACTACCTGAAAGGGGGTTCCGAAGAGGATGGATCTAGACTGTTCTCAGTGGTAGCAGATGACAGAACAAGGAGTAATGGTCTCAAGTTGTAGGGGGGAGATTTAGGTTGAATATTAAGAAAAACTTTTTCACTAGGAGGGTGGTGAAGCACTGGAATGGGTTACCTAGGGAGGTGGTGGAATCTCCTTCCTTAGATATTTTTAAGGTCAGGCTTGACAAAGCCCTGGCTGGGATGATTTAGTTGGGGATTGGCCCTGCTTTGAGCAGGGGGTTGCACTAGATGCCCTCCTGAGGTCCCTCCAACCCTGATATTCTATGATTCTTAACATATTTTGAAGGTCCCCCTCAGCTGCCTTTTCTCAAGTCTAAACTTACCTAGTTTTTAATACTCTTTTCTCAGAGGTCAGGTTTTCTAAACCTCGTATCATTCTTGTTGCTCTCCTCTAGACTTTTTCCAATTTGTCCACATCTTTAAGTGTGATACCCCAAACTGGACATGTTACTCCAGCTGAGGCCTCACCACTGTCCAGTATAGTGGGACAGTTGCCTCCTGGGTGTCTCATACCACACTCCTGTTAATAAATCCCAGGATGACGTTAGCCTTTTTTCAACTGCATTACATTGTTAGTGCCTATTCAATTTGTGATGCACTATATTACCCAGATCCTCTTCTGCAGTATTACTGCCTAGCCACTTATTCTCCATTTTGTATTTTTGCACTTGATTTTTCCCACTTAAGTGTTGTACTTTACCCTTGTCTTTCTTGAATGTCATCTTGTTGATTCCAGATCAATTCTCTAATTTATCAAGGCCATTTTGAATTCTAATCCTGTCCTCCAAAGTGCTTGCAACACCTCCCAGGTCGGTGTCATCTGCAATTTTATAAGCATACTCTCCACTCCATTATCCAAGCTGTTAATGAAAATACAGAATATACTGGACCCAAGATAGACCCTGTAGAACCCCACTCAGTACATCTTTCCAATCTGACAGAGATAAAACTGACTACTCTTTAAGTATAGTTTTTGAACCAGGTGGGTGCCTACTCTATAGTAATTTCATCTTGTTCTCATAATGAAACTAGGAAATTGTGGTCATCATATATGGAACCATGTCAAAAGCCTTACTAAAAATCCATATGTATCAAGTCCTGCTGTTCCCCCCCCGCCCCATCCACTAGCCCAGTAACCCTGTCAAATAAGGAAAGTAGGTTGGTTTGGAATGATTTGTTCTTGACAAATCATGCTGGCTAGTCCTGATAACCCTATTATCCTCTAAGTGCTTACAAATTCATACTTCAGTAATTTGTTCCGATCTCTTTTCAGGTATCAGAGAGAGGCTGACTGCTAGATAACTTCCTAGGTTCTCTTTGTTTAAAGACAGGTGCTGTGTTTGCCCTTCTCCAGTCTTCTGGGATCCCTCCTGTCCTCCAGGAGTTCTTGAAGATTGCTTCATCTAGTTCTTTAAGTACCCTTCAGTAAACTTTTCTCAGGCCCTACTGAAATGAATACATTTAATTTATCTAAATGTTTTAACCTGTTTTCCCTGTTCTGGCTTGTTTCTGTGCACTCTACTGTGTTTTGTTTTATTTGTTTTTAAGAAAAAATAAATCTAATGTGCATTCATCAGAAAACACAGATAAATGTATAATGTGTCAAAAATACCTAAACCCTAACTTTTGAATTAATAAAGTTTATCAGAAGCATCGCTATTGTTGACATACGAAGCTTGGCATTTATTTTAATTCACTTTAAGCTCTGCCTAAAGGAATGAGAGAATGGATGTCTTTGATGCATATACTGAAGGCTTCTGGTAGAAGGAAATATTAGTGCATCCGTTAACTTGTTAACTAGTAGTAGCATTAGTGCTTAGGGGAAGTACCAGCTGTGTTGTCTTGGCACATTACTGCCTCTGAGAGGGTCAAGTAGCAAACATCAAATGGTTGTATGTTGCGGGGGGGAGGATTTCCACAAACCCTAGTAAGTCCCTTGTTCTAAGTCTGGCATTGCATGAGGGATAAGAACTTGGCTGTAAATATATAATGTAAAGGGGTTAGACTGTGAATGGTATATTGCTATTCCAAAATTACTAATGGGGAAACCTCAAAAGAATTGGCACTTCAGTACGCTTAAGCCCTGCCCCAGTAAGAAGTTGGGATGCTCTATTAATGCTGTTTTTTATCAGTCTGTATAGCGAATGTTTTTATATGGGATATTAAAACTGTATATGGTTAATCTTCTACTTTTTTGCTCCAAAGATTTTAATAATCTAAGACAGTGATTTTTCAACCTGTGGTCTGCGGACTGCCAGAGATCTGCATACAATGTCTACAATTTCCAAAGGGTTCCACACTACCATTTGAAATCTTTTAGGGCTCTATAAAGGAAAAAAGGTTTAAAAACCACGGATCTAACACAAGACTGAATGTTATTTTTGCTTCTTTACCACCTAGCATGTGAGGGCTCCAAGCCTGACTGGGGCCTAAGAACATTATCTTAATACAAATATAACCCTTCCTAATTATTATTGCTGTTTATCTAAACTGCTTGGAGCTTCAAAATAAAGGACCTTCAGCTTAGCCTCTATCTTGCCTTGGGTCTGTTCTATCAGCTGTTTCTCATGCTGCTGCTCATAAGTTGGAATCAACATTCTTTGCGAGGCAGAAAATACATAATGGTTTAGCGTTTCCCCTAGCTCATACCTGAAAAGCTCTGAGTCTTTCTATTATGACAAAATGTCAGATTCTTGTACTTGCCTTGTTCCCAATGGCAATACTAGGCTCTGAGGAATAAGAAAGAGGGGCACACAGACAAAAGTCATTTACTCTTAGCAGTGATTTTTTTCTAATGAGTTTTCAGTAGTGACATTAACACAGTCATCTTTTGAAGATTTTTCTGGGGGGCTCCAGTGTCACTACATAGAGCATCAACTAGGTGACAAGCTTTCACAGCAGCAACCTTAGCAGGAGTGGGACTGCTAACTGATTTTGGCAGAGTGATAGAATGAGTCGTGAGCAAGGGGACTAGCATGACAGCTTTCTTCTAGGTGTTGGAAAATAGATTTTTTTTAAAAAAATTACTGTAATTGTTCATTTTGATGCTATTGGAACAATATTACAAAGTGAGAGACAAAATTGAGGGCATGTCTGCTAGTGACACATGTACCCACTGTAAAAACAAAACAAAAAAAACTTACCCCAGGATCTTAATATTTTTGCCAAATCTTAATTAAGCTTCACAAGCTCCATTGTTAAGTATTACAATGGGTAAGATGAAACATAAAAAAGTCAAGGAACTTCCACAAGGTTGTGTAAAGTCGTTAGCAGAGTCAAGCATAGAACCTAGGGGCGCTCTCATCTGTGTAAATCAGTTGTGACTCCATTCAAGCCAGTGGCGTTTCTCTAGTGTAAAACAGGTGTGAGAGGAGAATCTGGCTCTGAATCCTGTCTTTGACCAGTAGGCAATTTTTGATCCCAATACTAATAGGCTTGTATATTATACTACTTTTTCCCTTGCATTGTCAAGATTGTAAATTAGGCTTTTCCTCTCACACTGGTCCATACACATTGAAGCAGAGCTAGGACAGCTAATGCAGAAGAAAGAAGCTCCAGCTGTTCCATACTGGGCCAATTTGGTTCAGTTGTGTTTGAATTTATATATGGGAACTACATTAAGAAAACAAATATTAAGAGAACAATTAAAGTCTGTAAAAGACGATTCCTCACTCTCTCAGATCTTGGGAGACAGGCCAGTCCTTGCCTACAGATAGCCCCCCAACCTGAAGCAGATATTCACCAGCAACCCCACAACGAAAACACTAACCCAGGAACCTATCCTTGCAACAAAGCCCGTTGCCAACTCTGCCCACATACCTATTCAGGGGACACCATCACAGGGCCTAATCACATCAGCCACACTACCAGAGGCTCATTCACCTGCACATCTACCAATGTGATGTGCCAGTAATGCCCCTCTGCCATGTACATTGGCCAAACGGGACAGTCTCTACGTAAAAGAATAAATGGACACAAATCGGACGTCAAGAATTATAGCATTCAAAAACCGGTCGGAGAACACGTCAATCTCCCTGGTCACAGACCTAAAAGGGGCAATACTACAACAAAAAAACTTCAAAAACAGACTCCACAGAGAAACTGCTGAATTGGAATTCATTTGCAAACTGGACACCATTACATTAGGCTTGAATAAAGACTGGGAGTGGATGGGTCATTACACAAAGTAAAACTGGTTTCAGAATAGCAGCCATTTAGTCTGTATCCACAAAAAGAAAAGGAGCACTTGTGTCACCTTAGAGACTAACAAATTTATTTGAGCATTAGCTCACGAAAGCTTATGCTCAAATAAATTTGTTAGTCTCTAAGGTGCCACAAGTACTCCTCGTTCTTTCTGTAAATCTGGTAGCTTTCTGTCCTTTTGTATTCAGTTTTCATAAGTATCTAAACACATGATGCATATCAAACCATAAATTAGAGAGATTAAAATTGCACCACCACAAACACAACTGTAAATCGGAATGATACATGATTAGCTCTACCCTAAGCCAGCAGACATGTACAAATAATTGGCCTTTAAAGTTCATTAGTCAGTTTTATTACAAATAGTGCATTTGCATGATGGTAGTAAATTTATGCACCAGCGAGCCTAAGCGATGACAGCATTCCACTGAATAGGCAAAGCAATTACAAAAAGCACATCAGCTATTTGGAATGCCAATGTAAAACACTTGTTTTAATCATTGGTCAGTGTCTTTAGTCCTGAGAGTGAAAGCTGCTATCCTTTTCAGATACAATGGGAGGTACATACAGATAAAGCATCCACATTTACTGTTAAAACTGAAGTGATTGTTTTGGCAATTGAAATACCACCTGTGTTTGATATGTCTGCATTAATTCACTTTAAGGACAGGTGAATTAACTTTTCCAAACCCACCTAGTTCTCTCTTGGGATTGAAAGCTTTGATTTGAATTTGAGCACCATTAGGTTTGAGATCTATTTAGCACTCGGATCATTGGTTGTGAAGTCCACAGTGCCCAGTTGTAACTCCTCTAGTTCTGTATGTGACACCTCTGGGAGGGGGTAGACAGATGCTTGTGGGGAGAGTCTGAGGTTATGATAACTGTATTCAGCTGTAAATCTCCTTCTCATCAAGGCTGGACAGTAATATTTTTGCTGGTCCCCCAGTGTCTGTTAGAGATAAAGGACCTAGCTAACATGTACTCAACCTGGAGAAGATACCAGTTAAGCTCTTAGAAACTGATAGAGGCTATGCGGAAAGTGGCCCACTATTTGTTAGTATTTTTTCATTGTATTCACACCTGCTCTTGCACTCCCAGAATATCTTTTAACTTTTAAATGGGCTAAAATGAAAGCCACATCAGTTATCCACATCTTTCACTAGAGGATAGGGTATGTTGCAACAGACCTCAACACTGAGCTTTCCATGATTGTGATGTAAGGCTAACATCCTGCGCAACCATGTGCCTGGAATGATATGAGACTGCCTGCTGAATCCTTCTCCCCAAGAACTTCCTCGTCTCAGTTCTAATAAAAGACCAACAATACCATATTGCCTCTGTCACTCCTATTAAACTCTACTCCACCCCACACATTCAATATTATGCATGTGTTTGTACTTGTCAAAGGTGATTTCCCTAGTCTGGCACTTTGAGTGCAGAAGGTGGGGGCCTGCAAGGACTCTAAAAATTAATACTCTTCACTCCAGGCTTGTATTAAACTCCCAAGGTTACAGCTTTTCTCTGACCTTAGATGCATAGATGCTGCCACAGCCCAAGGGAAAAACCCCTTCTGAGAACCCAGGAAGACGCACTTGGGAATTCCTTCCTGTGGGGTACCCTCAAGCCCTTTCACCCGCCCCCCCCAGGGAAAAGCTGAGAGAGACAAGCAAAAGAAATCAGCTGTTGCTACCGGTTAATTAAACATGTGCACAAACCACTTGGACATACAAATCCAATCCTGTTCTTTTTGTTTTTAATAAAATTTACGTTTTTAAGAAAGAAAATACATTTGAAAACTCAGGTTATCGCTAGATTTTAAAAAACCCACGTACAAGAATTAAGCATCAAGAATAACTTCCTTGTGGTCCATCTTAAAGGTTGCAAGCAAAACAAAAGCATTTGGGGTTAGCACAGAGGAGTCCACAAGCCATAAAGAAATAAAAAGAGATCAACCTAATTGCATCTTCCTAGACATTTCCTGGCCTACTTACATATCTGGGATTTTAAACAAGTAGTTTCTAGGCATGATACCGATTTTTTTTTTCCATACCTGGCCCAAAGCTTCTTACAGTATCGCTTCTCAACGAGAACAGACAGACAAAAAGGGAGTCATGTTTCAATTTTAAAAAGTTCTAGCCTTCCCATTGGCTCTTTTGGCCAGGTGCCCACTCACTTCCTTTTTACCTATGCATAGCAGTGACTTTTAACTCTTAAGGTAAAGCAAGTAGAGACCATTATTAAAAGGGATTTTATAGCACTGGCTGACTGGGTCCACAAAAGAGAGCCTCCCTTCCACCCACCCACCCCCTGACTTCATTTCTCACAGTACTGAAAGTGCATAGCTACCCTAACAGAATCCTAGGGGGCAGAGAAACTGGAGGAGTTTGACAGCTGTGGCTTTTGTCACAGAGACAAGTAGAAGCCCATTTAAGAGAGACCATTCCTGCTCTAAAGGGTATGTTTACATTGTATTGGGAGTGAGCATCCCAGCTCATGTTCACTCTTGTGCTAGTGGGACTTATGCTAGTGCACTAAAAAGAGCTGTGAAGACAGACAGTGATTTGAAATTGCAGCTTGGCTGGTGCTCAGAAGTCCATCTTCCATTCCCCACCCAGATTTCAGAGCCCAAGTTCCAGCCTGAGACACACAGTTATCTTTAGCACGCTACAGTGAGTCCTGCTGGCACAAGTCTCTGGACCCAGGCTGGGAAGCTTGCTCCCAGATGCAGTGCACACATTAAGCTAGCATGACACCAACTTGTTGCATCCAGGGTTTGAAACCTTGCACAAGCTACTTCTGTCTGTTTTTCCCCTTCTGTACTTTTGTCTGCCTTACCTGTTTAGACAAGGGTTAGGAACAGTGCTTCACTATGTGTCTGCTCAGGGTCTGGTACAAACAGAGCCCTGATCTGGCCACTAGGAACCCCTATGGTATAAATAATCATAACTGAAGTCAATGGAGCTACCCATTTGTAATGCTGGGAGACCAGATGCCAGCTCAGGCCCAGGTCTCAACTGAACACCAACATACATATCTGGAATCAGTCTGGCTCACCTGTCTTTAGTATTGCTAAAAAGCGTCTAGTGTTTAGACTTCGAATGCTTGTCAGTTGCTGCATACCTTACAATATAGGATACAGATGTTATAAGTGAGAGTAATGCAATATTTAATTGTTTGTATTGTTGAGCCTCTGACTATGTATATCACCACACTACTTAATGTTTTTTTTTTCCTGTGCGAAGTGCTGATCTCTAACAGAAGGTGTTATGTCCTGCCCAACAAAAAAGGTCCATTGACGCCAGATGGACTATTGTGGGATGATAAAGAGGACAGAGGCATTCTCCCCCTTCCCCCCCCTCCCCCCGACTGCAAAGATGAGTGATAGAAGTGGTTTCCTCCTGTTGGCTGACTTTGCCTTTAATAAGAAGAAACTGTATCTCGGTGCTGCTTAGACTCTGGGAAACAAGCTTTACTAGGCATAAGCAAGAGATCCCTTAGCCTAGGTTAGTCCTTAAGGTCCTGTAGCGCGATTCCTGGGTGGCGAGACAGTCCCCTTTAGGTTCTCTAGTCTATCTGTGACTCTGCATTTAGGCTGTTATAGTGCCTGAGGATAATTGGTTGGTAAAATTGAGGTATAGAATTCACAACTAATTTGGGGTTTGTGCCCTGTTTCCTACTATCTTCCCTGAGATTGGTACTCACTCTGAGTTACTACAGGCAGCTTTACACCATTTATTGCAGCTGAAGATCTGGGCCCATGTCTGAGAAAGGGAGTGGCCTGGATGAAATGGCTATGGCTGAAGACCTCATAGGGTGTGTGATTGTCCACTGTGAACGTGGAAAATAATAAAGTAAGCATTAGTAAATGCCCCTTCGGACAGCATTAACAAGTCACCCATGGCGGACATTGTAGGAATATGACCATAAACGCCGACTGCTACATGTGTTAGTGATGTGCACCCTGGAATGCGTATTGCCCATCACTCTTCATGGGTTCCTGCCTGAGGTCACTGGCATTTCTTTGTGGGAATCTGCCATGGATTAGACTCTTTATGCTGTTCTGTACATGTCGTACAGCTGAAGTGCCACTCACTGCTGAATGCTTACTCGGCAACATTGTTTCATAGAGCTAGAGGTCATATTGATCTAGAGGACACAGAAGAAGGTTTTCATCAATGTATATATGCACCAGTTAAATTATAGCATTTGTAAACGCTCACAAGAATAAATCAATGGTGAGTAGAGCTGGACAATTTTGGGGGGTTTTTTGGTCAATTTTTTTTTTTTTTTTTTTTAGTAAATGTGCTGGGAAAAATGCAATTCCAGGGCAACTGAAACTATTTTCCAATTTGGGTTGAATTAAAAAAATAATTTTGGCTAAATAAAAATGAGGAGGGGAAAAAAAGTGAAACTGCATGTTTCAACATGTTTGAAAACATTTCACTTGACCTGAACAACTCTCTTTCAGTGGGGGGGGGGGGGAGGAGAGCCCCAAAATACTGTTTTCAGATTTTAAAAAAAAAAAATTGTTTGCCCTCCAAACCAAAAAATGAATTAATCATTCAGCTCTAATGATGAGTGAGCCACAAGAGAGTCACTTGAGATAAGCATAGGAAGACTTGGAGGCTTCTCTGAAACCAGATCAGATGCTCCTAGGGTTTCTATTACTTACTGGTCTAGAGTGGAAGAAAATCTTTGCAATATCTTACAAAATCTAATTGTTTAACAAGCTAATATAGCATATCTCGCATTATATAATGTAAAGACAATATATTTTCCCGCCTCTTACCAGATTAGAATCTGTCGGATTGTTAGTGGTAGCTAATGTTCACGGCTAAAAATAAACAGAACTTGAAATAGTTAAAAACAAGTGAGCTCATAAATTCAATCTGCTGCTTAAAAAAGATAAACAACTCCTATGCAAAGTGTAGCCTCTACTTAGCTGACTCTCTCAATAGGTTTTCTCTAAACTAATTAGACCACAGCAAGTAATAATGGTACAGTAAGCAACTCCCACTCTACTGCCCTGAAGAACATATATCAAATCAAGAATATAAATCTACGTCAATCATTTGGCACATTTAAAACATAGCTCCTTTGGACTACAAGGGCAATCTCTAGGATAGTTTCTAGTGAGTTCAGTCCTTGGCCAGTAAAAGTGCTGGGGAGGGAGGTGTATTTTGACATGGGTACTTGCCCACTAGATGCTAAAAAAGCCATTTCACAAAGGCCACCCAACTGGACAAAACATTTCCTTCCGTATGCACTTTCAGAGGCACTGACTTCTTGTGGGCCTGGGGCAGCACCCCCGAGGAACTGCCTCCACTCCACCACTTTCCCCAACCCTTGCCCCCACTCTGCCTCTTCCTGCCCCCGCTCTTCTCCCTCTGCCCCCAGTGCCTCCTACACGCTGTTGAACAGCTGATCATGGTGGGGGGAGGCGCTGGGAGGGAGGGGGAGGAGCTGATCGGCAGGGCTGCCAGTGGGGGCCGAGTACCCACTTTTCTTCCCCAGGGATGCTCCAATCCCAGAGCACCAATTGAGTTGGTGCCTATATGCACTTTAACAAACAAGCTGGAGTTCCCATCCTAAAGAACCTTGCTAAGAGCAGTAGTGTTTGTGGCACCTTAGAGACTGACCAATAAATGTGTTAGTCTCTAAGGTGCCACAAGTCCTCCTGTTCTTTTTGCGAATACAGACTAACACGGCTGCTACTCTGAAACCGTGCTAAGAGCATTTCCTGTAAGCACCTGCATCTTTGCCTGGTCAAATGATCCACACTGAACAGTGGTGGGTTGGTTTTTTGTTTTACTTTCCAGGAGGTTTGCAGAAAGTCAGGTTTCATTGTATGTGTGAATATTTCAGCAGGGGTCTCCTGCTGATCTACTTAACATGCAAACAAAACTGTTCCTGATAAAATGAGCTCTAAAAGGCAAATGGAAGCATTGTACTTCAAATATAGAAGCGACTTAAATTCCCTCTGTCAAGTGATCTAGTACTAAAGAATTCCATTTCAAAAGACTGCACTGTCTTGGTTGCGATTTGTTTTGGATAAGAAGGTTTGATGAACTGATGTTTAAACCTGTTGATCAGTTTCAATAACAAACCGGTTATAGAAAACAAATGCAGGCCCTTTTTAAAAGGCAAATACTTTACCTGGGCATGAGCTATGTAGTGCTGTGTCTAAAGGATGACATTAAATATTATCGTCCACTTGTGTTTTCACCACAAGGTAAAGCAAGCAGATGAATATCTGAACAGATGCAAACATTTTTAAAAAACTGAAGACTCCTCATTTCAAATACTTTGAAAGTATTCGCTGGATAATCATCTGGAGCAGGCAAAACATTGCAACCTCTTTATTACCTTACAAGGTATTTCAGCAGCACAGCATGGTTTGTGCTACGCAAGCATTCATAATAGCAAATTTTGGAATAGTTTGGCTTTTTTAGGCAGGCTTCAGTAAACACCATTTATGTATAAGGTATCTGATTTGGGATGACAAAGAACACAATGAAACTATGTATAACAAATCAATTCAGGGTGATGTTGAAATAGCCATCACTTACAATTACTCACAAAGATCCCCTTGTAAAAGTTACCATTGCTGTTTGCTATTACTTCCTTTTTTAGTGTAGGCTGCTTTTCTGCCATTCAGTAGGAGGAAGACTGACTGAAGTGGTTCTAATCTTAACCTTTCAGTGGGGAGAAGAGATTGAGCTGTGTGGGTTGGGTGTGTGGTTTTTTGTTTTTTTTTTAAATCTTTTCTGCAAAAGACGCTTTCCCCATGGTCAGGTGAAGGCTTTTATCTTACAAATGCATACTGAGCTTCAGATTCATTTGTCATGTAGATCAGTTTTCATCAGGCTGGAATTAAATTTCCATAATGTAGTTGATTTCTTTAAAAAGCAATCTGCTTTAAAAATTATTCAGGGAAGACCAAAAGCTGTGGATTTGTATGAATATCAAAAGACTGAATTGCATTTAGGCTATTTTCCCTACTGTCTCCAAAGCATGAAAGCATTTTGTTATACAGGGAAGCCTGCTTAGAACAGTTCTATAAAGGCACAAGCACAACACACCTCATAACTACCCGTAGACCATCAAGTTTGAGTAAGATGTGTCAGCGGGGATAAAGGCACAAGCTTTGAATATAGTGCAAAGTGCATATTAAATCCAGTGTCATGTGGAAACCAGTTTGACCACTTTTTATGACACATCGGACACCTTTGTTCAGGAGACTGACTCTCCACCTTCCCATCTTTGAAATGTCACATTGAGAGGACACTTCTTATTCCTCCCCCACCTTCCCCCGTCCCCCAATGAAATGCATTTTAATCTTATCTGACACTTTTTGCCTTTATCAGAGCACAAAAATCTTTTTTCTGATAATTTTTCCACAAAGTGGTTAACCCCAGCAAAGGAGACGTTCACTTTATTTACTGACATCAGTTCCCAGCTTTTACAAAGAGGTTTTACAGTCTCCACAATTACCCACCGAGTGGTGTCAAGCATTGTCATACCTTAAGCTACTTTACCTTTTGCTGTCAAAGTGAGAAATACTATTTTGATTTTTAGCTGGTCATTTTCTCCATTTCGTCTAAATAAACTCCTGTTGTGTTAAATTTACAATTAACTTAATTGTAATAGTTGAGAAGAGGGTTACTGCAGGTACTTGCCTTTTGACCTTGTTACTATATTTGATTGGGGATAGAGATCAACTGACATTCAAGCAGACTCATTGGTGCAAGTGACATGGCTGCCAGATTAAAAAAAAACAAAACTTTGTATTTTAAGAGCTTTTTCTTTTTGGTGTCCTATCAGTTACTCAATGTTTGGAAATAACCCTTATTTTGGTTTCATTAAAAGTTATTCCACCTTAAGAAAACACACACATGTTTAGCTGTAGTGTCTATTTAATCATGTGTTTAATTTATCTTGCTGGACCATTCAGTTCAAGGGTTCTCAATTTTTTTCCACCTGTGTCCCCAAAGTCATAAGAGCCAATGGTTCAGTGTAATCAGAAACAGTGTGCAGTACTGGTTTTCCCCCATATTGCAGAATTAGAGGGGTTCAGAGAAGAATCACAAGAATGAGCAGGGGTATGGAAAAACTCCTAAGAAGATGATAGGTTATCTTGGAAAGTAGATGACCTCATAAAATGAATGATTGGGAGAAATCAGATCTGGAACTACTACTGTTGTGTTATGACACAGGGATAAGGGGACAGTCAATGAAATTAAGGTGGCAGATTCAAAACTGATCACAAGAATGTTTCACACACAACCACACAACATGTAATTAGGCTGTGGAATGCATTGCCATGGGAAGTCACTGAGGCCAAGAACTTAGCAAGATTCAAAAAGGATTGGACACTTATATGGATATCAGAGTTATCATTAATGATATTGTAGAAGGGATATTCAACTTCATGTTTCAGGGTTTAAGCCAGCCTCTAACTACTAGAGCCCTGGATGAGACCTAAATTGGAGAAGGAAGGGCAGATTATCCCATAAATGCCTACTGAGGGGTTCTTGCACCTTCCTTTGGAGCATCTGGTGCTGAGCACTATTGGAGACAGGCTACTGGACTAGATGGACCACAAGTCTGACCCAAAGTGTCAATTCCTGTGTTCCTAAAAACAGCCTCTATGGCTTTTCTTGCCACATCCTAAATCCCCCAGTATTTTGTGCTACCATCACACAATCCTTTGTAGCTGTTTGTTTTTATTTCTAAGTTTTGTGCTGACTTCTATTACAGCAAATGCACTCCAATTAATATGGGTATTTTAATATGGTAAATATAAAATAATTAAACATGTAAGGATGTGTGCTGCTGATTGAGGGAGAAAGCGGGATCAAGCTGGGTACTGTTGAGTATAGGTGCAAGCTAGAAGGACTCTAGCATGCTGCTGCTGGTGAGTGAGTGGGTGGCAGTGTGGCTGAGTATAGGGATATTGCTGAGAGCAGCTGCAATCCCAGGTTGAGAAACAGTGCTTTGGGTCAGGTTCTGATTCGTGACTCTACTGTGATTCCATTCACTTCCATCAGAATTGGACTAGGCCCTAAATCCATTGCAGACCATAGGACTGTTTCCATTGAATTCAAGGGAAGGTAGACTGGCCCTCACAGCAGAGTGACTGAGAGAAGAATCTGGCCCTAACATTGAAACTGTTTTAATCTCTACGTAAGGACCAACAGGTGTGTCTAGTTATTTTGAGGCAGCTAGATTCCATAGCTAGGAGTGGCCTTGAAGAGCCTTAAACAGTCACTATGGAAGGTCTCACTACATCCAGAAGTAATGCTGGACTTGTGTCACTTCCAGGTTATTAATAAAACACTTAAGTCTGTTGCATCCAGGCACAGTTCTGTGCTCATGGCTCCTGCTTACACCACAACCCCACGAGTGCTGTATAAACACAATATTACCAACACCAAGCAGTCACAAAGCATGAGTTGGGGTGCCCCAAAAGTCTTGAGGTTTTTTTAAATCTCTTCTGTTTTTGTGTGTGTTTTGGGTTATACTTAGGTCAGTAGTGATGTCAAGCTTTCCCTGCAATCATGAGGGCTAGAACTTCAGCTTAAAAAAATTAAGTTGATTTACATGTAATCACAATGACTGAAGGAACTGAGATGCTCTGAAAAATACCAAATATGAGAGTTAACAATAGAAAATGGGATGACCTGGAATGCAATCAATAAAGAATTAAAGATGGTAGCCTAATTAATACCAATCAATATGGTTTTGTTGAAAATAGGTCTTGTCAAGCAAACCTGATATATATATATATATATATATATTTGAGATAACTTGTGACACAATGTACTTAGACATCTGTAAGGTATTGGGCTTAGTATCGTGACATGCTGATAAAAAATTGATTTTTGTATAATTCTAATGTAGCCCATACTTAGGTTTGGAAGGATTAGATTCCCCCCCCTCCCCCCAGAAAATGTTGAGCTTTACCACACACAAACTCACAAAATATTTCCATTGATAATAGAAATTTACAAGTGGAAGTGTATTAGGGTTTGATTTTAAGGCTATTTACTTCATATATTTTGCCATGTGATGTTGACAACTTGTATTTGGTTATAAAACTAACCTTTTGAATAGCAAGATCCATTATGATTAAATAATTGTTTGATACCTCCCGTTGCCTGACTCCCCATAATTTTCCACAATTGTGAACATTTAAATTGATAAAAATTGAAAAGAAATGCTTAAATAAACATTTGTTTGAATTAGAAAAAATTGATTTCTTCCAGGGCGACCTACATTAAACGGATTAAATCTGGATAACCAATAGATCTCAAAGTAATTGTAAATTGGGAATTATCACCCAATGGGGACATTTTTATTGGGGTCCCTCGGGTATCTGCTACTGACCCAGTGCAATTTGATATCTACCAATCTGGAAGAAAATTGAAAGTCATTGCTTGTAAACTTTGCAGATGACACAAATTAGTGGAGTGGTTAATGATAAGGGCAGGTCAGTTTTACAGAGTGGTCTGGATCACATGGTAAGCTCATGGTTTCCAATTAGTGAATCCTTCTGTAAAAGCATGCAATTTAATGGAGAAAAGCTTTGATGCAAGACAATAGCCGTTTCCAGTAGATGGAGAGTAAATAAGCCTATCTGATGCAACAACTTCACTGTTGTGCAGGCGAAATGAAAAAGTTCTTGAGAAAACATTCTTCTCTTCCCTGCAACTACCTGCACAGAAGTCAGGAAGTCTTTTTACATCCACATTTCCACACACAGCAGAACCTTTAGCAACCCCAAACTGCTGGTGGTTTCAATCAGATTTTCTCCGCAGTGCAGGATCTGTAGTCAGCAGTAGATACATTTACCTTTTCTTCTTGCAGCTTTGAAAGTAGCAATTCAGTGCTGCATTTCCACAGCCTTTCCTTCTGCTTTCAAGTTGTCAACAATGTCTGCTCCAGGTGGGCCAAGTTGCTGCCCATCACTTTTTTTTTTCCAAGTCACTTCACAACTGTTAGCGGCTTCTCTAGGGTTTTAAAAAACTGGTGAAACTGAGAAATGTTTTCTAATAGATATTTAAAACAAGGAACCTTTTCTTTTTGGCTTCCGTTTCACACCCTCGCTTGAGTAGCAGTGGCTGGTACATGAATCTATTTGCAAATTAGCATATCAGGAGCAGTTTGAATGTCTTTAATACCAACATCCACAGTGTGTGAGCAAGCACCAGGGATATGTACATTAATTTACATATTCACATTACAGTTCAAGTGCACCGGTGTTCATCTAAAAGCAGGTCACATGCCAAAAACATTCAAACCATTTACAAAGGAGGGGATGTCAAATGTTGTTCCACTGCTCTTAGTGATGTATATGTATCTTGTGTACATTTTAGGGACCAGTAAATTAAAAAATGAAAGATGAAGTATCTAAGATAATAATTAAGGAGCCCCTAGCTTTCTAGGGGCTCCTTAATTATTAAGTCCATCCATTTTATATGGCCCTGCTTTATGAGTCATGAGGGACACCAAACTGGACATCAGCTGCTAGTGTGATGGGATGGATAAGAAAGCAAATGTGATACTTGAAAGTATAAGTGGGAGAATATTAGGGAGGTGGTATTATCACTGTTTGTGGCATTAGCTTGGTCATTTTGGAATACTATGTCCAGTTCTGGTCTCTGCACTTTAAAGACAATGTTAACAAACTGGAAAAGGTCTAGAAAGAGCTACAAGAATGATTAAGGTCTGGAATACATGTTTTCTAGTGACAAACTTAAGGTGAATTTATTTCATCCAAGAGAAGGTTCAGAATTGACTTGATCCATCCACAAGTACCTACAGGGAAAGAGGATTTCTGTTAGTATGATGCTCTTTAATCTAAACATAAAAAGGCAAAACAAGATCTAATGACTGGAAGCTGACACTAAACAAATTCAGACGAGGAGGTGCGCTTGTTCTCTCCACCCACCCCTCCATCCAATGAGTGTAATTAACCCAATTTACTTAGGGATGTAGATGCTCCAACACTTGAATTCTTTAAATCAAGATTGACCTGGTCACATCTCTTAAAGATGTCCAACCAGAAGTTATGGGCTTGATGTAGGAATCGCTTAGACTATCACTAACTTCCTGCATAGAAAAGGCCATCATAAGAGTCCTTTCTGGCCTTAATCTATTAATGCAATCATCCCAGCATATGAAAGAAAGAAGTTTAGCAGAGTTCAATTAGATCCATATCCAAGGCCATTTACAGTCTATAGGTACCTACATTTTTAATAGTGGGCTCTTCAATCTAGCAGAGAGAGGTTTAACTTGATCCAATGGCTGGAAGTTGAAGCTCGACAAATTCAGACTGGAAATAAGGCACAAATTTTTAACAGTGAGATTAGCCACTGGAGCAACTTTCCAAGGGCCATGGTGGATTGTGAGGGGCCAGGATATGGGTGATTTTGCCTCATGGTCAGAGCAGGAGTCAGAAGCTGGAAATGGAGCTGAGGGTCAGGGCCAGTGTCAGAGGCTGAATGTCTGAGGGTCAAGCCAGAGTCCTTGCCAAAGGCCAGAACCAGGTTTACCTCAAATCAGGAAAGGCAGGAGCAGGACTAGGACAGTACGGGGCCCAGGCAAGAGGAGACACTAGTACAGCCATCAGCAAATACTTTACATGGCCAGTACTGTGTGTCCTTATTCCTGACCTAGTTTCTCCATCACTGACAATTTTTTTTTTTTTAAATCGAGATTGGATGCTTTTCTAAAAGATACTCTCTAGGAATTATTTTGGGGAAGTTCTATGGCCTGTGTTATACGGAGGTCAGACCAGATGATCACAACAATGCATTCTGGCCTTTGTATATATGAACCTATGAAAAGTAAATCGAAAGATACCCATTGACTTCCACAACCTTTGGATCATTCCCTTAGAGCAGATGACATGTTTTGGTAGAAATAAGAATGTCGTCCCAGATTTTGAACTTTCTTAGTCAGAATATGACCGCCCCCCACACGCATTAATGAGCTTCTGTTCATACAAGTGGTCCCAGGGATCTACTTGGGTGAGTAATTGATGATCAGTGCAAGTAAGGGTTTCTGGCCCTCTGCAAAAAAGACAATATGGAAGTGGTCATTCTGTTGACAGTGGAAGGAGAGTTTGATCATGTTAGAAAAAGAAAAGTAGTAATACTCAATTCTCACTGCATATCCCATTGGAAATGTATTCTGAAAAGCAGTCATTTAAATGAATTCTTCACTAAAATATTGTGAAATGCTTGTCAAAACATTCTTTTGATTAACGTGTTTTTTCATTGTGTATTTTTCTGGGGTTGTTTTATTTATTTGGGGTAGCAGACAAAATGTTTCAATATGATGTAGACAGCATTGTAAAAGATCCAAATACTTTACAGAAAACAAATCCACTGTTCCAGTCATTGCCGCACTAAGCAAACCACATGGGTGATGTATTTATGAGCAGTTATGAGAAGTTGTTATTTTGATGAGGTTACAGTAATTTGCTAAGAACATAAGAACTGCCATACTGGGTCAGACCAAGTGTCCAAAGCCAGGGGCCCCACAGGGAATGAACAGAACAGATAACCATCAAGTGATCCATGCCCTGTCGCCCATTCCCTGCTTTTGGCAAACAGAGGCTAGGGACGCTTCAGAGCATGGTTTTGCATCCCTGCCCATCCTGGCTAAAAGCTATTGATGGACCTAGCCTCCATGAATTTATCTAGTTCTTTTTTTGAACCCTGTTAGTCTTTGGCCTTCACAACATCCTCTGGCAAAGAGTGCCACAGGCTGACTGTCCATTGTGTGAAGAAATACTTTTAAACCTGCTGCCTATTCATTTCATTTGGTGACCCCCTAGTCCTTGTATTATGAGAAGGAGTAAATAACACGTCCTTATTTACTTTCTCCACACCAGTCATGATTTTTATAGACCTCTATCATATCCCCCACTTAGTTGTCTCTTTTCGAAGCTGAAAAGTTCCAGTGTTGTTAACTTCTTATACAGAAGCTGTTCCATGCTCCTAATAATTTTTGTTGCCTTTTTCTGTACCTTTTCCAATTCCCATAGATCTTTTTTTGAGATGGGAGGGGACCAGATCTGCACTCCATAAATCTATGGTCTGCCCATATTTTTTTATATAGACGCAATATATTTGTCGTCATATCTATCCTTTTCCTAATGATTCCCAACAATGTTGTGGTTTTTTTGACTGATGCTGAATGAACTATCCACAATGACACCAAGATGTTTTTCTCAAGTGGTAACGGCTAATTTGGAATCCATCATTTTATATGTAAAGTTGGGATTATGTTTTCCATGTGTATTACTTTGCATTTATCAGTGTTTAATTTCATCTGCCATTTTGCTGACCAATCACCCAGTTTTGTGAGATCCCTTTGTAACTCTTTGCAGTCTGCTTGGTTATCCCTTTTTACAGAATAATTTATGAATATGTTGAACAGTCCTGGTCCTAGTACAGATCCCTGGGGGATACAACTAGTTACCTCTCTCCAGTCTGAAAACTGATCATTTATTCCTACTTTGTTTCTTATCTTTTAACTAGTTACTGATCCATGAGAGGAACTTCCCTCTTATCCCATGACAACTTACTTTTCTTAAGAGCCTTTGATGAGGAACCTTGTCAATGGCTTTCTGAAAATCTAAGTACACTATATCAAGTGGATCACCCTGGTCCACATGGTGGTTGACCCCCCTCAGAGAAATCTGGTAGATTGGCGAGACATGATTTCCCTTTACAAAAACCAAGCTGACTCTTCCCCAACAAATTGTGTTCATCTATATGTCAGATGATTCTGTTCTTTACTATAGTTTCAACCAACTTTCCTGGTTCTGAACTGGTTCTGAATTTAGGCTTATCAGCCTGTAATTGCCAGAATCACTTCTGGAACCTTTTTTAAAAATTGGTGTCACATTAGCTATCCTCCAATCATTTGGTACAGAAGTTGATTTAAATGATAGGTTACATAGCATAGCTAATAGTTCTGCAATTTCAGAACTCTTCAGTAAATGCCATCTGGTCCTGGTGACTACTGTTTAATTTAGCAATTTGTTCCAAACCGCCACTGATGACACCTGAATCTGGGACAGTTCCTCAGATTTGTCACCTAAAAAGAATGGCTTAGGCTTTGGGAACCTCCCTCGTGTCCTCAGCCATGAAGACCGATGCAAATATGTACTGATTTTTACATTGAAAACATGCTAATAATTCTCCATTATATATTAAGTGCAACAAGCAGATAGATTCCAGAGATTTTTTTTTCCTATCAACTTTTCAAATGCTGGCATTTTTCAGATTGCCTGCTAATCTCAATGCCTAAGAAAGGGTGGGTGGGTGGTCAGTCACCCAAGGGTTAAATATTAAACCATAGAATATGCAGTCTCCTATACTATTCAGTGTATTTTCCATTCAGATATACAGTGGTCTCATCCTAAGCAAAAAGAAAAGGAGGACTTGTGGCACCTTAGAGACTAACACTGAAACCTGTCATCCTAAGCAGTCACTCAATATTGGAATTGACTGGAGGTTGACCGTTCCAATTTAGGATAACTTTGAGAAGTTTTCATTTCACACTGAAGGATAAACTGTTTGTCCTCCAATGTGATATGAAAAAAAAATGTGCATCAAAATAGGGGGTGGAGGGAGAAGTGAAACCAAAACCTGAGCTTTATAGTGTGTTTGATACAAGTTCAAGTCCTTGCTCCGTCTAATTTCAAGCAGAGGTGGGTTTTTTATCCTTGATCATTCAGATTAGGAACGTGAACCTGGGTTCTACTTTATTCCAAGCTATTACCTAACTACCAGACTACAGAGTAGACGTGTAGCTCTAGCTCTTTCCTCCCCCTTTCACTCCTGTGAAAAGTTCATTGAAATCTCTGTATCTCCAAAATGCTTTGGCAAAATTTTATTTTGCTGAAAGTGTTCCAGTCAGCTCTAGTCAATACAGTGTAATAAATAAGAAACATCCAGTTGATGGTCTGTGAACCAGGAAGGAAACTTTTTTTTTTGCTATTAATAGATCTGGTTGAAAATTTTTCATATTTTTTATTAAAAATGATATTCTAAGCAAAAATGAACTTTCAGGGAAAACATTCATTTTTGGTCAAAGTTTTCTCTTTTAGGATGAAAAATCAAAATGCCATTTTTTTTTCATTTTATGGGTGCCAAGTTAATAGATCTTGTCTCATGGCTTCCTTCCTTCCTGTTCATGAATGCATAAGATTACTGTGGCAACTACAGTAGGGCAACAAGGATTTTATTCTCGGAGAGAAAAGTTAATCACACTGTCTGCTTTTGCTCTTCATTTCATCTCCTGCTCAGATATTACTTTCTTTCCTACTGCTCCCTGGCATGTGCTTCTCTGCCTCCTATTCCTTTTTTCCTCCTCTCCTACACACGCTGTCCTGTTGCCAGGATTTCTCCAGCTGTGTACGGTTTCCTTCCTCCCTGGATGTGCTGTATAACAAGATTCAACTTACTGCTAGGGCAGCAACTCTTTGTTATTCTGGGGATTAGCTCTGTCCAATTTGACACCCCTTCCCAGCTCTGGTTTGCATACCCCACAGCACCTCTCTCTATCTGCAACTCCCTCTTCATGACTTAGTCCTCCATCCAGGTCACTGTATGTGTTTCCCCTTCCAGTAGGGTAACAAGATGCTCCGATTTTTATAGGGAAAGTCCAGATATTCAAGGCTTTGTCTTATATAAGCACCTAATACCCCCCCACCCCCGTCCTGATTTTTCACACTTGCTGTCTGGTCACCCTTTCTTCCAGGATATCAAAGGATCTCTGGATCGACTGTCCAGTTGCTGTTCCAGGCCATCCTCTAATTCAAGACTATGCCACTTTCCTCAGTGATGGATAGGGGAACCAGGCCTGTTCACTACTCCAGGTTCCAGCACAGGGACACTCTCTCTGTTCAGCAACTACATTCTGCTTACTCCCAGACCCTGTTGCAATTCCCTGTGCTCCTTCCTACTTTTCTCCTCTAACTCTGTCCCACAGGTTACCAGTGGACCACCCACTGCTCCCTATGGTTCAGGTTTCAGGTTCTTGCCAGAGTCTATATATTCTAAACACATCTTCCGCCTCCCAACTACAAGCTTGTTCCCTTACAGCCTGTTTCAGTTCTCAGCTTGCTGGCTTTATATCAATCCAGCCTACACTTGGTCACCTATTGAAGTCCCGGGAAGGTGACGGGGTGCAAGCCCACAGACAACTAAAGGCCCCTCCCCGAGCCTAAGAGGAGAAGCCACTAAGCCGAGGGTTCAACTAAATTTGGGGGACAACAAATGATCAAACAGGAATGGGAGTGAGGGTTTTCAATCAGGGTCTTTGTGGGTTTGCCTAGTAAGCTTAATTCTCCCCAAGGTGCAGCCTATTAGGATAATTAGCCTCTTTCCAGCTATCTTAATCCTTTCAGGGGAGATGTTGAGCGAACACCCCATCACCTGCTGCCTAGCTACCTGGTCGTCTTGTGCCCCCTGTTCATATGGATATATTGTCTGACTGTACTGTTCCATTTTCTCCTGCTTCCCTGGACGCTTCCCACTGCAGCTCCGGCCCCATTGGTGAATCCAATTGTGAAGTGGCTCCCATTTCCTCTCCTCCCTATTTAGAAGCAGCTCCTAGCAGAGGTAAATAAACACGCTCCTCCACTTTCTCATTACCTGTGCTTTCATAATGCTCCAGGCTCTTTAGGCATTCTATACCTTCATTATAAAGAAGCCGAGGAGACGGCACTATTTGACTGACAAGCTCTTTACAGATTACCTGTAAGCATTCCATAATTTGGAAACCACTGCTGCAGACAGTGTTGCATACATGGGTATTTAGGAATCCACTTTAGCCCTGAAGTTTTCACACTGCAAAACAGACACCATCTGCATCTCTAATCAGCACTGCTGTGGCCTCTTGTCAGAGCAGTAACGTGTATATAAGGGATTTATTACCTTTTAATTAGGAATGCACACATAACATCCTCACTGTTCTAAACAGAACTAAGCACTCGCCATTGAACTTTCAGCTGGATGTTCTTGGTATAGTTTAACACATTACCATTGATATTGCTCTGAGCTCTGCAATCATACAGTGGTCGCTCTTATCTTCACCTTTGCCCTTGCATCTATTAGCCTGCCTTGCATAACTCCCATCACTTTTTTTTTAAAGGCGGTGTAGAGTCTTTATCTACACTGTTTGTAGCCTTTATCTATGTAGTCTTCAGTTTTACTGACAGCAGGAAACCAAAAAATTCTCCACCCAGTGAAATGGGAAGCAAGATAGTTTCATTCCCATACGTTCAGCAGGATAATCCTTTATGCTTTCATGTTACTTTCCTTGGTCATTCATGAGCCAAATTTAGGAAGGTGGCTAAAGATTAAAGTAATTTAAATACTCTGCATGATCCAATTTTCCTTTGTTTTTCTATCCTTCCCTTCATTGTTGCTTTGAATTACAATTGCAGAAAAGATAATAGTTTTTCTTTGAGGAGTGTCCCTGTGGGTGCTGCACTTTAAGTGAATCCGTGCCCTTGCGCTTATAATTGGAGATTTTTTTTTTTGTAGCAGTGCCTGGTTGGGTCTCACATGCGCTGTTCCTGTCTCACACCATCTCAGACAGTTACATCGCATTGTGCCACCGACTCTCCCTCAATTTCTTCTCTATTGCTTTTGACTTGAGAGGAACAATTGGCAGCATCTCTGAGCTTCTTAGTCTAGCTTTAACTTTAGAATACTAGTTAATCAATAATTAGTTAATAGTCAATAGTTACTACCCTACATCTTCGTGTTTATTCTTTAAAAAAAACACATTTTTTCTTAGGAATTTAAGTTTCAGTTATTAGGCTACCCCTTAATGTAGTATAATAGGGAGAAACCCTATTCTAAGGGGCATGCCCGGCTCCCTGGGTTTTAAACATTGCCTCATTTTCCAGTCCTCAATCCCATTGTCTGACAGGCATTCACAGTGTGTCCGCTGCCCAGGTGAGACACACATACCGCAGAAGTGCTCCCACTGTCACAATCTCAAGGCTTTCACCAGGAAATAAGGGACCTACAGCTAAAACTTCTCATGATGGAGAGGTCTTTGCGTCCAGTGTACAATCAGGGATAATGGACACCTCCTGGGCACCGTCTCCAATGACTGCATCTGACAGAGGTTCCCCACCACAAAGAAGCAGGCCCCAACTCTCCTCCTTGGGGAATCTGGCAAAACAAGATGTTCCCCGGCCTGCCAGGCCCCATCGGTACTGACTGCACAGAGATTGTCCACCTCTGAGATAGTGGGACCATCTGGTATCAGGGTCTTTGGCTCACAAGCTACCCATAAGTGGGCTGGCTCACAAAAAGGCACTAAAGGGAAACCTACCATCCCTGCCTCAGTAAGGCTGGAGCCACTCAAACATGCGGCACTGAGCAGCTTGGCAGCACTACAGTCTATGGTGCCACCTTCTGCCTCCCGAGCACATAGCGCATGACCCTTGGCACGACAATCACAGTAAAGGCATTGGTAACGCTGACAACGCCCTCGTTAATACTTATGTTGTTGGTGCCACAGTAATTTCTCCGCCATAAAGATCTTCTGGTGGTCTTGACACCGGAATCTCTACTCCTCGGTACCGACCTCACTCCAGCATGCTCGGTACTGTGCCAACTCACCACACCACCCAGATCAGCTCCTTCATCCAGCAACAACCATCTACTCCTCACCTATCCATACAGTTACCAGACCAGGTCCACCAGAGCACCATGAATACCACCCCAGACCTGAAACTCAAGGATGGTGCAGACACCTATGGATGCTGCCACCTATGCCATTTCCATCACAGTGGCCTTACTGAGACCCATGGGCAACGTACTGCCAACACTATCCTAAGCCTCCCAGTACACCCTAGGAGAGGTCCAGACATTCTCCATCACCCTCTGAAACTCCAGAAGAGGCAGCTGATAAATTGGAGGAGACTTCAGATCAGGAAGTCACATCAGCTGCCCATTTTTCATTCTCTTCTCTGGATGAAGCTATCATTTCCCCCACTGCCCACAACAGGGGATGACTTTAAACAGTTCCAGGAACGGTTTAAGAGGATTGCAGATTCCCTGGAGATATTGCTGGGAGAAGTTGTGGAGTCCCAACATAAGTTGCTGGGCATCCTCCAGACTTCAACTTTCTCCAAGACTGCCCTCCCAATCAACGAGGCTTTCGCGGACCCAACCAAGACTATCAGGTAGATTCCAGCAACAATTCCACCCACCTGCAAAAGAGCAGATTAAAAAATATTATGTCCCTTCCAAGGGGATGGAATTTCTATTTTTACACCCCACACTGAACTCTCTGGTGGTAGAGGCTGTGAATGAGCAGGGAAGGCAACACTGTTCCAGCTCCACCCTACATGACAGGAACTGGTAGAGATTGGACCTTTTGGGGGCATAAAGTTTGATCTTCAGTGACCTTACAGTTCAGGATCGCAAACTATGAAGCCATAATGGCCAAATACAATCACTCCAGTTACTCAAACCTGTCTGACTATTGAACGCATACCTGAGGACAAAAAAGGAACAACTTAAAGCATTTATATCTGAGGGTGAACTTTTAGCTTGCATAACTTTACAAGCTTCATTGGACTCTGCAGAGATGGCGGCACTTTCCATTGTCATGGCCATAGTAATGAAACGAGCTTCCTGACTCCACCTCTTGGGTTTTCCCAAAGAGGTATAATCAGCTGTCGAGGATCTCCTGTTCAAAGGCCCAAAGCTGTTCGCAGCCAAAACAGATGATTCCCTTCTCACTTTGAAGGACTCCAGAGCGACTCTGAGATCATTGGGCATATACATGCCTACAAAAAAGGAAGAAACAGGGGAAGTATTACTCGATGCAAAGATCTAGATATCAACACAACCTCAGAGGCAATATGACTTGCAAAGGCAGAGATCTGCAAAATGAAGGCCACTCCCTTCCCAGCTCTCTATGTCCCAAACAACTTCCCTCAAAATTTTTGTTTTTACAGGGTTTGGTCAAGGACCAGAGACACCGCCCACTTTTTTTTCTGTTGCTGGACCCATCTGACAGCATTCATCCATTCGGAGATAGTCTGACTCCATTCCACCCAGCATGGAGGCCATCGTGTCAGACAAATGGATATTAAAAATAATCAAGATTGGCTATTCCATCCAATTTACCTCTGTCCCTCTTATTCCCCCATCCCTCCCCAAACTTCTTCAGGGACCCTTCTCACGAACACCTACGGTGACAGGAGGTAGTCCATATCCTGTGCCTAGGTGCAGGAGAACCACTACCAACACAACACATAGGGAAGAGGTTTCTACTACTACTATTTTTTAACCCAGAAGAAAAACTGGAGGATGGAGACTCCTTCTCAACTTAAGACTCAACAAAATTCATGAAGACCCCGTGATTCAGGATTGTCATGCTAGCAATGATAATTCCAGCACTGGAAAGAGAGGACTGGTTCTCAGCCCTCGACCTCCAGGAAGCATATTTTCACATAACAATACATCCCTCACACAGGAGATTTCTCAGGTTTGTTCTGGGAACAGATCATTTCTGATACAAAGTATTCCTTTTTGGATTATCCACTGCTCCACAGGTGTTCTCAAAGGTCCTTGTGGTGGTGGCAGCCCACTTCCACAGACAAGGGGTCAGAGGGGAATAGTTATCTGGACGATTGCTTAATCAAAGCATCAGCTTGAGAAGAGGCACTAGCAGCTACCCAAAAGGCAGTAGCTCTCTTCACACAGCTAGGTCTACAAATAAACAAACAAAAATCCAACATGCACGTCTGTGCAGAGATTGGAGTTCATTGGGGTCTACCTCGACTCTTTGGAAACAGCCTCTCTGCCTAGACACAGATTTACCACTCTAGTCAATGTAATCACCACAATGCAAGCCAGGACCTGTCTCCAACTGTTAGGACACATGTCAGTAACAATATTTGTCCTAGTTAAACACACCTTTCTCATTGCTATTACATCTATCAAATGGGTGGGAATGCTGGGAGCACTCGTGGCACCCTCCAAACCCATCACAATATTTTTCAAAAACAAGTTACCCAAAGACCACATTCCAAATTCTTACCTAAAGTGTTTCCTCATTCCATTTGAATCATAGAATATCAGGGTTGGAAGGGAACTCAGGAGGTCATCTAGTCCAGCCCCCTGCTGAAAGCAGGACCAATCCCCAATTAAATCATCCCAGCCAGAACTTTGTCAAGTCTGACCTTAAAAACTTCTAAGGAAGGAGATTCTACCACCTCCCTAGGTAACTCATTCCAGTGTTCCACCACCCTCCTAGTGAAAAAGTTTTTCCTAATATCCAACCTAAACCTCCCCAACTGCAGCTTGAGACTATTACTCCTTGTCCTGTCCTCTTCTACCACTGAGAATAGTCTAGAACCATCCTCTCTGGAACCACCTCTCAGGTAGTTGAAAGCAGCTATCAAATCCCCCCTCATTCTTCTCTTCTGCAGACTAAACAATCCCAGTTCCCTCAGCCTCTCCTCATAACTCATGTGTTCCAGACCCGTAATCATTTTTATTGCCCTTCGCTGGACTCTCTCCAATTTATCCACATCCTTCTTGTAGTGTGGGGCCCAAAACTGGACACAGTACTCCAGATGAAGCCTCACCAATGTCGAATAGAGGGGGACGATCACGTCCCTCGATCTGCTCGCTATGCCCCTACTTATACATCCCAAAATGCCATTGGCCTTTTTGGCCACAAGGCACACTGCTGACTCATATCCAGCTTCTCGTCCACTGTCACCCCAGGTCCTTTTCCGCAGAACTGCTGCCTAGCCATTCGGTCCCTAGTCTATAGCAGTGCATGGGATTCTTTCGTCCTAAGTGCAGGACCCTGCACTTATCCTTATTGAACCTCATCAGATTTCTTTTGGCCCAAACCTCCAATTTGTCTAGGTCCCTCTGTATCCTATTCCAGCGCATCTACCACTCCACCTAGTTTAGTATAATCCGCAAATTTGCTGGGAGTGCAATCCACGCCATCCTCCAGATAATTTATGAAGATATTGAACAAAACCGGCCCCAGGACCAACCCCTGGGGCACTCCACTTGACACCGGCTGCCAACTAGACATGGAGCCATTGATCACTACCCGTTGAGCTCGACAATCTAGCCAACTTTCTACCCACCTTATAGTGCATTCATCCAGCCCATACTTCTTTAACTTGCTGACAAGAATACTGTGGGAGACCGTGTCAAAAGCTTTGCTAAAGTCAAGAAACAACACATCCACTGCTTTCCCTTCATCCACAGAACCAGTAATCTCATCATAGAAGGCGATTAGATTAGTCAGGCATGACCTTCCCTTGGTGAATCCATGCTGACTGTTCCTGATCACTTTCCTCCCATGTAAGTGCTTCAGGATTGATTCCTTGAGGACCTGCTCCATGATTTTTCCGGGGACTCAGGTGAGGCTGAGTGGCCTGTAGTTCCCAGGATCCTCCTCCTTCCCGTTTTTAAAGATGGGCACTACATTAGCCTTTTTCCAGTCATCTGGTACTTCGCCCGTTCGCCACGAGTTTTCAAAGATAATGGCCAATGGCTCTGCAATCACAGCCGCCAATTCCTTTAGCACTCTTGGATGCAACGCATCCGGCCCCATGGACTTTTGTACGTCCAGCTTTTCTAAATAGTCCCTAACCACCTCTTTCTCCACAGAGGACTGGCCATCTACTCCCCATGCTGTGATGCCCAGTGCAGCAGTCTGGGAGCTGACCTTGTTAGTGAAAACAGAGGCCAAAAAAGCATTGAGTACATTAGCTTTTTCCATATCCTCTGCCACTAGGTTGCCTTCCTCATTCAGTAAGGGGCCCACACTTTCCTTGGCTTTCTTCTTGTTGCCAACATACCTGAAGAAACCCTTCTTGTTACTCTTGACATCTCTCGCTAGCTGCAGCTCCAGGTGCGATTTGGCCCTCCTGATTTCATTCCTACATGCCCGAGCAATATTTTTATACTCTTCCCTGGTCATATGTCCAACCTTCCACTTCTTGTAAGCTTCTTTTTCATGTTCAATATCCACTAGGATTTCACCATTAAGCCAAACTGGTCACCTGCCATATTTACTATTCTTTCGACACATCGGGATGGTTTGTCCCTGTAACCTCAACAGGGATTCCTTGAAATACAGCCAGCTCTCCTGGACTCCTTTCCCCTTCATGTTAGTCCCGCAGGGGATCCTACCCATCTGTTCCCTGAGGGAGTCGAAGTCTGCTTTCCTGAAGTCCAGGGTCAGTATCCTGCTGCTTACCTTTCTTCCCTGTGTCAGGATCCTGAACTCAACCAACTCATGGTCACTGCCTCCCAGATTCCCATCCACTTTTGCTTCCCCCACTGATTCTTCCTGGTTTGTGAGCAGCAGGTCAAGAAAAGCTCCCCCCCAGTTGGCTCCTCTAGCACTTGCACCAGGAAATTGTCCCCTACATTTTCCAAAAACTTCCTGGATTGTCTATGCACCGCTGTATTGCTCTCCCAGCAGATGTCAGGAAAATTAAAGTCACGCATGAGAACCAGGGCGTGCGATCTAGTAGCTTCTGCGAGTTGCCGGAAGAAAGCCTCATCCACCTCATCCCCCTGGTCCGGTGGTCTATAGTAGGCTCCCACCACTACATCACTCTTGTTGCTCACACTTCTAAACTTAATCCAGAGACACTCAGGTTTTCCTGCAGTTTCGTACCGGAACTCTGAGCAGTCATACTGCTCCCTTACATACAGTGCTACTCCCCCACCTTTTCTGCCCTGCCTGTCCTTCCTGAACAGTTTATAACCATCCATGACAGTACTCCAGTCATGTGAGTTATCCCACCAAGTCTCTGTTATTCCAATCACGTCATAATTCCTTGACATCACCAGGACCTCCAGTTCTCCCTGCTTGTTTCCAAGGCTTTGTGCATTTGTATAAAAGCACTTGAGATAACCTGCTGATCGCCCCTCATTCTCAGTATGAGGCAGGAGCCCTCCCCTCACAGACGTTCCTGCCTGTGCTTCCTCCCGGTATCCCGCTTTCCCACTTACCTCAGGGCTTTGGTCTCCTTCCCCCGGTGAACCTAGTTTAAAGCCCTCCTCACTAGGTTAGCCAGTCTGCTCACAAAGATGCTCTTCCCTCTCTTCGTAAGGTGGAGCCCATCTCTGCCCAGCACTCCTCCTTCATGGAACACCATCCCATGGTCAAAGAATCCAAAGCCTTCTCTCCGACACCACCTGCGTAGCCATTTGTTGACTTCCACGATTCGACGGTCCCTACCCCGGCCTTTTCCTTCCACGTGGAGGATGGACGAGAACACCACTTGCGCCTCAAACTCCTTCATCCTTCTTCCCAGAGCCACGTAGTCCGCAGTGATCCGCTCAAGGTCATTCTTGGCAGTATCATTGGTGCCCACGTGGAGAAGCAGGAAGGGGTAGCGATCCGAGGGCTTGATGAGTCTCGGCAGTCTCTCCGTCACATTGCGAATCTTAGCCCCTGGCAAGCAGCAGACTTCTCGGTTTTCCCAGTCAGGGTGGCAGATAGATGACTCAGTCCCCCGGAGGAGAGAGTTCCCGACCACCACCACCCGCCTCCTTCTCTTGGGAGTGGTGGTCGTGGAACCCCAACCTCAGGACAGTGCATCTCATGCCTTCCAACCAGTGGAGTCGTCTCCTGCTTTCTCCCCCCAGATGTATCATCTAGTCCACTCTCCGCAATGGTACCTGTGGAGAGAACATGAAAGCGGTTAGTTACCTGTGTCCGCGTTGCTGGAACCTGGACATTCCCCCTTCTTCTTCTGGAGGTCACATGTTGCCAAGCTTCTTACTGGCCTCTTGGCTCCACTGTGCAACCTGCTCTAAATCTTTAGAGCTTTGTGCCCGTAGAAGCATATCCTGACTTTTGTCCAGAAAATCCTCAGACTTCTCGTATGCAACGCAGGGTTGTTATCTGTTGCTCTAGACCTTCAATCTTCAATCTTAATCAACCCATCCATCTCCCTTCGTTCTTCCCAAAACTTCATGGGAATAAACAAGCAATGCTTCATACACTGGATGTCCGAAGAGTGCTAGCGTTTCACATTGACAGGACAAAGACTTTCAGAAAGTCAAAGTTACTACTTTCCATCATGGAACAAGTTATGGGGGATGCCATATCCAAACAGGGGGTGTCTAAATGGATTAGATTGACCTTTGCTATCACCATCAACAGCTACAAACCCCTCCAGGGACCTGCACATATTCCATCAGAGCACTCTCTGCCTCAATAGCCTTCCTCAACAACATGCCCATTATGGACATCTGTAAATCAGCAACCTGGGCATCAGCCTATACGTTCACACAGCATCATCAGACGTTCTATTTGGACTTATGGTTTTATGGACTTCAACTCTGAAGCCCTTCCCTTCTACCAAGGGGCAGTGGTTTACAGTCCCCTAGAGCAGAGCACCAATAGGGACCCTCCTCGAAGAAGAGGAGAAGATTACTTACTCTATGCAGTAACGGAGCCCTTCTCTGTGCCTATTCCAGTTTGACTTCATTCTTCTTGAACATTGGATGTCCAGAATTGTACACAGTACTTCAGACTTAAAAAAGAAAAGGATGGAAGTATAAGTGTCAGCAGATACATTCCAAAATGAGGGGGCTGCATAGAAGACATGACAGTTAGAGAAGGGGAGAGACAAGAAGGAAACTTGAGGAAATATTAATATAACAAGACCCTGATCCTGCTACTGGAGCTGCGTAATCTGAGCTGTGGAACTGGTAGTGTTCTATTGCAGATCATGAATCTGCCTGCGTGGATCCAACTGCAGAAACATGGCCTATGTATGAATAGCATGGCTAAATAGTGGCAAAGGCATATATTCTAACCATTTGCAGGCCTCAGAAAGATGTAGTTGCTAATGATGGAAAGGAATTGTTTATGGTAGTTGTGAAGGGTACAACTAGAAATAATGGAATAAAATGGCGCTGAGGGAAATTTTACACTGAATCTTGGAAAAAGCTATTTAAGTGTGATATTTTAGAATACACTCCTAAGGGAAGAGTTATTGAAACTGTTCCCATCTCCTGAGTTATTTAAGATGATGGTAGACTGGCCATAACACTAATGCAAAGCTGATAAACTTGAAAAAATATATGGATTTTTTTTGACAATACTCACAAAATATTTCCCCTGTTTTTCAAACTATTATAGAGTTGCTTGCAAATGTTTTGGAATTATTTTTTTTTGGGGGGGGGGATCTCAATCTTTTTGTGAAAGCCCCCTGACTTTTTTTCTGACCAGCTCTAAATCAAGCCCTGCAGTGACCTCCAATCCTCAATTGATGGATGAGTGACTTAGAAAGCATTTAGATGATTGGGATATGTCCAGTCTGACCATCTATCGCATTTGCCAAAATATCAACAATCATAGGAAACTAGTTGGGAAAAAAGTCTTTATTTAACTAAGTTTGAACTCTGCAAACAGTATACTCAGTTTCCACTTATGTTAGTATGTAAGTCACATCTCCATTATGCATTCATCTGTGCTTACATTAACTCTAGGAAATATAATTTTCACTGTGCTGTGTGAAGGAACAACAAATATTATAATCTTCCATTACCGGTCAGTAAACACACAGCTATATTTAATCATTCCACTGCACTCAAGAAATGTATTTTATTGCACTGCTGGTGAAGTTTAGACCTGTTCCATTTAGACATGGATTGCTGTCACTGGTGACTGATTACTTGTCCTTTCAATTTACTCTATTTAGAAATCTTGCATTTCAAGTTTCTAACATTGATGCAAATGAAATCTCAAACTTAACACTGCATCAGTGTTGCCTTTTGCATATAGGACTCATGGGCAAATTTTCACAATTGCCTTAAAGCAATCTGTTTGCGTTTATGTGCTAAATTCAGCATTGGGGCGCACAAGTGCAAGGTGCTGAGCATCCTGGCCAAGTCCAACAAGGCACTTAGACATGTGCTTAACTTTAAGCACATAAATAATCCCATTGAAGTCTGTGCCTAAAGTTAAGCATATGTTTAAGAGTTTACTGAATTGAGTAAGAATGCTGGGCGCAATGCAGGATTGAGTCCTTTATACGCTAATTAGGTAATTAGATATCTAACTTCCCATTTTACATGTTCAAATGTTGATTGCATATTGAACGTCATTTACACATACAAATTGCACTGTTTAATGAACACATCCATTTGAGCTGCAAACTGGTATGCATACAGGATTTGTGCATGCAGTTTCAAAAGCAAGATTTGAAAATATAGCCCTCATGCTTTTGTAACTGGAACTCTAAGGTCTTTATCTAAAGATCATGGCAACATACAGGTTTGTAGGACACTGTGTAGAACATAATTTTTTTTTAGGTTTATATCAGGATAAATGTATTGCATATAATTTAAAGCTTATAGAAGTATTCTGAATTCATTGTTTGCAAAAATATTTCAAAAATTTGAAAAATTTCACCCAGTGCTATATTTAATAAGTTAGATTTTAAAAATATTTGGAACTGAATTACAAGGTCAAATACTCATAAAGCTTTGACACTAATAAGACGCATTTGGCGGGGGGGGGGACGGACGACAACAGACCAAAGTTTAGTTGAAGTATCTAAAAGTAAACATGCCATTATGGAAATTCAAAAACTGCTTAGCCCCAAAATAACATTCTTGCAAAGCATTGGTAGTGGAAAGTATTATACCCTTAGGAGATGGCTTAACTCCATCAATTCTTCCATGAAGCCAGCCATAGTTATTACAATTATTATTCAAATCTATCTGTATAAACATATATTTAACTCTTGTATGCTGGTTACGTAAACAGTGAGAGCCAAATTGGAAAAAGCTTGCAAATGAGGTTCTAAAAGTTAACTAGAAGAGGGAAAGTTGAACTACTGCTTGCATTTATTCCATCTTCCTGGGAGCATTTGGGACCTCCTGTGGTGAAACAGTTAGTTAAAGATTAGCTATTCAGGTACTAAAAGGAGAGTTAAAAATATCCTCACTATAGTAACCAATGAAGGGAGAGCATGTTTCAACTACATTAGCTGACAATGTTGCATAACATATGTAAAAACTGAGTGCATAGCCTGTACTTCATTTTCACAGATACCAACACACCACTTTAATTAGAGCCTTTCTCTGCTAAACTGCGTTCTCTGAATACCTTTTTCACCTTCAAGGTATATTAGCTCCCACACACATTGGGCGCCATTTAAAATGTCTTCCATATAAAAGCGTTATTTGAAAACATATTTTATTCCTTAAGGTTGTTGTCAAATAACACTGCTGTTCTGTTTAAAGGAGCTGTTCATCTCCTGCCCTTTTCAGTCAGGGCCACTCAAAGTCTTATACATTTCCATTGTTTTATCAACAAGTTGTGAAAGATTTCTCTAATCTATGTAGAGAATTTAATATATTTAGCAGCCATGTTGTCCTTTTCCCTCTCTTCAGGTAGAATGGCTTGGCATCCAACAGATTCTACCCTGGAGACTGGGAAAGGGCAAGTGACTGTTCTTCAGCATCTGAATTCCCTTTGTGGTTCTCAACAGGTTACAAAAGAAAATAACTTTGAGATCTCCCTTTCCATCTAGTTATAAAGAAAGGGAGGCTGGTTGCATTCTCCCTGAAACCTGATCATATCCTTCCAGGTTGAGAAAGTGCTCTAACCACTCCATGGATAGTCCAAAGGTAAAGCTCTGCAGGTAGGGACAGGTTGGGCTGAAGGGAGTCAGATCCAATGGCAGTGTTATACCTCTGAAAACCTATGAGGTTTTTGCAAGGACTTTAGTCAGCACTAATTTACTACTACTTCCCCTCCAGGGAAGCAACTAATGGAGAGGCTTGCAGTCTCTGGCAAACTGCAAGGGGATGAATGAGGCCGTGCACAATAAACTGTTGTGTGGTACTTCTATCCATGGTTAATCTAAAGTTGCAATGTTTCATCCCAAAGGTGAGTGCATTTCAATGGTGGAGAAAATGATGCCATGATTGTAAAGCCTTTAGGGACCCTTATGGATCAAATGTGCTAGATAAATGTAATGTGTTTTTTGGTTTGAATATCATTAAAGTTCTTTTGCTACATGAGCCATGAAAAATCACTAGGAGTGACTGACAATAAAAATTGCCTTGGGCATATTTAACCTAATTTTATGTTTAAATTTTACTTCTCTTTGCTCTTCTTCACTACAGGGACTCCACTGAATTCTGTATAGATGTCTACTGCAAAGTTATTTTTTTAGATAAAATGTTCCCAAATGTGCTCCTTCCTTCCCTCTGCTGATACTTGTCCTACACAAATAATATATTGTCTTGCTGCTGTGCTTTTGATTGGGAGAAAAAATAATTCTACACCAAAGGATGCTTGTTTCCTTTTTAGGCTTTATGGCAATGGTGCATCTGGTGCACAAGTGCACCCCTTTCTTCCTCCTCTTCCCACGGTTTGCAAGTGTCCTCTTTGAGCCTTTATTTTTCAATAACTCTATCTCCATTTGGTTTTTTGCTCTGAATCCCATACAGCAAAGGAAGTAGTTTCACAATGGTTGATACACTTGTGTGTGGGTGGAAAAGATTATAGCATGAAATATAGCCTAAATGGAGCTACTATAAGGTGGGTGCATAACTTGTTGGAAAATGGTTCCCAGAAAGTAGTTATCAGTGGTTCACACTCATGCTGGAAGGGCATAATGAGTGGGGTCCCACAGAGATCGGTCCTAAATTCAGTTTTGTTCAATATCTTCATCAATGATTTAGATAATGATAGAATACATTTATAAAGTTTGCAGGTGATACCAAGCTGGGAGAGGTTGTAGGTGCTTTGGAAGATAGGATTAAAATTCAAAATGATCGGGAGAAATGGTCTGAAGTAAATAAGATGAAATTCAGTAAGGACAAATGCAAAGTACTCCACGTAGGAAGGAACAATCTGTTGCACACATACAAAATGGGAAATGACTGCCGAGGAAGGAGTACTGCGGAAAGGGATCTGGGGGTCATAATGAATCACAAGCTAAATAGGAGTCAACAGAGTAACACTTTGCTCAAAAAAAACAAAAAACAAACATAATTCTGGGATGTATTAGCAGGACTGTCTGTGCTGATTAGGCCTCGACTGGCATATTGCATCCAATTCTGGGTGCCGCATTTCAGAAAAAATGTGGCCAAATTGGAGAGAGTCCAGAGAAGAGCAACAAAAATGATTAAATGTCTAGAAAACATGACCTATGAGGGAAGATTGGGGAAAAAAATTGGGTTTGTTTAGTCTGGGGAAGAGAAGACTGAGGGGGGGGGGGCATAAGAGTTCAAGTACATAGAAGGTTGTTACAAGGGGGAGAGAAAAATTGTTCTCCTTAACTTCTGACGATAGTCCAAGAAGCAATGGGCTTAAATTGCAGCAAGGGTGGTTTAGGTTGGACATTAGGAAAAACTTCCAGTCAGAGTTGTTAAGCACTGGGATAAATTGCCTAGAGCAGTGGTTCTCAAACTTGTTCCGCCGCTTGTGCAGGGAAAGCCCCTGGTGGGCTGCGCTGATTTGTTTACCTGCCGCGTCTGAAGGTTTGGCCTATCACAGCTCCCAGTGGCCACGGTTCGCTGCTCCAGGCCGAGCCGCTGGAAGCAGTGCGGGCCGAGGGATGTACTGGCCGCCACTTCCAGCAGCTCCCATTGGCCTGGAGCAGCGAACTGCGGCCACTGGTAGCTGCGATCGGCCGAACCTGCGGACGCGGCAGGTAAACAAACCGGCACGGCCCACCAGGGGCTTTCCCTGAACAAGCAGCAGAACAAGTTTGGGAACCACTGTCCTGGGGAGATTATGGAATCTCCATCACTGGCGATTTTTAAGAGCAGGTTAGACAAACGCCTGCCAGGGGTGGTCTAGATAATACTTAGTCCTGCCATGAGTGCAGGGGACTGGACTGGATGACCTCTTGAGGTCCCTTCCAGTCCTATGATTCTGTGTGCGCCGTACATAGCTTTCCCTTTAACAATATATGCCATTTTAAGAATTTTGTACAAGTTATTTAAAATGTGATTGGGCCTATTAAACTGTACAAACTGACACATAGCAGAAAATCATATTTGCCATGAACACAGGAGTGTTATGATAAAATGTATATTTAAGATTTATGAAGAAAACATGAAATTATTCTTTATTATTTGAAAAAGCATATGACTGTAACAAAAACCCTCAAACCTACATGAAGAAGGATAAGTTTGTATGGACAATGCATAATTTTGACTTTTGAGTGCTAGGCTTTGCAAACTTAGGGTCACAGGGATGGCCTATCTTGCATGCAGGTGCCTAAATGCACGTAAAGCACCCTGCTTTGGCTATCCAAACCTTGTGGGGAATAGAGCAGGGGCTGCTTCATCCCTTGTGCATATGGGCAGGAGGGGACAGGGAGTGGATGTCCTCTTGGCTCCACACTCAGGATACCGGCCAGCATAGTTGGGCAAGGGGATGTATGCTGCACTAGATATAGGTTTGGTATAGGCTATATTAGTCCACCTTACCCTCTCCAGAACAGGTGGTGCATTGGGTGATCCTGAGACACAATCTGCTTCATAGGTTACTTTGAGGGCGTGGCAATGAAAGTTGTATGAAGCAAGGTATTTTTTGAGGGTTGTTATTTTTGTGGTTTTGGTATGGGATATGTGAGAGAGCACCTGTGGAAAAAGGTACTATCCCTTTAAGGGACAGGCTAGAGCCTGCCACCTGGGGATAGTCAGTTAGGCCCTGCCTTGCCCTAAGGTTGAGTGATATAAAACAGAAACAGGAAGCAGAATGAAAGATTGAGAGAAGTAGAAGCCAGGCAGGCTGCAGTGAGTAGGGGCAGTTGCTCCCTGAGGCAGCTGGAGACAGGCCTAACCTGATTCACAGACTTGGGTGTGGACTTTAAATTTAGGAGTCTTGAACCTGAGGCCTGATGAAATGACTGCTATAATGATCCCTGGCCTGAGGCAATGTTTGGTGCAATGCTTCCTGGGCTGAAGCTTTATTAAAAGGGGAGACATGATCTGATTAGTGTGTGTTGGCATCTCCTTGCCCTCGGTGGCTAAACTGAAATCTGTTGCTGTTCTGCTTGGGAAATTAAGGTGGGGCACACCTGTATCACCACATGGGACTACAAGGGGGTGCTCGGGAACTTACTGCCTGCACCTCTTTCATTTTATATGCCTTCTTTTTTTCTTGTCTGATACAGTGGAGTGAGGGTGTGGTGGGAAATGCTCACTTCTAAAATCAAAGCATTGCTGCTACTCAAATATACATATGCTCAATCTTCTATCCGATTAAGGGCCAAATTCTGTCACCCTTACTCACTTTAGGTAGCGCTCTTCTCTGCAAGTAGCCCCATTGAAATCAGTGACTTCTTGTGGAGTCAAGTGCAAAGGTACTACTGAACATGAACAAGTGTGTCAGAATCTGGCTTAGTGTTTTAAAAAGAAATAAAAGGATGATTACTAAAAAATAACACCACTTTTTAACATTCTTCCTCCTTCCCGACTTCCCCTGGAAACTGGTGTTGCATCGTTGCTGTTAGATATCATGCTGTCCTTCGCAAATATCAGCTGGATGAATGAATTAGGGGTTATTTACATATCTTCATATTTGTAGGTCTGGGTGTTGAACACCACAAAAGCCACTCCCGTGCTCTGCATTTCTTCAACTGTGAAAGCTATTATCTGGACAGATAGCGGAGGGGTGGGAGAGGGAGTGAGTGGTGGAGGGTTTTACTTTACAATAGGGTAGCAAGACAGTAAAGCGCTCTGATGTATATTTTTGGGGGCAGGAAATGTCTGTTTTCTCAATTAGTCAAGGCAAGTGTAACATTGTCAACAGCTGCCAAAAATGTAGAGATTTACAACTGAAAAAGCTATTATCAATTTAGATAGTGGCTTTCACAACACTGTGAACAGAAGCAGCGTGAATACACACAAGAACCATGTAGTCCCCGTCTCTGCTTGAGGTAAAAAGAGTACTTGTGGCACCTGAGAGACAAACAAATTTATTTGGGCATAAGCTTTCATGGGCTAAAACCCACTTCATCGGATGCATGCAGTGGAAAATACAGTAGGAAGATACACACACACACACACAGACACACACACACACACCATGAAAAAATGGATGTTGCCATACCAACTGTAACGAGACCAATTAATTAAGGTGGGCTATTAGCAGCAGGAGGAAAAAAACCTTTTGTACCTTTCTTTTTTTTTTTTTTGCTGATACAACTAACATGGCTACCACTCTGAAACCTGTCTGCTTGAGAAGTGGTTCATAGTGAAATCCATCTCTGCTAATGCTGAACTCTTTCACAGTACACCGGCTTACATCAGTGGTGCCACTCGTCCTGTTCTGTTCTGCCTGTTCGCCAGATCACTCGGGAATAAATTTTCCAGGCTGGATCCTCAGATGGTGTAAATTATAAAGGCTTCAGTGGTGCTATGCTGATTTGCATCAGCTCAGGATCTGGGTCTCCATGTTCAAATTATCAGGGAACCGGAAATTTTGATTTTCTTTTTTCTGTTTCCAGTGTGTATTGACTTGATAGTCCAGTGGATTAATGAGTAGTCTGTCTGGATGTGCTGTGTCCAAAATACCCCTTTTTGGAGGAGGAAGAATTACTTAGAGATCAAGCCACAGATATGGCCTCTGTTGTGGCTATATCATCTTTGCTCTTTTTCTGGTGAGATTGTGTAAGGTGTGGGGGAGTTCATATTTTTGTGTTACGATCTCAAGAGGAAATTGGAGGCAAAGGGGCAGAAGTAATCTCCAAAACACAAAAATTTCAGATTCTGGTAGTGACCAAGGTCTCATCCTGCAACAATTTAAGTATATGAGTAGTTTACACTCATTGTGCTCCATGGACTTCTCATCGGTGCAAAGTTACTTGTGTGCAAAGCTCTCTAGTTTGATCTGATTTATTTGCCCTATTAGTTTTATGGAGCCTGATCCTCTTTCCATTCATGCCAATTTTACACTGCTGTAATTCCACCAGCTTCAGTGAGGTTGCTTCAGATTTTCCTTGTGTAATGCACATCAGAATCTGGGCTGTGATGTCAGCTACCGGTCTAAAGATATTTTGCATAATCTCAGGAACTCTGTATTGTTCACCTTCAACTTTGTGGCTGTGATGGTGACACGAAATCCTAAAGGGGTCGATGCATGTGGGCATGTATAAATATATACCCACTTCTATCCAGGAATTACTTAATTGTGTTGCTATAGATTTTCCTTCCCACCCTATTCCTCTTTACTGTTTCCCTCACTCATCAGATCGCATTTTAAACTAGATAGTAAGAATGTTGGAGCAATACATGTCTTTCTATTTGCCTGTAAATCACCTAGCATGGTTGAGTGTGTAAGCACAACACATAGGTGGTTCAGTGCTTATTCAATAATTTAAATTTAGACTAGACTGCCCCTATGAGACACCATAATAGTTGCCAACTTCCACAACAATCTTGTATCCTGCTGCCCTCTGCCCTTTAACCTTTCAGCAAGCCTGTATTTGGATACCCCAGAAATTAAATCAATTTAGGAACATTTGCCCACTTTCAGGTTGAGGTCTATGGTGCCCTTATTTCCGTCTGAAATGTCTCTCAAAGTAGCTTCCCCAGGAGAGTGTATTATCTACCCAGGAAAGTATCCACATAACCTTTGTAGATAAGCTGCTACTTTCCTTCTGCATGAGCAATGTTTTGAAGAACATGAGATCTTCTATTTTCCATCAATTTGTCAGAAGGAATATTGACCTCAATTTTGCATGCATGTCCTAAATCTATATATCTTTATAGGTTTTTTTCCCCCTCAGTCTCTTTACATATCCAGTAAATTTACCATTTAAGCCTTGGGAACATAGATTTCTAGTATTACTTCTCTGATGTTTTTTTTCAGATGCTTCAGAGGAAGGGGTAGAAACCCCTACAATGGACTACCATGCCCAGGGGGGAGGTTTATTCTTAACCTGAAGCAGTAACGGTTTGGCTTATGTTCTGTAGCATGAGATTTTATGTCCTTAATAAATGTGATATTATTTAAAGTCACTGTGGATATTTTTACTGGTTATAAAAATGTCTAATCCCATGGGAGAGCATTCAGATTTGGTTAGGGACGTGGAATTATCACTCCAAAGGCCCAAAACCTGCACTGAAAACTGTGTGCAAAAACCCATTGTCTTCAGTGGTGCTCTGGGTAGCAGCAGGAGTCTTCCTGTGTGTTTTCTGTCTGATATGAAAGAGAATCCTCAGTGCAGGATCAAGGCCTAGCTGTGTGCACTGTTCCTATTTGTATATCTCTGATTGCATATCTTTGTCACAGCTCTATTTGTATTGAATTAATGCTGATATTATTAGATGCTGAAAAGACGCAACACTCTGACTGTGCCAGATTTTTGACACGTTTAGCTGAAAATCCGAATACTCATGCAAGCAGTTTTAAGAAGACAGTTTTGGGTTTTTTGGTCAGAATAAGCAGACCCGAAACCTCAATGACAGAATAAATATGTTCAGGTTCTGATCTTAAAAACCAGTAGAAAAGTTGTTTGCTTAGTGAAGACTGAAAGCAGGTCAGAGTAGATGAAGAGATGGCCACAGTTTAAATTTAGTTTGTGTCATTTAGCCGTACTTATGGATCCTGCCACATAAACTGCAGTGCAGTGGATGGGGGGGGGGGGAGGGGGGAAGGAGGTTAAGAGAATGCAGGGAGTGGAGGGAAAAAAAACGGTTGTTTTAAGTGTTAAATTGACCTTTTTTTATTTAAATGGCTGCTTATAATATGAGCTAACAGCAACAAAGGTAAATTATGTTGGGAAACTTCTAAACAGCACATACTAGATGAACACCACACGTATTAAGGAACTTCTCTGATTTTAAAGAAGATTCTAGGCTCATTCATTTTTTTTTTTAAATGTGGATTTTAATTACCTTTTGGCACTTCGGAAAGGTGCCAGACTGACAGGCTTGGTGCTTGAAATCCTGCCTATTCCTATAACCGGTACAGCCCGGGCAGCAGCTGTCTCAGGTTTCCTACACGGCCCTGCTTCAGATCACACTCTACAGCTTGGATAAAAAGGATCTCGTTCTGGTCCATCTCGGGGAAAGCAACTGTCTCACTGGAATACAAATCAAGAGGCAGTCTCTAGTGTAGACAAGCCCTTGAGTAAGGACCACGGCTTTGAACTGATACTGGAAATGGAGTAGGAACCAGCAGGGGATGTGGAGCACCCTTTTGAAGTTTTTTGACAGCTGTTCCTGTTCAGCGGATAGGTGGCTGCATTTTGCAGGAGCTGGAGTTTGTTATCTGCGCCTCCAGCTCTGGATACAGTGAGTTGCAGCTATCCACTTAGGAGATGATGATCATATGGCTCATTGTGGCTATGTCCCAAAGGGGAAGGGGTGTAGTCAAATGCGCACATCCCATTGCCAGAGAACGACCATTACACACTGATGCACTGTTTGTAATGCCTTGATGGAAGCAGATCAGGAAGCTTATCTAAGTCTACTTCCACCCCTCCTTTGGAGAAGCAGTTGCTTCAAAGAAACCCACCGTATTTGCCACTTTTCTTTGCCTTGATTTTATTTAAAACTATTAATACCAGTTCTCTGTCCCTAAGCCCTGGTCTACGCTAGGAGTTGAGGTTGAATTTAGCAGTGTTAAATTGATTTAACCATCCACACAACAAAGCCCTTTTTTTTTATTTAAAGGGCTCTTAAAATCGATTTCCTTACTCCACCCCCGACAAGGGGATTAGCACTGAAATCGGCCTTGTCAGGTTGAATTTGGGGTTCTGTGGATGCAATTAGACGGTATTGGCCTCCGGGAGCTATCCCAGAGTGCTCCATTGTGACGGCTCTGGACAGCACTCTCAATTCAGATGTACTGGCCAGGTAGACAGGAAAAGGCCCGCAAACTTTTGAATTTCAATTTCCTGTTTGGCCAGCGTGGCAAGCTGCAGGTGACCATGCAGAGCTCATCAGCAGAGGTGACCAAGATGGAGTCCCAGAATCGCAAAAGAGTTCCAGCATGGACCGAATGGGAGGTACGGGAACTGATCACTGTATGGGGAGAGGAATCCGTGCTATCAGAACTCTGTTCCAGTTTTTGAAATGCCAAAACATTTGTCAAAATCTCCCAGGGCATGAAGGACAGAGGCCATAACAGGGACCCGAAGCAGTGCTGCTTGAAACTTAAGGAGCTGAGGCAAGCTTACCAGAAAACCAGAGAGACAAATGGCCACTCCGGGTCAGAGCCCCAAACATGCCGCTTCTATGATGAGCTGCATGTCATTTTAGGGGGTTCAGCCACCACTACCCCAGCCATGTTGTTTGACTCCTTCAATGGAGATGGAGGCAACATGGAAGCAGGTTTGGGGGACGAGGAAGATGCAAGCAAGCAGAGAAATTGGTTTTCCTGACAGCCAGGAACTGTTTCTCACCCTGGACCTGGAGCCAGTACCCGCCGAACCCACCCAAGGCTGCCTCCCAGACCCGCTAGGCAGAGAAGGGACCTCTGGTGAATGTACCTTTTAAAATAGTATACATGGTTTAAAAGCAAGCATGTTTAATTATTGATTTGCCCTGGCATTTGCAGCTGTCCTGGATGTACTCCCAAAGCCTTTGCAAAAGGTTTCTGGGGAGGGCAGCCTTATTCCATCCACCATGGTAGGACACTTTACCACTCCAGGCCAGTAGCCTGTACTTGGGAATCATTGTAGAACAAAGCATTGCCGTGTATGTTTGCTGGCGTTCAAACAACATCCGTTCTTTATCTCTCTTTGTTATCCTCAGAGTGATATCATTCATGGTCGTCTGGTTGAAATAGGGTGCTTTTCTTAAGGGGACATTCAGAGGTGCCTGTTCTTGCTGGGCTGTTTGCCTGTGGCTGAACAGAAATGTTCCCCGCTGTTAGCCACGGGGAGGGGGGGAGGGGCTAGCCATGTGGTGGGAGGAGGCAAAATGCGACCTTGGAATGAAAGCACATGTGCTATGTATGTAATGTTAACAGCAAGGTTTACCATGAAAGAGTGTACCTATTCTATAAAATGTCTTTTCAAATACCACTGTCCTTTTTTTTTTCTCCACCAGCTGCATGTGTTTCAAAGATCACAGGATCTTCTCCTTCCCCGAGGCTAGTGAAGATTAGAAGGCAAAAAACCACACTCGCGATGAAATGTTCTCTGAGCTCATGCTGTCCTCCCACACTGACAGAGCACAGAGCACAGAATGCATGGAGGCAGACAGTGTCAGAGTGCAGGAAAGCACAAAATGACTGGGAAGAGAGGTGGCGGGCTGAAGCTGAAAGGTGGTGGCAGCGTGATAAGAGGAGGCAGGATTCAATACTGAGGCTGCTAATATGCTCTAGCATATGGTTGAGCTGCAGGAAAGGCAGCAGGAGCACAGACCGCCGCTACAGCCCCTGTGTAACCAACCACCCTCCTCCCCAAGTTCCATAGCCTCCTCACCCAGACGCCCACGAACGTGGTGGCGGGGCCTCTGGCCACCCAGCCACTCCACCCCAGAGGATTGCCCAAGCAACAGAAGGCTGGCATTCAATAAGTTTTAAAGTTGTAAACTTTTAAATTGCTGTGTGGCCTTGTGCTTCTCTCCTCCATCACCCCTCCTGGGCTACCTTGGCAGTTATTCCCCTATTTGTGTGATGAATTAAGAAAGAATGCATGAATGTGAAGCAACAATGACTTTATTCCCTCTGCAAGCAATGATTAAAGGGAGGAGGGGCCGGTGGTTAGCTTACAGGGAAGTAGAGTGAACCAAGGGGTGGGGGTTTTATCAAGGAGAAACAAACAGAACTTTCACACCGTAGCCTGGCCAGTCATGAAACTGGTTTTCAAAGCTTCTCTGATGCGTACCGCGCCCTCCTGTGCTCTTCTAACTGCCCTGGTGTCTGGCTGCGCGTAACCAGCAGCCAGGCGATTTGCCTCAACCTCCCACCCCGCCATCAACGTCTTCCCCTTACTCTCACAGATATTGTGGAGCACACAGCAAGCAGTAATAACAGTGGGAATATTGGTTTTGCTGAGGTCTAACCGAGTCAGTAAACTGTGCCAGCGTGCTTTTAAATGTACAAATGCACATTCTGCCACCATTCTGCACTTGCTCAACCTGTAGTTGAAAAGTTCCTGACTACTGTCCAGTCTGCCTGTGTATGGCTTCATGAGCCATGGCATTAAGGGGTAGGCTGGGTCCCCAAGGATGACTATAGGCATTTCAACATTCTCAGCGGTTATTTTCTGGTCTGGGCATAAAGTCCCTTCCTGCAGCTTTTGAAACAGACCAGAGTTCCTGGAGATGTGAGCATCATGTACCTTTCCCAGCCATCCCACGTTGATGTTGGTGAAACGTCCCTTGTGATCCACCAGTGCTTGAAGCACTATTGAAAAATACCCCGTGCTGTTTATGTACTCGCTGGCTTGGTGCTCCGGTGCCAGGATAGAGATATGGGTTCCGGGTTCCGTCTATGGCCCCACCACAGTTAGGGAATCCCATTGCAGCAAAGCCATCCACTATGACCTGCACATTTCCCAGGGTCACTACCCTTGATATCAGCAGATCTTTGATTGCGTGGGCTACTTGCATCACAGCAGCCCCCACAGTAGATTTGCCCACTCCAAATTGATTCCCGACTGACCGGTAGCTGTCTGGCATTGCAAGCTTCCACAGGGCTATCGCCACTCGCTTCTCAACTGTGAGGGCTGCTCTCATCTTGGTATTCATGCGCTTCAGAGCAGGGGAAAGCAAGTCACAAAGTTCCATGAAAGTGCCCTTACGCTTGCAAAAGTTTCGCAGCCACTGGGAATCATCCCAGACCCGCAACACTATGAGGTCCCACCAGTCTGTGCTTGTTTCCCGGGTCCAGAATCGGCATTCCACAGCATGAACCTGCCCCATTAGCACCATGATGCCCACATTGCCAGGGTCCATGCTTTGAGAGAAGTCTGTGTCCATGTCCTCCTCACTCTCATCACTGTGCTGAGGTCGCCTACTCGCCCGGTTTCGCTTGGTCAGGTTCTGGTGCTGCATGTACCACTGGATAATGCGCGTGGTGTTTAATGTGCTCCTAATTGCCAAAGTGATCTGAGTGGGGTCCATGCTTGCCGTGGTGTGGCGTCTGCACAGAAAAAAGGCACGGAACGATTGTCTGCTGTTGCTCTGATGGAGGGAGGGGTGACTGACAACATGACTTACAGGGTTGGCTTCCAGGGAATTAAAATCAAGAAAGGGGGTGGCTTTACATCAAGGAGAAATAAAAACTGTCACACAGAATGGCCCCCTCAAAGATTGAACTCAAAACCCTGGATTTAGCAGGCCAATGCTCAACCCACTAAGCTATCCCTCCCTCTGGTATTTTAGGCAGGACTGAATCTCCATTAAAGTTTTCAAGGTGCCCCTGACAGACCTCACCAAAACGATTGTTGGCCATTGATTTCATGGAGGGAGGGGGGAGCAAATGAATACAAAACAAATCTGGTCTATTTCTTGTTTTGACCACTCCATCTATCTTTTACACCTTTGACTGGCAGCAGACAGTGCAGTAGGACTGCAAGCCATCCACATCTCCTTTCTGCTCGGCAGAAGGTGGTGCAATAGGACTGCCTGCAGGACTAAAGAGAATGACCTGGTCGAGTCACTCCTAATTTAGTTCCTGTGCCCATGTCTGCCCAGGTGCTCCTGACCGACCTTACCGAGGCAGCCAGGAGCACCTTGGACACGATGACGCTGGTTTTCAGGCTGATTTCACTGTCTGCTGCCACAAGGCAATGGGTTGCTGCTGCTGTGTAGCAATGCAGTACTGCGTCTGCCAGCACCCAGGAGACATACGGTGACTGTGAGCTGAGCAGGCTCCATGCTTGCATGGTGTGGCGTCTGCACAGGTAACTCAGGAAAAAAGGCGTGAAATGATTGTCTGCTGTTGCTTTCACAGAGGGAGGGAGGGAGGGCTTGATGACATGTACCCAGAACCACTCGCGACAGTTTTTTGCCCCATCAGGCATTGGGATCTCTACCCAGAATTCCAAGGGGCAGTGGAGACTGTGGGAACTGTGGGATAGCTACCCACGGTGCAACACTCCGGAAGTCGATGCTAGCCTCGGTACTCTGGAAGCACTCTGCTGAGTTAATGTACTTAGAGCATTGTGTGTGGGGACACACAATCGACTATATAAAACGATTTCTAAAAAAACAACTTCTATAAATTCAACCTAATTTCGTAGCATAGACATACCCTAAGATGCTCTGTAAAGAAGTTTCATCTCAATTCCTCAAGTGTCATCCTTTTCCTTAGCTTAGGGCTTGTCATAAAAATAAAGGGAAGGGTAACCACCTTTCTGTATACAGTGCTATAAAATCCCTCCTGGCCAGAGGCAAAACTCTTTCACCTGTAAAAGGTTAAGAAGCTAAGAACCTTACTGGCACCTGACCAATGAGGAGACCAGATACTTTCAAAGCTGGGGGTGGGGTGGGGGGGGGGGGGAAGGCTCTGTCTGTGTGATGCTTTTACCGGGAACAGACAGGAATGCAGCTCAGACCTCCTGTAAAAAGTTAATAAGTAATCTAGCTAGAAATGCATTAGATTTCTTTTGTTTAATGGCTGATAAAATAGCTGTGCTGAATGGAATGTATATTCCTGTTTTTGTGTCTTTTTGTAACTTAAGGTTTTGCCTAGAGGGATTCTCTGTTTTGAATCTGATTACTCTGTAAGGTATTTACCATCCTGATTTTACAGAGGTGATTCTTTTACTTTTTCTTTAATTAAAAATCTTCTTTTAAGAACCTGATTGCTTTTTTCATTGTTCTTAAGATCCAAGGGTTTGGGTCTGTGTTCTCCTATGCAAATTGGTGAGGATTTTTATCAAGCTTTCCCCAGGAAAGGGGGTGTAGAGGTTGGGGGGATATTTTGGGGGGGAAGATGTCTCCAAGTGGGCTCTTTCCCTGTTCTTTGTTTAACATGCTTGGTGGCGGCAGCATAGGGTTTAAGGACAAGGCAAAGTTTGTACCTTGAAGTTTTTAACCTAAGCTGGTAAGAATAAGCTTAGGGGTCTTTCATGCAGGTCCCCACATCTGTACCCTAGAGTTCAGAGTGGGGAAGGAACCTTGACAACTTGGCAGAAATCCTTGCTAAGGCAAGCACTTATCCCTTCCTCTCTTTTTGTGCAAAGAACTGCACCTGAGACCCACACATGTAGAAATGCATACAAGAAAAGTATTCAGTTGTACCTCAACCATGAATTGGCTCATGTAGGACATGTTGTAGTACTAGTAGTAGCAGTCCAATAATCCAAAATGTAATAGGATTTGTAATGGCGTGCATGGTATTTGTCTCCTTATAAATATGAAATTATAGTTGATGCATGTTTTAAGATCAGAACAATGTAATTCATTGGCATAATTACGATTTCACAGAAGAGTCGACCTGGCCAAGGTTTTCTTTTATAATGTGTATCAATGGCTGTCAAGCCCACCCACATTGCACAACTGGAGGTGATGACAATTACTACTTTATCAGATCTGACCACTTAAACCCCTGTTTGATTTAGTAAACATAAGGCCCTGAAAATGAGGAATAGTGTGTATTGGTAACATAATCAATAACGTTATACCATTGCCATTTTTACGAGCAGTTTAGTTTTCCTCTGTTAGCCAGAGTGTGCTTTTACCTTTCCTCTAGCATAAGTCACTTCTACTGTAAAAACCTGTATTGCAGAAAAGAAGAGTCAAGTTAAATATCCTCATCTTTGCTGTGGATGACTAACCCTAACAAATGTTAGTAGGAGTTCTCCATGTGAATAGGGAGAAGAATTTGATATACTATAATTAACTTTTAACATAACTGGTTTAAACGTCTGTCAAGGTGATTCTGATTTTATTTTTTAAATCACAAGATCTGGATTAATGAGTAACTTCTCATCCCATCTCCTGCTATATCTAGTCCCTATGGAAATTCTGAGAACAAACAAGCTTTCTGTGAAGATGTGCACATTGTATGTAGGGCATTAATCATCATAGGATAGACACCATTCAAATCTGTAGTACCACAAGGAAAGCCACAGAAGGTGCAGTGGGTTGAGTTTGGAGAAGCACACAGTAGTTTGGCTGTTAATCCAAATTCTATCCCTGATCCTGCAATCAACTCCAAACAAGCAGATCTTTGTTGTTGAGAACTCTGTTGTTGTTGTAGAGCCCCATTTAAATCCATGATACTCTATTGTGGGCACTGTAGTCTGTACAATTGGAGCAACTTGTATGATTGGGATTTTTAACTGCTCTATGGGCCTGATCCAAATAGAGCTGGGTGAATAATGGATTTTTCAATTCACTGGCAATTTTGAAAAATCAAAAAGAATTGTTTCAGGTCAACATTTTTCAAAAATTTTACTGAATCAAAAAGCTGACAGTTTTGTTTTGGGTTGAATGACAAATGGTTGGGTTTTTTAAGCTAAAATTCAAATGTTTCACTGATTTTAACCATTTGTTAAACATTTACTTTTTAAGAGATAAAATAAATTTTGAAACAAAGTTGTTCCGAACCAAAAAATATCAAAACATTTTGTTTCAAAAATGTCAAAATAAAGTTTTCAGAATTCTTTTGATTTTTTTAAAACAATTTTGCAAAACAGACACAAATTTAATTAACATTTTGGTGTCACTTAATTTGCATTTTTCACTGGAAAAAAGATTTTTGGCCAACACATTTCACCTGGTTCTAGGGCCAAAAGCCATTGGAATCACTGGAATTCTTTCTATTGACACCCCCTCCCCAATGGGTGTTCAATCATGGTCTGTTTGAGCCTTTTGGGGCTGAAGAGTTAAGATACAACTCTCACAAGAACATGATTTCCAGGACATCCTGTTTCCAGGTGGGCTGGAAATACCATGAGAATAGTCTCTTATGATATTTCATTACTTCTGGTTCCACTGGAGAAAACAGACCAAGCACAAAGGCTAGTGGGGAGGGTGAGGTGATATATATTTCAAATGTGAAACTTTGGTTAAGTTCAAGCAATTGGCAGAATTTCAAGTGAGTCCTTACTTTATGCAGGCTGGTTTATCCATCTCTACTTATTATGCCCCTATATAATTCCAGATTTCCTGTGGCAGTCCTTTCATAAATACAGCTCTGATTAAACTCAATGGGAGTTCTGCTTGAGGAATTAAGAGGCATGAAAACCACATTCTGAAATTCCATGATTTTCACATTTCGAAGATGACAAACTCACTACACAGCACTTTCTCAGCCTTATATGCATCTCAAGAATGTGGATGCCAAAGGAAAGAGGCAGAGAATGTCCAAAAACGAGTTGATGGCTCTGCTGAATGCTTATGCCATTTCATAATGAAAGATTATTGAACATTTCCCAAAACAGCAGCTATGCAAACTACTCTTACTATGGGAGGAGAAAGCAAGCACGCTAATCCTTGAACCGGTGCTCCAAGTCCATAGAGTCCCATGTGTACATTTGATCTCTCAAAGGCAATACCTGTTAGAGTTGCAAGAGTCCTATAAACTAAACACTTACAAATTCTCTGTACAATTTCCCATCAAAACATCAAGCCAATTCACAATTCATTTTGAATACATAAAATCATAGTTCACTAACCTGAGGGGCAAATTTGTCCCTGTTGTCATTTCACTGACCTTAGTTCATCTATGCCAGGGATAAATGTATCCCTAAAACAAAACAAAAAAATCCATTCACTCAAGACACTTTTCTTTTGTATGCAAAGGTTCTTTTTCATCCGTGGTGCCGCCTTGTAATGCTGTAGATAATATTGTATTGCTCTTTAAACACCATGGCCTTGGGTAAGTAGGTAGGCACATATGGCATGTAAATAAATCTTGAAGGCAGGGAAAGGAGAGAATTCCCCTTAAGTTTCCAAGGCTTCTTAAATACCAAAATAGCATGAGCCTACTGTATTTTCCACTGCATGCATCCAATGAAGTGAGCTGTAGCTCATGAAAGCTTATGCTCAAATAAATTGGTTAGTCTCTAAGGTGCCACAAGTCCTCCTTTTCTTTTTGCGGATACAGACTAACACGGCTGCTACTCTGTAATAATGCAAATCAGTATCACTGTAGCTCCATTTACATTGGAGCTACAATGATTTACACTAGCTGAGTTTCTGGCCCTGTTACTTTTATTTCCTGTTGGTCAAATCTGCCTAATAGGGATTGTGAATAAGGGCCTAATTCAGCACCCTGACTCATAAGCAGTCCCATTGAAGCCAAACGGACTGCACACCTGGTGCTAGACATGTGTGAAGAATATAATTCATTGTCATTAGGAGTGTCAACATGTTTGTACTCTTCCAATTAACAAATTAAATTTCATTGTATAAAATATTCATAGGTTTCAAGGCCAGAGGGGAACATCGTGATTATCTAGTCTGACCTACTGTATAACACAGTTCCGCAGAACTTCCCTAAAATAATTCCTAGGAAATTCTTTTATGGGAAAAAATAGTCTTGATTGAATATGAAGCTATTAAGAGAAAATTACTAAAGGCAAAATTCTCCCCTCACATCTGCATAGTGGATCTTGAGTCCCAATGTTCTGCTTTCCCTACACATACGGAATTCCCACCATGGTAAATGGCAATTTTAGTCTATGTAGGGAGCACAGCATACTGGAATTGAGATCCACCAGGTGGATTGGAGAGCAGGTTTTTAGCATAGTAAGTCTGATCTAGCTCCCATTTAAAAATCAATGAAAAGTGTCCTGTTGACCTCAGTGGGAGTTGAACTGTGCCCGAAGTGTACACTGAGTGAGCAACTGATTTCTATTTATTTATTTTTTTAGTTTGGAAGCCTCACTGAAATGTAAAATTCCTTTCAGTTTCAATCTAATGTGAATTTGTTTTAGTTTTTCTCATTGAGACAAAAATTATTTTGGGTCAAAGAAAATTTTTTCTTCTGATCTAGATCACTTCATGTCATTTTCTGATGGTTTTCCCCCCTCACCCATTTTTTGGTTTAAAAATTAGTTATTTTTTTAAACAAAATGCCATTTAGAAATAGTCAAAATAAAATGTTTCAAAACAAAAAGTTGAAGAAAAAATTTGGAAATGGCCAAAGATCTTCATTTTTAAAATGGGCAATAAAACTTTTGTTTTCACTTTTTCAAAAAAAAAAATGCTATGTTGGCAGGTGGGCTGAAACGGTTCCTCTAAAATTAACCGGAATTCACAAATGATTTGTGCCATAAAACATTCATTTTTTTTATGAATTTATTATTTCCCAAAAAAATTTCACCGAGGTCTAGTACATATATGTACCTGCAAAGCTCTCCCCCCGTTGTTAGAGCTAAGTATCCAGGAACTAACAGAGCTAAAGAGAATTCTGAGTATGCTGTAAAAAATCTCATGGCTTGCTCACCTTTCGTTCAGAATTCAGTGACTACATGTGGATAGTATTTTAAGCACAAACTGGGTTGATCTAGACCACACATGCACCTGCAGAAACAAACATTTCACGTCTTTAGAGTTGATGAGAAGAATGCACCAACCTTGCTTGGTCTAGGTGAAATTGGATATACCACCAGCCTCACGGCCAATAAATTATGTGGGCTAGAATTGGGGAAAATGTCCACAATTCCTGCTTGCTAAGCACGGAGAATATATGTTGTGTGCCCACAAGCATACTCAAGCTACTAACTTAATTTCTAGAACTTGGACATCAGTACTTTTATTATAAATAGATGAGCACATTGGCAAATAAGCATACCAAACCTAAAATATAAACATGCCAACTTTTGACAAGTATGTTACCAGCAATTAATGTTCCAGAAATGCTGTATGTTAAAAATCAGGGTTGTCTTTCACATTTAAATTCAACAGTAAAAATACTTTGACTAGCATTGGTATTAGTTGAGCTGTATTGCTGTTTGGCTGTTGCTATCCTGAATAATTTATCCTAGAAACTATTATGAAGCTATAATAATTGCTGGGGAATATTATGATTTACAATTAGCTCCCACAATGTACAATTAGGCTTAACTCAAATGTAGACCTAGTGCAATATCAAATAACATTTAAATCAAGTGCTGTGCTTATGTGATTTTTGTGGTGTTGTCAGAGAGCTATAATTTTGGCATCATTAGGATGAAACCAACAAACGTTTTGACATTAAAAAGTTATATTACACAGTGATCCGTTATTCTTATCAGAGTGGCTTGGATGAAGAGTGCAGAATGTTTTCACTATTAATATAGCCAACATTCTTCTCAGTGCTGTCATTCTAATTGCTCTTCTCCCCCCAGAAAGAAAACATGCTGCAGAAGAAGGGCATAGCAAAACCTGTAGAAGAATTGAAATAGCTTTGTCAAGTCTGTTGCTTTTTTTACTAATGGTAGTTGGGTCCTTTCTCTCCCTTTATTCTTAGTCAAACTACCAATAAAATAGAAAGGTTTAAATAAATTATTCTGGTACTAGGCAACTCTCGCTTCTAGAAATGTGTTTCTCATTAAGAATGTTGGTACTTTTTGATTTCTATGGTAGAAGTGTGTCACAGAATTTTGTTCAACTTGCACATTCACAGGATACTTTGTCAGTCAATTGCACATTTACAGTGTCTTCTGTTCACTGTAAGTATCATCATAAAGGGTTAGGACTCTCTTGTCTTGAAATGTCATGTTGTCCTATAGCTCTGTGTTATTTTATGAGTTGGTTGTCCCCTATTCCCCTACGTCCACAGATTTCTTACCCCCATTCTCCCATTAAGTGTTTTTCTTGATTGTGTCTCTGCTCCCATCAGTAACTACAAGAAAAGAAGAGTGGGATTATTGGCCTGGGCCTTCCCTGCTTACAGCACCTCCTGCAGGTGGGTGGAAGTAGGAAGTGCAGCATCATCTCTGCTTTCTACTGCCCTTCAATCTGAGGAAGGGACTGGAAGAGCTGATGGGCAGGAGCCTAAGAGAGCATCCAGCTGGAGACTGGAGGAGGAAGCTGAAGAAGGGTGCATGCATACCGGAGCAGGAGTAGAACCAGGAGAGAAACAGCTGCTCTCCAGCGGCATTAAAGGTCTGGCACGCTGCAGTAAGACTCCAACTATTTGTTTCCATGGTGGGAGAGCTGCTATTGGCTGAATAGAAAAGGATGAATTTGAGATGCAATTTTCAGCTTACAGTTTGCTCGGATACTTTAACTCTCTATGGTGAGTGGTCGCTGGTGTGGATTTGTTTCTGGTTCCTGACAGGATGACTGAAGCTGTTAAGCAAGAGAAAAGCAAATGAAGAATAGAGCTGAGTGAAGAAACATTTTTTTACAAATGCCAACCTTTTTTCAAAATCTGAGATGTAACTGAAATTCAAGCAATCCTAGCGACAAGTAACACACCTCCACTAAGAACTGGTAAAAGTTTGAAGCTTTCATAGGTTTTCATGACAACTTTTGTGGTTGTCTGAATAATACAAAGCAAATCATTTGTGGCTGAGATTTGATTTGGTGGCATGTGCGGGATCATAGTATCATTATTCAAAACTTCAGTTAATTCTCTGTATAATATAAATGTGTAGCTAGATCTACCTTACTGCCTCTGCAGATGGTGCCTCCAGGCTGGAATTGAGGCACATTAGTAAAGCTGGGTGAAGAAGCCTTCAGGGCTGCTGCTTGTACCTGAGGTCTGGTCTACACTACAAACTTAGGTCATAGAAGATTAGGGTTGGAAGGAACCTCAGGAGGTCATCTAGTCCAACCCCCTGCTCAAAGCAGGACCAACTCCAACTAAATCATCCCACCACCTCCCTAGGTAACCCATTCCAGTGCTTCACCACCCTCCTAGTGAAATAGTTTTTTCCTAATATCCAACCTAGACCTCCCCTACTGCAACTTGAGACCATTGCTTCTTGTTCTGTCATCTGCCACCACTGAGAAAGCTGAGCTCCATCCTCTTTGGAACCCCTCTTCAGATATTGAAGGCTGCTATCAAATCCCTTCTCACTCTTCTTTTCTGCAGGCTAAATAAGCCCAGTTCCTCCGCCTCTCATAAATCATGTGTTCCAGCCCCCTAATCATTTTTGTTACCCTCCACTGGATGCTCTCCAATTTGTCCACATCCTTTCTGTAGTGGGGGGGCCCAAAACTGGACACAATACTCCTGACTTGATTTTTTTCTAAGTTTGATTCAGAGAAGTGGATTCATACTTTGACAATTTCATAGACATTCATGAAATCTCATGTTCCATTATGATTTCTTAAGTTTGCATTTTCTAGTATGAAAATCATACCAATGTATATTTGCAGGGTTTTTTTTTTGTATTTCTCATTAAAACAGAGGAAAATTCAAAAGGTTAAACTTCTTATCCACGTTATATTGTTTAGATACAATATATGAATCTGGAACTTACTAGAAGTAAAGCAATAATGGCAACCATATTCAGTTATGATATCTCTAAAGTTATAGTAAAGTGCTGCAGTGGGTTAGGCACAATTTCTAAACAAATGAAAATATATATGCAGGGATTATATTAGGTTCCAAAGTTGGATGAGACATGAGTCTAGAGTATTGTGCTTAGAAAATTTATAACACATGGGTTTTATTAGCATATACCTCACTCTAACTATGGCCACGCAAACAAAAGTGGTTCCACATGGTTGATAAAAACCATGATCAAGAAAAGGGAAGAAAAATGTTTCTACTTGCCTCGCTGCCTCTGGAAATCTGCAGATCGACTGAATTATTTTGCTTCTACTGAAGTGTATGTAATCACTGAAGTCTGACTGTATCTCTATTCAAATGAGAGGAGAGGAGGAATGGCAGATGTATTAAACTTAAACAAAACCCAGTCATAACTGCATCTAATGTCTACACATGCAAACTTGAAAGTTTTTCCTCCTTGTGCCACTTGCAATCAATATTCTTCCTGTAGCACTTCATGAGTAAGGATTTGGAGGGTAAATTGAGAAGTATGGTCAGGTGTCATTTTTATTTAGAGGAATGAGCTCTAAACACTACCAACATTATTCTAATTAATGTGAGACAGGTTAAATAAATCTAATAGTATGCAGTCACTTCTTACCTATATAATTCCTATGATCAGAAATTACCCTAAAACATTCACTGGTTTATTCATCTGGAACATTATTTCGCCCATCACTGAAATACGTCCACTTCTGGAATGTAAAGTGACACCTCTTTAACAGCACAAAGCAACATTGCAAAACTTTAGGACAGTGGTCTATTTCTATGTTGAGTGGAATTATGCTCACACACCTAATATATCTGTAATACTCTTAGCAGTCAGGAAGCTGAGCAGCACTTAAGCATGCTATAATATGTGTGAGACGATATAGCCAATGCTGGTATCAGTTACTGTATGAACATTACACAGTCACTATAATGTGACAAAATGTTCCTAAATATAGATTTTATGAAAAGAGAGTCACTAGGAGTTTAGAAAACGGCTAGTATAATTGTTCCTGGGAATTAGTGCCCCAGAAGTCTAACTTTTAACCCTAGTAAAATAACGAAACAAAAATTGAGACAGAAAATTACTGGTAATGTGTATCCGTATCTGGCCTCTCAAACTCACCATGAATAGTCCATTACTCTCTGAAAAGTACCACTGAAATCAATGAGAGTAACTGTAGAGTAAAATACTACTTCATGTGAGTAAAGTTTTCAGAATCTGATACTTAGAGGGACAGCAGAACCAGGGGCAAAATGTAGGTTGGCCTTTCTAAGAATAAATCAAGCCAGACCCAATGTATTTCTTTTTCATGGAATAAAAGGGCGCCTCTGTAATATACCTCTTCAAAGAACACTTCTTCCCACATCCTACCCATTTTGCATGATCCCTGCAACAGGCAGCATCACTGCTATTCCTCCTACCTCCCCGCAAGAGGCCTCCGATCTCCACCTTTCTTCTCCCAATCTACAGGTATCTGTCCTACTCCTCTCTCTATTCCCTATCCTTCATTCATGGGTAGGTGCATCATTCCTCTCCTCCATCGGTAGCTGATTCAGTCCCCAACTGAACGGTGTGTGGACCAATATTTTCCTCCCCAACAAACCAAGAACTGCAGGGATCTGGGGCATGCAGGCAAACAGGTAGCTGGGGCACCTTCACCACTTCCTACTTTCCTTCCCCTGCAGTCCAGTCCCCCACCCCAGGCTTCTTTCCCATAAGCAAAGCACAGAGAAAGGGATGGGAAGTCCTGAGAACCTCACTCTCATTCTGCTATTCCCTGGTTGTAGCAGTGGTATCTTATTATTGTACCTCTCTGAATCTAAAGCCTCCAGTACCATGGGCTGTCAGAAATCAGGGCTTGCAGCAAAGCCAGTCTCCAGGCAACCTAATGAACACAACTGGCCTGCAGTAGGGTACCTGTTTGATTGATTGGAAGGGTCAGCAGACATGCTCTTAAGTCCCTGTAGTAATAGCAGTTCTGTGGTTAGGGATTTGTATATTTATAAAGGAAGGTCTTAGGTTGACATAGATGGACAGAACTTAAGTTCTGAGTACAATACTGTTGAGATTCCTCTCTAGATTTGTATAAAGGTGCTACGATTCTGCAATGTTTTCAAACCACGTAAAAAACTAGACAATCTAGAACTGGAAGAGCTAGTTAAGGATGTTAAAGCCCTGGATAATATTTATAGAGGCCTTATAGTCATAATGAATTATGGGGAAGCAGAAAAACTAATTATAATGGCAAATGCCTGGAACAGTTCACTGATGTGCACAACCTGGGATTGCTCAATACTGGAGCACCTTTTCATGTTTGGAATTGGGAATTGCAACAAGCAATACAGCAAATGAAATGCAGCTGGGAAATCTATAAAGAATATGGAATTGGAAGTGATCACTTCCCTATGTTAATTGCATAGCAAAGTCAAGATAATATTGCAAATACTGAAGGAATTACTACCTGAAACTTAGAAAATCAAACTGGGAACTCTTTAAGAGTAAGCATGCTGAGTATCTAAGTACCAGTTGTATATGTGATAATCTAGAAGAATTTCATGATAATAAAATAAAGGGAGCTATAGCTGCAGCCAACCTACCTATATGTAAGTCATCAAATTGCCACAAACTCAGAAATCAAGTTCCTCGGTGGAATGAAGATCATACAGCAGCAATTAAAGAAAGAAAGAGAAGGCATACACACAAGCAAAAAGTATAATAAATAGCAAGGATTTAATGAAGTATAAAAGATGTAAAGCTGTGGCACAAAGACTTATTAAAACCACAAAGAAAGAGCGTGGGAGAAAGTATGGTGGGAAAATTAATAAAGATTCCAAAGCTTCAGAGCTATATAAACAAATTAAAACAATGAATGGAAGATGGAATAAACACACATGTATACCTGGTCTTATAGTAAATGATAAAGTTGAAAGTCCTAACCTAGGAAATATAGACATTTTAGCAGAAGAGTTCCAAAAAGTTAGTGGTGATACAAATCAAAGTTTAGAGGTTTTTTTGTGTGTGTGGGGTGGGGATGGGGGAGAATGGTTTGCTGAAGAAAATGTGAGCTCTTACATGGCTGGGTAGAATATAAAAATCACTTACTGAATGAAAATTTTATCATACAAGAACTCAAAAAGGCTATAGGTAAAAACAGAGCCTCAACTAAAGATAAAATATGTAATGCAATCTTAAGAACCTACTGGAAGGGACTGTAAAAATTTTATTGAAATTATATAATGTATGGAGAAAGGAATACTACCAGCAGAAGAGAAGCAAGTGGTGATTATACTGATAGGAAAATTTGGCCAATTACGCATAAAACCTGACACATATAGACCTATTTCCCTCACATTGTGTAGGAGTAAAATGATGGAAGGAATGATAAATGAGAGATCAGTAGCATACTTGGAAAAATGAAATTGTAAACTGTTTACAAAGTGGTTTCTGGAAAGGAAGATGCACAGTTGATCATATTGTAAGATTAGAAACAGAAATACAAAAAAACCATAAGGAAGAGTGAGTTTATGATAAGTCGTCTTTTTGGACATTGTAAAAAACAGATGACGTGCTCTGAAGGGAAGGCTTGCTGTATAAAATAGCCACAACTAGAATTAGAGGAAGAATGTTCTGGTGCATAAGAGATTTAAGAAGTCTAAATAGAACCAGTCAAGTCAGGGCCAGGGTGGCTTTGTCGAATATTTATAAACTTACTAATGGCATTCCACAGGGGAGAGTTATCAGCCCAACCCTGTTTAACATTATGATTAATGCTCTCCTGGAGAGTATACGGGTAGGAATAGGTATTACTGTATTTACAGATGACTGTGCTATATGGGCCAAACATAGAAGACTTTTGATAGCTGTGGAAAGAACCAATGAGGCACACAGGGGAATTTCAAAATGGGGAGACACTTCAGGATTTAAGTTCTCATTTGCTAAAGCAAAGGGAATGATCTTCACAAAAAGGAAGATTGGGGAAGAATGGAACCTATATCTCTATCCAGAACCTATATCTCTATCAAAAAAAAAATACAGGTAGTTCAAAATTTTGCAATCTTAGAAGTTATGTTTTATAATACAAACTAATCTGGAAGGGTCATATAGACAATATTAAGACTAAATGTAAAGAGAGGATGAATCTGCTTAAACAATATTGCTGGAAACAATTGAGGTGCAGATGAGAACATGTCGTTGAAGCTGTTTTGGGCATTAATAAGACCAGTTATATATTACGGATGCCATGCCTTTAACTCAGCTTCTAAATCAACACACAAAAGTTAGAACCGATTCAGCCCCATGCTCTGTGAATAGCATGTTGTCAAGGTTCCTCCCCCACTCTAAACTCTAGGGTACAGATGTGGGGACCTGCATGAAAAACCTCCTAAGCTTATCTTTACCAGCTTAGGTCAAAACTTCCCCAAGGTACAAAATATTCCACCCGGCGTCCTTGGATTGGCCTCTACCACCACCAAACTAATACTGATTACTGGGGAAGAGCTGTTTGGACGCGTCTTTTCCCCCCAAAATACTTCCCAAAACCTTGCACCCCACTTCCTGGACAAGGTTTGGTAAAAAGCCTCACCAATTTGCCTAGGTGACTATAGACCCAGACCCTTGGATCTTAAGAACAATGAACAATCCTCCCAACACTTGCACCCCCCCTTTCCTGGGAAATGTTGGATAAAAAGCCTCACCAATTTGCATAGGTGACCACAGACCCAAACCCTTGGATCTGAGAACAATGAAAAAGCATTCAGTTTTTTACAAGAAGACTTTTAATAAAAATAGAAGTAAACAGAAATAAAGAAATCCCCCCTGTAAAATCAGGATGGTAGATATCTTACAGGGTAATTAGATTCAAAAACATAGAGAACCCCTCTAGGCAAAACCTTAAGTTACAAAAAAGATACACAGACAGAAATAGTTATTCTATTCAGCACAGTTCTTTTCTCAGCTATTTAAAGAAATCATAATCTAACATGTACCTAGCTAGATTACTTACTAAAAGTTCTAAGACTCCATTCCTGGTCTATCCCCGACAAAGACAGACTATAGACAGACACACAGACCCTTTGTTTCTCTCCCTCCTCCCAGCTTTTGAAAGTATCTTGTCTCCTCATTGGTCATTTTGGTCAGGTGCCAGCGAGGTTACCTTTAGCTTCTTAACCCTTTACAGGTGAGAGGAGCTTTCCCCTAGCCAGGAGGGATTTCAAAGGGTTTTACCCTTCCCTTTATATTTATGATACGCCCCCCAAATCTCAGCTAGGGTGAAACACTGGCTGGGATTTCTTCCTGGAGCTCTAGGAAAAACAGAGTTAATAAGACACATGCATCTCTAAATATACTACCAAGTACATAAAGACTAACAATATTTTCCACATCTCAAGGACGATTTTAACCAGTTGATTCTGGGAAACTTTCACGGGAGAGTGCATCAGCCACTTTGTTAGAAGCTCCTGAGATGTGTTGGATGTCAAAATCAAAATCTTGGAGAGCTAAACTCCACCGAAGAAGTTTTTTGTTAGTTTCCTTGACGGTGTGAAGCCACTTCAGTGCAGCACGGTCGGTTTGCAGGTGGAAATGCCATCCCCAAACATATGGGCGTAGCTTTTCCAGAGCGTAGACAACGGCGTAACATTCTTTTTCTGTGACTGACCAGTTGCTTTCCCTCTCAGACAGTTTTTTGCTGAGAAACACTACAGGGTGGAATTCTTGATCAGGTCCTTTCTGCATTAAAACTGCTCCCACACCACGCTCGGACGCATCTGTGGTTACTAGGAACGGTTTGTCAAAGTCTGGGGCCCTTAGTACAGGGTCAGACATGAGTGTCGCTTTAAGCTTGTTAAAGGCCTTCTGACACTTTTCGGTCCACTGAACAGCATTTGGCTGTTTTTTTTTGGTTAGGTCTGTCAGTAGGGCGGCGATTTGGCTGTAGTGCGGTACAAATCATCTGTAATAACCGGCCAAGCCTAAGAAGGATTGAACCTGTTTCTTTGACTTTGGGACAGGCCACTTTTGGATAGCATCCACTTTGGCCTGTAGGGGGCTGATAGTTCCTTGACCCACCTGGTGTCCAAGGTAAGTCACTCTGTTTAGGCCTATTTGACACTTCTTAGCCTTAACAGTTAGTCCTGCCTCCCTTAAGCGCTCAAGGACTTTTTGTAGATGTTCCAGTTGGTCTGCCCAGGAATCCGAAAATATGGCCACGTCGTCAAGGTAGGCGACTGCATATTCTCCTAATCCCGCTAGGAGACCATCTACAAGTCTTTGGAAAGTGGCAGGTGCATTTCGCAGCCCGAAAGGGAGTACATTAAATTCATACAGCCCGAGATGTGTGATGAAGGCTGACCTTTCCTTGGCAGATTCATCTAGCGGTACCTGCCAGTACCCCTTGGTTAAGTCCAAGGTAGAGATGAACTGGGCCCGTCCCAGTTTCTCTAATAGTTCATCTGTGCGTGGCATTGGATAGTTGTCTGGGCGAGTTACAGCATTTAGCTTACGGTAGTCCACGCAAAAACGTATTTCCCCATCTGGTTTGGGAACTAGAACCACTGGAGATGCCCATGCACTTTCAGAGGGGCGGATTACACCCATCTGTAACATATCCTGGATCTCCCGTTCTATAGCAGTTTTAGCTTGAGGAGACACCCGGTAAGGTTGGACCCTAATTGGGTGAGCATTACCTGTGTCAATGGAGTAGTATGCCCGTTCAGTCAGTCCTGGGGTGGCTGAGAACGTTGGCGCATAGCTAGTGCACAGCTCCTGGATCTGCTGTCGCTGCATACGCCCAAGGGTCATGGAGAGGTTCACCTCTTCCACTCCACCACCACATTTCCCTTCATAGTAGACACCTTCGGGCCACTCAGCGTCGTCTCCTCCCTGGGCTGTAAACTGACAAACCTTTAATTCTCTGGAATAAAAGGGCTTTAGAGAATCAATATGGTACACCTTAGGCTTTCGGTTGGAGGTGGGGAATGCTATGAGATAATTAACAGCTCCCAGGCGCTCCTGGACCGTGAATGGCCCTTCCCATGATGCTTCCATTTTATGGGCCTGGAGCGCCCTTAAGACCATGACCTGGTCTCCTACTTTGAAGGAATGCTCTCTGGCATGTTTATCATACCAGGCTTTTTGCTCTTTTTGAGCATCCTGTAAGTTTTCTCTAGCAAGGGCTAAAGAGGTTCGGAGGGTGTTTTGTAGGTTGGTTACAAAGTCCAGAATGTTAGTTCCTGGAGAAGGTGTAAATCCCTCCCATTGCTGCTTCACCAACTGCAATGGCCCCTTAACCTCATGGCCATATACAAGTTCAAATGGGGAAAACCCTAAACTGGGATGTGGTACAGCTCTGTAGGCAAAGAGCAACTGCTGCAACACTAGGTCCCAATCATTGGAGTGCTCATTTACGAATTTACGTATCATGGCCCCCAAAGTTCCATTAAACTTCTCCACCATGCCATTTGTTTGATGGTGATAAGGAGTGGCAACCAAGTGATTTACCCCATGAGCTTCCCAAAGGTTTTCCATAGTTCCTGCCAGGAAATTAGTCCCTGCATCTGTGAGGATGTCGGAGGGCCAACCTACCCTGGCAAAAATGTCTCCTAGTGCCTGGCACACACTTTTAGCCCTGGTGTTGCTTAGAGCTACTGCTTCCGGCCATCGGGTGGCAAAATCCATGAAAGTCAGTATGTACTGCTTTCCTCTGGTTGTCTTTTTCGGAAAAGGACCCAGAATATCCACAGCTACTCGCTGAAATGGAACTTCAATGATGGGGAGTGGCTGGAGAGGGGCTTTGACCTGGTCTTGGGGTTTTCCCACTCTTTGGCACACCTCACAAGACTGGACATAGGTAGAAACATCCTTGCCCATTCCCTCCCAGTGGAATGACCCCCCCAAATGGTCTTTGGTCCTGTTCACCCCAGCATGGCCACTAGGGTGATCATGGGCTAAGCTCAAGAGCTTGGCCCGGTATTTAGTTGGAACTACCAACTGTCTCTGAGGATGCCAGTCTTCCTGGTGTCCCCCAGAAAGAGTTTCCTTGTATAAAAGTCCTCTTTCTACAACAAACCTGGATCGATTAGAAGAGCTGAGAGGCGGTGGGTTGCTCCGTGCCGCCGTCCAAGGTCTCTGGAGGCTTTCATCTGCTTCCTGTTCGGTCTGGAACTGTTCCCTTGATGCTGGAGACATCAGTTCCTCATGGGATTGTGGACCTAGGCTTGGTCCCTCTGGAAGCGATATAGGGGATGGAGCTGTTTCTGTTGACTGTGAACTGCTCTCCGCTGGTGCACTATGTTGGGATTCAGGCTCCGGCTGAGCCTCTTGTGTAGGGTTATCGGCTGCTGCCAGTTCAGGTTCGGTGGGGCCCTCTGGTGTTGAGGTTGCAAGTACTGGATTCAGTGCTGACACGGGGTCTGGTGTTGGTTGTTCGGCTGGTTCCGGTTCTGGGACTGGTTCTGTCTGGGTCTCTGGGACTGGATCCACTACTGCTGTTGCAGACATTGGCCTGGGGTCCGGGTCCATCACCTCTGACCGGGTCCTGATAGAAGTTTCCGGAACAGAGCTAGGCCTCACGGCTTGTTTAGCCTGGCTGCGGGTGACTGTTCCCACCCTCTTGGCCTGCTTCACATGATTGGCCAAGTCTTCCCCCAACAGCATGGGGATGGGATAATCATCATAGACTGCAAAAGTCCACATTCCTGACCAGCCCTTGTACTGGACAGGCACCTTGGCTGTAGGCAAATTGAAAGAGTTGGACTTGAAGGGTTGAATCATCACTTGGATCTCTGGGTTGATTAAATTGGGGTCCACTAAGGAAGCATGGATAGCTGACACTTGTGCTCCGGTGTCCCTCCAAGCGGTGACCACCTTCCCGCCCACACTCACAGTTTCCCTCCGCTCCAAGGGTATCTGGGAGGTATCTGGGCCTGTGGACCTCTGGTGTGATTCCGGTGCAATGAACTGTAATCTGTTGGGGTTCTTGGGGCAGTTGGCCTTTACATGCCCCAGCTCGTTACATTTAAAACATCGTCCAGCTGACGGGTCACTGGGACGAGGAGGGTTGCTGGAGAATGGGGTGGTGGGACAATAAGGGGTCTGGAGGGTTCTTTGGGAGGTAGGTGGGGCTTTGGGCGGCCCCCGGTAATAGGGTGTGGTCTGGGGTGGTCCCTTCTGGTCTCCGCTCCAACTGCGACCAGTTTTCTTCTTCTCTGCCACCTCCAACCATCTGGCTCCAATCTCTCCTGCCTTGATTACAGTTTTGGGTTTCCCATCTAGGGTGTATCTTTCTATTTCCTCAGGAACACCCTCTAAGAATTGTTCCATTTGCATTAGGAAGGGCAAATTTTCTGGAGATTCAACACTTGCTCCTGATATCCAGGCATCCCAATGTTTCACAATGTGGTAGGCATGTCGGGTAAATGACATGTCTGGTTTCCACCTTAGGGCTCGGAACCTCCGACGAGACTGCTCGGGTGTTATCCCCATTCTGACTCTCATCTTGGATTTAAACAGTTCATACTTGTTCATGTGTTCTTTAGGCATTTCAGCTGCCACCTCAGCTAAGGGTCCACTGAGCTGCGGCCTCAGCTCTACCATGTATTGGTCAGTAGAGATGTTGTACCCAAGGCAGGCCCTTTTGAAGTTTTCTAAGAAGGCCTCAGTATCATCACCTGCCTTGTAGGTGGGGAATTTTCTGGGATGGGAAGTGGTACCTGGAGAAGGATTGCTAGGCTTTGTTGGTATATTCTGCCGGGCCTTTATCCTCTCCACCTCCTCCACATGCTTCCTCTCTTTTTCCTTCTCCTCCTCCACATAGAATCATAGAATATCAGGGTTGGAAGGGACCCCAGAAGGTCATCTAGTCCAACCCCCTGCTCAAAGCAGGACCAATTCCCAGTTAAATCATCCCAGCCAGGGCTTTGTCAAGCCTGACCTTAAAAACCTCTAAGGAAGGAGATTCTACCACCTCCCTAGGTAACGCATTCCAGTGTTTCACCACCCTCTTAGTGAAAAAGTTTTTCCTAATATCCAATCTAAACCTCCCCCACTGCAACTTGAGACCATTACTCCTCGTTCTGTCATCTGCTACCATTGAGAACAGTCTAGAGCCATCCTCTTTGGAACCCCCTTTCAGGTAGTTGAAAGCAGCTATCAAATCCCCCCTCATTCTTCTCTTCTGCAGGCTAAACAATCCCAGCTCCCTCAGCCTCTCCTCATAACTCATGTGTTCCAGTCCCCTAATCATTTTTGTTGCCCTTCGCTGGACTCTCTCCAATTTATCCACATCCTTCTTGAAGTGTGGGGCCCAAAACTGGACACAGTACTCCAGATGAGGCCTCACCAATGTCGAATAGAGGGGAACGATCACGTCCCTCGATCTGCTCGCTATGCCCCTACTTATACATCCCAAAATGCCATTGGCCTTCTTGGCAACAAGGGCACACTGCTGACTCATATCCAGCTTCTCGTCCACTGTCACCCCTAGGTCCTTTTCTGCAGAACTGCTGCCTAGCCATTCGGTCCCTAGTCTGTAGCTGTGCATTGGGTTCTTCCGTCCTAAGTGCAGGACCCTGCACTTATCCTTATTGAACCTCATCAGATTCCTTTTGGCCCAATCCTCCAATTTGTCTAGGTCCTTCTGTATCCTATCCCTCCCCTCCAGCGTATCTACCACTCCTCCCAGTTTAGTATCATCCGCAAATTTGCTGAGAGTGCAATCCACACCATCCTCCAGATCATTTATGAAGATATTGAATAAAACCGGCCCCAGGACCGACCCCTGGGGCACTCCACTTGATACCGGCTGCCAACTAGACATGGAGCCATTGATCACTACCCGTTGAGCCCGACAATTTAGCCAGCTTTCTACCCACCTTATAGTGCATTCATCCAGCCCATACTTCCTTAACTTGCTGACAAGAATACTATGGGAGACCGTGTCAAAAGCTTTGCTAAAGTCAAGAAACAATACATCCACTGCTTTCCCTTCATCCACAGAACCAGTAATCTCATCATAAAAGGCGATTAGATTAGTCAGGCATGACCTTCCCTTGGTGAATCCATGCTGGCTGTTCCTGATCACTTTCCTCTCATGCAAGTGCTTCAGGATTGATTCTTTGAGGACCTGCTCCATGATTTTTCCAGGGACTGAGGTGAGGCTGACTGGCCTGTAGTTCCCAGGATCTTCCTTCTTCCCTTTTTTAAAGATTGGCACTACATTAGCCTTTTTCCAGTCATCCGGGACTTCCCCGGTTCGCCACGAGTTTTCAAAGATAATGGCCAGTGGCTCTGCAATCACAGCCGCCAATTCCTTCAGCACATGCTTCCTCTCTTTTTCCTTCTCCTCCTCCACATGCTTTCTTGCCTCCATTTCCCTCTTGTGGGCAGCCTCCTGTACCTCCTTCTCCAGCCGCATGAGTTCTATCTGTCTTTCATGTTCCCTTTGTCTTTCCTCAGCCTGAAATTTGGCTAATTCGAGCTGTAGTCAAGCCGTGGATTTTGTCATTCTAACCTCTCTGTTTTTAACTAACTTTACACCTGAGGTTTAGAAATAAACAAACAAAACTTGGCTGTAAAATTTTGCTGTGCTGGAATAGAATACCTATTCTCTGATAGTGATTGTCAGCCTACAGAAAAAGACAATTCCCTTGTCTCTGCTCTGGGCCCAAATTAAAGCAAAAAACCTCCAACTACTTGGAAACCTGCTTACCCAGCCCAAAGAAAAAGCAAGTGGGTAGAACACACACACCCTATTTACTTTTAGGAAGAAAGAAAAAAAAAAAACTCTGGGTTGGAAGACTGTGAATTTCCCTGCAGGAGTTAAGTACCCTGCCTCCAGGCAAAGAAAACCTGCAATTCACAAAGATAATCCCCTTTTGTCTCTGCTTGGCCACAAAGCAGAGAAAAAACAAGCTGCTTTCAGTTTCAGCTGCTTTCTGGACTTCCTTTCCAAAGGAAAAATTTTTTTTTTCCTTTTTAAAATCTGTATTTCTAGTTGAAAAAAATCTCAACTGGATCTCAAAATGATTTCAGGTTAATCCCACCACTATGCCACCATGTCAAGGTTCCTCCCCCACTCTGAACTCTAGGGTACAGATGTGGGGACCTGCATGAAAAACCTCCTAAGCTTATCTTTACCAGCTTAGGTCAAAACTTCCCCAAGGTACAAAATATTCCACCCGTCGTCCTTGGATTGGCCGCTACCACCACCAAACTAATACTGGTTACTGGGGAAGAGCTGTTTGGACGCGTCTTTTCCCCCCAAAATACTTCCCAAAACCTTGCACCCCACTTCCTGGACAAGGTTTGGTAAAAAGCCTCACCAATTTGCCTAGGTGACTACAGACCCAGACCCTTGGATCTTAAGAACAATGAACAATCCTCCCAACACTTGCACCCCCCCTTTCCTGGGAAATGTTGGATAAAAAGCCTCACCAATTTGCATAGGTGACCACAGACCCAAACCCTTGGATCTGAGAACAATGAAAAAGCATTCAGTTTCTTACAAGAAGACTTTTAATAAAAATAGAAGTAAACAGAAATAAAGAAATCCCCCCTGTAAAATCAGGATGGTAGATATCTTACAGAGTAATTAGATTCAAAAACATAGAGAACCCCTCTAGGCAAAACCTTAAGTTACAAAAAAGATACACAGACAGAAATAGTTATTCTATTCAGCATAGTTCTTTTCTCAGCTATTTAAAGAAATCATAATCTAACATGTACCTAGCTAGATTACTTACTAAAAGTTCTAAGACTCCATTCCTGGTCTATCCCCGACAAAGACAGACTATAGACAGACACACAGACCCTTTGTTTCTCTCCCTCCTCCCAGCTTTTGAAAGTATCTTGTCTCCTCATTGGTCATTTTGGTCAGGTGCCAGCGAGGTTACCTTTAGCTTCTTAACCCTTTACAGGTGAGAGGAACTTTCCCCTGGCCAGGAGGGATTTCAAAGGGGTTTACCCTTCCCTTTATATTTATGACACATGTAGTACGAGTATTATGGCTCGATTGTATGTGCTGCAGATAGCAACTGGAGAAATGCCTATAAACTTAAGGATGAAATTATTAGATTTAACCTTTTGGGCTTAGGTTAATGGAACTAGTGAAGACAAGACAACTAAATGAATATACAAGCACAGTTGGGAATTAAGTAGATAAGAAGTAATTGGGGTCCACAAACTCCCACATGTTAACAGGGTAAAAAAGGTGAGTAACAGAGTTGTGGGAAAAGAAAGATCTGAAAGAAGTTACAATCTTTAGTCATGGGAAATCAAGCTATAGCTGGGCGGTATAGAAAAACAAAGGGAAGAGCAGAATTGTCAAATATGGATGACTAAGATTTATGAGTTTATTCCTGGCAAATGGGGTCAGCAGTTCCAAATCTGTACTGATGGTCTCTAGAGATGACAACACAGGTAGAGTGAGAATGGCCTTTTGTATCCCTGAGTTTGGAATTAAGAGATCTATGAGGCTATCCAATTTTGTAACCATTATGACAGCCACATTGATGTTGGGCATACATCCCTAATCCAGGTCAGCATCAACTATGTCTGCTATCCTATCTGACTCAGGTATACTGAAAGCTTAATCAATGAAATACTGTTTAATAAGCTTAATTGACTTAATCAATGAAATACTGTTCTTAACCATGGAGATAGCACAATTAGGTATACATATAGTAATAGTGTGTTCTGGTTTATGCAAGGATACTGGGCAATGAAATGGCAGACAAAGCAGAGAAAAATGCCTTAAAAATGAGAAGGTTGATATAAAGATCCCTCTGAGTACACAGGATTTCAAAAGTTTGGTTAAGGAGAACTTAAGAAGGAATGGCAAGAACTATGGATCAAAGAAACAAAAGGACAAAGGTTCTATTAAATATGTCCTAAACTTGTGCATAATGGTATACTTAATAGCTACAATAGAAGAAGTGAAGTAACTCCATTTAGAGGGCTAACAGGTCACGGTCACCTGAATGGTATATTTACTGAATACGTGCAAAGACAGGTTGTGCACCACATACAAAGTCCAAGAAACTGTTGAGCATCTGCTGTGGCAAAGCAGGGAGAATTACATATATATGTATATATATAGGTGAAGAACTGAAAGGTGAAAGAATATAGCCTGAAAGGATTGGTGAGAGTACTGGGAAAGTAGGGTACCATTAAAAAGCTATAGTCTGCTTTTTTAAGGATGTAGGACTGAGTGAGAGGATATAGATTTGTTGCTTATGAGCGAACTGTAGTAGGTGGCAGTCAGAGCCTCACATACTGAGGCTGCTGTGCCATAAAATGACAGGAAAAGAAAGAAAATATGTAGTGTTTTTTCAAAGCATTCACCCATGTCTGTGATAGGCCTTGCATCTGCTTGTTCCCAGCTAGGCTTTGGGTCTTCATATGAAGACATCAAGAGATGGAGAATCCACCACTTACCTCTGTAGTTAGTTCCAGTGGTTAATCTCCCTCATTGCTAAAAATGTGTGCCTAATTTCCAGTATAAATTTGTCTGGCTTTAGCTTCCAACCGTTGGTTCTTGTTAGGCCTTTCTTCACCAGATTGAAGAGACCTTTAGTACCCTGTATTTTCCCCCATGAATGTACTTATATACTATAATCAAGTCACCTCATCATCTTTTTGGTAAAGTAAGCACTTTGATCCCTTTGTCTCTCACTATAAGGCATTTCCCCAAGCATTTGAATCCTTTTCATGATTCTTTTCAGGGCCCGAGGATGACTGGAGCACTTGGATAGGACACTTTGATTAGGCTGCAAGGGTGAATCAGTGGTCTGAGAGAGAAGTGGGTTTTTTTTTATGCTGCTGGTGAAAGGAAAGGCCGCCCTGCCCCCTCCCTAGCTACAGTCAGATTACATAGCCCAGAAAGAGGCATTGGCGCAGCAGTGAAGACTGGGCTTGGGCAGCATTGCAGACTAGAAATGCCAGGCCAGGGACATACTCAAAGACTATGGCAATCAGCAGTGAAATCCTTGCTGAGATGGGACAAAGCAGAATAGGATGGCCTAGCACAAGACCACTTCATTGCTAGTACAGTCCAAGGGAACATCCAGATACAACTGCATAGGGGAAAAATTGAAGCTGTCATGCTAGCAAGTGAACTGGAGCAGATTGGTGGGTTGGAAAAGAGTGAGGAAGCAACATCAAAGATCTGGGGCTCCAGAGGTCAAGGGCCCAGCAGTAAAGTGGAAGGGATCAACAAGACAATTAAAAGCCTGCAGACAGCAGTGAAAATATTGATTAAGGAAGTTAAAAAGCTTCCAATGGAGGAATAGCAGGAGGCACCACAAAGACAGATGTTGCCAAAATCAAAACAAGCAGGATTTCAATGAAGAGGAGCAAGCCAACACCACAGATAGAGGCCAGTCAGGCACTGAAATGAATCAGTGGATGCTGCAGAAGAGCAAGACTGCTGGATATGTGGAAGGTCTGGGGATTTTAAACAGGGTGGCCCACTGATTAAAATTGATATTGGATAGTCAGGGACAGGGAATAATGCCACAAACTGCCCATCTGCAAATTCATGGCTACTGAAGATTTATATGTCATTGTAGGAAGTGGTGTCTCTCTGCCTGAGAAGGTAGGGGAGTCTCATGTGAGATCCTAATCATGGCGATCAGGGGAGGTCCCAGAAGACTGGAAAAAGGCTACTGTAGTGCCCATCTTTAAAAAAGGGAAGAAGGAGGATCCGGGGAACTACAGGCCAGTCAGCCTCACCTCAGTCCCTGGGAAAATCATGGAGCAGGTCCTCAAGGAATCAATTCTGAAGCACTTAGAGAAGAGGAAAGTGATCAGGAACAGTCAGCATGGATTCACCAAGGGCAAGTCATGCCTGACTAATCTAATTGCCTTCTATGATGAGATAACTGGCTCTGTGGATGAGGGAAAAGCAGTGGACGTGTTATTCCTTGACTTTAGCAAAGCTTTTGACATGGTCTACCATAGTATTCTTGCCAGCAAGTTAAAGAAGTATGGGCTGGATGAATGGACTATAAGGTGGATAGAAAGCTGGCTAGATTGACAGGCTCAACGGGTAGTGATCAATGGCTCCATGTCTAGTTGGCAGCCAGTATCAAGCGGAGTACCCCAAGGGTCGGTCCTCGGGCTGGTTTTGTTCAATAGCTTCATTAATGATCTGGAGAATGGCATGGATTGCACCCTCAGCAAGTTTGCAGATGATACTAAACTGGGAGGAGTGGTAGATATGCTGGAGGGTAGGGATAAGATACAGAGAGACCTAGACAAATTAGAGGATTGGGCCAAAAGGAATCTGATGAGGTTCAACAAGGACAAGTGCAGAGTCCTGCACTTAGGATGGAAGAAGCCCATGCACCGCTACAAACTAGCGACAGTATGGCTCGGTAGCATTTCTGCAGAAAAGGACCTACAGAAAAGGTTATAGTGTACAAGAAGCTGGATATGAGTCAACAGTGTGCCCTTTGTGCCAAGAAGGCTAACGGCATTTTGGGCTGTATAATTGCCAGCAGATCGAGGGACATGATTGTTCCCCTCTATTCGAAGTTGGTGAGGCCTCATCTGGAGGAATGTGTTCAGTTTTGGGCCCCACACTACAAGAAGAATGTGGAAAAATTGGAAAGAGTCCAGCGGAGGGCAACAAAAATGATTAGGGGACTGGAACACATGACTTATGAGGAGAGGCTGAGGGAACTGGGATAATTTAGTCTGCAGAAGAGAAGAAATGAGGGGGGATTTGATAGCTGCTTTCAACTACCTGAAAGGGGGTTCCAAAGAGGATGGATCTAGACTATTCTCAGTGGTAGCAGATGACAGAACAAGGAGTAATGGTCTCAAGTTGCAGTGGGGGAGGTCTAGGTTGGATATTAGGAAAAACTTTTTCACTAGGAGGGTGGTGAAGCACTGGAATGGGTTACCTAGGGAAGTGGTGGAATCTCCTTTCTTAGAAGTTTTTAAGGTCAGGCTTGACAAAGCCCTGGCTGGGATGATTTAGTTGGGGAATGGTCCTACTTTGAGCAGGGGATTGGACTAGATGTCCTCCTGAGGTCTCTTCCAACCCTGATATTCTATGAATTCTGGGGCACAAGTTTGTGTGTCATCTGAAAGCCTCTGAAGAGAAGCTTCTAAGGGAGAAATCTCAGAAATTCACTTCTTTCTTTACAGTGGCCAGGGTGGCAAATGGCCAAAGTCTGGATGTAATGGGCAGCTGGCAAATCACTATAGAAACTGAACCTTTAATTTGGTAAGGGATTTTGTTGTAGCGTGGGTTATGGGTTAAGAAACATTGGTTTGGATTGACTTGCTGATGAAGTATGGTGGATAAAACATGCACAATAATTGGAAAATTCATTTCTGTAGTTTGCCAGAATGATGACAGTGGTGTATGTAGGGTAATTGTGGAAAAGAAGGTAGTAATTCCTCCAGGGTAATGGTGTTGGTGGGTAATTCCAGGCCAAGTAGTAGGCATAGCAGTTAATGATAGACTAAATAGGGTATCAGAAGATGGTGGAGAAATACGAACAAGACAGAGATCCTGTCTTACAGCAAATCAAATGCAGCCTCTTAGATATCTAGCCAAATAGCCAGGGTTCAAACAATAGCTCAAGGAAGCCCATCCTTGCCTTTGTGTTGCAAGTACTGCATCTGACCAGATGGGAAATCTCCCAGAAGCTTGCATCCAGATATCAGCCGGGCTCTACTGGCCATGATGGAGAGTGTCTGTGGAGCAATGATGCTTCATCTGCACTGACTGGGCTGCCAGGAAATTGATAGGTCCCACCTCAGAGCATCCCTAGTTATGCCAAGTGGTGTGTTCTTTCAGACGTTAGCTAGCTATCAAGATATGGAGATGCCAGATCACTGTGAAGACTGTGGTTGCATAACTTGTTCTGCTGATTATTTTGTTATGTAGATGTGGGGATTTTTCATAGGGGGAGCAGTGTAACTGAATTACTGTGCTGACTAGGTCGGTGTATCCACAGACAGCACCAAAAGGATGTGGCTTATCCCAGAGGAGAAGGACCATGGATTTGGGAAGTAACCATGAATAGGGGGGCGGAAATGGAAGAGGGGGCTGTGAACGGGCTTGGAGAAGCAGCACCAGCAGCAGAAGTGGAGCTGTCTCTGTCCCCTCTGCCAGTAATAAGCATGTTCTGTTGTTACAGAGCTCATGCCTGTGTCATTCCAGGGACTCTGCATGCTTGTGTTGACCCATAAGGTTACGTAACAATACTGGTATTAATCTTAGCACTGCTCTATACAGAGGTAAAATCACCTCCATACTGTTACTTGTTACGCCCCTGTTTATGCAAGGATCACATTACCCCTTTTTTTCCAAATCATCTTTCTGGGAGCTCATGTTCTGTTGCATGTCCACTCTGATGTCTAAATCAGAGTCATTTTTTTCCAGGATACAGTCCCCCATTCTGCAGGGATGGCCTGCATTCTTCAGTCCTAGCTGTATAACTTTGCATTTGACTGTTAAAACAAATTTTGTTTGAATGAGTCATTCTTAGCACATGATTCAGATGACTCTGACTGCTCCCTGTACCCCTAAATCATGATAGAATCTCAGACAACACATCACACGTACAGTATTCATGTGCAGTAAGCTCCTTCATGTACCCTTGAAAGCAGGCAACCTCGGTCAAGAATGTAACTTTTGCCAGAGTTGGCCTTAATAAACTAAACTAAAAACTCAAACTAGGAAAAGCATGTATCAATGCTCAAAACACCCCAAACCACAGTCATCCTGCCTAGAAATCAATCAACACAGCAAAGACAACATTGGATATGGTTTTCAACCAACTTTTTTTCCAGCCTTCTAGAAGTAAAACACATATTGGAACCAAAAGTTTAAACCATGAGTGATTATTGTGGGCAGTGTGACATGGGAAACGTTTGCTTATGTCAAGGTTCCTCCCCCACTCTGAACTCTAGGGTACAGATGTGGGGACCTGCATGAAAAACCTCCTAAGCTTATCTTTACCAGCTTAGGTCAAAACTTCCCCAAGGTACAAAATATTCCACCCGTTGTCCTTGGACTGGCTGCTACCACCACCAAACTAATACTGGTTACTGGGGAAGAGCTGTTTGGACGCGTCCTTCCCCCCAAAATACTTCCCAAAACCTTGCACCCCACTTCCTGGACAAGGTTTGGTAAAAAGCCTCACCAATTTGCCTAGGTGACTACAAACCCAGACCCTTGGATCTTAAGAACAATGAACAATCCTCCCAACACTTGCACCCCCCCTTTCCTGGGAAATGTTGGATAAAAAGCCTCACCAATTTGCATAGGTGACCACCGACCCAAACCCTTGGATCTGAGAACAATGAAAAAGCATTCAGTTTTTTACAAGAAGACTTTTAATAAAAAATAGAAGTAAATAGAAATAAAGAAATCCCCCCTGTAAAATCAGGATGGTAGATATCTTACAGAGTAATTAGATTCAAAAACATAGAGAACCCCTCTAGGCAAAACCTTAAGTTACAAAAAAGATACACAGACAGAAATAGTTATTCTATTCAGCACAATTCTTTTCTCAGCCATTTAAAGAAATCATAATCTAACATGTACCTAGCTAGATTACTTACTAAAAGTTCTAAGACTCCATTCCTGGTCTATCCCCGGTAAAGACCAGCATATAGACAGACACACAGACCCTTTGTTTCTCTCCCTCCTCCCAGCTTTTGAAAGTATCTTGTCTCCTCATTGGTCATTTTGGTCAGGTGCCAGCGAGGTTACCTTTAGCTTCTTAACCCTTTACAGGTGAGAGGAGCTTTTCCCTGGCCAGGAGGGATTTCAAAGGGGTTTACCCTTCCCTTTATATTTATGACACAACAAATCACACGTACAGTATTCATGTGCAGTAAGCTCCTTCATGTATCCTTGAAAGCAGGCAACCTCGGTCAAGAATGTAACTTTTGCCAGAGTTGGCCTTAATAAACTAAACTAAAAGCTCAAACTAGGAAAAGCATGTATCAGTGCTCAAAACACCCCAAACCACAGTCATCCTGCCTAGAAATCAATCAACACAGCAAAGACAACATTGGATATGGTTTTCAACCAACTTTTTTTCCAGCCTTCTAGAAGTAAAACACATATTGGAACCAAAAGTTTAAACCATGAGTGATTATTGTGGGCAGTGTGACATGGGAAACGTTTGCTCATTAGTGATCTGTCTGAATTCATTTGTGGCTTGGACATCCTCTGAACTCCTGAGGATATTTCTCCGATCATACTGCCCCACTGTCATTTTTTTTCTTTCTTGAATGAGAAGCTACAGCCATGTTAAGTAGCTACTCTTGTAAAACAGGCTTAGCTAGCAAGGGTTAAATACATTTTATTGGGCCATATTAAAACCATTTTCAGTTCCTTGTTTTTGACTGGTCCTTACAGACCAAGAAAGACATGTTTTAACTCATATTAGCAGAGCCTATTTTATAGTATTTTCTCTCTAATGTTTAAATAAACACTGAAGAGAATTAAGCTCCTCCTCGGTCTCTACCCTTCTCCCTTACCATAGCTCCCTCTTTAAAAATTGATTCAGCTCACACACACGTGTTCTCAGCATGCAAGCTGGTTGGACAGCCCTGCTTCCTTCCATCTCCCTGTCAAACAATCAGTCCCTCCTATTTACAAGTCACAGCTAATCTCAGTGCACTGTCCCAGTTACTATAAAAGGCCATGTTGTTTTTTAAGCAGACATTCAAAGGTGAGTTCTGCTTAAAAGGTGATGGAATCATATGACTCCATAATTCTCATGCAATGAGTATCCCAGAGACAAGAAGGCAAAAGAAATAATTTCTAGTTAAAACTGTATAGTATTTTCTCTTAAAATAGCAAAGTAAAGAAATTGATGAATAAAATACTGAATGGTATGGACACTGGTCTTCCATTTGAGAATGGTAGGCCTGATTCTCAGTTCCTCTCTTCTTGCACTTAGAGCAAGGATAGAAGTGCAGGACAAAAGTGGCTTTAAGACATCTTTTCACTCATATTTTGAGGCCATGCAGTGGCCTTCCTGACCCCCAGTTCAAATAATCCCCAGGAAAGCTATAATAACCTTAAGCCACCTCTGTGACAGCTGGGGAAACTCTACTGCACATGGGGCTGTTTCCACACACTTTCAGGCCCTTTGATTTTGCCAGATGGAGTAAGAAGTCATTAGTGTAGCTGTGAATTGGGCCCACTAACTCGTGGCATTAAAAGATGAGTTACTGAGCACCCTTCTAGGAAAAAATCCATCCACTTCTGTTATTTCTCATTGATATCATAGAATCATAGAATATCAGGGTTGGAAGGGACCTCAGGAGGTCATCTAGTCCGACCCCCTCCTCAAAGCAGGACCAATCCCCAATTAAAGCATCCCAGCCAGGGCTTTGTCAAGCCTGACCTTAAAAACTTCTAAGGAAGGAGATTCTACCACCTCCCTAGGTAACGGATTCCAGTGTTTCACCACCCTCCTAGTGAAAAAGTTTTTCCTAATATCCAACCTAAACCTCCCCCACTGCAACTTGAGACCATTACTCCTTGTCCTGTCATCTTCTACCACTGAGAATAGTTTAGATCCATCCTCTTTGGAACCACCTCTCAGGTAGTTGAAAGCAGCTATCAAATCCCCCCTCATTCTTCTCTTCTGCAGACTAAAGGATATATTCCTTTATAACGCAGAAACATGGACTATTTGCCATACATTTTTTCTAAATATGACTCAAATGTGAGTATTTCATGTGATACATCTATGAAGTATCATACCCATATGATTTAATTTTACTGCTGTCCTCAAATTCAACCCTCAAATGTGCAGTAATGATAAATAACAAATAACAAACCTCTTTCTGAATTGTTTCTGATGTTTGTTAAAGGAGTGGGTGGTAAATTCAAAATTGTTAAATTATTCGCCAGGTGAGGTTCTTGCAGATGAAATAAGAGTTTTCAGACATTTTAAAAAGAAAAGAAGAAATGGCATCTCTATTCTGTTCATCAACTTTTCCAAAGTTAGCGTGACAAACTTATGGAATCTAATTTTTGTCTTGTACATGATCCAAATCTAGCGAAGTTTAAAAAATTTAGAGAGAAGAAAAAGAAAAAAAAGGTTGGGAGGGAAATTGGGGGCCCTTAAGATAATTTGTTGGTTACATACAATGGGAAAAAAAGAAGGGAAAAAAAGGGTGAGAGTGTGTGTGGGGGAAAACCACAAATTCAAAATTTTGGAATTTAGCAATTTTGAAAAACATTTGTTTTTTTTTAAATTGAACACAATACAGATCCAAACAGTCTCAGAGAAAAAAATACATAAAAATGGCATTCTCCCATTCAAAAATATCATAGACTCATAGACTTTAAAATCAAATGGGACCATTGTGATCATCTAGTCTGACCTCCTGCACATTTCAGGGCATAGAACCTCACCCACCCACTCCTGTAATAAACCCATAACTTCTGGCTGAGTCACTCAAGTCCTCAAATCATGGTTTAAAGACTTCAAGTTACAGAGAATTCACCATTTACACCCGTTACCTGCAAGTGACCCGTGTTCCATGCCGCAGAGGAAGGCAAAAACTCTTATGGTCTCTGCCAATCTGACCTGAGGGAAAAATTCCTATCTGACCCCAAATATGTCAATCAGTTAGACCATGAGCATGTGGGCAAGACCCACCAGGCAGATACCTGGGAAATAATTCTCTGAAGTCTCTCTGAGCACTCCACATCTAGTGTCCTGTCTCTGGCTGTTGGGGATTTTTGCTACTAGCAGTCGCCATTGGGCCACAGGTCATTGTGGGCAGTCCCATCATACCATCCCCTCCATAAACTTACCAAATTTAGTCTTGAAGGTAGTTAGGTTTTTTGCCACCACTGCTCTCCTTGGAAGGCTGTTCCAGAACTTCACTCCTCTGATGGTTAGAAATCTTCGCCTAATTTCAAGCCTAAATTTGTTGATTGCCAGTTTATATCCATTTGTGTTTGTGTCAACATTGGCACTTAACTTAAATAACTCCTCTCCCTCTTTGGTATTTATGCCTCTGATGTATTTATTGATAGCAATCATATCTCCCCTCAGCCTTCTTTTGGTTAGGCTAAACAAGCCAAGCTCTTTGGGTGTCCTCTCATAAGGTAGGTTATCCATTCCTCTGATCATACTAGCTCTTTCCTGCTCCTGTTCCAGTTTGAATTCATCTTTCTTAAACATGGGAGACCACAATTGCACACACTATTCCTGATGAGGTCTCAGCAGTGCCTTGTATAATGGTGCTAACTGGGGCTGTCGATTACTCGCAGTTAACTCTTGTGATGAAATTAAAAACATTAATCACCATTAATCACAGTTTTAGTTGCGCTGTTAAATAATAGAATACCAATTGAAATTTATTAAATATTTTGGATGTTATTCTACATTTTCATATATATTGATTTCAATTACAACACTGAATACAAAGTTTATATTATTTGTTTACAAATATTTGCACTATAAAAATGATAACCAAAAGAAATAGTATTTTTCAATTCACCTCATACAGGTAGTGCAATCTCTTTGTCATAAAAGTGCAACTTACAAATGTAGATTTTTTTTTGTTACATAACCGCTCTCAGAAAGAAAACAATGTCAAACTTGTCCACCCAGTCCTACTTCTTGTTCAGCCAATCACTAAGACAAACAAGTTTGTTTACATTTACAGGAGATAATGCTGCCCTCTTCTTATTTACAGTGTCACCAGAAAGTGAGAACAGGCATTTGCATTGCACTTTTGTAGCCGGAATTGCAAGGTATTTAGCATATCTGGGACGTAAACATTCATATGCCCTTTCATGCTTTGGCCACCATTCCAGAGGACATGCTTCCATGCTGAGGACGCTTGTTAAAAATATAATGCATTAATTACATTTGTGATTGAACTCTTTGGGGAGAATTGTATGACCCCTGCTCTGTTTTTCCCGCATTCTGCCATATATTTCATGTTATAGCAGTCTCGAAAGATGATCCAGCATATTTTTATTTTAAGAACAATTTCACTGAAGATTTGACAAAATGCAAAGAGGGTACCAACATGAGATTTCTAAAGATTGCTACAGCACTTGACCCAAGGTTTAAGAATCTGAAGTGCCTTCCAAAAGCTGAGAGGGATGAGGTGTGGAGCATGCTTTCAGAAGTCTTAAAAGAGCAACACTCCGATGCGGAAACTACAGAACCCGAACCACCAAAAAAGAAAATCAACCTTCTGTTGGTGGCATCTGACTCAGATGATGAAAATGAACGTGTGTCAGTCTGCACTGCTTTGGATTGTTATCAAGCAGAACCCATCATCAGCACGGACACATGTCCTCTGGAATGGTGGTTGAAGCATGAAGGGACATCTAAATCTTTAACGCATCTGGCATGTAAATATCTTGTGACACTGGCTACAACAGTGCCATGAGAACACTTGTTCTCACTTTCAGGTGACATTGTAAACAAGAAGCGGGCAGCATTATCTCTTGCAAATGTAAACAAACTTGTTTGTCTGAGCGATTGGCTGAACAAGTAGGACTGAGTGGACTTTCAGGCTCTAAAATTGTACATTGTTTTATTTTTGAATGTAGTTATTTTTGGTACATAATTCTACATTTGTAAATTCAACTTTCATGATAAAGAGATTGCACTACAGTACTTGTATTAGGTAAATTGAAAAAAATACTATTTTGTTTTTTTTACAGTGCAAATACTTGTAATCAAAAATAAGTATAAAGTGAGCACTATACACTTTGTATTCCATGTTGTAATTGAAATCAATATTTGAAAATGTCGAAAACATCCAAAAATGAATGGTATTTATTCTATTATTGTTTAACAGTGTGATTAATCACGATTAATGTTTTTAATTATTTGACAGCCATAGTACTAGTACTTCCCTGTCTCTACTGGAAATACCTCACTTGATACATCCTAGGATCACATTAGGTTTTTTCATGGCCCCATCACTTTGGTGGCTCATAGTCAGCCTGTGATCAACCAATATACCCAGGTCTTTCTCCTCCTCTGTTGCTTCCAACTAATACGTCTCCAATTTATAGCAAAAATTCTTGTTGTTAGTCCCTAAGTGTACACCCTTGCACTTTGCACTGTTAAACTTCAGCCCATTTCTATTACTTCAGTTTTCAAGGACTGCCAGATCTTCCTGTATAATACTCTGATCCTCCTCTGTATTGGCAATACCTCCCAAATTTGTGTCATCCACAAATTTTATTAGCACACTCCCACTTTTTGTATCAGTAATAAAGGTCAGTAATAAAAATATTAAATAAGATTGGTCTCAAGACTGATCCCTGAGGAACTACACTAGTAACTTTCCTCCAGCCTGACAGTTCATCTTTCAGTATGACCTGTTGTAATCTCCCCTTTAACCAGTTCCTTATCCACTTTTCAGTTTTCACATTAATCCTCATCTTCTCCAATTTAAATAATTTCCCATGTGGAACTTTTTCAAATGCCTTACTGAAATCCAGGTAGATTAGATCTACTGCATTTCCTTTGTCTAAAAAATCAGTTATCTTCTCAAAGAAGATCAGGTTGGTGTGGTATTGGTGTAAATAACTCGTAGAACCATATTGTATTTTATTCCAATTACTATTCACCTCTATGCCCTTAACTACATTCGCTTTCAAAATTTGTTCCAATACCTTGCATACAACTGAGGTCAAACTAACAGGCCTGTAGTTTCCCAGTTCACTTCTTTTTCCTTCTTAAAAATAGGTACTCTATTAGCAATTCTCCAACCATAAGGTACAACCCCTGAGTTTACGAATTCATTAAAAATCCTTGCTATTGGGCTTTCAATTTCACGTGTGAATTCCTTTGGTATTCTTGGATGAAGATTATCTCCCCCCACCCCCAATTTAGTCTCATTAAACTATTTCAATTTGACTTCCACCTCATATGTGGTTCTACCTCTATATCCTTGTTGCCATTAGCCACCCTGCCACTACCCCTAAACTATTTATTAGTATCAATAAAAACTGAGGAAAAGTATTTGTTTAGGTTTGGGGCCATGCCTAGATAATCTTTAAACTCCACTCCATCCTCAATGCTTAGCAGTCCCACTTTTTCTTTGTTTTCTTATTTAAATGACTATAGAACCTTTTACCATTAGTTTTAATTCCCTTTGCAATGTCCAACTCTGCTTCACCTTTGGCAGTTCTCACTTTATCCCTACACTTGTTGACCTCAAGGATATAGCTTTCCTTACTGACTCTTCCCATCTTCCATTCCTTTTAGGCTTTCTGCTTTCTCTTACTCACCGGTATGAGATGCTTGCTCAACCAGCTTGATCTGCAACCTTTCCCTGTGGATTTTTTCCTCTTACTTGGAATGCAGGTTTCAGATAGCTTCTGCAACTTTGACTTAAAGTAATTTCAGGCCTTTTCCACATTCAAATAATTGAGTTCTTAAGTCCAGTGCACTTCCCTAACTAATTCCCTTAATTTTTTTAAAGTTAGCTCTCTCGAAATCAAGTACTCTTGTAGCAAATCTATTTTTGTTTATCTTTCCATTTATTTTAAACTGAATTAGCTCATGATCGCTTAAACAAAGGTTTCAGAGTAGCAGCCATGTTAGTCTGTATCCACAAAAAGAAAAGGAGGACTTGTGGCACCTTAGCGACTAACAAATTTATTTGAGCATAAGCTTTCGTGAGCTACAGGTTGTCTTCTACAATCAGTTCTTCTATGATGCCATCACTAGTCACCAATACCAAATAGAAAATGGCATCACCTCTTGTTGGTTCAGCAACTATTTGGGGAAGAAATCTGTCAGCTATCACATCCAGGCAAATCTGGGCCCTACTATTATTAGTAGCACTTTTCCTCCAATCTATATCTGGGAACTTCAACTCTCACATAATCACACAATTCCCAGTAGTATTTATTTCATTGGAAACATTAAAGAGGTCTCTATCCATATCCACATCAGATCCTGGTAGTCTGCAGCACACTCAAAGCACTGCCTCTAGTAGCTTTCTTCCCCAAAGTGATTTTGCCCCAAACAGACTCTGTCTTCTCCATTCCATCACTTCTAATTTATTTACAGTCTACCTCATCAGTGATATACAATGCTACTCCACCACCTTTGCCTTTATTTCTGTATTTCCTGAATAGCGCATATCCTTCACTGCCTGTACTCTGGTCATGACTACTGTTCCACCATGTTTCTGTCATCCCTGTAATATCTGCTTTCTCTTCCTGCACCAGTAGTTCTAGTTCCTCCATTTTGTTACAGGCTCCTTGGATTGGCGTACAAACACCTTAACTGTTGTTGCTTGGTTTGGCCCACATTCCTCACCCAATTGGTTACAGTCATTCTACTGCCAGAGTCACCTGTCTGACTGGTATCAGCACTATCCTTCCTCTTTCTATCCATTCTGCTACCCACTGCTGTTGCTTTCTTACTTGATTTTCATCCCTCTCAATATTAAAATCAGGCGTGGAGATTACATGAGCATCTCCCAAGGGTCTCCTCTGAGTTTCTAGTTTAAAGCTCTTTTAATGAGTTGTGCCAGCGTCCATCCAGAAGTCTATTTCCCTCCCTACCCAAGTGGAATCCATCCCATGAGAACTGTTCTCTGTCCATGAATGCCTCCGTTCCAGTGAGAATCTGGCTGTATCATTTGTTCCTATGTGAAGGACAATCAGTGGGTTCTTTCCTGCTCCCATTAGGATCCGCTTCAGCCTCAGGTCCACATCCCATATCTTAGTTCCCAGGAGACAGCACCCCCTTCTGTTCACCAGATCAGCTCTGGTGACAGGCTTGTCTACTTCTTGGTAAGGAGTCTCCATCATGTAGACCTGCCTTTTGCTCGTGATGGTGTGATTCTCTGGCCTTCCTCCTATTCTTTCTGGCTGCAAGTACTCTTGTATTTTTTATTCTTCCTTGAAAACACCTGCACGTCATTTGTATCCTCCTGGGGCTCTGAACTCTTTGTATCTCCATTGGCTCTTCCCCACATCTTACAGGACTAGCCACTCTTCTCATCTTCCTTGCCCTCCCTCCTTAACTTACAGCAAATGTGTTCCTAATCTCTATTTCTCCTTCACTAGTTGGTCATTTCCTCTGCCTGGTTCTCATAGTCACATGCTTTCACTGACCCCTTTCCTCACCCAGCAATCTCCACTCAGTGTTCTTCAGTCGAGCTTGCATCTGCAAGTCTTGACTTTTCCCTTCCCTGTGTCCTTTTCTGCAGAACTGCTGCTGAGCCATTCGGTCCCTAGTCTGTAGCAGTGCATGGGATTCTTCCATCCTAAGTGCAGGACTCTGCACTTTTCCTTGTTGAACCTCATCAGATTTCTTTTGGCCCAATTCTCTAATTTGTCTAGGGCCCTCTGTATCCTATCCCTACCCTCCAATGTATCTACCTCTCCTCCCAGTTTAGTGTCATCTGCAAACTTGCTGAGGGTGCAATCCATGCCATCCTCCAGATCATTTATGAAGATATTGAACAAAATGGGCTTAAGGACCAGCCCTTGGGGCACTCTGCTTGATACTGGCTGCCAACTAGACATGGAGCCATTGATCACTACCCGTTGAGCCCGACGATCTAGCCAGCTTTCTATTCACCTTATAGTCCATTCATCCAGCCCATACTTCTTTAACTTGCTGGCAAGAATACTGTGGGAGACCATGTCAAAAGCTTTGCTAAAGTCAATGAATAACACGTCCACTGCTTTCCCCTCATCCACAGAGCCAGTTATCTCGTCATAGAAGGCAATTAGATTAGTCAGGCATGATTTGCCCTTGGTGAATCCATGCTGACTGTTCCTGATCACTTTCCTCTTCTGTAAGTGCTTCAGAATTGATTCCTTGAGGACCTGGTCCATGATTTCTCCAGGGACTGTGGTGAGGTTGATTGGCTGGTAGTTCCCCGGATCCTCCTTCTTCCCTTTTTTAAAGATGGGCACTATATTAGCTTTTTTCCAGTCATCCAGGACCTCCCCCGATTGCCATGAGTTTTCAAAGATAATGGCCAATGGCTCTGCAATCACATCCGCCAACTCCTTTAGCACTCTCGGATGCAGCGCATCGGCCCCATGGACTTGTGCTCGTCCAGCTTTTCTAAATAGTCCCGAACCACTTCTTTCTCCACAGAGGGCTGGTCACCTCCTCCCCATGCTGTGCTGCCCAGTGCAGTAGTCTGGGAGCTGACCTGTTCGTGAAGACAGAGGCAAAAAAAGCATTGAGTACATTAGCTTTTTCCACATCTTCTGTCACTAGGTTGCCTCCCTCATTCGGTAAGGGGCCCACACTTTCCTTGACTTTCTTCTTCTTGCTTACATAGCTGAAGAAACCCTTCTTGTTATTCTTAACATCTTTTGCTAGCTGCAACTCCAGGTGTGATTTGGCCTTCCTGATTTCACTCCTGCATGCCTGAGCAATATCTTTATACTCTTCCCTGGTCATTTGTTCAATCTTCCACTTCTTGTAAGCTTCTTTTTTGTTTTTAAGATCAGCAAGGATTTCACTGTTAAACCAAGCTGGTCACCTGCCATATTTACTATTCTTTCTGCACATCAGGATGTTTTGTCCCTGTAACCTCAATAAGGATTCTTTAAAATACAGCCAGCTCTCCTGGACTCCTTTCGCCCTGTTTCAAACTCCCCTGTTTACAGCTCTGTTTGGTGTCACTGCATCGGTGTCGCTGAATGACTGTTTCATCATTTTTAATGAAACACCAATTTTCAGAGGAAAAATGTTATGTGTGAATTTTTTCCCCAGATCTTCTTAGATCCCCCTTTTTCTTGTGCAGGGACACAGGACAGGCCCTTAATGTGTAAGTGCCACTGAGGTAAGTCTGAAGGACTCTATGATTGGGAGAGGAAAATAAAAATGAATAGAAGTTTGTTGTTGTTTTTTCCCTTGAGGATTGCTACGTTGTGACAAAACCCCTTCTCATCTTTCTCAGATGGAAGACTGTGTACTCAGTGTACTGACTACTTTACTGAAAGAGGGGAATGGGTAGCTACTTGGCCATCCATATTAAGAAAGCATCCTCAGTAGTTGAGCTTAGTTGGCTCTAGAGAAAGCATATTTAATATGTTAGTTGGACCAAACTTTGTTACTATTGCTGGAGCTATTTGACATCTTTTTAGGATACCTGAAAGTGATCCAGTTGCAAGCTAACACAAGGAACAGTTACCAGTTTTTCACCCTTCTCTTTTCTTACGTCTAAGAAGAAACAGGAAAACTGCAGGTGACAATCATGCTCCAAATCTTAAAATTCTCTCATATGTTTTTTTTCCAATAATTCTTATTGGTCTTGCTTCCATAGCCCATAAGGCTCTTCCCCAAGTGCTCCTCTGGGTTGCTTGCAATGGTAGAGGGAAGGGCTAAACAACTGTGGGGCTCACTTCGAGTATATGTCTTAAGTTTCTAAAAGCTCATGCTTCAGGGTGTCAGCTGGCCACCTGCATTGGTCAGGAAGGGACTTCCCCCATCCCCAATTTTTTTGGGGGGGAAACAGGGTCATCTCCACCTCTTAAGTATCTGGGATGGCCATGGCTGAAGATGGGACATGGGATGAGGAGGGACAGGGCTCTGACATAGCATAGAGCATTCTGTCTCCAAGTGCCTGGCTGGCTGGTTCCTCCTTGCATGTACATGGTCTAACTGATCACCGTATGTGGGGTTGGGAAGCAATTTTACTCAATGTCAGAATGGCAGTGATCTTTGGTTGTTTTTTTTTTTATGGTTTCTTTGTTTTGTTTTTGCATTCCTCTGCAGTGTGTGGGTGCGGGACATTTGCTGGGATTATCTGGATATGTTTCACATATTCATTTCCCTGCCATTGTGGTGGCATCAGGCACTCATGCACTCAGTCTCTCCTATTCACTGCCTGTGGCATATTACTCTGGGGAGAATTCTGTAACACTGCACACATGCAGAATTCCTGTCCCCCACAAATTTGTTTTCTCTGGAAAAAATACATTCTGCTGGAGTTACAATGCTGCAGTTACACCTTTCGCCCACCAGCAGTTGTTATGGTGCCAGAAGAGACAGCAATCAGTTCAGCGGCAGTAGCAGTCAAAAGCTGATAGAGAGGAGAGGCTTCATTCATCACAGCACCCTTCTCATGAGGCCAGGTGAGGAGGCACAAGATACAGGGGGACAGACAGAGCGGGGCACATGGGGATGCTGGGATGGAGTCACACAGACTGAGGTTCAAAAGGGCTAGTCGAGGGGACAGACTTGGGTGGGGCTGAGTCGGAGGGGGGAGGTGCAGGGACACAAGGGGATGGGGCAAGGGTGGCTGATGAGTGGGAGTGCAGGGACACATGAGGACAGGGGCAGATGTGAGTGACTGAATGGGAAAGGCTAGAAGTCAGCTAGGGTCTGCATGGAGTAGGCTCCCCAACTCCCTAACAATCCCCCTCCCCCTCAAAAATCTGTTCCATACTTCTCCCTCCCACACCCAACAAGCCTCCAGGTTTACTCCCAGGTTCCTTCTCAGCAATTGCTTCCCGCTCCCTCAACTCCTCCGTTACTCCTGACTCCCCCAAGTCTTTGCACTGTTTCTGAGGGGTGTGGGAAATATGTTTCTGTATTGTAGTTTAAATGAATTATTACTCAAAGTTCTGTATTAATATGCCTAGTAAGGAATCTATTTGTCAAATAATATTTCATGAATATTTTTTGTTGTCTGTATTGTTACTGATATACTTGCTGACAGGTATTTTGAAATAAATTACTAAAATACTTGGAACTGGAGTGATTAGATTGTGTTATTATGACAAAGTGTGCATAATTTTTAAAAATTGTGATTGTGTGCAGAATTTCTATTTTTTTTTTGCACAGAATTCCCCCAGTAATAGCACATAATAGTATAGTCTCCTGAGCGCTGTAATACTTTGGTCTAATTTCAATTGTTGGCTTTAGTGTGTGGTGCTGGGTGGTTTTGGTGGTTTACAGGAGGTCAGATTAGATGATCTGATGATCCCTTGTGGACTGAAACTCTATTATTCTATACTTAACTCATTCAAAATACAGTTGTTCCATATCTTTGGTATTAGACATTCACGGCTTTTTTTCAATGAGTTCAGATTCCTTGCTAAAACTGTTTGTGTGGTGGCCACTCCTTTTCTCAGCATAGTAACAGAACATCAACTTACACTGTGTTCATATTTCATGTCTTTCAACACATTTTAGAAAACCAATGCTCTTAATGACTTCTTAAGCTGAGTTAATGTTTCACATAGCAGGAGATATATTGGTAAAGATAAATTCCACCAGGAGTGAATAATGTACAACTGTTTCAAACACGAACAGCAACACCCTCTCTTTCCCCCTTTGCATTGCTGACCTTGGCTAGAATTGTCCACAATGCAGACACTTTTCAGAACTTGCAACAGGTGGAATGAAAATTGTCTGATTCAACAAGGATATTGAGGTAACTTATTAATATGTAACTCTAGAAGATGAATATTTACTGTAAATAACCTATTCAGATGCATAAGTAGTTGTCATTTATATTTGCATTATATTTTTTTAAGTTTGCTTCTTTTCTTTTCAGGGGAAAATACTGGGTCTGTAATACAAGACTCTACTCACCAGCAGCAATCAATAGAGGTTATTGTTAATAGAAACCTTTTAAAACTACTGTTTGTTTATCTGAGTTCAGATTCAAACAGACTGGCACAGTTGTCAGATGTAGTGTCCATTTTGGGTGTGTGTGTGTGTTTGATTTAGAAGGTATAGATACTCACATCTATCAAAATTGCATCCACAAAACTGGAGACTAGATTGAGGCCTGGCTGAAAATCAGGTCAATCAAGTGCATTTTGCATTGCCTCTGAAAACTTCTTTAATTTAAATTCTGAAACACTAGATCTCCTTTCTTTCAGTCTTTCTTTTAAAATATTTTCACATGAATCATTATTTTAACCTCTTAACTGAAGAGAGCTTTTTTTCTAGGTAAGATTTCTATGTGATACATTTGGCTCCAATTTTCTAAACAAGCAGGAAACATTTAAATATTAACCAGGGCAAAAAAGAACCAAGTGTCGATGGCTCCCCTTTTCTCGTTGCATTAAACACAATCTTCAACTGGGTTTTATGACTAAGAAAATTTAGAGGAAATTTAGAGGAAAGCTGTAGGAGTTCAGTGGTTTGATACAGTACGTTTTCACTCCATTTACATCTAAAAGAGAATCTGTACGTATTGCCCCAGCTTTAATGCTGTTTGGTAGGGCTGGGTATGGAACTCTGAGGGCTGTGGACCTGATTAATTTCAGTTATGTTTCTGTTGTCACTGTGTTGATCTGGGGAATTAATGGGACAGTTTGTTTTGAGTGTATTTTTAAAAAAAATTATCAAGGGTGCCCAGCACTTTGGATGGACACTCGCCTATTATATTTGGCATAAATCTAAATTCACTGTGGGAGTTAATGTTCATGGTTCTGTGTCACTGGGGGCTGGTGCAAAGTAATTGTTTTTGGGTTAGTAAATTTTTGACTTTTTGAGTTGATTTATGCTTCTATTCATGGTAGAGCAGTTTTATAAGATTATGTTAACCTAAAATGTGTCAGTTCTTTCTCTTTCTATCTGTATAATGGATTGTATAGCTAAACTAGTGATTGATTGGTGTGTGAAAGAAACAAGCATGAACCGAAGAGGTCTCAGAGGAAGGCTGTTCAGCATTACCAGTTGAATATCCTTTAATTTGCTTACAGAGAGTATACACTTTAAAGCATCCCGGTTAGTGGAGTGGCAGAGGGTCTCGGTATAGACAGACTGAGACTCTTAAGAGCTAGCTCCACAAAGGGATTTAGGCACCTAACACCCACTTTTGGTGCCTAAGTCTAAAATTTAGATAGTCAGAACTCCTGCTTAGCTGTTACCTAACCCTGTAGGCATCTAAATTCCTATGGCACCTAGGTGTCCACCAGTAAAGTCCCAAGGCACCTAAGTTGTTACCAGTGGGCCTGCATAGAACCACCTAAGTCCTTATGCCACCTAAGCCTTAGCAGGATCCTGTCACCTGTGGAGCCCAGCATGGTAGGGGTGCTTAGAGGCGGCCTGCTGGATTGAGTTCCAGACAAAACACAGGTGAGAAGTGATGAGTATGGTCCCCTTATAACCCAGTGGTTAGGGCACTCATCTGTGATGCAGAACACTTTCCAATCTGCCTGATGTGGAGCAGGGACTTGAATCTAGATCTCCAGCCTCCTAGGTGAATGTCCCAAGCACTGCCTATGGGACAGTCTAGAGGGAGGGGCTTTCTCAATCACTCCTGCTGAAACTGTTCCACTTTGTATGAAATACTTAAATATTCATTAAGGGCAACCTTAATTCTGCATTTTCTGGTTTTCAGAGGTTTGAGTTTTGCTCAACTCAGTGTGTCACAAGGGGCCATCATACCACTAAGCAACCTTAACCCTGTGATAATGTAGTTTTTTGCAATTGCATTTTCTACTTTTTTTTAAAAAAAAACAGGAAAAGCTATGTTGTTGTCAGGAGTTGGCAGTCATGTAGGCTGTTGTACGTATCATGTCCTGCAACTAGCATACTGAGCCAGCTGCTCCCCTCCAACCACCACCCACATCAGCACTGCTTCAGAACTCCTCCCAAGCCCATGACCAATTCAAAGCGTTTCCCCCTCCCACCTGGCCCCCTTCTTACTGCTGAGTAGGGAATGCTTCTCCTTAAAGCCTTCACTCCCTGATGTACAAATGTTTCTACTGCTCTTACTTCCCCTCTCTTATAAACTGACTCACATTGAGTGCCTGGAGCAAAGAACAATGTCACAGGGGAAGAGTGTTGGGGTACAGGACGTTTGGGGTCCACAGTTAGGGAAGGTGGTTGGGGTCCACTGCAGGGTGAATGAGAGCACTGGTAAAGCTGAAGGTGCAGGGGGGATGGGGTGCACTGTCAGAGCTGGGGGATGCCATGCTTCTATTATCTGAGTGCCCAACCTCTCTCCCCTCCCCTAACGTTCATCCCCATTTAACCCCTCTACCCATAACCCTCATCCCCTTGCTGCAACCCCAAACCCCTCTCCTCCATTCCTCCACCCTCAATACCACTCTCCTCCATCACATGTCTAAGTTTTTCCCCAAAGACTTCGATTAATATTCCTCCCAAAATAAAACTGCTATCCATGACCCACAAATTGCGGCCTCCAGCCACTCAGTCCAGGACTCATTTTGTATTAGGTTGGGAGCTGTGATTAACTTATCCTTTAGTTATGTTAACTGAAGGGCGAGTTCACAGCATCCAAGAGTTCTGTGATTCATCCAATCATTAGTACCCCCTCAGTTTAACAGTACAAAGCAGCAGAAGGAAACTTTTTGGGGGGAGGCTGTACCTCCAGATCAAATAACCCCAAATTTAGGTCATTATACACAAAGGCATAATAAGTGTGGGTGTGGGTGTGTAGAGAAGTCCATGAAATTGCCTTAAACGTCACTTCTTCTCATTGCAAAAGTTTTCCTTGGCTTTGTAACAGGCACATAGATTGGTAGTTTGTGGTTCTTCTAAATTTGGCCTTAGTTAATAAATGAGAATTCCTAACTACCTTCCTAGTTAGAATTAAAAAGATAAATACAAATGACCTCTAGAAAAATGTGATATCTGGTGGTGAGTACATTATTTGCTGAAATGTAATGGGCATGAAGGTTGATGAAACCGAAAAAAGAAATACTTGAATAAAACTTTTCACCAATGATGTCAGCCCCCGTTTATCTGTGTCTTCTACAAACTCCTTTGTGCTTGCTTCCATGCCACTTCTATAAAGGCACTAACCTGTCTTTTTACAAATCACTCCTCAAGACCCATTTTACCATGATGCCTAAGGGAAACTGATTATGCCTTTGTGTATTTGGCCAAGAACTGAACAATGAATTTGTAAGATGAGTCCAAAAGAAACTATATCAGAATTGAATTTATGACATTTTTTCTATGTAAAATAGGACAATGGAACATCAAGCCACAGAAATTCTTTGTAAAAATACTTTGTCTGAGAGCCCAGTGAAACCAGAAATGTGAATGCAAGATAACAGGATACACGGGTGAATAAAACCACCCAATTTAAATGAATTGTATAAAGTTTAGCATGACTTAATCAATTAAATAACACTGGTTTCTCTATCTGCACTCATGTCTCATATTTTTATAGCTATAGATATTTTGGTTGAATTCAGGCTTTAAAATAGGAAATTATTATTGCATGGAAACTCTGCCATAGTTAAGGTTGCATAGTGACATCTGTTTAAAGGTCAACATTTCTAAGCCCTCTAAAATTGACATGCCTCCTCTGAATCCTAGCTCGTAGGTAAATGGCTAGTAGTTTATGATCTAAACAAACATATTATGATAAATATCAGTCATCTATTTTGGAAAAAATTTAACCAACTTAAAATCATCTAGCTGTACACCTATGTGGCCTATGCGTGTGCGTATTCTTGTTATTGTTTTCCTTACCCTTGTTCCCTCATTCCTTCTGTTTGTTACATCCACTTGTTGCATCTTGTCTCCACTGGATTGTAAGCTCTAGGGCTAGGAACCATTTTCCTGTGTTGTATTAGCACAAAAGGATCTTGATCCTGATTGGCAATTCTAGGCGCCTTCCATAATACAAATAATAATAAACTACCAGCACCGCAGCCTTTACAAGAGACAGGATGTGAAGTTCAGCATACCTAGCTGAGATGGCTTTTTAGTTTCAATAAGAAAAGGAGTACTTGTGGCACCTTAGAGACTAACCAATTTATTAGAGCATAAGCTTTCGTGAGCTACAGCTCACTTCATCAGATGCATATCGTGGAAACTGCAGCAGACTTTATATATACACAGAGAATATGAACCAATACCTCCTCCCACCCCACTGTCCTGCTGGTAATAGCTTATCTAAAGTGATCATCAGGTGGGCCATTTCCAGCACAAATCCAGGTTAGTGGTCAGTTTGGGTGAGCTATTACCAGCAGGAGAGTGAGTTTTTGTGTGTATGGGGGTGGGGGGGATGTGAGAAAACCTGGATTTGTGCAGGAAATAGCCCAACTTGATTGTCATGCACATTGTGTAAAGAGTTGTCACTTTGGATGGGCTATCACCAGCAGGAGAGTGAATTTGTGTGGGGGGGTGGAGGGTGAGAAAACCTGGATTTGTGCTGGAAATGGCCCACCTGATGATCACTTTAGATAAGCTATTACCAGCAGGCCAGTGGGGTGGGAGGAGGTATTGGTTCATATTCTCTGTGTATATATAAAGTCTGCTGCAGTTTCCACGATATGCATCTGATGAAGTGAGCTGTAGCTCACGAAAGCTTATGCTCTAATAAATTGGTTAGTCTCTAAGGTGCCACAAGTACTCCTTTTCTTTTTGCGAATACAGACTAACACGGCTGTTACTCTGAAACCTAGTTTCAATAAAGATATTTCCTTATTTCACAAGTGCCTCCCTCTGTTTTGACTGCATACACCTAGTGAAGTTTTGAAAGGGATCAGAGAAACCTTGGGCAAGAAAACTTCCTACAGATCAGATGGGGGTTTCTTGCTTTCAGAGTTTAAGGGTAAGGTGACCTAGCACAAACGTTTTAAGGGCAGCCTTCCTAGTCTGTATGTGTGTCAGGGCCACTGGTGGGTTAAGGAGATTAAAGTCACATTGTTGAAGGTTCTGTTTTATTTTAATTTGTGTTTTAATATGAGGTTTGCCAAAAACAAACAAACAATTGAATGTACATTCCCAGTGTGATGCTAGAGTTAAGAGGCAAACACCACCCTTAGATACATAAACAGGGGAATGTAGAGTAGAGTAGGAAGGTGATGTGACAGACATTGAAATCCCCTGCAATATCTTTGGGGGCCATATTTCACTAAATGTATGTATTACTATGGGCCAGGGATTGTATGCAGTTCCAGAGGGGAGGGGTACCATAACTACTTCAGGAATCAACAACTGTGTGTGTGTAGGTGGTGGGTGGGAGGGGGCAGGTAATTAAGGTCAATCACTTACCATGTAAACAGCCCCAGAGAGGTACGACCCCCTAGGGAGGCTTCCGTATACTGGTTCAAACTGGGTTTCACAGAGACCAACAGACAAAGAAAAATGCTTTTGGCATAAAAAGGCTGCATTTAAACTAGCTCGGGGCCTCCTTTCTGATCTACCAAAGGGACAAGGCACTCTGTCCAAAGGTGGCCCCAACCTTTGCAGAAGGGTTGGAAAGATTTTGGCCTACTAGTGTCCTATAAGACTGATAGTGACTCTTGATATGTTAGTGTGTGTTTGCTGGGTTTTATTATGTTTTCTCTGTAATTCTTCTACCTTAAGAATAAATGTGCTTGCTTAGAAAGGAGTTGTATAATAGCCAGTAACTGTTGGCAATACACTGTTCATAGCCTTCCAGGACAGAACAAAGCACAGACACTGGGCTTTAGGCAGACTGGCTTGCTGGGATATTATAGTGTAAGGAGGGAGCAGTGTAGCCTTAAAATACCCCAGTTGGAAGGGAGTCGGACAAGAGCTGATGTGTGTATGTCTTCTCAAGTTGGAAATTACACCTCCAGCTTGAAGTGTAGATGTACGCAAAGCACTGTGTGTACAGTCATTTTCATGGTTTCCTTTGCATAATCGGTTTCCATTATTGTTTGACTCATTTTTCACATGGCAGGGGAGAGAAAAACCGAAATGAGATAGTAAAATATTATTGTAAAACCTCAAAACTACAAAGGTGTTTTTATTAACTAGATTTCAAGTTGAGGGTGCCCCTGTAAAGCTTCTGAAGCTTCCATATGAGCTACAATCAATAGTGATCTCAACATATGGGTTGTTGTAGTATAGGAAATGTTCCCGTTCTGGCATTCTCTGGCATAAGCAGGACATTTAGGAGAGGACCATGCTATTTTCTACCAGGAACTTAAAAAAAAAAAAATCTCCTTAGTACTCCCAATTACAAAACAAAAGGGCCAGTGTCTGATAGAAATACTTCAATCAGATTATTCTAATCTAGAAATACTTACAGCTGTTTTACTGCAAGATACATTACAAATCTATGGTAATAGCTATTCTAGGGCACTTTTGAAAATCTTATATTGCTGAACAATATCCAAGGAAAACAAATAACATTTTCTGCTGTAAATTTCTCTGGCTTGCTATGCAATAATGAGGAATATATGAGACCCTAACAACTGATTTAAAATAAAGAATTGAGGGACGAAATATTCAGAATAAATTGCTGTATTGTTGTGTTTCACTATTAATCTTTTCTCTTGTGGTATATTTCAGTTTGTGCTTCTAGATATGGAAAAAGAAACTCTCTCTAGCAACAGCAGCCCTCTTCCAACATGCAGCATAATGTAGACACAGAACCAACTACAAGCAGCTGCTTTAATCATTGCCATCTTTCTTTTAAGAGCACACCAATGGCATATTTCAAGAGTCCAACCAAAGCATTTTTAGGTACAAATGCAAGACACCTAGGAGGAGCAGGGACACTGCTCCCTATCATACAGAGAAATCGGCCTAGATTTTCACACGCGACTAGCAACATGATATGTGGATGACTCAACTTTGGAGCATGCAACTTAAGACACCTTAATAAGACTTGATCTTCTGAAAGTGCTGAGTACCTGACCTCTTAAAATCAGACAACTTTGAGGTATCTTGAATTGGGTGCCCAGAAATTATAACTACTAGTATAGATTTGTGGGGAAAGTCATCTCTGTGAAATAGATCTTGAATGATGTTCCACTTTTGGTTTCTGGGTCACAGGTTGATGTTGCTGCTTTTATGGGTTATTAAACTTCCAGGGATGTCCTAGAGTTATTGGACAAGGTGCAGTACTTTTCCATTCAATTTAATCAGTTTTGGAGAACAGTTAAAATTTGGAAGACATGCTCATGAAACAAATATGAGGAAGCACTGAATAGCAGAGTGTTGTTTCATAACCTTGACAGTTACTTAAAGCAATAACTACTGGGCCAGATTGTGCCCCCTTCATATGTACATGAAGAAGATATTCCATATGTAAATCTCTCCCCTTCTGCCTGGAAGTGAGGGGAGGAGGGAGAATCAGCCATCTCTTTGATGCTGCCATCAACGCACCCTTTAGGATCCGCACAGGACTCTCTGGGTAATCCAGAGTCAGGAAGGGGATAGAGACTGGGTGGGCTCAAGAGAAAAGTGAACAAGCTGGGGGTATAAACAGGAGGGACACAGATCATCCCCACCTCTCACCCCATGGAAATAAGGCAGAAGAAATCTCTATCTCATATGGCCCTGTAGCTAGTCCCTTTAAGAGACAGCCCCATCTGTGCCTCACTCAGCTGTCCTCCCCAGGTGGAGAAAGTTATCTCAGCCACATAACAGGTATAAAATCATAGAATATCGGGGTTGGAAGGGAACTCAGGAGGACATCTAGTCCAACCCCCTGCTCAAAATAGGACCAATCCCCAACTAAATCATCCCAGCCAGGGCTTTGTCAAGCTTGGCATTAAAAATCTCAAAGGAAGGAGATTCTACCACCTCCCTAGGTAACCCATTCCAGTGCTTCACCACCCTCCTAGTGAAAAAGTTTTTCCTAATATCCAACCTAGACCTCCCCTCACTGCAACTTGAGACCATTACTCCTTGTTCTGTCATCTGCTACCACTGAGAATAGTCTAGATCCATCCTCTTTGGAACCCTCTTTCAGGTTGTTGAAAGCAGCTATCAAATCCCCCCTCATTCTTCTCTTCTGCAGACTAAATTATCCCAGTTCCCTCAGCCTCTCCTCATAAGTCATGTGTTCCAGTCCCCTAATCATTTTTGTTGCCCTCCACTGGACTCTTTCCAATTTTTCCACATTCTTCTTGTAGTGTGGGGCCCAAAACTGGACACAGTTCTCCAGATGAGGCCTCACCAATGCCGAATAGAGGGCAATGATCATGTCCCTCAATCTGCTGACAATGCTCCTACTTATACAGCCCAAAATGCTGTTAGCCTTTCTTGGCAACAAGGGCACACTGTTGACTCACATAGGTAGGTTATGTGGCTAAATCAGACCCAGGCCTACTGATTAACGAGAAGCCTCCAGACAGCCAAATGAGGGGAGAGTGAGTGAGGAAACAGCTTGAAAGAGGCTGACCTACCTGCTTAGGGGGGAAGGGCAGAATTAAAAGGGACCAGCTCAGAGAAGCTGATCAAGTGTAACAGTTAGCAATACAGGCCCCAGAAGGTGGTGGGACTCCTACCTCAAGGAGGGGGAACCTACCCAAAGTCACATACAGGCCCAGAAGGAGAGTTTTTGAAACCCTGATGTTAGGGGCTTTCCCTTTACCCCTCCTCTGGTTCTTGTCATGCAGACAGAAAGCAGAAGACCAGAAGTCTAAAGCTCAGACAATGTAATGTTTATTGGGGTTGGTTTCAAGCAAGCATATCCATAGCTCAGATGCTGCAGAGCCTTTATCCATGTCGCTGTTCCCACCTCCTCTTTCTTAGCAGGCATAATTATACCCCTACTGCATGCCTTTGGTCCCACTGTGGTCATGTTATGTTTTGGAGGGTTGTGAATCTGGGGGCTTCAGTAACACCTCTTTTGTATCCTGTGGGAAGGGTAAGGAGTGAGGCTGTGCTTTGGTCAAGGACAGGCATTTCTTTGGCCTTTTAGTGTTTCTTAGACCACCCCCCATCCCTCTCACCCCTCCCATCTGGTTGCTTGACCTTACCTTGGAAGAGGAGTTGAGGCAGGACTCTCCTTCAAGTGTATGCTCGTATGTTACACTTCCACTCTGCCCAGCAACACTTTAGCTCTATCTCTTATCTCCTTCTTCCCTCCGGCCCCCATCTGCTTGTGGACAGATGTAACACACAGTGTCTTTGTTCCTGGTTCATACTCTTATATCTTTACTAATATGTATCGAAAATCAAACCCAAAATTCTATCTCAGGCTAACAAACAGGCCTATATACTAACACCTGAATCAAGGGGGAAAAAGGACTGGACTTGAGGTTGTAAAGATGTATTGATATATGGTGAGAGACTTAATAAATTAGAACCCTCACAGGGCAAATCTGAGTTTAAAGTACTCGGTCCTGACAGTGACATTTTACAAGACCCACACAAGGGGGGTTGAGGGCAGAGCACCTGCAGGGCGACACCACAGCTCAAAGAAGCATCCTGAGGGACAGTTGCCTGTCATAGGTCCCCATTACCAGAGTGTCTTACTGCGCCATAATCTTTACGCTCACACCTGCCCTATGCAGTAGTGAAATTCTATTATCCCCCTTTTACAGATGGGGAACTGAGGCATGAAGACTGACTTGACTAACATTATCCAGGAAGTCTCTGGCAAGACAGAGAGTTGAACCTGTGTCTTCAGAGTTCCACTTCAGGGCCCCGATCATAGGGCATCCTTTCTCTCTACAGTTCTTGTATGTTTTCCACATAACTCCCCTCTAGGGATTTTGAGGGCTGCTGTAGCCAGAGGGAAGGACTAATTGCTGGTGCTGCGTTGCCAGGAGTTGTAGAGGGATGGACAGAAGTGAAAGGCCTTCTGCAGAGCCTCAGAGTTTCACTGTGTTTGTGGAAGTGACCTCCTTAGCCTTTTCCATGGGTGCAAACCCAGCTCTCCCAGTGGGATTATGCAGAGGGGTTGCTGAGTGTGGGGATGACAGGTTTATGAGAGGGGATAATCTGGGCCACTGAAGTTAGAGCACACTTTGAACTAGCAGGTCTATTTCATTCCCTCTGGGACTAATATATAGTTTGTATTTGTTTTTAATTCAACTAGTGGCATGGGGGGAGGGGGAAAGGGGAGGGGGGAAATCCCTTCCTCTGAAATCACTGATGGATTGTGCACGTCAACATTGTGATAGTGTTCTAACTTCTTTCTCTATTAGTGCAATGTTTACTATACCCACAGCTAAGCAGAGTCTTGTAGATTAATTATAATTACACCAAATGTGAATCCTTACAGTCCAAACTTAAAAAAAACGATCAGTGGTCATCTCTCTGTGGAAGGGAATATCCTGCAAATGGACAAGTGTATTTCTAAACTACTACACTAGAATATGCAGGAAGTCCCAGTATTTGTAAAGGAAAATATGAGACTCTTTGGAATGGCTCCCTTTTCACTATGAAATTCCATAATTTGATATTTCCAAATATAAGGATCCACAAACGCTTCATACAGTACAATATGTATTTTATTTACAGCAGATAGAATCTCGGCAATTAAATCAATAATATAATGTATCATGCTGACATTTATCAGTCACTTAATCTAGGTAAATTTATTATATAACTCCACTGAAACAAATCTGTCCTATTGTATGTTTCTTGCGGTGTTTCAGGTATGGCAATGGTTTATTAATTGCAAGTACACACAGTTTATTGCTGATTGCCTTTCATTTTTTTACCATAACCCATTTTATCCCACACCATTCTCAGAAGAGGATTTTACTTTACAGGAACACATCCTAGGAATATACGTATATTTTTTTGCTTTGCTTGTACTAGTACAATGTGTAGCACAGGTTTGCATGGTACATCAGAAATGCATTCTCTGTGGTAGGATAACTCGCATTCCTCAGGTGTTTCTACCTGCCAGGACCCAACTCACGCAGTTTCAAATGTAATGGCAAACACAAGGGAGTGCTTTGAAACCACAAAGAGGAGAAGAAAGCAGAGTGCCTAATAGGGATGTGCTAATCGCATAGTAAATTTGATAAATAACACAAAATTGGTCAAGTCCAGTGAAACAAATATGCCTGCAAATCAATTAGGAACTAGTCAGCTGACAGGTACTCAGGAGAGGACTCGCTCAAATGAAGTTAGCAGCAAGAGGGAGATTTCCACATCTCAGTTCTGATCTTGAAATCCCTCACTCACACAAAGGACCTTATTCATATAAACAGACCCATTGAAATCACATGAGTAAGTGCTGCAGAATCAAGCCGTTCATCAGAGCACCCAATCCAGCATCCATTAGCTGATATAGGGTCTCAGTCATATGATGTATGATTTGCTGTTTTGTGGTTATTCTCCTGACATTTTGAATGCTTCCTTAAGGAAAAATATCAGCTCTCCTTCCTTCCCTCCTGCATTTTTGCTACTCCTATGTGTGCTGAATGTCTGCTGCCCAGCTGTTGGTATACAGCTGCCCATCTCATTCTCATGTGTCCATGTTCATACTCAGTGCTGCCTGCATCTGTCATTAGTGCCATGATTATCTTACAAAGGCTATCATCGTCATCATTGTCAGGGTCCTATTACGCCTCTGGCGTTTAGGGCAGTGACAAAGCTCCCCCACTCCTGTCTGTTTCTGGCAAGCCTTTCAATGGTTCCCCAGCTGTGCCCCAGGTTTTTCAGCTTGGCTTCCACAGCTCTTTGCCATGTTGTTTTCAGGAGGCCTCATTTTCGCTTGCCTTCAGCTGTCCATCTTATTGCCACTCTGGTGATAGAATCAGTTTCCATCCGAAGCACATGACCGATCCATCTCCAAAGCCTCCTGGCAATGATGGTGCTCAGATCCTCTTGGCTGCACTGTGTCAGAAGATCTTGGTTTGAGATTGTTCTGGGCCAAAAGATACGGATGATTTTTCTGAGGCAGGTTGTATGGAATGAAGACAGTTTGGACATGTCATACTTTCTCATTCACCAGCATTCTGAACTATAAAGTAGTATTGAAAGTACGCAGCTCTGATAAATCTTGAGTTTGGTTTTGGTGTTGTATTTTGATGATTTCCAGACAGTATTTAAGCTCCTGAAGGTGTTCCTGGCTTTATTGATTTTGTTCCAGACGTCCTGGCTTGCTGCCCCAGTATGTGAATGTTCCTACTTTGGTGAGAACATAATCCTCTATCCATACTGGTGATGGTGAGGCAATATTAAAGGTCATGATAGCTGTCTTATTGCAGTTGATTTTCAGTCCAATTTGCTGGCTGAATGCATTGAGTGGAGCTGTTTTTTCTTGTATATGGTGTTGGGTATGTGATAGGCTTACAAAGGCTAGGGACATCTAAAATAAATTTTATAAAAAGTTCTCCTCTCTACTTGCTCTTGCGGTGCTGCTGCTGCTCCCTTTGCTCTGCTGCTATTCATAGGATCCAATCAGAACAAGTTAAGAAATACTTAGGCAAATTAGATGTCTTCAAGTCAGCACGGCCTGATGAAATACATCCTTGAATACTCAAGGAGTGACTGAGGAGATAGCTGAACCATTAATGATTATCTTAGAAAAGTCATGGAAGATGGGAGAGATTACAGAGGAGTGGAAAGGGGCAAATATAGTGCCCATCTATAAAAAAGAGAAATAAGGACAAACCGAGAAATTGCAGACCAGTCATCTTAACTTCAGTACCCAGAAAGATAACGCAGCAAATAATTAAGCAATCAATTTCACAGAATCATAGAATATCAGGGTTGGAAGGGACCTCAGGAGGTCATCTAGTCCAACCCCCTCCTCAAAGCAGGACTAATCCCCAACTAAATCATGCCAGCCAGGGCTTTGTCAAGCCTGACCTTAAAAATATCTAAGGAAGGAGATTCCACCACCTCCTAGGTAACGCATTCCACTGTTTCACCACCCTCCTAGTGAAAAAGTTTTTCCTAATATCCAACCTAAACCTCCCCCACTGCAACTTGAGACCATTACTCCTTGTTCTGTCATCAGCTACCACTGAGAACAGTCTAGATCCATCCTCTTTGGAACCCCCTTTCAGGTAGTTGAAAGCAGCTATCAAATCCCCCCTCATTCTTCTCTTCCGCAGACTAAACAATCCCAGTTCCCTCAGCCTCTCCTCATAAGTCGTGTTCCAGTCCCCTAATCATTTTTGTTGCCCTCTGCTGAACTCTTTCCAATTTTTCCACATCCTTCTTGTAGTGTGGGGCCCAAAACTGGACACACTACTCCAGATGAGGCCTCACCAATGTCGAATAGAGGGGAACGATCATGTTCCTCGATCTGCTGGCAATGCCCCTCCATATACATCCCAAAATGCCATTGGCCTTCTTGGCATCAAGGGCACACTGTTGACTCATATCCAGCTTCTCGTCCACTGTAACCCCTAGGTCCTTTTTTGCAGAACTGCTGCCCAGCCATTCGGTCCCTAGTCTGTAGCGGTGCATGGGATTCTTCCATCCTAAGTGCAGGACTCTGCACTTGTCCTTGTTGAACCTCATCAGATTTCTTTTGGCCCAATTCTCTAATTTGTCTAGGGCCCTTTGTATCCTATCCCTACCCTCCAGCATATCTACCTCTCCTCCCAGTTTAGTGTCATCTGGAAACTTGCTGAAGGTGCAATCCACATCATCCTCCAGATCATTTATGAAGGTATTGAACAAAACCGGCCCGAGGACTGACCCTTGGGGAACTCCACTTGATACCGGCTGCCAACTAGACATGGGTCACTACCCATTGAGCCCGATGATCTAGCCAGCTTTCTATTCACCTTATAGTCCATTCATCCAACCCATACTACTTTAACTTGCTGGCAAGAATACTGTGGGAGACCCTGTCAAAAGCTTTGCTAAAGTCAAGGAACAACACGTCCACCACTTTCCCCTCATCCACAGAACCAGTTATCTTGTCATGAAAGGCAATTAGATTAGTCAGGCATGACTTGCCCTTGGTGAATCCATGCTGACTGTTCCTGATCACTTTCCTCTCCTCTAAGTGCTTCAGAATTGATTCCTTGAGGACCTGCTCCATGATTTTTCCAAGGACTGAGGTGAGGCTGACTGGCCTGTAGTTCCCAGAATCCTCCTCCTTCCCTTTTTTAAAGATGGGCACTACATTAGTCTTTTTCCAGTCTTCCAGGACTTCCCCCGATCGTCATGAGTTTTCAAAGATAATGGCCAATGGCTCTGCAATCACATCCGCCAACTCCTTTAGCACTCTCAGATGCAGCGCATCTGGACCCATGAACTTGTGCTCATCCAGCTTTTCTAAATAGTCCCAAACCACTTCTTTCTCCACAGAGGCCTGGTCACCTCCTCCCCATGCTGTGCTGCCCAGTGCAGTAGTCTGGGAGCTGACCTTGTTCGTGAAGACAGAGGCAAAAAAAGCATTGAGTACATTAGCTTTTTCCACATCCTCTATCACTAGGTTGCCTCCCTCATTCAGTAAGGGGCCACACTTTCCTTGACTTTCTTCTTCTTGCTAACATACCTGAAGAAACCCTTCTTGTTACTCTTAACATCTCTTGCTAGCTGCAACTCCAGGTGTGATTTGGCCTTCCTGATTTCACTCCTGCATGCCCGAGCAATATTTTTATACTTTTCCCTGGTCATTTGTCCAATCTTCCACTTCTTGTAAGCTTCTTTTTTGTGTTTAAGATCAGCAAGGATTTCACTGTTAAGCCAAGCTGGTCACCTGCCATATTTACTATTCTTTCTGCACATCAGGATGGTTTGTCCCTGTAACCTCAATAGGGATTCTTTAAAATACAGCCAGCTCTCCTGGACTCCTTTCCCCCTCATGTTATTCTCCCAGGGGAGCCTGCCCATCAGTTCCCTGAGGGAGTTAAAGTCTGCTTTTCTGAAGTCCAGGGTAAGTATTCTGCTGCTCTCCTTTCTTCCCTGTGTCAGTATCCTGAACTCGACCATCTCATGGTCACTGCCTCCCAGGTTCCCATCCACTTTAGCTTCCCCTACTAATTCTTCCCGGTTTGTGAGGAAACACCTAGAAGATAAAAAGATAAGTAACAGTCAACATGGATTTGTCAAGAACAAATTGTATCAAACCAACCTAATAGCTTTCTTTGACAGGGTAACAAGTCTTGTAGATGGGAGGAAACAGTAAATGTGGTATATTTTGACTTTAATAAGACTTTTGATACTGTCTCGCATGACCTCATAAACTAACTAGGGAAATATAACCTAGTTGGAGCTACCATAACTGGTAGGAAAACCATTCCTAGAGAGGTTTCAGAGTAGCCGCCATGTTAGTCTGTATTCACAAAAAGAAAAGGAGTACTTGTGGCACCTTAGAGACTAAGAAATTTATTTGAGCATAAGCTTTCGTGAGCTACAGCTCACTTCATCAGATGCATTCCTAGAGAGTAGTTATCAGTGGTCCACAGTCAAGATGTAAGAACATGCCAAGTGGGGTCCCACAGGGATTGGTCCTGGTTCTGTTCAATATCTTCATAAATGATTTAGATAATGGCATAGAGAGTACACTTATGAAGTTTGTGGATGATACCAAGCTGGGAGGGGTTGCAAATACTGTGGAGATTAGGATTAAAATTCAAAATGATCTTGACAAACTGGAGAAATGGTCTGATGTAAATAGAATGAAATTCAATAAGGTCAAATGTAAAGTATTGAACTTAGAAAGGAACAATCCTACACACACATGCAAAATGGGAAATGACTACTTAGGAAGGAACACTGAGGAAAGGGATCTTGGGGATTACTGTGAATCACAAGCTAAATACAATAACACTGTTGCAAAAAAAAAGCAAAGAGTATTCTGGGCTGTATCAGCAGGAGTGTTGTAAGCAAGACACAAGAAATATTTTTTCCACTCTACTCCATGTTGATAGGGCCTCAACTGGAGTATTGTGTGTAGTTCTGGGTGCCACATTTCAGAAAAGACTTGGACAAATTGGAGAAAGTCCAGAGAAGAACAACAACAATGATTAAAGGTCTAGAACACATGACTTATGAGGCAAGATTGAAAAAATTAGGTTTGTGTGACAATATCAAGGATATGATCTGGACTGATGGACAGCTGTGTCCCCTCAATTCTCCAACTTTCATTACACTGCTTCACTGTGAGAGCTACCATTCCTGGTCTGCTCTCACACAGCCTTCAGCATGTAACTCACTCTCAGTTATATTGTATGAGTGCTATAGCCAGCCATTCATGAATTGCATTTCAGGGCGACACCAGCAAACTTGCATTCAGAGACTTTTCCCCATAAACATGCTTCTTGTACTTCCCAACACCCTCCTGGACAATACAAGCTCATACAAAGTCTGTCATTTCATTAATAGAAAATTATATGCACAAATCTTGTTATTTCAATGAAGTTTCCCAAATACAAGAAGCACTGGGTTTAAATTGCAGCAAGGAAGGTTTAGTTTGGACATTAGGAAAAACTTCCTAACTAGTTAAGCATTGGAACAAATTGCCTAGGGAGGTTGCAGAATCTCTGTCAGTGGAAGTTTTTAAGAACAAGTTAGACAAACACCTGTCAGGAATGGTCTAGTTATTACTTAGTCTTGCCTTGAGTGCAGGGGTCTGAACAAGATGACCTATTGAGGTCCCTTCCTGTCCTATGCTTCTACGATTCTATGATCACATAATCCATGTACCAATAGAAATTCCTTAACCATGCTGAATTTGTTAACTGCTCTGGCCAGCAATTTCCTCTCCCTCTTCCAGATGGCATTCTGAGTTCATGGGGATCTATACAGGGGCAGGGCCAGGCCAGTGGGACACACATGGTCTACCTTCCCTTCTCCCCAACAGAGTTTTATCAGGAGAGGTGTGTGATGGGGTACCTGCCCCACACTGGACTCTAAGGGATTAACAGAGCCCTAGGTAGACTGCGCAGGAGGCAGCCAATCAGAGGAGGCCTGAGGGGAGCAGCCAATCAGGGCCTGGCAGGCCTCTATAAGAAGATATGCAGGGCAGAGCAGCTTCAGTCACTCCCTGGAGCTTGAGGATGGAGAAAAACTGGCTGCCTTGCAGGCTGAAGGTAGCTTGCAGTCTGGACAGAGCTGTGCTGCAGGCAGAGACCTGGGGAGCTAAAGGCAGCTCCTGGCAGGCTGCAGGGATCTGCAGGCTAAGGCCATGAGGCAAGGGCAAAGAGGGTGCTGGGGCCTCACGGAAGTAACCCAGAGAAATAGACTGAGGAGTCAGGGAGGGTGCAGCAAGCAGTGGCCTTCTACAGGGTTGTCCCCCTCTTCCCCTGCCCCTTGCCACTGGGGAAGAGGATGCCGTGGTCCTGGGATTGACGTGGGTCCAGGAACAGAAGAGATGATGGGCAGAGCACCACCCGAGCAAGGCGCACAGGCTACCAGAGCTAATTTCAGTATAGGCCACAAGGAGGCGGCTGGAGTGGTTAGGGCCCCCCCATTACATGGTGATATAGTCCATTTCCCTGACAGGGAGCCAGCCTTTCACGAGGGGTACAGAATTTTCCTTGGTTTCAAATCCTCTCCAACCCCCCCCATAGACAGTATAAAGTACAAACTCTTCATCCTGGATAGACGTGTTGGTATCTTGGATCTCAAAATGAAGAATGTAAACAGAAATTATAAGCAAAAATTATAAAGGGAGACAAGGTCTTTTGTTATAATCAGTAAAGAACAAATGTGATATTAATACTTTGAATCTTGTAGGTACTGAATGTACTCCTGGAATGCTTCATTTGACAGCTAAACACATTATACAATGGCCCTCATAGTTTCCTCTCTTAAATAACTAACAGCTTGGTTTTGATTTTATCTGCTTTTACTAAGCCCTGGTCTACACTAGGACTTTAGGTCGAATTTAGCAGCGTTAAATCGATTTAAACCTGCACCCGTCCACACAGTGAAGCCCTTTAATTCGACTTAAAGGGCTCTTAAAATCGATTTCCTTACTCCACCCCTGACAAGTGGATTAGCGCTTAAATCGACGTTCCCAGCTCGAATTTGGGGTACTGTGGACACAATTCGATGGTATTGGCCTCCGGGAGCTATCCCAGAGTGCTCCATTCTGACCGCTCTGGACAGCACTCTCAACTCAGATGCACTGGCCAGGTAGACAGGAAAAGAACCGCGAACTTTTGAATCTCATTTCCTGTTTGGCCAGCGTGGCAAGCTGCAGGTGACCATGCAGAGCTCATCAGCACAGGTGACCATGATGGAGTCCCAGAATCGCAAAAGAGCTCCAGCATGGACCGAACGGGAGGTACGGGATCTGATCGCTGTTTGGGGAGAGGAATCCGTGCTATCAGAACTCCGTTCCAGTTTTCGAAATGCCAAAACCTTTGTGAAAATCTCCCAGGGCATGAAGGACAGAGGCCGTAACAGGGACCCGAAGCAGTGCCGCGTGAAACTGAAGGAGCTGAGGCAAGCCTACCAGAAAACCAGAGAGGCGAACAGCCGCTCTGGGTCAGAGCCCCAAACATGCTGCTTCTATGATGAGCTGCATGCCATTTTAGGGGGTTCAGCCACCACTACCCCAGCCGTGTTGTTTGACTCCTTCAATGGAGATGGAGGCAATACGGAAGCAGGTTTTGGGGACGAAGAAGATGAGGAGGAGGAGGAGGAGGTTGTAGATGGCTCACAGCAAGCAAGCGGAGAAACCGGTTTTCCCGACAGCCAGGAACTGTTTCTCACCCTAGACCTGGAGCCAGTACCCCCCGAACCCACCCAAGGCTGCCTCCTGGACCCAGCAGGCGGAGAAGGGACCTCTGGTGAGTGTACCTTTTAAAATGCTATACATGGTTTAAAAGCAAGCATGTGAAAGGATTACTTTGCCCTGGCATTTGCGGTTCTCCTACATGTAGTCCTAAAGCCTTTGCAAAAGGTTTCTGGGGAGGGCAGCCTTATTTCGTCCTTCATGATAGGACACTTTTATCACTCCAGGCCAGTAACACATACTCGGGAATCACTGTAGAACAAAGCATTGCAGTGTATGTTTGCTGGCATTCAACCAAAATCCGTTCTTTCTCTCTCTGTGTTATCCTCAGGAGAGTGAGATATAATTCATGGTCACCTGGTTGAAATAGGGTGCTTTTCTTCAGGGACACATTCCTGCTGGGCTGTTTGCCTGTGGCTGAACAGAAATGTTCCCTGCTGTTAGCCACGGGGAGGGGGGAGGGTTGAGGGGGTAGTCACGCGGTGGGAGGAGGCAAAATGCGACCTTGTAACGAAAGCACATGTGCTATGTATGTAATGTTAACAGCAAGGTTTACCCTGAAAGAGTGTAGCCACTGTTTTATAAAATGTGTGTTTTTAAATACCGCTGTCCCTTTTTTTTTCTCCACCAGCTGGATGTGTTTCAATGATCACAGGATCTTCTCCTTCCCAGAGGCTAGTGAAGCTTAGAAAGAAAAAAAAACGCACTCGAGATGAAATGTTCTCCGAGCTAATGCTGTCCTCCCACACTGACAGAGCACAGACGAATGCGTGGAGGCAAATAATGTCAGAGTGCAGGAAAGCACAAAATGACCGGGAGGAGAGGTGGAGGGCTGAAGAGAGTAAGTGGCAGGCTGAAGAGAGTAAGTGGCGGGCAGAAGACAGGGCTGAAGCTCAAATGTCGCGGCAGCGTGATGAGAGAAGGCAGGATTCAATGCTGAGGCTGCTGCAGGACCAAACCAGAATGCTCCAGTGTATGGTTGAGCTGCAGCAAAGGCAGCTGGAGCACAGACTGCCACTGCTGCCCCTCTGTAACCAACCGCCCTCCTCCCCAAGTTCCATAGCCTCCACACCCAGACGCCCAAGAACGCGGTGGGGGGGCCTCCGGCCAACCAGCGACTCCACAACAGAGGATTGCCCAAAAAAAAGAAGGCTGTCATTCAATAAATTTTAAAGTTGTAAACTTTTAAAGTGCTGTGCTTAATGTGCTGTGTGGCATTTTCCTTCCCTCCTCCACCACCCCTCCTGGGATACCTTGGTAGTCATCCCCCTATTTGTGTGATGAATGAATAACGAATGCATGACTGTGAAGCAGCAATGACTTTATTGCCTCTGCAAGCGGTGATTAAAGGGAGGAGGGGAGGGTGGTTAGCTTACAGGGAAGTAGAGTGAACCAAGGGGTGGGGGGTTTCATCAGGGAGAAACAAACAGAACTTTCACACTGTAGCCTGGCCAGTCATGAAACTGGTTTTCAAAGCTTCTCTGATGCGTGCCGCGCCCTCCTGAGCTCTTCTAACCGCCCTGGTGTCTGGCTGCGCGTAACCAGCAGCCAGGCGATTTGCCTCAATCTCCCACCCCGCCATAAACGTCTCCCCCTTACTCTCACAGATATTGTGGAGCACACAGCAAGCAGTAATAACAGTGGGAATATTGGTTTCGCTGAGGTCTAAGCGAGTCAGTAAACTGCGCCAGCGCGCCTTTAAACGTCCAAATGCACATTCTACCACCATTCTGCACTTGCTCAGCCTGTAGTTGAACAGCTCCTGACCACTGTCCAGGCTGCCTGTGTACGGCTTCATGAGCCATGGCATTAAGGGGTAGGCTGGGTCCCCAAGGATACATATAGGCATTTCAACATCCCCAACAGTTATTTTCTGGTCTGGGAAGAAAGTCCCTTCCTGCAGCTTTTGAAACAGACCAGAGTTCCTGAAGATGCGAGCGTCATGCACCTTTCCCGGCCATCCCACGTTGATGTTGGTGAAACGTCCCTTGTGATCCACCAGAGCTTGCAGCACTATCGAAAAGTACCCCTTGCGGTTTATGTACTCGCCGGCTTGGTGCTCTGGTGCCAAGATAGGGATATGGGTTCCGTCTATAGCCCCACCACAGTTAGGGAATCCCATTGCAGCAAAGCCATCCACTGTGACCTGCACATTTCCCAGGGTCACTACCCTTGATATCAGCAGATCTTTGATTGCGTGAGCTACTTGCATCACAGCAGCCCCCACAGTAGATTTGCCCACTCCAAATTGATTCCCAACTGACCGGTAGCTGTCTGGCGTTGCAAGCTTCCACAGGGCTATCGCCACTCGCTTCTCAACTGTGAGGGCTGCTCTCATCCTGGTATTCATGCGCTTCAGGGCAGGGGAAAGCAAGTCACAAAGTTCCATGAAAGTGCCCTTACGCATGCGAAAGTTTCGCAGCCACTGGGAATCGTCCCAGACCTGCAACACTATGCGGTCCCACCAGTCTGTGCTTGTTTCCCGAGCCCAGAATCGGCGTTCCACAGCATGAACCTGCCCCATTAGCACCATGATGCATGCATTGGCAGGGCCCATGCTTTCAGAGAAATCTGTGTCCATGTCCTGATCACTCACGGGACCGCGCTGACGTCGCCTCCTCGCCCGGTATCGCGTTGCCATGTTCTGGTGCTGCATATACTGCTGGATAATGCGTGTGGTGGTTGATGTGCTCCTAATTGCCAAAATGAGCTCAGCGGCCTCCATGCTTGCCTTGGTATGGCGTCTCCGCACAGAAAGAAGGCGCGGAACGATTGTCTGCCGTTGCTCTGACGGAGGGAGGGGCGACTGACGACACGGCTTACAGGGTTGGCTTCAGGGAGCTAAAATCAACAAAGGGTGTGCCTGTACATCAAGGAGCATTTCAGGCAGGACTGCACGGAGGGTTCCAATAAGAAATGGTGCACCTAAGTTATCGTTCTTATTGGAACAAGGAGGTTAGCCTGGCCTCTGATTGATACATGGCTAGATTAACCTCGCTGCGCCTTCTCTGTGACTGACTGCAGTGTGATCTAGATAGGGGAGGAGGAAAATGAGTCCAAAACAAATCTGGTCTATGTCTTGTTCTGACCCACTCCATCGATCCTTTACATCTTTGGCTGGCAGCAGACAAAAAAGGCGCGAAATGATTGTCTGCCCTTGCTTTCACGGGGGGAGGGAGGGTGGGAACGGGGTCCTGACAACATGTACCCAGAACCACCTGCGACAATGTTTTTTGCCGCATCAGGCATTGGGATATCAACCCAGAATTCCAATGGGCAGCGGAGACTGCGGGAACTGTGGGATAGCTACCCACAGTGCAACGCTCCAGAAGTCGACGCTTGCCTCGGTACTGTGGAAGCGCTCCGCCGAGTTAATGCACTTAATGCACTTAGAGCATTTTCTGTGGGGACACACACACTCGAATATATAAAACCGATTTCAAAAAAACCGACTTCTATAAATTCGACCTAATTTCGTAGTGTAGACATACCCTAAGACAGTTATATGAGCATTCTGACCTTCAGTTAACTGCCTGTTTCCTTAAGCAGGGTATAGAGAGCATTAGAGCTCTGTTCTGTTCTGAGCCACATTTAGTTATATACAGTGTGATTATTGATCTGTACAAAAGATAGCATTGTTTTATTTTCCATATTACAGTATCTTTATGGTCCATCTACGTCATTAAAACCTATTTGTTATGACACGGCAGTCCCTGACACGTTTCCACTTGGCCAGTGTAGATGCAGTGCCTCACAGTTCTGAATTGCCCATATGTTGTAGTAGCCAGGCAAGGTACTAACAAACTTCAACAGGACTTTATTTTTTAAAGTGGAAACCTCTTTTCCAAGCTGCTGCTGCACCCTCAGTAGCTCTCCCCCAGCCTCTTCAACTCCTCCCCCCTCCTTCCTGTTTCCTGTCCTTTCAGACTCCCAACAGCCAGTGCTCCCAATTCTAATAATTACAAGCAACATCTAAACACCACACAGTGCATATGGGACCACCCAGCTTTGTATCTATTGGTTTATGCTATTGGTTTATGCTACAGCTCTTCAAAGTCCCACGCTTTCACTTGGTTTAAAACAGTTGTCCCAGATTCTGAGCAGGCAACAAAGGTTTGGCTATTGCAGATGTTTAATTCTTGTTTGGGAGAACAATGAGTAAGGACACACAAAGGTTACTCTCCTTTACTCTATTTTTATGTACCTAGGAAATAATTCTGCCCCCTGCTTCATGTGTTCAGAAGATCCTACACAGAGTGGAACTAATGCAGCTCTTCTGTGTGAAGGCAGAAATTTGCAATGCTGTGTAGGAAGAGGTGGAGATTTCCTAAATACTGTCTCATACAGGGGCATTTGGGTACTAGGCAGGAGCAAGTTGGGAGAGTGAATTCAAACCTCCCAACCTTTCCACATCCATGGAATGGGGTGTTAGGCCACAGAGCCTACCATGCTCTTTATGCTGGAGTAGCAACAGCAGAGTTATTCCGCTCTTCCACTGTGGCCTAGGGAGAGAATTCTTTGCCTCCAAGGAGCTCCCCAGACTGCACACCAATTATCCACGGGGAATAGAATCTGGCCCACTGTTACAATGAAATATCTGTATGAGGATGGGACAACACCTTATTGTGACAAGTGCAATAAAAGTTGCAATCTGAAGTCTCTTCATCAATATTTTTTTCAAGCAATGTAGCTCGTAGTTCATTTTTTAACTGACTCCTTCACCCCTCTCAGTTCTCCTTCACTGATTTCCTAAGGTTCCCTATGTTTTGGGTTGCTGACATGATGCTTTATGATAGCTCTGTGGGAATGAGCAAGACAACAAAAGCTATGCAAACAACTATTCATTTATTCTGTTATTATGGCATAAAGCAGTGAGGCTCGCTCATAAAGATGGTAGGATCATTTCTTACTGAATGATATATTTGCTTTCATGGATTCCAGGTTCTTTATTTTAAACTATAATTTTTTTAACACATACTTTCTTAGCCTGGGCTATTCCCCAGTCTTCTGGTGATGCAGATACCCTCATATTAGTAACTCCAATAGCCATTAACCACTTCTGTCTGCATAATTTAACAAACCAATTAAAAAAAAAGACAAGTGTTTGCCCTATTTGAGCAGTGTTGAGTCTCTACATTGATATTAATACTAGAGTATGATTTTGCTCCCATTTAAAATCAGTGGTAAAACTCTCATTGACTTCAATGAAAGCATAATTGGGCCCACAGCCCTGATGCACCTCTCGGTTATATTGTTGTGAGGTCAGTTTCTCCTTTAATGGTTTTATTGATTGATCATTTGAATTGTGGTAGCACACAGAGGATACAGTCATGGGTCCCATTGTGCTGGACACAGAACAAAAAGGTGCTCCCAGCCCTAAAGAGCTTGCAATCTAAGGAGAAGACAAGAGACAATAGGTGGCTACAATAGACAGAGAAGAATTAACAGTAATAATAAGACACTAAGGTGTGTTTATCCACAAGATTTTTGTGGTTTGCTTATAATTTTTGATAGTATGGTGGCTGCTTATTATATGAAACATTGATTTTTTTCTATTTCCCTGCAAACCCATTTCTTTGACCTTTATAGATCAGCATATGGCTGGCCTGTATTTTCTGGTTCTCTCTAATAATATTTGAATATACAGTATTTGGTAGGCTGTATTGTGCTGAGAGTTGGGATTTCCTCCTAACTTGACATGCTAATGCCGAATTCACTTGTGACTATTAACAGAAGGTCTAAGCTCTCTAGCACCAAAGGTTTGATTAGAGCCAGCAAAAAGCTTATTTTAGTCTCTCTCTCTCTCTTTCAAATAAAAGGACATTGTCAGTTCAAGTGTAATTAAACAGTACCTTTTAAAACTTGCTTGGCTTAGTATGTCATCTTAATTACTGTACAGTGCATATGATCCTCTGTTACATCTGCATTTTGCATTACACCTCCTTACAATGGCACAGAGTGCTAATATAAAACACGATAATGTGTTAGCAGAAGGATAGCAAGAGGGCTCGAGGTATATTTTGATCACCTTTGGATTGATCTCTCTAGTTATTTATTATTTTATCTTTGGGTAACAAGAAGGGTGGTTGAGTTATTTGGTGACAAGAATCTTCCCCACCCTCCACTCCATGCACACGATTGTGTTCTCTTTTTAGCTGTGCCTGGCTCCACCTAAAGGAGACATAAAGGAAGACAAGTTAAACAGGAGAAAGGCGAGGGGATACAATTAAGAAACAAACATGAAGGAAAGGACATGTAGGCGCATCAGCTCAATGTCCCATAGTGTTTCTCTAAATTAAGGTCTTGTCTAAACACAAAAGTTGTACCATCTTATACCAGTACAACACTGCTAGTGTGGACATAGTTACACTGATATAAAGTGCTTATGCCAACATAGCTTATTCCCCTTCCCTTCCATATAAGAACGGGAATGAGCTAAGCACTTTAATATTGGTATGATTGTGTCCACACTATGGGTCACATCAGTATAACTATTACAGTAAAAAATCGCACCTCTAACCAAAATAGTTGTAGCAGTACAAAATCTGTGTGTAGACCAGGCCTTAAATCATGGTGTGCAGAATTTTCAAAAGTGCCCAGCACTAGCCTAACTCTGCTCACACTGAGTGAACGGGTACAATGTTAGGCCAACATTAAACACACTTCAATATCTCTTTCATACAGATGTTTCTTTCTGTGGTATAAGTAGAGGAGAGCAAAGGTTTTTTTCATAGGTCTGGCTCCTTGCTGTAGTTTCAGTTCAGCAAAGTGACTGCACACAAGTTCCCAGGAATTCAGTCTAATAGAGGAGAATGAATTATCACATACATAATGTGATTAATGTGTATATGAAAATAAGCTTTGCCATAAGTAAAGAAATATAAGAGTAAGCTTCTCACGGCCATTTATGAATATAATCACTATATCCATCTTATTCAAGAAATCCATGTAATTTCACATTCAAATAAAAGTTATTATGTGCATGTATCAAATTTAACAAAGGTAGCATCAAAATCACTTTGTCATCTCTCTGATGAACCAGTGCTACAATATATTATACATGTCAAAATCAATATAAGTGCTAAATATTGCAAAATAATTATATGTACCAACATTTTTCCTATTTAAATTGAAGAAATGATATTTCTTTATACATTTGGCTGTTGTAAAAATATGTACATATAAAATAAGGCTAACTATCATAGTGAAGCTTAAAGATTCCCACTGAGACTGGGACCCCATTGTGCAAAGTGGTGTACTGTCCCACATAATAAGAGACATAATCCCTGCCCTGAAGTACTTGCAGTCTAAATACACAAGACAGACAAAGGGTTGTTGAAAGAAAGTATTATCCCTACATTTCTGAAGAGGAATTGAGACTCTAAGTGACTTGCTCAAGGTCTCTCAGAGCCAGAACTGAATGTTGTCCTGACTCCTAGTCCAGTGCATTAAACACCAGATCATCCGTCCTACCTCACTACCCAAGTAATGGAGGTAGCATAAAACTTTTAGGCTTATCATGAAGAGTAGATGTAAGAATAAATTCTTTAAAAAAGAAAAAATTATACAGCAAAGGAGGACCCTTTTGTAAGGGTCACGATGAAGTAAAGATGCACAAATAATGGATGCAGTACTAAGTTGCTGAAAAAATTTAAGGAAGGAATAGAACAAGGGATGTATACATAGAGGGCCAGAAGTGAATAATTCTGAAAAAAAATTGTTTTGGGTCAAGTGGAAAATGAAGTATTTCAAAGTTTTCAGCAAATTGAACAGTCAAAAATCATTTTGTTTCATCCAACCTGAAATGAAATGGTTTGTTTTAATTTCAGGCAGGATGGGTTTTTTTTGTTTGTTTGTGTGTTTTTACATTTTTACATTCTTAACAAGTACAATTTAAAGCAACTTCTAAACCAAGTTGTTTTGACTTGAAAGATCAAAATCTTTCATTTCAAAAATGTCAAAGGAAATATATCAATTTTTCAGAATGTTTTTGGTTTTGACTCAGTTCAGTGAAACCAAAATGAATTCATGAAATGTTTTGGTGTCAACAAATCTTCATTTTTTCCTATTAAAGAAGGTTCAGCCTGTGACGTTACTGACATAACCTGTGACCGTATAGATCATGGTTGCAACCACTGTTATATATTTGCAGCAGATACTGTACAAAGGTTGTCGTGTAAGGTGTCTATGGAAAGGTTATGGTTTGTTGATGATGATTATGCTATCTGTATGGGTGTATCATTTTTGTAGTTGAAGTTATGGATATTGGCTATGTACTTGTACATCAATGTGTTTTGATTCTAAGTAGCCTCAGTGGAGCACTTGGTCAGCTTCTTGAGAAGGGACTATTCTCAGTAAGTGCCCAATCAAGAAACACTTAACTGACAGTGGACTTTTGGAGACACCAATCCACACCTGAGCTTTCCAAGGAACATTCAAACTAATATGTAAACAATGGCGTCGGCCAGTAAAGAAATGAGTCATGCATGGACATGTGGCTTGCTCATGTGACTCCAGGCTCCATATTGCTGCTGTGATTGTCCACAGTGTAGAGAAAATAAAATGCTGCTGCATCTCCTCCATCTTGTCTTCAATCCTGCTTCATACCCCCAGAGGAACCTTGCTACAAACTGAAGCTCTGAACAAAGGACTGAATGACCCATCCCAGCTGTAGATGTACTCCAGAGACTTGACTTGAACCTGCAGTTTATTTTATCACTGCTACAAGCCTGAACGAAGAACTTTGCCATTACTGTATGTAATTGATTCCATTTAACCAATTCTAGCTCTCATCTATATTTCTTTCTTTTATGAATAAACCTTTAGGTTTTAGATTCTAAAGGATTGGCAACAGCATGATTTGTGGGTAAGATCTGACTTGTATATTGACCTGGGTCTGGGGCTTGGTCCTTTGGGATCAGGAGAGCCTTTTTTCTTTTACTGGGTTAAACCAGTAAAACCATAACCATAACCATTCATCCCCATAATGAGTGGCAGTGATGTTGATACTGGGAAACTGGAGTGTCTAAGGAAATTACTTGTGTGACTTACGGTTAGCCAGTGAGGTGAGACCGAAGTCCTCTCTGTTTGGCTGGTTTGGTTTGCCTTGATGTGCAAAGGAACCACAGCCTTGGGCTGTAACTGCCCTGCTTTAAGCAATTTGTCCTGAATTGATACTCTCAGAAGTGTCCCACCAAGGGCAGCATCATTACACAGCTGAAATCTGATTTTGCCCAGCTCTGATACTCAAATGTTCATTAGCTTTAGTGGGAACAGGACTGGGCCTACTGTACTTCAAATTAAATTTTTTATTCCATCTTTATGCAGTTGAGAACACAATTTGCACATGAAGTCTGACCCAAAACCTATGAAAGCCAATGCACCTTTCCACTGACTTCTACAGACACTGGATTGGGCTCAGAAGAATGAACTGGATCCAAAAAGCTACTGTAACATAGTGTATAAAAAGTCTCTTTTTAATTTCCTCAGCCATTCCTGGCCAGCAAGGCTTTACGTTAGGTTATTATTTTTAGCTAGGGTTCTCACTGTGGTTATCTGTAGTGGTATTTTCCCCCCTATTATTTCCAGTTCCGTGTTTGTTCCTTGTGTTTAAAATGCTGTACCGTATATTGAATTGGTGGCTCTGCTTATACTTTTTTTTAGGATTGCATCAAGCTGTACATTAATGCATTTTGTATTTGTGCAAAATAAATGCATCATGTAAGTGGAGTCATGACTGGAGTATGGGTATTGAAGGGTATGTGCTGTTTAGGAAAGACAGAAATAAAGGCAAAGGTGGTGGAGTAGCACTGTATGTCAATGATGAGGTAGACTGTAAAGAAAAAAGAAGTGATGGAATGGATAAGATAGAGTCTGTTTGGGCAAAAATCACGTTGGGGAAGAAAGCTACTAGAGCCTCCTCAGGGATAGTGCTTGCGATGTGCTATAGACCAGCGGGATCCGATTTGGATTTGGATAGAGACCTCTTTAATGTTTTCAGTGAAGTAAATAGTAATGGGAATTGTGTGATCATGGGAGACTTTAACTTCCCAGATATAGACTGGAGGACAAGTGCTAGTCATAATAATAGGGCTCAGATTTTCCTGGATACGATAGCTGATGGATTCCTTCACCAAGTAGTTGCTGAACCGACAAGAGAGGATGCCATTTTAGATTTGGTTTTGGTGAGCAGCGAGGACCCCATAGAAGAAATGGTTGTAGGGGACAATCTTCGTTTGAGCAATCATGAGCTAATTCAGTTCAAACTAAATTGAAGGATAAACAAAAATAGAACTGTGACTAGGGTTTTTTATTTCAAAAAGGCTAACTTTAAAAAATTAAGGAAGTTAGTTAGGGAAGTGGATTGGACTGAAAAACGTGCGGATCTAAAGGTGGAGGAGGCCTGGAATTACTTCAAGTCAAGATTGTAGAAACTATCAGAAGCCTGCATCCCAAGAAAGGGGAAAAAATTCATAGGCAGGAGTTGTAGACCAAGCTGGATGAGCAAGCATCTGAGAGAGATAATTAAGAAAAAGCAAAAAGCCTACAAGGAGTGGAAGATGGGAGGGATTAGCAAGGAAAGCTACCTTACTGAGGTCAGAACATGTAGGGATAACATGAGAGAGGCCAAAAGCCATGTAGAATTGGACCTTGTAAAGGGAATTAAAAGCAATAGTAAAAGGTTCTATAGCCATATTAAAAAGAAGAAAACAAAGAAAGAAGACATGGATGGTGTGGAGGATGGAGTGGAGGTTAAGGATAATCTAGGCATGGCCCAATGTCTAAACAAATACTTTGCCTCAGTCTTTAGCGAGGCTAATGAGAAGCTTAGGGATAATGGTAGGATGACAAATGGGAATGAGGATATGGAGGTAGATATTACCACATCCGAGATAGAAGCCAAACTCCAATAGCTTAGTGGGACTAAATCGGGGGGCCCGGATAATCTTCATCCAAGAATATTAAAGGAACTGGCACATGAAATTGCAAGCCCGTTAGCAAGAATTTTTAATCAACCTGTAAACTCAGGGGTTGTACCGTATGACTGGAGAATTGCTAACATAGTTCCTATTTTTAAGAAAGGTAAATAAAAAAAGTGATCCGGGTAACTACAGGCCTGTTAGTTTAACATCTGTAGTATGCAAGGTCTTGGAAAAAATTTTGAAGGAGAAAGTAGATAAGGACATTGAGGTCAATGGTAATTGGGACAAAATACAACATGGCTTTACAAAAGGTAGATCATGCCAAACCAACCTGATCTCCTTCTTTGAGAAGGTAACAGTTTTTTAGACAAAGGGAATGCAGTGGATCTAATTTACCTCAATTTCAGTAAGCATTTGCTACGTTTCCACATGGAGAATTATTAGCTAAATTGGAAAAGATGGGGATCAATATGAAAATTGAAAGGTGGACAAGGAATTGGTTAAAGTGGAGACTACAGCAGGTCACACTGAAATGTAAACTGTTAGGCTGGAAGGAGGTTACTAGTGGAGTTCCTCAGGGCTCGGTTTGGGGACCAATCTTATTTAATCTTTTTATTACTGACCTTGGCACAAAAAACGGGAATGTGCTAATAAAGTTTGCAGATGACACAAAGCTGGGAGGTATTGCCAATACAGAGAAGGACCGGGATATCATACAGGAAGATCTGGATGATCTTGTAAACTGGAATAATAGTAATAGGATGAACTTTAATAGTGAAAAGTGCAAGGTCATACATTTAGGAATTACTATTATAAACTGGGGACGCATCACTTGGAAGTAACAGAGGAGGAGAAGGACCTCGGAGTAGTGGTTGATCACAGGATGACTATGAGCCGCCAATGTGATATGGCCATGAAAAAAGCTAAGGCGGTCTTGGGATGCATCAGGCAAGGTATTTCCAGTAGAGCTAAGAAGATGTTAGTACAGTTATACAAGGCACTGGTGAGACCTCATCTGGAATATTGTGTGCAGTTCTGGTCTCCCATGTTTAAGAAGGATGAAGTCAAACTGGAACAGGAACAGGTACAGAGAAGGGCTACTAGGATGATCCGAGGAATGGAAAACCTGTCTTATGAAAGGAGACTCAAAGAGCTTGGCTTGTTTAGCCTAACCAAAAGAAGGCTGAGAGGAGATAAGATTGCTATCTATAAATATATCAGAGGGATAAATAACATGGAGGGAGAAGAATTATTTAAGCTCAGTACCAATGTGGACACAAGAACAAATGAATATAAACTGGCCATCAGGAAGTTTAGACTTGAAATTAGATGAAGGTTTCTAACAATCAGAGGAGTGAAGTTCTGGAACAGCCTTCCAATGGAAGCAGTGGGGGCAAAAGACATATCTGGCTTCAAGACTAAGCTTGATAAGTTTATGGAGGAGATGATATGATGGGATAGCCTAATTTTGGCAATTAATTGATCTTCGACTATTAGCGGTAAATATGCGCAATGGCCTATGATGGGATGTTAGATGGGTTGGGATCTGAGTTACTACAGAGAATTCTTTCCTGGGTGTCTGTCTGGTGAGTCTTGCCCACATGCTCAGGGTTTAGCTGATCGCCATATTTGGGGTCGGGAAGGAATTTTTGTCCAGGGCAGGTTGGCAGAGGCCATGTGGGTTTTTCATCTTCCTCTGCAGCGTGGGGCATGGGTCACTTGCTGGAGGATTCTATGCACCTTGAAGTCTTTAAATCATGAGTTGAGGACTTCAATAGCTCAGACATAAGTTAGGGGTTTGTTACAGGATTTGGTGGGTGAGATTCTGTGGCCTGCATTGTGCAGGAGGTCAGATTAGGTGATCATAATGGTCCCTTCTGACCTTAAAATCTATGATTCTATGAAGTGTAATTCATATCTTATTTCTACCTTTTTTGTTTATCTTTAATTCCTAACCTATACTTTTCTAGTATGAATTTGTTAGAAGAATATTTCCAAGTTAATTAAAAAGAATCTAAGTTCAGAATCACTAGGATTGCCAAAATGTTCAAATTAGATCTTTAAAGTTACATACTGTAATCCTCATTTTTGTGCTTAACTAAGAATCTGATTCAAGGCTCATTGAAGTCAATAAAAAGATTCTTATTAACTGAAATGGGCTTTAGATAAAACCTTAAGCAGCCTGATTTTTCAGAGATGCTGAGTACTCACAGCACTTATGGGCCAGTATATGGGGAAAAAGTCAATGGTGTAGGTATTGAACTACCTCAGTTCACTTGGCAGACTTTCCCCACCTTAGTACAGTATATGGCTGGATATTATCTTTTCCATGTTAAAGATATCTTCCCATGACTAGGTTATAAAATAAGCATTGTCTGAACTACTGGGTCCTGATTCACCGCATAAAACTCCCCTAAGGCTGGTAGATGGCACGTGGATGATCTTCCTCTTCCCCTCCCATTCCAACATTACACTAGGTTATCCTAGGATAGCAAGAGCTGCTGCAGTGGCTTCTATGCTATCCCTTGTTTTTAATCCCCACCCCATCATAGGAAGCATGGCTCAGGGTAAAGGGGCATATTCAGGATATCCCTATGCCCAAGTTAGCCCGGATTGACAGAATACCCCTTTGGGACCATTGGCTACTGGTGTAGTTTAGATCATCCATAAAGTTGCTCAAATCTGTCTAGAGTATTGGGTCAGCAAAAAATCAGCTCCAGGATTGGGGTAAGAGGCACAAAAGGATCATTTACACACCCCTCCTACTTTACCCAGGGTGTTTGCATAGCTCTTGGTGTCATTTTAATAGCTCTTTAGCACAATGATGCCTTTTGGTGATTGGATATATGTTGAAGTCTTTCAAGGTCACATATGTTTTTCTTTGAATTAAGTCAATGATTTTTCATACTTGCAATCCAATAAATCGTCTAATTACAAGGACTATTGGCACAGATACTGTATGCCACACATTATAACCAGAATAATTACATTTCATACATGGTCAGATATGCCAGAAGGTTCTTTTTAAAAATTGTCCACAGTGTATGGAGTGGGAGGAATCATTTGCACTGGAAAATATTGCTGCTGGGTTATCTAATCTATCCCTTTGCATCAAGGCAGAGTTTGGAAACCAACAAGTAGTTTGGGCACATGGAATCTGATCCAAAATATTTCACATGTTGAGAAAACCCCAGGCTAGTAAAAGAATAATTCAGCTCTACCATGTGACACCTATAAAAGGAGCCATGTTAGAAAGAGTTAGCAATTTTAAATAGCCAAATTAAACAAGATATACTTAAGACTTATTATCCCCTTCTCGGAAATTTCATAAACTAACCTTCCCAGGGAAGCTCTGAGTTCTTTTAGTGCAGCTCTAATAAGTTTCAGTGCTTAATGGTGTCATGTCAGTAGTCCATTCCTCTTGTCAAGTTCAAACTTTTATAGACAGAAATCATAGCACTATTCTTACCGCATGGACTGGAATCACTACTCTCACTCCCACTACTCAACTTTCTACACTTGCCTTTGTTTTGAATTGTAACACAAGAGCAAGTGCCATCACAGAACCAGTACTATTAAAAGTGACATATCTGCTGTTGCTGATTGACTAATGCTGTAGCATTACTTCCAGGAATATCATGTTTCAGAGGTGATATTTTTCTGAAGTTATGAAAATCTCATAACAGCTCCTTTAGGAAACGTCATGTCTTCAGATAAGATGGGCTTGTACAGGCTTTTCTTGGCAGTTACTAGGATAGGATGTTTTGTTATCCATTTGTCTTTGAAGGGTGTGAAATAACAATAACATTACTTAGCACATCTCAGCTGTGGCTCTCAAAGCATTTAAAGGTGGGCAAATAAGTATTATTATCCCCATGTTTACAGATAGCGAAGCTTAGGTACAGTGAGATTAAATGACTGTGCCACAAGAAACTCTTACTGTCAACTGGCAAGGGGGTGCAACAGGGTTACAGAGATGTTGTGGGTCTCATGTATACATTCTAATTCACCAAAGAGTGTCTTCTGAGGTCTCAAATGACAGCTGGTGTCAAACTGGTCGTCAGTATCACTGCGAAACACATGCACAGATGTTGTGTAAGGAGTTATGCATGTAAACTGAAATTATAAGGTTTTTGTCATAAGGTCATCAGCAAATGTGAAAAATGGATTTCCTGTCAGACAAGAAATGTTTGTCTAGCTGGCTGTTTACATGTAGATAAAGTATTGTATAGTTTTCAATGGGTCTAATATCACCAATCTGAACTGAATGTTAATGGAGGATTGTACAAATGTGAAAGGGAGAAAAGTGACAGGAAGAGGCAAACCGCAGGAGTAGGAGGGGGGACTGTATCTTGAGGTGCCCATGAAAGTTTTCTCTATTATATTTGGTGGACAAAATAGATACCCTGTCATCCTTCACCTAGGAAGTAAACAGACAGTGCATTTTCTTCATGAAAGAGGGATCTCAACCAGACTTGGAGAGCACTTTAGATGAGATAAGCTTCTTTAGCTAGGAGGTTAACCTGTTAGTTAAGTTTTGTCTCTAGAAAGTTTTACAATTTTGTTTTTATATGTAACCATTTGTTTCCAATATTCTCACTCACTATCACTTTAATCTCTGTTCTTTGATGATAAACTTATTCTGGTTTTCACTCTAAATATATCTCAGTGCTGTGGTGTTAAAGTGGAAATCCTGAGTTGAATCTTACAAGTTGGTGTGTACTGTTCCTTTGGGGACAGCAGACCTGGTGATTCTGTGAGTGTCCAGTACATAAGGGTCTGGACACTAGGGGAATTGCTCTGAGGATCTGCGGGTTGGTGTGTGCCTATTGCTAACCTGGTACAGAGAGTGAGGTCTGCTGGGATCTGGAAGGCGGTGTTTGTGTTGCCAGAGGCTGATGGTTTCAGAGAACTGATCCACACCAGGAACAGACAAAACTCCCTCATGCTAAGGACATGTGGTGATGAGGGTGCTTCACACCCCTGGGTGCCTTGGGGAGCATAACAATGACTTGTAGAAGGTCACACAGCCAAGAATAGAGCTCAGCTCTTATGACACAGTCCACTCTCCTACCCACTTTCCATGTAAATGCACTCCCTTATTTCCAGAAATCAAATCAGGTGCTGTGCTCCAAAATGAGTTGTCAGCAGTAGGTCCAAACTCTGAACTGTCTCCCTTTTTAATATCATTTTCTAAAGTTTATGAAATGCCAAGAAGCTCCATTGTCATGAACTATACATGTCTAATATTTCCTTGTATTTTCAGCTTTGTTTGCTGTCTGCTTATGCTTATTCGTAATTTCCATTTTACATTTCTCTGTTATGTTCAATACAACCTCAGCTATTTTCAATCTAAGGTTATCTACTAGAAGCACTAAAAGCGGAAAACTAATCATCAGAAGTAATTTCAGAAGTTCTTTATCTTTTTTCATTGATATTTCTTTATTCTTTTCCCATTTTCACATTCTATGTCTAATTTAGATTGTAATCCAGATGGGGCAGAGATAATGTATATTTTAATCTCATGGTGTTGTATATGAATGTTCAATAATAATAATGGCATTATACCAGAAATAGCTGATCTAGACATTCTGAGGGTATGAGGATCTATGCCCTCCTTTCATTTTTGTTTGGTCTGATCCTAGTCTATCAAAAAAATTGAGAGTCCTATATTTGTGGTTCTTGTATCTAGTCATATTGAACTCTATGAAAACTAGTTAAATGGACAAAAATAATTAATAAATCCAATAGCAAAGCCATGGCATGCTAATGAGAACAGTGCTGGAGTTCTATCCTGTAACACTTCTGTGGTATTCGAATGGGTGTCACCCATACACAATCAGACCCATAGACAACTAGGTTCCCATACTTCAAAAACTGCATCTGGATGTTGGCAAATGGCAAGACCTTCCCCTATCACTGTGGGACAGGATCCATCTGCTAGAAGCGAACATCCTACCATTCCTGCTCTAGCACTTTTAAGTCCTGCCAATACTCTTACCACTTTTATCTAAAAGCCTTAGATCATATGAGTAAAAACTTCCTCTGGAAAGGCAAAAATTTCCAAATGACTAAAATGTAACTAAGCAAAGAGATAAAGAGAATTTGGCACTTTCTAGCTGGAAGAACTCTCCCAAAGAATTAAATAAAAACAAAACCCTCCAGCCCCATTTCTTCCTTTTCATTCCACCCTCCCCCAAATGTGGCATGAACACAACACTTGCAAATCATCACCCTTTATGTGTTTATATGCCTGTCCCCTACCTTTTCTGTCTTATTTGTTTAGACTATAAGCTTGGTGAGTCAGCGAATGTTTCTTATTCTGCTCATGCCTAGCATAACAGGACCTGATTTTCAGTTGGTATCTAGGCACTAGCGTAATATAAGTAATAAATGGCAACAACAACAATATAGCCTCAACAACGTATATAATCTCATATATATCTGACATACCCTCACTTTATATGATTCTCCCAGTCTGTTTCAGTACACTGCCCGACTGTCGACAATAAGCAAACAAGGTGTTGAGAAAGGGAAAGAGTATATTAGTATATTATATTATTGATGGCATGCCCTCATCTGGAATAGTCTTCATGTTTGGTCATCCTATGCCCAAAAGCATATGACGTAAATGTACAGTGTCCAGAGAGAGACAACCATATGGTTAAAGGAATGAAAAACCTCCTATATGAGGAGAGGTTCTAAGAGGTGACATGACTGAGATATATTAAATAATGAATGGTAAATCAGTTTACCCTTTCCGATAATACAAAATTAATATCTATGAAAAACATAGGGACATGCTGTAGTATTAAAATCAACAGATTTAATACTGGTAAAGGAAAAGGCTTCTTATACAACACACAATTAACCTGTGGAACTCACTGCCACAAGGTATTATTCAGACAAATATGTAGGAGCCAGATTATGATAGGTCCTTGTGTAGGTATGCTTTTAATTTCTTGGTCTAAATACACTGTAAACTCCTTAGGTCTCGGACTCTCTCTTGCTAACTGTATATACAGTACCTAGCACAATGTGGCCCTGTTCTCAGTTCAGGCCTCTAGGTGCTACTGTAATCCTTATCTTAGACCTCAGTTCCTCCTGTACCACTGACACATCAGATAGAACAGTTCCTCCATTTATTATGGTCACTTGCTAGCTGTGGTACTTCTTCTCAAGTGATGCCAGTGTATTCAATACCCTCTATCACTGTCTTCTGCTAGTTCTTCCTTGACCTTCCTGACTTTTCCTTTCCTCCCTTGGGTACTCAATTCAATGCTTGCTTAGCATGTCTCCCATGTTCTGTACAGTGTGTATGTTCCAACCACATGAGTCTTCTTTCTTTGATATTTCCTAATGCCCTGCTTTGTCAGATTCCTTAATCTCCCATTTGTTTTGTCTTTCCCTGAAATGTGTAATATCTTCCTCAGCCATCTGTGATGGGCAGCCTTAATCTCTTTTTGTTAACGCCCCCATTCCCCAAAAAACAACCAAACACAAAAACAAAGAGGTACTTTAATATAAATAGTAAAGGGATCAAATTTTATCCCGACAGCCTGTGCAACATCATTGAACTCAGTGGGAGCTATTTGTTCTCAGCACATCTGAAAATCAGGACACTTATTTAGGTCCCCATTTTTAAGCACCCAACTTTGAAACTTTTGGCTCTAACCTCTGTGTCTTGATTTGCCTAATCTGCAAAATGTGGCAGCCATATCATATCGTGGATGCATACACCCTTGTACAACAGCTAAAATATGCTATACAAATAAGAATTTGTCTCAAAGAGCTTGCTGCCTAAAGGCACAATCCGTGCAGCAGAATACCTATGGAAATAAATTACAGAACAGTTGGGGTTTGAGTTTTTTGTGTATTACCACCACATGAAAGAAAATCACATGTCTGTTAACCCTGCAGCTAACTGAACGCTTCTGGAAAACAAGATTAAATATTATGGTTATGTTTGGCTTTTTTATTCATTTGAAATGTTCTGTTTTTTGTTCCACACTAAGAATCTCTATGGCATAGTCTGAACTGATTATACACACGACCGTAACAACGTATTCATATAAATCCTATGTAAATACTGATTTTATTTCTAAATTGTTTTGGTGCATAAACACTGGGTTAAAGAAAGAGAAAATATCAGAATGGGCCAGACACCCAGTTTAGCACCCAATTAGACCTATTTTAAAATTTATACTAAACTTTTCTATGTCCCTTTTAATTGAAAAGATCTTCCTTACCTCAAGTCTCCATAAAGATAACATGACCCATTTCAATAGGACTATCCTACTGGGAAATAAAAGTCGTCTTGAATTGCTTTGAGTTATCAGAACATTTTATAATACAAAAGCATACTTTTCATGATTATACATCTTTGTCAGGAACAACCACTGGAGCAATTGAGTTTTGTGTGGCTTCCATATCTGCTTTAAAGGCTGCTGTGACAGCAAGCCCTGGCAGAAGTAAACATGAATCTTTGCATGTGGTTTCTATAAATCCTACATTTTCCACTTTACAGTCCAGAAAATAATGATTGAACAGATGGCAAACAGGCCACTGGATTTATGCAATTTTCTGCTAAAACCTGGGATTTTCACTCTCACGAGCAACTTATATACAAGGACTGAAAAGGCTGCATACTAATGTTTTTGGCAAAGCACTGCATTTATATAACCTAGGCACACAAATACTAGTAATAAATAAGCTGATGGTGGGGAAAGGAAATTTCTTTCTGTGTCAATGAATAATCATTTCTCAAGTGAGCTTCAAATATATATATATCTAATGGAACAATCTTTTAATCCCTTTACAAAGCAGAGAACAAAAGCCCTGCCTGCATTTAAATAATATGAATAAAATATGTTAAAAATAGAAAGTCTAAGCACTGGGATGCAGAAAAGCATGAATAAAGCCATAATAAAGAATGCATTTTTTATTTTAAGAATTCTTCTTGAGAGTGGCTGTAATCAGTGACTTAATGAATAATTTATTAATAATGGTTCATGTGATGCTCTTTTAGCAGGTTTTCAACTTTCCACTTGGGGCACCGTGGAAACTGAAAGCAAAGTCCTGTGTTTTATTATTGCTCTACTATTTTTACAAGATGCACCAAAACTAGGACTTCAGTCTCCAGTGAAAACTAACAGCTTTTGGTTAGAACCCAAGGCAGTATGATCAGGTGCTGCATAGGCCCCCAGGATTGTGCTGTTCCTATCTATTTGTCTATTTACAATTTCATTCTGCCATATTTCTGAAGAATCTGTCACATTGGTATCTAAGAGCCTGATTTAAAGCCCACTGACGTCAATGAGAGCTTTTTCCATTCCATTCAACAGGCTTCAGATGCAACCCTAAGGGCTTACGATTCTTCCAGTGTATCATGTCTTTTCTCTGTCTCCTATGCTCTGATTTTGCAAGCTCTTACCCGTGGATGGGCTGCTGTGCCTGACCACTGCCCTGATGGAGTCAATGGGCCCCCCATCGGCACTGTTGCCTGCTTGTGTGGAGCTGTTGTCTCTAAGGTGCCAGAAGTATTCCTTTTCTGTTTGCGAATACAGACTAACCCGGCTGTTACTCTGAAACCTGTCATTAGGCTGTAAAATCCTCCAGCAGGGGCAGTCTTTATCTATGTTTCATGTAGTTCATTGATAGTGGTTCTTAAGGCGAAGCAATAATTTTTAATAATATCAAGGTTGACTTCAGGCCAAAAATCCTCTGATTCATTTTTTGCTTTAAATCTGGAGACTTCATTAGTGTTTCTTCATCAGTTCTTTTTTGACTGGACCATCTTCCCTCCCTGATCCACAGTGACGCTTGCTTTGATTTTTTTTTCTACAGTGCCTTCCTTGCTTATTCCAGATTCCCACAGCAAATTCAGAAACTTTCAGCTACCCCAGGTTCCTTTTTGATATTGTCACAGCCCTCCACCTTGAAATGCCTCATAGCCCCGGATATAGCCCAGCAATGCTGGAAGCTCCCCCAGAGCTCTTTCAACACTCTTGTATTCTTCCGAAATCTCTTGTCCCTTATGACTGCTCTCCATTCCATTCTCTAATTCACTTTTGCCACCTTATCTTATTTTCCAAATTCTCCTGAGAATCATCAAGGTAGATGTACAGGTAGAATCCTGTACAGAATTATAATCAGATCGCAGATAAATTAAACAAAGGACTTAGCCCTCCCTCTTCCCATCCAGAAGCTGCACAACATATCTGCTCCCAATTCTCCTTGAAGGTGCTTCACTCTTGTTCATAAATTCTACTTTTCTGATCGGTGGCAGAAAGGCAAAATGATTAAACCTAGACATAGGGGAGCAGATCATAGAATCATAGAAGATTAGGGTTGGAAGGGACCTCAGGAGGTCCTCTAGTCCAACCCCTTGCTTAAAGCAGGATCAACCCCAACTAAATCATCCCAGCCAGGGCTTTGTCAAGCCTGACCTTAAAAACCTCTAAGGATGGAGATTCCACCACCTCCCTCCCTAGGTAACCCATTCCAGTGCTTCACCACCCTCCTAGTAAAATAGTTTTTCCTAATATCCAACCTAGACCTCCCCCATTGCAACTTGAGACCATTGCTCCTTGTTCTGTCATCTGCCACCACTGAGAACAGCCTAACTCCATCCTCTTTGGAACCCTTCTTCAGGTAGTTGAAGGCTGCTATCATTTCCCCATCACTCTTCTCTTCTGCAGGCAAAATAGCCCCAGTTCCCTCAGCCTTTCCTTGTAAGTCATGCACCCCAGCTCCACAGTTGCCAACTTTCATGTGGTAAATAAGCACCCTGACTTTCACAATAAGCCAAAAATCAAGCTAATCCCATTTAAAAACAAGGCCAAAACAAGCCAATCCCTAAGAACCCCAACACTCAATGTGACTATATCCCCACAACATGCAGTCTGGGACTGTGGTGGGCTCGCTGTGCACCCCTGACTCTCTCACCCCTGTTTGCCCCCACTTGCCCCTGCTTGCCGGAAGCCGATAAAAAAAAGCAACAAGCTACAAGAAGCTACAAGCCAAAACCTAGCCAACAAGCAACTCACAAGCCAATTAAGCCAAAAACAAGCCCAATGTCTGGGTTTTTTTTTTTTTTTGTGAGTTTGGCATGTCTGACCAGCCCCCTAATCATTTGTGTTGCCCTTTGCTGGACTCTCTCCAATTTGTCCACATCCTTTTTGTAGTGGGGGGGGGGGGCAAAACTGGACACAATATTCCCCTCTATTCAGCACTAGTGAGTCCACATCTGGAATAATCACTTTCCTTGATCTGCAGGCAGTGCTCCTACTAATGCAGCCCAATATGCTGTTAGCCTTCTTGGCAACAAGGGCGCACTGTTGATTTATTTCCATCTTCTCGTCCGCTATAATCTCCAGGTCCTTTTCTGCAGAACTGCCGCTTAGCCAGTCCCCACCTCACTCTGCACTTGGCCTTGTTGAACCTCATCAGATTTCTTTTGGCCCAATCCTCCAATTTGTCTAGGTCAATTTGTCTAGGTCTGGACCCTATCCCTACCCTCCAGCATATCTACCTCTCCCCCCAGTTTAGTGGCATCTGCAAATTTGCTGAGGGTGCACTTAATCCCATCAACCAGATTATTAATGAAGATGTTGAACAAAAACAGCTCCAGGATCAACACCTGGGGCACTCTGCTTGATACCAGCTGCCAACTAGGCATCGAGCCTTTGATCACTACCCATTGACCCTGATGATCTAACCAGTTTTCTATCCACCTTACAGTCCACTCATCCAATCCATTTTAACTTGCTGGCAAGAATATTGTGGGAGACGGTATCGAAAGCTTTGCTAAAGTCAAGGTATATCATGTCCACCATTTTTCCCATATCCACAGAGCCAGTTATCTCATCATAGAAGGCAATCAGGTTGGTCAGGCATGACTTGCCTTTGGTTAATCCATGTTGACTGTTCCTGATCACCTTCCTCTCCTCCAAGAGCTTCAAAAAGGATTCCTTGAGGACCTGCTCCATGATTTTTCCAGGGACTGAGGTGAGGCTGACCATCTGTATTTTCCCAGATTCTCCTTCTTCCCTTTTTTAAAAATAGGCACTATATTTGCCTTTTTCCAGTTGTCTGGGACCTCCCCCAATCGCCACAAGTTCAAAGATAATGGCCAATGGCTCTGCAATCTCATCAGCCAACTCCCTCAGCACTCTCGGATGCATTAGATCTGGACCCATGGACTTGTGCATGTCCAGCTTTTCTAAATAGTCCTTAACCTGTTCTTTCACCACTGAGGGCTGCTCACCTCCTCCCCATACTGTGCTGCCCAGTGCAGCAGTCTGGAAACTGACCTTGTCTGTGAAGACCGAGGCAAAAAAAAATGAGTTTTTCAGCTTTTTCCACATCATCTATCACTAGGTTGCCTCCCCCATCCAGTAAGGGTCCCACACTTTCCCTGATCTTCTTCTCGTTGCTAACGTAAGGATCCCTCAGTCCTTATTCTGGCCATTCTCACATTGACTTCAGTACCAGAATAACAACTGTGCAAGGACAGCTGGATTTGGAGCAGAGAGATTGTCCTCTTCCTCTTAAATTCTCGAGATATTTTTTTACACATTGGTGACTGAGATGCAAAATAGAATACCTTGGGAACATTCACCTACCAAACTTCTTGTTTGTTTTCTCTATCTTTAATGAGATTTTACTGTGCTACAGTAATGCAAACAGAGCTTAATATTCAAAATAATGTAACAGAAAAGGAGGCAGCATGATCCAGATATTACAGCACCAGATTGAGAGTCAGTAAAGCGGAGTTATAGTCCTAGCTCTGCCACTGAATAGCTGTGTGACCTTGGACAAGTCACTTAACCTCTTTGTCCGTCAGTTCCTCATCAGTAACACACAGATAATCGGATATCCTTGTAACATGCATTTGAGATCTCTGGATAATAAGAGCTCTGTAAGTGGTAAGTACTGGCATTAATAAAATGAAGTGTAAATAAATCACCTTGGCGATACAGTACAAAGTCTCTTACATTAATGAACAATCATGATGAATCATAATGCACAGATTTGTTTAGTTAAAAAGGAGGTGACTGTTTCCAAGCTCTGATAAACGATTCAAGTGAGTCACTATTTGAACATCGTATACCTTTCCTGTTTATAAGCAGTAGCAGAAGCGGTCAGGCTATAACTGAGAAAAGCCCTTCTAATCCCCAAACTTTTCAGTGTACCAAAGCTAACTTCCTCATGTCACTCTCTTTTTTAGACTGTAGCTGTTTGTGGGTTTTTTATTCTAAGCTCCTGGGGACAGGAATTTTGTTTTTTTTTCAGTGTGTTATGCATGTTTTAGATTGCCATGCACAAATAAGGCATTGCAATGTATCAATTAACAAAAATTAACTTAATGAGCTAGAGGCTTAATTAGTGTAAACTGCTATAGTTCCATTAGCTGCCTGAGGACAGATACTCCAGTGGTTAGACTGCTATGTTAGAACTTAGAAGTCCTAGGTTCAAGTCCTTCTCTGCTGCAGCTGGGGGGTTATAGTTCTTCTTACCTCACCGTGTATTGTGAGGTAAATACATTAAAGACTGTGAGTTGTCAGATACCATGGTTATGCAGGCCATAGAAGTACCTGAGATAGAATATATATCTAGAGAGGATAGAACTACATCTCTGCCAATTTATGCAAGCAGGGGGTCTGGCCCAGGTATGTAACATAGCCAACAGCTTCTTAATGTAATTCTCACTGCCATACAGCAAGAGTCAGCATTTCAACAAGGAAAATTGTAATCTATCAATAACTTGGTACCCAAAGTTGAAGATCATGGGACAGCTTAGTAGCAGAAGCAATGTTGTGCCTGGTGCCTTCTGACGTAACCAGGGTAGGCTGAATAAAGTGAAATAGCTTAAGTTTGACTGGGATCCAAGCATTTCTACACAAGACAAAAATAAGACGATTTGGTCATTCTAGCATAATAGTCTTGTGTGGATTACTCCAGTCCAGATCCTTTCCCAAGTACAATATGTTGTTCTACAGTACAGCCAAAGATTTTCTGTCAGGTGTTTTGTAAGCTCATTTAACTGTTTTCGCAATCAGAAGCACATGTGGCTTTTATAAACTGCTGAAGGCATTTTTCATTATGATTTAGCACTTGTATATAATGCCATGTCTGCATGACTCCTGACACCTTGAGTAAGGATACGGTCTGTGCCCCAAAGGACTTACAATCTACACTGATCATTACAAGACAGGATGTCATGGGAATTTATAACGGGCAAAAGGAGAGAGAGGGAAGAGTATACAGAATAAGTTATGGGGCTGCCTACATGATGCAACATGCTCTAGGTTTCAGCTTGTCTTCAAAGTTACAAGTGTTTTTAAATTGTTTAAAGAACATTACTTCATGGGCATGTGGGACAAGGTAGGCTCTGAGGAGAGGGAAGTTGCAAGGAGCATCACATCACAGAGGAGGCTGAGGCATCAAGAAATGGAAGTGCCTGTGAGAAAAAGGAACAAAGGATGCATGAAGAGAGACAGGTTGGGTGAAGTAGCAGGTGTAAATACCAAGGAGGTAGAGAGGCTTAATTCAGACAAATGGGGTGAAACTGAGCAAAAGAAAATGTAGGCTGAAGAACAGGGAACCTTTCCCAACAGTGAGCTCTGTTAGAGTTGGAATAGCCTCCCAAAGAAGGTAGTAGAAACCCCATTATTCAAGTCAGTTTGTAGCAGAATGGAAAAGCATTTGAGTGTGGGGAACAATCTTGCACCAACAAAGGGTGAAAAAGTTTACTTACTGTGTCCTTTCTTAAATGCAAGAGTTTAATGACCTATGAGGGTGGTTGGATGCAGGGTGGCTAAAACGCAGTACTGGGAGTGGGAAGACATAAAGTTCTATTTTCAGCTCTGCTATGGACTTTCTGTGGACTTGGACTAATGTCTCCAGGTGTCATGCAAGACATCAACATTCTTCATGCAAATGGGCAGCTGAGGAGCCGTGGAGCTGGCTGGGTGGGTAAGCTAGCAGGAAACCAGGCAGGTTTCTGATGGAAGCTTAGCCACAATCAGCATATTCCCATGGGACATTTCAATGGTGAAGAAATGACATTTCTAACCAAAAAATATTAGCTCAGAAAATTGATCCAACTTTAATCTCATCTTTAAAACAGGGATCATATGGGATTAACTTCTCTCATTTTGTGTGTGAGTTTCGTCCCAGGAAAGACTCCAGAATAAAGCTCATCTGTGTGGGAGACAGCTTTTTTGGTGGCTGGTCCAAGGCTTGGAGTGAACTCCCACAGGAACTAAGGACAATCACAGACTTCACCACCTTCCTCTTCAAGTGTAAGGTGCACTTCCCCAAGCTGCCTTCTCTAACATAAACACAGAGCAATGTGTATCTTTTAAAAAAAATCTCCAAAACCCTACCAAACCAAAACACTCTCCTGCACACAAAATTCTCCTACTGGGGGGGAGGATGAGAGAAAGAATGAACTATGGATGTTAGTCATATTTCTTAATGCGCTACTGGAAAGCACACAGGTACTACAATGATGGGAGCGGCAGAAGAACGTGTGTAGGATAGAATGTGCACAAGACTACCATATCTCTTATGAGTAGTAGACTCTTGGTACATTGAAGTGCTGACTCCGTTCAGGTAGCAATCATCTATGATGCCCTTGAGTCAGAACACTGGGCATGGGTGTCCTATAGGCATGGGTCTCGGACATGGGTGTCCCATGTCCTTTGGATTTATTGTCCCACCTACTGCTCTTCTGCAGTCAATCAATTTAGTTTACAAACACAAGCATGCATCTACATTAAAGCTGATCTCCGCCTCCTGATATTAGGTCTCCTCTGTTACTCTCATATGCTGTTGATTAGTGGATGTGCTCCCTAGTGAAAATGAAAATGGCTAAGTTCAATAAAATATGCCCACCTTCACCAGAGGGGCTTATGGTGCCCTACAATGCTTCTTAGGAAGACTAGCTGGAATTTCCACTGTGGAGTCTGATGAGGAAATATGCTGACTCATCCCATTTCTGACTGGCCTGCACATGTCTCCATCTTGGCTAGGCACATTTGGGGTTGGCTCTCTGGTAGCAGGAAGATTGCACTACTTCCTACTATTGTAAGTTCTCTCTGACCAACTGTACTCCTGGAAGGTTTATGCCCACAGAAGCTAGTGTAAATCCAGGGTGAGCCCTGCTGTGGTATTGTGCATTCTTGTTGCACAACTGAGAACCCGTGCAATATTTCTGCTACCTTGTTAAATGGAGGTCTAACACATTTTCTTGTTACTTGTACTATCACAGTTGCTAGCTTTAGGGTTTTTGTTGCTCTATGGGTAAACTATGAAATATACCCCTGTCACAGCCCACAGCTATTTGCACAATAAACAGCCACTAAGCACTTTGCAGCCTCAGGCAACTGGTGTTCTGCTGTGATGGTAGAACTGGCCCTGGCTGCTGTTTCCTGCAGCTGATGTTGCCATTTGGATTCATAGTTCAATGGTATATTGGTTTATTGAGTTGCATAGTATTACAACTGCCTATACACAAATGCAAGCAGCCTGGGAAACAAGCAGGGAGAACTGGAAGTCCTGGCACAGTCAAGGAATTATGATGTGATTGGAATAACAGAGACTTGGTGGGATAACTCACATGACTGGAGTACTGTCATGGATGGATATAAACTGTTCAGGAAGGACAGGCAGGGCAAAAAGGTGGGGGAGTTGCACTGTATGTAAGGGAGCAGTATGACGGCTCAGAGCTCAAGTATGAAACTACAGAAAAACCTGAGTGTCTCTGGATTAAGTTTAGAAGTGTGAGCAACAAGGGTGATGTCGTGGTGGGAGTCTGCTATAGACCACTGGACCAGAGGGATGAGGTGGACGAGGCTTTCTTCCGGCAACTCACAGAAGTTAATAGATCGCAGGCCCTGGTTCTCATGGGAGACTTCAATCACCCTGATATCTGCTTGGAGAGCAATATAGCGGTGCACAGACAATCGAGGAAGTTTTTGGAAAGTGTAGGGGACAATTTCCTGGTGCAAGTGCTGGAGGAAACAACTAGGGGCAGAGCTCTTCTTGACCTGCTGCTCACAAACTGGGAAGAATTTGCAGGGGAAGCAAAAGTGGATGGGAACCTGGGAGACAGTGACCATGAGATGGTCGAATTCAGGATCCTGACACAGGCAAGAAAGGAGAGCAGCAGAATACGGACCCTGGACTTCAGAAAAGCAGACTTTGACTCCCTCAGGGAACTGATGGGCAGGCTCCCCCGGGAGAATAACATGAGGGGGAAAGGAGTCCAGGAGAGCTGGCTGTATTTTAAAGAATCCCTATTGAGGTTACAGGGACAAACCATCCTGATGTGTAGAAAGAATAGGAAATATGGCAGGCGACCAGCTTGGCTTAACAGTGAAATCCTTGCTGATCTTAAACACAAAAAAGAAGCTTACAAGAAGTGGAAGATTGGACAAATGACCAGGGAAAAGTATAAAAATATTGCTCGGGCATGCAGGAGTGAAATCAGGAAGGCCAAATCACACCTGGAGTTGCAGCTTGCAAGAGATGTTAAGAGTAACAAGAAGGGTTTCTTCAGGTATGTTAGCAAGAAGAAGAAAGTCAAGGAAAGTGTGGGCCCCTTACTGAATGAGGGAGGCAACCTAGTGATAGAGGATGTGGAAAAAGCTAATGTACTCAATGCTTTTTTTGCCTCTGTCTTCACAAACAAGGTCAGCTCCCAGACTACTGCACTGGGCAGCACAGCATGGGGAGGAGGTGACCAGCCCTCTGTGGAGAAAGAAGTGGTTTGAGACTATTTAGAAAAGCTGGACGAGCACAAGTCCATGGGGCTGGATGCACTGCATCCGAGAGTGCTAAAGGAGTTGGCAGATGTGATTGCAGAGCCATTGGTCATTATCTTTGAAAACTCATGGTGATCAGGGGAAGTCCCGGACGACTGGAAAAAGGCTAATGTAGTGCCCATCTTTAAAAAAGGGAAGGAGGAGGATTCTGGGAACTACAGGCCAGTCAGCCTCACCTCAGTCCTTGGAAAAATCATGGAGCAGGTCCTCAAGGAATCAATTCTGAAGCACTTAGAGAAGAGGAAAGTGATCAGGAACAGTCAGCATGGATTCACCAAGGGCAAGTCATGCTTGACTAATCTAATTGCCTTCTATGATGAGATAACTGGCTCTGTGGATGAGGGGAAAGCGGTGGACATGTTGTTCCTTGACTTTCGCAAAGCTTTTGACATGGTCTCCCACAGTATTCTTGCCAGCAAGTTAAAGAAGTATGGGCTGGATAAATGGACGATAAGGTGGATAGAAAGTTGGCTAGATTGTCGGGCTCAACGGGTAGTGATCAATGGCTCCATGTCTAGTTGGCAGCCGGTATTAAGTGGAGTGCCCCAAGGGTCGGTCCTCAGGCCAGTTTTGTTCAATATCTTCATAAATGATCTGGAGGATGGTGTGGATAGCACCCTCAGCAAGTTTGCAGATGACACTAAACTGGCAGGAGAGGTAGATACACTGGAGGGTAGGGATAGGATACAGAGGGAACTAGACAAATTAGAGGATTGGGCCAAAAGAAATCTGATGAGATTCAACAAGGACAAGTGCAGAGTCCTGCACTTAGGACAGAAGAATCCCATGCACCGCTACAGACTAGGGTCCGAATGGTTCGGCAGCAGTTCGGCAAAAAAGGACCTAGGGGTTACAGTGGACGAGAAGCTGGATGAGTCAACAGTGTGCCCTTGTTTCCAAGAAGGCAATGGCATTTTGGGATGTATAGGTAGGGGCATTGCCAGCAGATCGAGGGACGTGATTATTCCCCTCTATTTGACATTGGTGAGGCCTCATCTGGAGTACTGTGTCCAGTTTCGGGCCCCACACTACAAGAAGGATGTGGAAAAATTGGAAAGAGTCTAGCGGAGGTCAACAAAAATTATTAGGGGACTGGAACACATGACTTATGAGGAGAGTCTGAGGGAACTAGGATTGTTTAGTCTGTGGAAGAGAAGAATGAGGGGAGATTTGATAGCAGCCTTCAGCTACCTGAAAGGGGGTTCCAAAGAGGATGGATCTAGACTGTTCTCAATGGTAGCTGATGACAGAACAAGGAGTAATGGTCTCAAGTTGCGGTGGGGGAGGTTTAGGTTGGATATTAGGAAAAACGTTTTCACTAGGAGGGTGGTGAAACACTGGAACGCGTTACCTAAGGAGGTGGTGGAATCTCCTTCCTTAGATATTTTTAAGGTCAGGCTTGACAAAGCCCTTGCTGGGATGATTTAGATGGGGATTGGTTCTACTTTGAGCAGGGGGTTGGACTAGATGACCTCCTGAGGTCCCTTCCAACTCTGATATTCTATGATACCTTCCAGGATAAGACAGACTTGGGCAAGAGGGAGAAGAAAGGGTCAGCTGTTCCTTAGTATTTCATGATCCCTACATAATCCTCCAGCTAGGCGTTGGTATTTTTGAACATTGTCAAATGTAATTTTAATTTTCCCTTGCTAGCCATCTGTCAGCTCAGACTTCATTTTTCTCCATCAAACGTTTCATTCACAGCATCAACTGCTGTGGCTGGTTCATGCTGCAATTATAGGCAGCGTTGTGTGGCAGCAGGAGTGTGAGCAGTGTCAGGCTCTGCAGCATAATTAGCCACACACTGTGTAAACTGCCTGGGCTATTCCAGAAGTCAGCACTAAATCCTGGCCTTTAGGCTGAGGGCTTAATATGAATATATGTTGCAGCACAAAAGTTCTCCCTGATGTTCAAATGCAATTGAGATTGAGTAAAGTGATAACAGACCCATATGGATCATCTAATCCAGTTCCCCACTGGTGCTCAGAAGCCCACATGACCACAGGCCCTTGTTGTGCTGGGCATTGTATGCATACAAGCTAAGAGAGAGTCCCTGCCCTGAAGAGCTCATTATCTAAGTAGACAGGACAAAGGTTGGGAGAAAGGAAGTGCCATCCCTGTTTACACATGGAGAACTGAGGTACAGACAGACTATGTGACTGCCCCAAAGACATACAGAATGTCTGAGAGAGGCAGGAATTCAATCCTATCTAGGTGCCTTAACCACAAACCCATCCTCCACTCCATTTGATTATCTCATTCATATTTGTTTGAGCAAGATTTATACATGCCTGGAATAGACAATTACCTGTGATAAATGTGACCTGCAGAAGAAATTGTCAATATCTTACCACATTGAACTATATATGCTGAATTATTCCAACAGCTAAGCTAAGAGGAGCTTTCAGCAAATTATGATTTAAAATACCTGTTACTACTTGCTCATTGGCTAATAGTAGGCAGAGAATTTTGTGTTCATCACTGATCCTCTAGGACATCTGGAGATGAGAAAGACAGAAAAAAATGCCCAGAAGGAATGGTGGGAACCCTGCATAAAAATTTGCTATTTCACTTGAGTATCAAACCATGATACGTAGAGCAAGAAATGGATCCAAATGAAAACCTGGAAACCAAACTTTGGGAGTATTTGAAATAATTTTTGCAAATATCCCAATCTTTATTGCTAACCCAAAGCTTGCACTGGCAAGGTGCAGAGGCTGATATAAGCCAGCTCTCTTTTGAGGAAAGGGAGCAGATCCCAGATCCTAAACTTTAAAGTTGTTCATTCTGAATCCCAATCCAGATCTGTATTCAGTATATGTTTCCTACCTTCTATAATTTACAGACCTAAATCCCCAGATTATCCATGAACAGTGGTGCACACTTTAGTATATACCCACTGCAATCACCTTGGAGAATGCTACAGAATGAGGCAGGAGCAGTGTAACCATCTATCCAGGTCATATTCTGAGTAAATGGGGGTATACAGTTTTGATTGCAGGTAACAGAATCCTCCACTCCAGGATCGTGAATGGCAGCTCTGTCTTTCACCATTCCCCATGTAGTCTTCACCTTCAAAACTGCTGTAAGTCATGAAGTTGGTGCACAGTTTTTTCCACACAATGAGGTTGAAATGGAGCTGTGTAGTCGTTCATCCACCAACCCCACCCACATTCCTGAACTCTGAGCTCCCAGTCACCTCTTTCCAGCGCTTTGGATGTTGCAGTTAATTTTATCTAGTAACACTTTGCAGGATCAGAGACTTTGGCCCAAACGCTTAAGCATGTGCTTAACCTTAAGCAAGTGAATAGTCCCGTTGAGGTCAGCATTAAGCACTAGCATAAGTCTTTGCAAAATCAGAGCTTAAATAAATAACCAAGTACATCCATAACACTTTAGTATTAGATATGTAACAAGCAGTCAAACATTACCAGTTATTTCCCATTATACCATTCTTAAGAATTATGCAAATTAGCAAGAATAATGCTAGTTATTCTAGTTCTAGTTCTCCATTCTCAACAATAGGTGGCACTAGCATTTGATATTTTCTTTACATTTACAACAGCTAGATTTAAAGTCTGCCTGAGTCCTGAACTCGTTAATTTACTCATCTTCTGTTCTATTTTTCCCCCCGTACATTGCAATTGATCATTATGCAGTGTTAGTGTGGACTATATGTATTTTATTCCCAGAGAATTTCACAGATATTTCTTAGGATGTTTTGCTAGATACAATACTAAATATTCATGCTACTTTTGTCCTTTTAAAATTGTTTTTGTCATTTTGATATTTACACTTCAGTAGTAAATACTTTATTAGAAGGTGAGCGGGGGATTGTTTGCAAATTATCAGTGAGTGGATCACAATTTTTAAAAAATTGTGTATTTGTTTATTTACAAAGTTAATATGCTTTGACTTTCTATTTGAGTTGTGTTGCCTGGCTGTGACAAGTCATAAAAGTCACATGATATTGTATCATTTTCCTGATTGGATGAGTGTAACTCATAATCAGGCTACTATTGTAAATGCTTGCATTACCTTATTTAATGTTAAATACACTGAATATTTTCAAGTATATGAACTTAATATTTGTTTATTGGATGCATAATAGTAAAACCCGTCATGTAAAAATTAACTGAAAGTAAATGCAAACATGGCTGAAGCAAATTAACTTAAAAATTCTAGTGAATATTCATTGACTTTTTCATTTCCAGTTTTCACCCTACCTTACTAGTTACAAGCCCAACACTAGAAACAAGCAATTTCTAGGACTGCAACAGACTCCTGTGATTTTTTAAATTCTCTGATTACGATTTGTAATGTGCACTATTAAGAAAGGCCAAAATGTCTATAATCTTCTGACTGAAAAGGAAACTACATTGGTTTGAATATTTTGCCAGCCTGCTGTTACAATCATTGTTACAAGAATGTGGTTTCAGGAATTTAATGGTTTATTGTGTGAATCAGGATAGTGAGCTCTACAGCTTTGACTGTTTCAGGGTTTTAAAATTTGATTCACTGGCTAATGCCAATTCAGCTTGGTTTACAGCACATACGAGTAAGCCAATAAAATTTAGAATAATTCAATGTTTAGAGCCTGCATGCATAAATCTCTTAAAAGTGTATATTCAATGTAGTTTGGGGAAATAGTTAAAGAGCAGTTCATTGTGAAAATAGAACCTATATTATGCAATACTGCTAAGATCAGTGAAAGTTTGGGTTACCTGTCATTCAAGTGCCAATTATGCAGAAGTTAGAACTGCCTCAGGCTAGTATAACTTGTCAACTTTTTGAGTTGTTCTTAATTGATAAAACCATACATTTTTCTTTTTGCTTTATGAAGCAGATTCTGCACTACTTTCTCAGTTCACTTTCCTGAACTGCAATTTCTTAAAGTGCACAGATTTACTCTTATACTTGAACTCCATGTTCATATATGATTTTTGAAAAAGACCCTTCTAAAATAACTTGTATATGCATTTTCTGTGACACTTGGGAGTGTTAAAGGCAAATGCTATATGCCATCCATATCCCCATGGCCAAGTCTGATATATAGGCCTGATACAAAATCCGTGAAAGTCAATGGAAGGACTCCCTTTGAAATTAATAGGCTTTGGATCGGTCCTAAATCCTGTGTAACTCCATTTCTTCAGTGGTGTTACCTTGAATTTTCACTGGGGTGCCAGAGAGTTGAAGAAATTGTTTGATCCAAACATTTTAGGACATTCAGTGGACTCAAATTAGCCTTTATTCCCAAATGAGGTACACGTTCTAAATTGAGTATTAAAATGCATGAACTTTTCTTTACATGTATTTTTACTGTCTTTATTCACCTGTTTTATACATGCAACATGTTAGTGTTTCCCATTTTTCTATAACTAAATAATTCCAAATCATACACCTAAGGCTGAAACTTGTTTAACTTCAGATTTTAGGTTTCTTCCATGTATTGCAAAATCACTCAGTGTGATGCAATTTTGTTTTCAACAGCAGACTGTGCAAAATAAGTATTGGGTAACTACCCAGAACATATCTTTATCCTTGCATGTACTTAGCAACCTTGAAGGTCTGATTGACAAAAAGAATTTGTCCTTGTAGAGCAGTTTAGCAAGACAAACAGTCGGGGGGGGGGGGGGGGGGAGGAAATGAAGCTCGCTTATATTTGGCACTCAGTAGAGGATTAACATGGACAGAATCTAGTAAGCCTATTGTACAACTGCCGACTAGCCTGTTTTATATTAGGGATAGTAACATATGCAACATTTGACTCCTTTCATTTTTTAAGGCTAGCTTATTGGCTGCTCCTGTGAAGATAGTCAAGGGGTTTGGGGAGAGGGTGCTAGAAACCTTCTCTTCAGGCCTCTGCACAAAGCCACAAGATGCACAGCTGTGCAAGTGCAAGGTATGCTTCTTTGAGCTTGCTTTCAGCCAGAATACATGACATAGTAGCTTATAAAATAAAGAAATAATAAACAGTGAGAGAAATGGAAGAAAATGCCAGCCACATCACCTTATGCACTAGTGGAAGGTGTTTAGAAGCTGTGGTGATGAGGGTGGTATAAGAATCTGAATTAGTTCAAGACTCTTAATTCCAGGCTAGTGCCGAAAGCAGTACTAGGTTTTCCAAAGGGAGGTACTAGGAGTGCATGCTGCAAGCTCTGAAGTGCTACTTTGTGCCCCCAGATGTCCGCAGGAACTGTAAAGGAGTTGTGAAAGGGTTCTGCAGTAGATACAGCTCCTTCTGGAGACTCCAAGTCAGGAATTCCTCATGCTTAGGCAATGCGGACCAGTACAGCAATTACACCCCCCTACTCCCTGACTCTGCTGGCCAATGATGGAGAGGGTTGTGGAGCCATGGATTTTTCCTCCCCATCGGCTCAGGCAATTTAGGAATAAGAGGGAACCGAGAATAGACTACTCTCTCCAACAACATCTGGTCAGTCCCTGACACAAGAGAGCAAGGGAAGAGAGTGACACAAGAGAGCAAGGGAAGCAAATTGAGCCCTCTCCTGCTCTGTGTATCCAGTGAATGGCTGGCCAGAATATGGCCATGTGTTCTTGGACGCTAATAACTGGTCCACACTTCCTCAGAGGTCCTAGAGCTCGTGACCAGATTTTTAAAGATATTTAGGTGCCTAAAGGTGCAGCGAGGCCCCTAGTCAGATTTTCAAAAGTGCCTAGGCACCCAACTCCAACTGAAATCAGGTTAGTACCTAAATTTTAAAGATTAATACCTTTCAAAGTCTGACCCCTTATGACATAGTGCTGCCTGGTGCTCCCACTGAAGAGTATCCGAAGAGCCATAATTTAGCCTATACTTTGTAGGGAGTGGCAGACAATGACATGCCAAAATGTAGAGCAAAACTAAAACTGCATGTAAAGGTTGCTCAGCCATTTCACAGCAACACTATGGTCACTGTAGCACTGTTTGCCTCCACTGATCTCAGGTGAAGAACATTCTTATGTCTTACAACTTAGCCCTAAGCAGTATTTTCTGTAGCAGCCTTTGCAAGTATAATTCCAACAAATGCTCAGAAGTTGGTGGAGGGAGAGTGAGTTTACATCCAATAAGGGTAGTTTCTGAGAGGGATAATTTTTGTTCTGGTTTTGATCTACAGTAAGTTAATTAAGTCATTATGTGATCAGATTGTGTAATTAAAGCATTTCAGTCTGGGTCACTGCTACCCCAACCATTATTTCCAATGGAACATCTTATGAAAGATACACAATCTACTCATGACACCTCTGTAATTAGTGTCTCCTTTCATACTTCTGATAAGTGCCCTTAGTTTGATAATTTCTAAATTAAACTATTACATTAACAGCTTATGTGGGTGTTGAATTTTTGTCATCTCACAAAAGCCTGAAAGATATTGACCTTCTGAAAATCATACAAGGGACAGCTTCTCTGGGTTTTATTAATGGTGCATTAAGGGACATGAGGATGCCCAGTACCTCAGACGATGAGATCTATTATTACAACTATCCTATAGCTGAAAGAGTACAACGAGGAGTATTTTGATTCTGTGCCCCCAGGTCCATCTTGATGTTCATCAAAACGTGAAGTGAAATAAAATATATTCATCTCAAATATCCTAAAAATTTAAGTCAGTGTTGTAGATTATCTATAACAAATATAGTTTGGGCAGCTGCCCAAAATATTTAATCTATTCTGCCATGCAGCTTTATTGTTAAAGATAAAAAGCTGTAGTCACAGATCAACACATACACTATAAGACTGTATGGCACAATCTTTTATTATCTTACCCTCTTCCAACAAATGTGTTGTTGGATATCAGTTTGCTAAACTTGGTTAGGGTGTTACCATTACTTTAAGAAATATAACCAGAATAAGTGACCTGGAGAATTGTGGGCTCTCTGCCAGTTTTTAGAATCACTGAATTGTGGGACTGGAAGGGATCTCGAGAGGCCATCTAGTTCAGTCCTTTGCATTCATTGCAAGACTAAGTATTATCTAGACCATCCCTGACAGGTGTTTGCCTAACCTGCTCTTAAAAATCTCCAGTGATGGCAATTCCACAACCTCCCTAGGCAATTTATTCCAGTGCTTAACCACCCTGACAGTTACGAAGTTTTTCCTAATGTCCAACCTAAACCACCCTTGCCGCAATTTAAGCCCATTGTTTCTTCTTCTATCTTCAGAGGTAAGGAGAACAATTTTTCTCCCTCCTCCTTGTAATAATCTTTTATGTACTTGAAAACTGTTATTATGTCCCCCCTGTCTTCTCTTCTCCAGATCAAACAAACCCAGGTTTTTTCCCCCAATCGTCCCCCATGGGTCATATTTTCTAGACCATTAATAATTTTTGTTGCTTTTCTGTGGACTTTCTCCAATTTGTCCACATCTTTCCTGAAATGTGGCGCCCAGAATTGAACACAATACTCCAGTTGAGACTTAATCAGTGTGGAGTAGAGTGAAAGAATTACTTCTTGTGTCCTGCTTACAACACTCCTGCTAATACATCCCAGAATGACATTCACTTTTTTTGCAACAGTGTTAAACTATTGACTCATATTTAGCTTGTGGTCCACTATGACCACCAGATCCCTTTCTGCAGTACTCCTTCCTAGGCAGTCATTTCCCATTTTGCATGTGTGTAACTGATTGTTCCTTCCTAAGTGTAGTACTTTGCATTTGTCCTTATTGAATTTTATCCTATTTACTTCAGATCATTTCTCCAGTTTGTCAAGATCATTTCAAATTTTAATCCTATCCTCCAAAGCACTTGCAAACACTCTCAGCTTGGTATCCTCTGCAAACTATGTAAGTGTACTCTCCATGCCATTATCTAAATCATTGATGAAGGTATTGAACAGAACTGGACCCAGAACTGACCCCTGTGGGACCCCACTTGATATGCCCTTCCAGTTTGACTGTGAACTACTGATAACTACTCTCTGGGAAGGATTTTCCAACCAGTTTTGCACCCACCTTATAGTAGCTCCATCTAGGTTGTATTTCCCTAGTATGTTGATGAGAAGATCATGCGAGACAGTGTCAAAAGTCTTATTAAAGTCAAGGTATGCCACATCTATTGTTTCCCCACTATCCACAAGGCTTGTTACCCTGACAAAGAAAGCTATTAGATTGGATTGACATGATTTGTTCTTGACAGATCCATGCTGACTATTACTTATCACCTTCTTATCTTCTAGGTAATTGCAAACTGATTGCTTATTTATTCGCTCCATTATCTTTTGGGGTACTGAAGTTAAGATGACTGGTCTGCAATTTCCCAGGTTGTCCTTATTTCCCCTTTTTTAGATGGGCACTATATTTGCCCCTTTCCACTCCTCTGTAATCTCTCCCATTTTCCATGACTTTTCTAAGATAATCAGTAATGGCTCAGATATCTCCTCAGTCAGCTCCTTGAGTATTCAAGGATGTATTTCATCAGGCCCTGGTGACTTGAAGCCATCTAACTTGTCTAAGTAATTTTTAACTTGTTCTTTCCCTATTTTAGCCTCTGATCTTACCGCATTTTCACTGGTATTCTCTATGTTCTACCAGCAGAATGGAATACTCCCAGAGACCCTGTCAGGTAAAATTTGCCTAGAGCTAATCAAATTGTTAATCACAAGTAATATTCATGACAGGTGTTGTACATTCTTTCAGTTCTAAAATTGTTCACACACCAATCCCAATTTGTTTGAATGTATGCACCAGTCTAAAATATTTGCTGAATAGCTTGGATGACTCATTGTGGACTGTTCAGATTGTGGTGACTATTCCTACTTCATATGGTGTGTTTGGTCTAACAATTAGATTATCCGAATAACAGAGGCCATAGAATTTCATCCAGTTACTTCTGTATTGAGCCCAATAACTTGTGTGTGATTAAAGTGTATCTTTCAACAAGGCATCTAAGTCTTGATTTGAAGACTTCAAGAGATGGAGAATCTATCACTTTCCTTGGTTGTTTCTTCCAATGTTTCGTCACCCTCACTGTTAAAAATGTGTGCCTTATATCTAATCTGAGTCTGGTTTTAGCTTCCAGACATTAAGAACATAAGAATGGCCATAATGGGTCAGACCAAAGGTCCATCCAGCCCAGTATCCTGTCTACTGACAGTGGCCAATGCCAGGTGCCCCAGAGGGAGTGAACCGAACAGGTAATGATCTAGTGATCTCTCTCCTGCCATCCATCTCCACCCTCTGACAAACAGAGGCTAGGGACACCATTCCTTACCCATCCTGGCTAATAGCCATTAATGGACTTAACCTCCATGAATTTATCCAGTTCTCTTTTAAACCCTGTTATACTCCTAGCCTTCACAACCTCCTCAGGAACTCCTTGTTCCACATTGGTTCTTTTGATGTCATATCTGACTGACTTTTAAGCTGGCCCACATGCCTTATGATTTACCTACATGCAACATTGCTATTCACGTTACCTCTGAATTCACAGTCCATTTTAAATCAAGTATCAGCCTCAGGTTAATGTGATCTTTCCAGTTCTCCGGGCTGGTTTTTTTTGTTTGTTTTTTATAATCATATGTATGCCCTGGACCTGGAATTTTGCATGCACACCCATTTGTAGACCCAAGTAAAATTTCAACATTTAAGTACCTGATTTGTGTTTATATCCACAAATTAAGTTGTTCCACATCAACATTCTGTTGTTTGCAGACACAGGTGAACTGCTTGCAAAACTCTTTGTACAAAAGAGAAAGCCCAACTAAAACTCCCTATGAAATGTCAGTTTTATATCTATAAATCTGTCTTATATGGGCTATGACTCATGTTAACCTCAGTCTAGCACAGGTTGGCTTTCTTTAAAACAAAACTATTGATCTGTTGTACTGATACATTTTTAAGGTTTGAAACACACACACACACAAAAACAGCCACATTTCAAAACAAATATCTGAGGGCCTAACTGCCTTTGAGCCGCATGATAAGCTATCTCAAAGAATGAAGCTTGAGTTTCCATTACATCCACTGTTCTGAGATTAACCTTTTAACACACAAGGCATTTCAGCATTCCTGGAAAGACTTTGCATTTATTTGTGCTCCTTTCAGTAGAGTTATAGATGAATAATTAACAAGAGGGAGGAAAAGAGTATTTATAATAAGAAGATTTAGAAAAATGTGATGTTTGCAGTGTTAAGTGGGCAATCGCTGTAAAAATAATACCCTGGAGGGTGCTAAGAATGTCAATGTCTGGCATACAGACAACACAGCTGATAGTAAGAAAAAGGTCACCAGTTTCTAAGGAACTGAGATAATTTATCTAAGATTTCCATTTAGGGTCCCAAATTTAGTTTCTTGTGTACATATTTAAAAAAAAAAAAACAAGTCCAAGTCCATGAAATAACTATGGCCCACTGTGTACTACCTTTACCATTTTGGCAGTAACTTTGATTTAATAGACATACATTGAGCAGTACCTTATTTCTTGAGTAAGATGTAAAATGAATTTAAAGGATTACCCAAGGATGATTTGACTAAGGAAAAGATTTTAGTAGTAATTTTAGAAAAAAAAATTCTGAAATCATAAGCAAAATATCATCAAAGTCAATAGGATAGTAAGATGTACCAGCAGAAGGATTAGAATATGAATCAAAGGAAGGGGAACTAGTTTGTAGAATGCACTGTACCTAGTATACTGGGACATGCCATAGGACTTCTCATTTGAGAACTGCAGTGTTTTACAAAGAAGGATAAGTATCATCAGCATTTTATAGTCAAGGAAACTGGGGCCAGAGAGCTTAGGTGACACCTACAGTCACACAATGAAACAGAAGCAGCACTGAGAATAGAACCAGGTTGCCTGACTCCTACTCCAGTGACCTTTCTACTGGACCACACTGCAATGTAGGGCAATTAGAATGAGCACACATTTTAAGAATCTGTAGCAATTTTCTTATTTTCTTTGTCATATGTTGAATTTCCTGTTTTTAACCATATGTTGCTTTGCCTGTCTAATATAGAAGGAGGAAAGCTTTGTTTATAAAATAGGCCAATAGGTGGGGTATAGTCTTATCACACATGACTTTGAGGAAATTAAATGGAAGCATCAGTTGCATGAAGGAGCTTGATGGAGAGGAATGATATAAAAACTGTTCATGCTAGTAAATTGTTTAAAGTAAGAGATGAAAGCATAAATATGAGAGATGGAGAATATATAAAGTGTTCACATAGACTGTATTGCTGCTCTGTACTCTAAATGGGACTACAGTATCATACAGGAATATCAGCACTTACAGAATGCAGCTGGCCACCAGTGCTCTTATACCTTTGCTCCACAAATAACACTGATTTCCAGTTTAGCTCTGCAGTCAATTCAAGGTATTCAATAAAGCCAGGGACCCTGGCATCTACAGGGATGTCTACACTGCAATTAAAAACCCCTGGCTGGTCTGTGCCAGCTGACTTGTTCTAAGGGGCTTGGGCTAAGGGCCCCTTTAATTGTAGTGTAGATGGGCAGGTTCAGGCAGGAGCCCAGGCTCTAGGATTGTGCAAGGTGGGAGGATTCCAGAGCTCGGGCTGGGGCCCAAATGTCTATACCCCATAATTAAACAGCCCCTTAGTCTGAGCTCCGCAAACCTGAGTCAGACATCATGCCAGTTGCAGGTGTCTATTTGCAGTGTAGACATCCCCTTAGAGCCTGCCTCTCAGTTCAACCTAATACTTGAGATCTCACTTTTTCCACCTTCTTCCAGGGACACCAGCTGGGTTGCTTCATCTAATAGCCCCTAGGTTTATATATAGGTAAAGTATTTCAAAGGTGGTGTTAGTGTCTAGTCTGTAACTGATACCTTATGCAGAGGCAGGACACTCTCAGCAGAAAGCCCTTGTCTCTGTAACTTGCTTCCCCCATTGCTCCAACAAAGCCCAAGTTTGTTGACTTTCAGGATCCAGTGGAAGGCCAAATTTCTTACCCGGATGAAGTTGTTTCTCTTCTCTTGGGAGCTTCTTTTGGTTCTTCTCTTTATTAGCTACAAATTTCTGTGATTTCCCCCGTTGTTGTCCATGCCATCAGAGCCTGGGCTGGGCAGATTTTACATTAAAAATAAGTCAACATTGAAGCAATTAATATAAATGAGTTCAGACAAATGGGCAGGCAGAGTTTCTTGCACTGATTATCTGTCTATCTTGCCCCTTTATCCTTATGTTTAGTGCAAGAGCTACATAAACAGTGTAAAATGTACTAACTACATATGCAACCTCAGTGATGCTGGTGTAAATCCAGAGAAATTTAACTGGAGTCACTCTGGATTCACAGTGGTGTAAGGGAAGGTCAGAACTGGGACCCTTGTTTCTAAGCAATCTGATTCATTCAGAAATCTGGCAGCTTCCTGTGTCAGGTGAAAACAACGAGGAGTACATGTGGCACCTTATAGACTAACAAATTTATTTGGGCATAAGCTTTCGTGGGCTAAACCCCACTTCATCAGATGCATGAAGTGGAAAATACAGTGGGAAAATATATATAGCAGTACATGAAAAGATGGGAGTTGCCGTACCCAGTGGGGAGGGGTCGAGAGTTGCCTTACTCAGTGGGCCCACTTTATTTGGTTTGTCTTGACCCCCCACTGGGTAAGGCGACTCCCATCTTTTCATGTACTGCTATATATATCTTCCTACTGTATTTTCCACTCCATGCATCTGATGAAGTGGGGTTTAGCCCACAAAAGCTTATGTGCAAATAAATGTGTTAGTCTATAAGGTGCCCCATGTACTCCTCGTTGTTTTTGCTGATACCGACTAACATGGCTACCACTCTGAAATGTGTCAGGTGACTCTCCCTATTAACTCACATAGTTAATATGCTACCCCTTTCTAAGATTAAGGGCTCAGTTATGGTGCTTATAAGCCTATGCCCAGTTAGAGAAGGTTAGGAGGCCCGCAACCTGAGTGCTGATGCCTGGAGGTATTATACCTTTCACCTACAGATACCTGAAAGGTGCCTGGGGAGGGCCACTCCTTTAGGCACCTGTTCCACAGGTGGAGCCAGTGCTGTCCCCGGTACTGCCATCTTTACATGAAGGTAGGTAGGGTTTGTGCAACCCTCTGGAGCTGCTGGGCCTGTTAGCCCTCTATTTGCCTTTTGCTTCCCAGCACTTGTAGGGAAATTATGTCCAGCTGCCAGGTTGCACTGGATGAGGATGGAAGGCAATCCTCATGCTTCCTGCTTATAAAGTGCACTCATACATGGAGAAGCAGAATATCGAAGAGACTTTTAGTGGAAAGATATAGTGAGATCAATATTAGGTCATATTTACTGAACACAGGTTTCATCTTACTATAAAGTCATTAGTATTTTGCTCTTGATAACAGTGGGCTGAACTGTCACTACCTTTGGCAAGTGCTTTCTATAACATTATTTCAGATCATTTCTTCCACATTTTCTTGAGTGCTTTGGCTAATGCATTTTTAAGTTGAGATTTTTAAGTAATGTTCATGCGCCTAGCAGAGTCGCACAGTGGACAGACAACCTGGAGACAGTGTGAGCTGTGCTCTTGGCAACCAGGATGGCTGACAGCATGCAAACAGCGACAGACAGTTCCATACTCCCCAGCATGTGGTGGGGCATTGGGATTGCATTAGTCTATTCTTGCCGCATTCCAGTACATTAAAATAGCCACTCATTGCTTGTTTCTCAGCTGGGAAGGAGGTGGGCAATATTAGAGCCTTAGTCCATCAAATCCCTTGAGCTGTACGGCTATCTGGTAAATCACTCCATATGCTCTTTGTATCTGTTTCCCTTTTGTAGCTCTCAAAGGGACATAACTGCAATATTTGGCATATGATGAAAAATAGGAAAATACAATTCAGCCAAAATATTTTAATACAAGAAAATGTATTAAAAACATTCTACATTAAAAACAGTTTTGTTTAAGAGGTTTCTTTAGCCACTATTTTTCCTCCAGGAGGAAATGGGCTCTTTTACCATAAAGCTAGGATTTGGGGCTGTCTTCCACCCTGTCCCATGATAACTCTGGTACCAAGTATAATAGACACCAGAGATAGGGTGACCAGATGTACCGATTTTATAGAGACCGTCCCAATATTTGGGGATTTGCCTTATATAGGTGCCTATTACCCCCCATCCCAGTCCCGATTTTTCACACTTTCTGTCTGGTCACCCTAACCAAAGATCTCAGAAATACGACTATTTTGGGGCAAGAGGAAGAGAGTAGTGTGTGTCGCTTGTAATGGTCCTCAGTGGTCTGTGTGTGGCCAGTTCCTCTGTAACTCAGCTAATCTAGTCTCCTTCCTCTTGTCTGTCTTGTAGATGGTTAGTAAATAGTATAGTGCCTTGGAATAGGCTGGTCTACACCTCTTATCTTTAGTGCTTAGTCTAAATGAATTGTATCAACAGGCCAGAAAATCCTAACTCCCAGTACCAAAGGGCTCCAAAATCCTTTGCAGTTTTTGTGCCGTAGATAGCATCAAAAGTGACACATCATCCTCAGAGACAGTGACTCACAGCTTAGATGTTGTTTTTTCTGTTTTTTTTTTTAAATCTTATCTCTTAACTGTATCAAACTGAACAAGTTGGAGGCACAACCCCAAATGGCTTCTTAATTGCCAGAATAATTACTTCATAGACCAAAAGCAGATATGAAAAATGCTCACATCAATTTCTGCTCTCAGTGACTTCCCCAGCTCTGGAAAAAGTCTTGTATCCTACATTAGAGGCTTCAGGCAGATTTTGTAATAGATGGTGAGACTGTCTCTATCCTTATGATTTAAAATATTTATTTTATGATAGTGTAGTGAGTCTATTATTACTTTCCTCCCTATCATCTCATTTCTGCTATATAAATGCTGGGCTATCCATTGTAACTTTTTGTCTTGGCCCCAGTATATTTATCTTGTTTTGGAAACTTTTTATTAGGGCAAAGTTACAATACTACATCTTACATCACATATTACTTATTCAGGATCAGATTACTATTCAAAGAACCTGGCGAAGGATTCTGGCTTGCTGGCTAGGGAGCTCTCCTCCTCTGAGCATGCATAAGCTGTTAGGATCAGGGCCTTACTATCTGTAAGATGATAGAATAACTCCAAAATAAAGAACACAGTTGCACTTCAGAAGGTTTCTTCTTCAAGGGATAATGTTTCCAGCAAGAAAGCAAAATAAATGACTATGCACTAAGCAGAATAGGAAACAGACCATTCTCTCAGCTTGGGGTCCAGTCCACTCCTACAGCCCTGGGTCTGGGATCCAAATGCATCTTTCCCCTGTGCCTCCCAAACAGCCAAATTAGGGGCATCTGATAATGAGGAGGCCTATGCCCCAACCAAGTAAATCCTCGCTTCTACCTTGAGTGTAAAATAAATAAACAAGACCTTTGTAGTAGATACCTGTCTTTCCCCACTTTGCTCCAGCAGCACAATGAAGAGGGGGAGGAGATTGTAGTCCCTTTTAACCCCTCCAGTGCAAGCTGCTGGCTTTTAGCTACTCTGAGAGTTCCTTCCCCCCAGTGAGAGTATAACGCAGGGCTGAGGTCAGAGCATGCTCATTGTTCTTTGTGGGTATGCAAGATTCATCCCAAAGCACGTGAGCACAGGTGCAGCCTCAGTGGAGCTGTGCCAGAGGCATTATTAGTGAGAGAAGTTTGAGGGAGAGGAAGCAAAGAGCTGGTTGCTCTATGATTTCAAGGAGACAGCAGGTAGGAGCCTGTTAGTGGGGTCAAAAGTGGGAGTGTGGAAAGAGGCCTGTGACCTGACAATGGAGTTAGAAAGAGGCTGGGGGCTCTGTCCTAGTGAGGGGGATGAAAGGGGAAGCCTATGACTCAGTGAGTGGGAAAGAGGTGGGATACAGAGTGGAGGTGGGGCCTGTTTGCCCATTTTAGGGGGAGCAGCAGTGGGAGTACAGCAAAGGAAGGCAGCAGAACTGATTTACTGAGGAAGAAAGAAGAACCTTGGATTGGTTGGATGATTTCATTTGGGAGTTCAGAAATAATTGTGTGTGTGTATACGAAGGGGGGGAGGGGTCAGAAATAATTTTTCAGGAGGAGGAGGGAGTAGGGGTATCTAATTGCCAAGACGACCACTAATTTTGAGCACCAACTGCTACTGAGCTAAATTATAGCACCCCCTCCCCCCATCAGCACCTAGGTAAGGGGAAGGAGAAGCTGAGCTGAAGTTTAACCCCTTGATCTCCAGGGACCAGGCAGTGCCTCTGCAACCTGGCATTCTTTTTTTGTTGTTTGTTTTAAAATCCTTCTCCTATGCTCCCCTTTCCTCTTCTGTTCAAGCTCACACTTTCCCACCATAGATTCAAAGCACATCTCAATGTGTGTGCTTTCCACAAACGCTGCTTTAGAGGTTCCCTGCTGTGTGAAATGACACTTCCAAAAGCAGCTCTTCTTACAGCAGTGACTGACAGGTGACACTTCTCCGACAGGTGCCGCTCTGCACAGTGGGATGGCGAGTTGTCAATTGCTAGTGGCAGATAGAAAGAGAGAGAGAGAAGACCAACCCCGCAGAATATTACAAAGATCCCTATATGCAGTACTGTTTGTTGGGCATGTGCGGGTTCAGCTTAGGGTGACTCTTTGCCTCTTCCCCTGGAATTTTGGTAGTTATATCTACCAGTTATACATTCTGGGTCAGACTTTCCTCCCCCACCAGGGGAACTCTGTTGTCTTCAGTGGAGTATTTGCACCTGTAAGAAGAGCGCATACTGTACATAGAGATACTACTTTCATGTAAACCTTAAGTTTTTCCATGTAGTTAATGAGGTGCAAAGCAAATTAAGGAACCCAAAAATAAACTGTTACACCTGTGCTGTGGAGAAAAAACAATTTTTTTACAACATTATCTATCTCCCTAAAGAGAAAAGCACTGTGTATTACTGTGACTGATATAACAAATGACCCAACATTTGTCACAATAGGACTCTGAAGAATTTGAAAATATTTCGATGCTAAAGAGTTAACAGCATTTCTTTGCTCTCCTAATCAGATATCTGCCTTCCTTTCTGTCACACCTGGCCAGTACTAGTGGCTGATGATAAAGCTGCTACTGAAAACAAGTAGCTCTCTTCATGTGTGTTCAGTCATTCCACAGCTATGAATATTGTCTTGTAGAGGAAAAGAGTTTCAATAGTATGGGTTGATTTTGATAATCATCTTACAATACAGGAATTTGAAGAGTGGTAACATTCAGAGAGGAGAGAAAGAATTGTTTTGAGTAGATTAGGGAAGTATAATTAGAATGGTTGAAGTGAACCAAATAACATTTTAGGATGGACTTCAGAAAAAGCTCTCCTAACAGTGGGGTTGAATAGAATATGAAATAGCTGTGTTTTGAGGAAAGTATTGTAAGTCACATTGCTGACTTTACTGAAAAATTAGACTGGACAAAGTACTCAAGTATGTTCTGTAGAAAACAATCATCTGGCATGGAGATGGAGTAAATGATTTAATAAGATGTCTTTTTCCTTCTCTAATTTTTGAGATTCCCATGATTGATTGACAATTTTCTGCTTGCTAGGCTTATATTCACTGTTAAAATTCTCAGGCATAAAATTACTTGGCGTCTGAATCTAATGTAATTACAAGAGGTGTGCCAAAGCTACAACAGTGTTGTCTCAGAGAATGGCTTTGAAATTTTAAGATTTGTAGTTAGGGCTCAATCCTACAAAGAGCTACTGGCAAGCACTTCCTACAATGTGCTTAGTCCCTTTATTGTAAGGGACTCAATGGATGCTGAGGGCATGCAGCTGGGAAAATTCAGTGTCTAGGAGCACACTTGTAACTTGCGCCCTAAGGCCCTAATCCTGCAAACATCTACATGCAGTGTAACTTTGCTCGCTTGATTAGTTCCATGGACTTCAGTGGGGTTACTCTTTTATGTAAAGTTATGTTCCTTTTTGTCATAAAAATGTCAGGGCCATTTACAACGTTCGCTAATCTTTACAAAAGCTCTGTGATGTAGATATGCCGTTTACAAACTGGTAAACTGGGGCATGGTGACTTGCTCAAAGGCACACAGTGAGTCAGAGTTGGGAACAGAACAAGGTCTCCTACCTCAAACTTTCCCCATCAATAAGAAAACATTTGAAGTGTTCTTTACCAAATGTTCAATAGAGGGGTTGGGTACTTTAACCAAAAAAGATATAAAAACAAAAAGCTTCAAAAAGGACCCCACGCCACAAGGACCTGCTTCTGCAGGCTCGTATGTGGTTTAATTTTACCGATGGGAATGATCTTAGTGACTTCAATGGGATGGCTCAAGCAAGAGAAGTTGTGTGTGCTTAAGGGTTGAGGCTTAAATATTAATATGAGACTAAAATGAATACATCCCCATGCTGCGTGCATGGCACAATCCACTAGCTCTCGCAAAGGTGATTTGGTAAAACACACCCGAAAGGGTATGGCTGCAATAAGAGCTGGGGGTGTGATTCTTAGTTCCAGGAGACACACCTGCATTAGTTACCGTAGCTGCAACAGCATGGGGTGGTGGGACAGACAGACAGACTAGCTGCCCAAGTGCGTACCCTTCTGAGGCTCTAGGCATGTACTTGGGGTAGACTAGTGCCTCCTACCACTGCAGCTATACTCTCTTTTTAACTCAGAGCTAGCATGGGCCTGTCTCCTCAAGCTGGGAATCACCCCCAGCTCCACGTGTAGCCATACCCTTACAGACGTTCTTGGCCCCTCTCATCCTTTGCCTTCATTTTTTTTCATTCTCTAGTAAGACTTTACTGTTGCCCAAGTTCAAAGACATAGTCCTGCCCCATTTATTTCAATGGTGCAACTAAAGTTGACTTTTGCCCATGTAGGTTCTTTTATGGCTCCCATCACCATAGTATTTGACGTCAGTGTGAGCAGGACCGAGCTTCAGGTCTGGTATCTAATCTCTCTTCGGGTACGTCTATACAGCAAAGAATAATCTGCTGCTGGCCTGTGCCGGCTGACCTGGGCTCACGAAGCTGTTTCATTGCTGCACAGACTTCCGGCCTTGGGCTGGAACCAGAGATCTGGAACCCTCCCAGCCCACAGGGTCTTAGAGCCCAGGCACCAGCCCTAGCCCAGAAGTCTGCACCTCAGTGACGCAGCCCCACAGCCTGAGCCCCAACCCCCGACCCCAAGCTGGCTGGCATGGGCCAGCCGCAGGGTTTTCCTTGCTCTGTAGACATATCCTTATTTTCAGCCTTGTACAGAGTAAGGCCTCACCCTGCAAAGCCAGGTCTTTGCTTCCCCAGCTGAGGCTGAACTCAGTTTACTCCAGCACTGTTGCATATTTGCTACCATAACCACAGGGTGTGATGGTGGAGGGAGCCATGCTCAGCAGTGACCCTGGTTGTTTCCCTTATCCTAAAGGCCAGCATGAAACATTTCAGCTGGAGCTGGGAATGTACTGATAACAAAAAAGTGCCATTTATCCACCATCTTTGTGCCTCCAAATATCTCTTTGTACCTGCCAATCAAACAAATGGCCTGTCCTTTTTAGGGAATGAAACTGCCTATGCACTCTGGGCTGTGTACTGCCCTTGATGAGCAACTCCCATTGACATCAGTGACAGTTGCACCATAGAGCAAAGACATAACGTGATGCTTTTGTCAGGATTCGCAAGCAACAAAACTGGTCTTTTGTTCAGTTGCCCTCTGCCCTGTGTAGCTGCAACTCAGAAAAGACAGCTGTCATCTTTTCAGATATCCTTTCGAAAACTGAATGTGCAATAATAAAAATTTTAAAATATCACTAGCATTTTCTGCAACATCAGAACACTTTTAATCAACAAGAAAAGTGGAAAGAGGGGAAAAAACCCACCTGTGAGTGGGTCAGCTCCCAATGCTGCTGGATTTTATGTTAGGATCATTTTAACCCTCAGGAGGGAGAGAGGAAGGATTAGGGCTTTTTCTCCATCATTCTTCCAGCAAAAACCATTTCTTACTTTAAGGATTCAAAATGTGTTTTAGATAAGTAGAGTCAACATCATACTATTTGGACATGTCTACACTAGAAACTTTTTTGCTGATATAGTAATGTTGATTAGGGCGGTGGTTTTTGATGACATTTCTAAACTTTCAGAAGCCCTAATGTAGATGCAGTTATATCGGCATAAGAGTGCTTTTCCAATAGCTTATTTTACTTGGGGAACCAGCCTACAATTGCAAAAGGACTGGAATAGCTAAAGGGTCAAAGCTTTCCTAGGCCTTTTCTACACTACAAATGCTACTCCTGGGGACATTCTGCACCAAAACATTAAAAATTCTACACACATTATTTTAAAATTCTCCATATTTTATTTGTCAAAATAACACTACATAATCATGCCAGTTTTAATTATTTTGGTAATTTATTTCAAAATACCTGTCAGCAAGTATGTCTGTAACAATACAGACACACAGAAAAATTCCCCCAGGAGTACAGAGTTAAAGAAACCCCTATGATAACCCAGTGCCTGTTTCTCTGCCCGCTTCCCCGCCCCCCCAGAGCCCAGGTTGGGGGCCAGACACCTACAAACCCTCTCCCCTATAGCCCAGCTGCAGTGCCCCCCCAGCCAATACACCCAAACCCTCTCCTCCCCAGAGCCCAGTCATGGGCCCCCGCCCCAGCCCAGGTACCTGCTGCCTTTCTTCCCCACAGCCCAGCCATGGCCCCCTCAGCCCAGACACCAGCCCCCCTCCCACCAGAACTCAGGGATCCAGAGGGAGGAACAGCCTGATGCTTGGTCCCAGGCTTACACGAAGTTTCCTGCGTGCTACCCTCTCCGTCCCTCAGGGCATTCTGAGAACTACAGCTACCGGGAAATCTCTAGCTCCCTCTTCCTCCCCATAGTAGTGTCTTCTATGTGCAAGCTGGGCTCTGCCAGATCCAGTGGCCCCTTGTAGTGGCCAGCAGTACTGCACTGCTGTGGGGGAAAGGAAATTCTGCATGCACGTTAATTTCTGCAACATTCTGCATTGTGCAGTGGTGCAGCATTTCCCCAGGAGTAAAATGATTTGCGAGGATAGCTCTCCGAATATAGCTGTCCCAGCAGAGCCCCCTAGTGTAGGCTCGGCATACACCAACAGAAGGAGTATTTTTGACTGCAAAGTAACACCACCTCCCCGAATGACAGTTGCTATGCCAACAGTAACACTCTTGTGTGTGAATTTTTTTCATACCCCTGACTGACATAACTATGCCGACAAAACTTTGCAGCATAGACCTATCCCCAATGCAGACCTGGCCTCTGAAATAGCATTAGAGAAATAATACATAAAGATAGGTGTAACTGCAAGGGCATGCATACAATTGTAGTTGGGTTCAGTTCTCATGTCAAACAAGTAGGTAAGTAGCTCGCACAGGAGTAAGCTGCTCAGGGCCAGCTGGGGGGGTTGGGTAAGGAAGTGACACACTGTAGTATCATTTCCATAGGTCCTGCTTCCTGAAATAATGTCACAGCTACAGTTGTTTGGAAACTGAAAAGTTCCAGGGCAGCTTATGGTATTAAGCCACTACCCGTGTTGGGGAGTGGGCAGTGGTTAAAGATTAAAACAAGAAAGGGAGCTCTCACCTCTCCAAGGGAGAGGGAGGAGCTGTGTGTGAGTGCTACTTACTTAAGCCAGGAAACAAGGGGGAGTCACATAGTGTCCACTAGTGTGAAGTTTGGTTACCTGCCTAAGTGGGGTAGGCCCTCATGAACATGATAACGTTGACCACACATTTCTGCACTGGCTCTCAGTTTACTTCTGAGTGCAGATAAAAGTGTTGGTTATCATCTAAAAAGCCAAGAATGGCTTGGAAACCTCCAACATCTCTTTTTCTGTGGTTGTATTCCACAGGAAAGCGCTTTGCTCTCTTCCTGCAGAACAGCTGAGTCCCAGTTGTTTGTTATGCTGTAGCTTTGTTAACATGCTTTTATTTAATTTGAGTGCATTGCCAGAGAGCGTTGACTACACCTGGGTAACAAATTTTGGCCAAAGTTTATTTATTTATTTATTTTAATGCAGATTCAGTGACACTGAAATAATTCAAAATTCATATCAGTTTTGCTAAGTTGCTCCGGGTAGGAAAAAACCTAAACGAAAAGAAAATCAAAACGTTGCATTTTGACATTTTCAAAATGAAATGGTCTGATTTTTCCAGTGTGAGATGATTTTTCATTTCAAAATTTCCTGTTTTTCCTAAATAAAATTAATCAAAAATGGTTAAAATCTAAACGTTTAGATTTTGCCAAAATGAAACATTTTGACCCGAAACAAACATTATTTTGTCTTTCGCATTCACCACAAATTTAGAGATTTTTTTTGTTCTGGTGAGGTCTGAAGCAAATTTTTTTTTAATTGCCAGTGAACTGAAAAATCTGTTGTTTGCACAGCTGCAGTGTGTAGTCTGTCAGTCGGTGTGTGTGGCAGAGGCAGGCCTGAACTTTATTTGTACGAATTCTTTGAGTTGTGCCGGTTGTGGGCAATTGTTGCTCTGAATTTCTGTTATGAACTCAGATATGGCAATGAAGGCACAATATGAATCTGAAAAATAGCATTTATATAGTTCTTGACATTTATTTAAGTACCAATTACTGTATTATTATTATTACACCCATAAACTGACCTGATGTCTTAGATAATTTGTAATCTCCCCTAGTTATTCGTTGTACTAAAGATAGGAAAGCATAGGGGATACCATAAACACTGAGTTAACATTATCTAGGACAAACCTAGGACCATTTGACAAGTGTACATGGCACTATCTACCTGGGTTGGTTAATGGAAATACTTGACACACCCAGACTTTGTTAAAAAGGCTTTCCTTACTTCCCAGGGTTTTCTGGATTTGTACATACTTAAGATAGTGGAAATCAGCCACGAACTATAGGTGAGTTGCACTTATCAAACATAACCTAGCATTTATATAAACTGAATGGGGACTATTCATTCTGGGTGTATCTCCACTGAGGCCAAGAGAAGTTCATCAAGGATGAAGGTCACCCATTTTGTGTAAATGTAATGTTCTTGTAAAACAAATGTTTTCTTCAATGTTTCTGTAAGTATCGGTAACTGATGACATTCCAATTACAGAGCTCTGCAATAGCAGAATAGGCTTGTTTAATCACTTCTTTTTAAAGAAAAGCCAAGAGCTTTCATTTCCATTTGCTTGGTGTTTCTTTTGTCAACAGGGGGCTAATGAACAAGAAGTTTCTTCAAGGTCAGATTGGGAAATCAGGTTTTTTTGTTTTGTTTTTTAAATAAAAGACCTCACGCCTGAGCACTGATACAGCAAACGTTGCCACCCAGGGTTTTCACTTATTTTTCTCCTAACAATCTGGTTAAATAATAATAATGACACTCTGACACACATCATGGGTTAGCAAACTAATGTCTGCTCTTCTATGCTGAAGCATTAGTGACTGTTTTATCCATCCACAGGTTACTTTAAAGGTACAAAAAATCCCTGTTCAACAAATGATAAACTCCTACCGAACAGCAAGATCTACTTTGGGTGTTTAACAAAAGCCTGGTGTAATAGAAAAAGATTGCATCACCATATATTATTTCCTTTCTATTTTTCTGCTGGTCGGAATCAATAATTGGAATCACTCTACCCTTTAAATTTCTCATTATAATTCCCACTGACTTCAGGGATAGTTCTTGGTTTAAAATAAAATTTTAAAAATTGCCCAGGTAGACAATAGCTAGTAATATGTCAGTTACTGATGGCTCCTGCAGATACTTCTGCTGTTCAGCCACTGAGAATTTTAAGGGCTTTTTGAGATTTCTTACTAGGCTCAAATTGCACTGCTGTGAAGATCTGAGCATTTATCACTCCAGACCTGTAGTAACACATCTGATTAGTACATCTGTTGTGTTTAGCAATAAATTTAGGGTTCTCATTACATTTCTCAGCACACAGAGAAAAAGCTTCTCACAAAGCTATGGCCATTATTAGAAATATTGAGTTGCATGGTTACCCCACACTGCATCGGCAAATAGAGGCTTGTTGTAAAATGTTGTTGTTACATAGCAAGCTTAAACCAATAGATGATCCTAAGCATAGCCTAGGTGATTTGGGGGACTATGGCCCTCAAATACTGGTCTACAGTGCTCTCAGAAGCTAGGCAGTCCTGATCTGCCACCCAGTGACCTACTACCTGCCGTCAGAAGAGCAGCTGAACTCCGATAGAGGTTGCTAGTCCTGGGATCTGATTGGTGAAACGTTGGCAGTCCTGATTGGTCCCCAGCTTCTATTAAACCCAAGCACAGGAACTTGAAGTTGTCCATGCAACTGGGTTCTCCCTGTATAGGACTGCTCCCTCTGCAATACCTTCTCCTACTACCTGCCGCTGACCTCCTGGTAACCTGACCCTGCCTGCCGTCCAACACCTGACTCTCCGTTTGCCCTCAGGCCTGTCTTGGACTCTGACTTCCTCGTATCTGATATGGCCTGACCCCTTCTCTGACCCCTAAATCAGATTGCCGAGGCCCTGGTCATGACAGGGACTGACTCCACACCACACCTGGGTTGGAGCCAGGGTCCTCACTTACCTGGTTTTAATTTCTGAATGAAAGTAAAGTATTTCTTTTCCTCAGCTTCATACTGAAGGTGTATCTGTCTTTTCAACTCCTGCCACAGGCTCTTGGGACTGTACTGTCAGGGTACCTACACAGGCTGCAGGTTAATGGCCATGGGTGTGCACCTCTATGAATGGAGAAGGCAGCTGAGACACAGCTGTCTGGAGAAGGGAACGTCACTTCTAGCAATGTGCACAACAGTTTAAAATGCACATTTTAAAGTTGTGCTAGGAAGCATTTATTTTTATTTTACTGACAAGTTCATAGAGGGTAGGTCCATCAATGGCTACTAGCAAAGATAGTCAGGGATGCAACCCCATGCTGTGGGTGTCCCTAAGGCTCTGACTGCCAAAGCTGAGACTGGATGGCAGGGGATGGATCACTGGATAATTGCTCTGTTCTGTTCATTCCCCCTGAAGCATCGGGCATTGGCCACTGTCGGAAGAAAGGATACTGGGCTAGGTGGACCCTTGGTCTGACCCAGTATGGCCATTCTTATGTTCTTATCATGTCTTGATTTTTTTAAAAACTACATCCATCACAATGTCTCTGGGAGCAAGTACCCAAATAATTATGTAGCAGTACAAAATTAGTTGAATGACCTCGTGCTACATTTAAGCTCTAAGTAGGGCCCTAACAAATTCACAGTCCGTTTTGGTCAATTTCATTGGTCGTAGGATTTTAAAAATCACACATTTCATGATTTCAGAAATTTAAAGCTGAAATTCCATGGTGTTGTAATTGTAGGGGATCCCCAAAAAGGAACTGGGGGGCACAAGGTTATTGTGTGGGGGTTGCAGCAATGCTAGCCTTACTTCTGCGCTGCTGCTGGCGGCGGCTCTGCCTTCAGAGCTGGGTACTCAGCCAGCAGCCGCCCCCCTCCAGCTGCCCACCTCTGAAGGCAGCGCAGAAATAAGGGTGGCAATACCATCAAACCACCCCCCCCACACACACACACAGCCCTCTTTTGGGTCAGGACCCCCAGTTTGAGAAACACTGGTGTCCCCCTGTGAAATCTGTACAGTACAGGATAAAGGCGCACAAAAGACCAGATTTCACGGCCGTGAATTTGGTAGGGCCCTAGCTATAAACAAAGATATTCCTTCAGAGGCGAAGCCCAGGGGCCCAATCAAAACCTGTGCAAGTCAAGAGAAAGGCTCCCGTTGACCTAATGGGCACTGAATGGGGCTGCAAATAAATAGTGTGGCCAAATTCACTTCTGCTAACTAGACTGAGGTTAATGGCATTACACCAAAGATGTATCTGGCCCATGGACTTTATCAGGTGCTAGTAGATCAGTGCAAGAAGTAAATTCTTACTTAAGTCATGGTTTTTCACGGAAAGGGTTCAGACCCAAGCCCAAACCTAAACACATCAGCTGCTCTGTTGTTACAGTGGCGCATGAGGAAAGAGTTTGGTAGAAAACTAAGACACAATTCATGTAGAGCTTTAAAGAACATTCTCAATACCATGATTTTCACCTGGAAATGTACCAGAAACCATAATTTCCTCCCCTTCTTTCTCTATTGTAAAGCTAAAAAATATAGATAACTTATGGTATTAAAACTTGTGACTTGCACTGTCTAGTATATTAAGATGAAGGTGAGAACAATTTGAATGTAATTGACCTGCGTTGGTAAAATTGGTTACTTGCCGTGATTGCAATATAGATTTGAAAGTACATGATTCTGTGTTTAGGAAAGCGTTAAGTGCTGAAGCATGGAAACCAAATTCTGCATTTTGGAATATCTCTGAAACCAGCTGACCATGAAATGCTTTTCATTTGAATGTATAGTATGTCTGTACATAACTCCAGCTTTGTATTTATATCTGTGGACATATGCTGCTAGATTTCCATCTTTTGTTCAGACAAATTGCTTGAGCTACCATTGCCAGAGCAAGCTGTTTTCTTTTTCTTGAAAGCACCAAGTGCATAGGACATGATTTCACCATTGTGTGGTTAACTGCACCTCTGACCCCTCTGTGTTCTGCTCAAGGGCACCCCTTAAGGTCTCAAGCCTCCAGCTGTCACCTCTCTATATGTGGGGACTCATGTCCCTCTCCTTCCAGACTGGGGAGTTAGGCTGGCAGTCCCCCTCAATTCAGTGACTATCCATTCAGGTTTGATCTTAGTCCAGAATCTGGGGGGTTTCCCCTCTCTCTTGGGATGATGACAGGGTTACCAGTGAGCAGCCAGCTTTCACAAAACTTTCATTTATTTTAGGACAAAAGTATTACAGAAAAAACATAATAAAATGATAAACCATCTATATACATGGTAAACTCACTGGCTGTCACCCATCTTTCCCAAGGAGACCCTATATCTTCCACAAAGAGATACTAACCAATTCCAATCCTTCAAAGCCTCCCAGCAAGGTTTTGCCCTTTTGGTTACAAACTCATGTGAGTTATGGATCAAAATGAGGATCACTCAGCCACTTCAGGATTACCCTTTACACCACAAGCTCTTTCTTTGTCTCCTGGAACCTGGTCTGAACCAGTATATGCAATTTCCCCGGTCTCTGGAGTTGTTTACCTGTCCTGGAATCACAGTAGTTACTGCCCCCTGCCCCATTAATTTTAGTTCTTGGGGAAACTCAGTAATCCTCCCCCATGAAGCTAGAATACAGTCTTTAGCTCACAAAGACACATATAATATTCTTAGATACAAACGTTAATGGCTAATCCTTGGACACATAGTGTTTGGCCCATCTTAATAGAATAGTCTTTTCAAGTTTCCATACTTCCAAACTCTTGCATTTGTCACACATGGCACACTTATACATGAGAAATGGATATATGCAGTAAAAACAACAATAAAAGGGGACGCAGGAGTGTGATGTGTTGATTATATGCAGAAAATCAGTTAGAACAAGGGTTCAGGAGGCCCCCTTTTCCAAGAGAGATTCCTGCATAAATCACCTTCTTTTTCACCCAAAATCCTCTTTATTGCTTGCTTCTCAATATGTTTCATTGAGCATGCTGCTAGAAAGGGTTCTGTAGAACACAGCCCACAATCTGAGAACCACTAAGACCTGGACTGTGAGGTGTTTACTCATGTTGGAGAGAAACATTCATTTAAATGGAACTACTAACGTGAGTAAGGGCTTCACAGTCTGGTCCAAAGTTAGAAGACGGACCTCTTTGGTGTTGTGAGAAAGAATGTATAGACATAATCCTGATCAGGAATTTATCAAGTATACAGGTTAGTTGGAAAACAGGGGATTGAGATGAGCTCATTGATGATGATCTCATTTTTATCCCTACACAGAGCTCCCGAAAGGTGTGCCATATCTTGCTGAAATCTCATGTTCATCTGCTGATTTGACTGTATGCCTTTTTTGGTGGAGCACATCTATACATATTTGTAAGCCAAGACTTATGAGTGGGAATTTTGCCTGATTTCCACAATTTAGTAATTTCTCTTTTGGCTGACAATAAAGCTATGTGAATAAATTGCTGCAAATATTTGTCTGGCAGGGTTTCATTTATATTCTGCTCTACAAAAATGTTTGAGGATAAATTAACAGCCTTGTCAATTATACTGTGATCAGTGTGTTTCCTACAGACCTCCAAAAGTTTTCAAGAAAGGGCATGTACACATCATGTTTATCAGCATGCCACCTGACATCTTGCATGCCAACTGTTACATCTTGGCGAGGACTGAGCAGAAACTGGCACTGTTTATTGACAGGTGGCAGACACAATGTAGCACCTAATAATGGAGTATGGTGGCTAATACATATAGCGACTTCCTGGTTTCTTGAAATAAACCTTGTCCTTCGTTGTGCAGCTAAGATCTAGATCAGTCTTCTATGCCCCCACCATTCTTTTGAATAGGTGGACTGATATTAACTGATGAGGTTTTATTATAGCTGTCAAGGACAGTGCTTCTTGGTTTTAACTAATGGAGCCTCGAAAGAAGCTGGCTAGTGCATGTCAAAGATGGATGTAATGAAAGTGAGACATGTACGGCTAGATTGCCATTCACCCTTACTCAGTTGCACAGGAGAATAAGGGAAGATGAGGACCTCTTCATACCCCTCTTCACTGGGGTAAGGTGTTCTCAGATTGCACCTGGAGAACAGGCGCGGCCCACTCTAAACAAGTGGGTAGTGAATGTAGCTGAGTAAATAACTGATTTTTCAGTTTGCTGTGTTTTTTTTTTCCGAAAAAATCAAGACCAAAAAAAAAAATAAAATAAAAATCAGGTTGACTTAACTTGAATGTGAACATTACAAAAATATTTCAGTGAACTGGGAAAACAAACAAACAAACAAAAAACCTGTTTCAGCTGAAGGAAATGTGTTTTGTTTGATTTGAAATAGATTTTTTTCCCCATTCATGTTTGAAAGACCCAGGTATACAGGAATCTTTGTAACTTTTACCCTAATGGTTAGGGCACTCACCTGGGAGGTGAGAGACATGTGTTCAATGCCCCTCTTTACCTGATGTGGAGAAAGGATTTGAACTTGGGTGTCCTACATTGCAGGAGCATATCTTAGCCTTTGGGATATTCTGGGGTGAGGTTTGCTTAGCAGAACAGCTTTAACAGCAAAGACTATGTATTAAATAGTCCTTGGACTAGGGACTTGAACTTGAGTCTCACATAACCAAGGACAGTACCCTAACACCAGGCCGTAGATGCATTCTCACGCTGCTTTCTTGGCCCAATGACTAGTCATTGTCATTCATAGTGGCAATTAATAGTCATTCATAATGACAATAATTAGTCATTGGGCCAAGAAAGCAGCCTGAGAATGACTCTACAGTCTGGGGGTTAGGGTACTCATTTAGGCTTTAGGAGAGCTGACTTCAGCTCCCTTCTCCACCTCAGTCAGAGGGGGAAATTGAATGTGGGTCTCCACCACCTAGGTGAGTGCCCTCAACCAGTTGTCTAAAATTTATAAGAAAGACTCCGACTCCTCCTGCCATTTTGTAAGTGGCATGTAAGTCCTGGATGTGGGGCGGGAGAAAATGTCTGAAACTATTCAGTGAATTTGTGTCAAATTTGTGAATAGTTTGGGGTTGACCAAAACTGCATTTTTCAGCAAATAAACTATTTATCCAAACAATTTCACCCAGCTGTAGTGGTGAGTGAACAAAGTTGGGGAGTTGAAAGAGCACTAGCTCCCTTCCTTACTGGCCAGAGTAGCCAGCCAGGTGCATGAGAAATAACGGGAATGAGCTGCAATCTGAAAAGGGGTGTGGTAACTTACTTCCTTTCCTTCGTCCCAAGTAAGAAAGTAGCAGGGGAGAAATAAGTTTGCTGTGATGTAGAATCCCTTCCTGGAGCTCCTTTTGGGGTGAGGCAGCTGAGCTGCTCAGTCTAGGCCCAGGGCATTAACCATTCTGTTTGTCATTGTTCAACAGATATTAAGTTGTCCATTGGAATGTAAGATATAAGTGTGTGTTCTGAGCTGTAGTATAGGGCAGTGACTGGATCTCCCCTTTATTACATGGTGTAGAGCAGCTGCTTGATCTTTCCTTATTGCAAGGAGGTGATATAGTGCAGTGGCTCTCAACCCTTCCAGACTACTGTACCCCTTTCAGGAGTCTGATTTGTCTTGCGTACCCCAAAGTTTCATCTCACTTAAAAACTATTTGCTTATAAATATGCAGACATAAAAATACAAACGTGTCACAGCACACTATTACTGAAAAATTGCTTCCTTTTTCATTTTTACCATATAATTATAAAATTAATCAACTGAAATATAAATATTGTACTTACATTTCGGTGTATAGTATATAGAGCAGTATAGACAAGTCATTGACTCTATGAAATTTTAGTTTGTACAGATTTCGCTAGTGTTTGTTTTGTAGCCTGTTGTGAAACTAGGCAAATATCTAGATGAGTTGATGTACCCCTTGGAAGACCTCTGTGTACCTCCAGGGGTACGCATAGCCCTGGTTGAGAACCACTGATGTAGTGGGATTTGCTTTGACAATCTTACCCCTTTTCCAATATTTGGAAATAAGTATTCCAGATGTGTACTAAAGAAGATGGCTGATCTTTCAGATGTGCTGGAATTTCATACAGGGGATTTAAACACCAGGGTTATTCCTTGCTGTTTTCTAGTTTTATGAGATGCAAATGTAGCTAAGAGGTTGAAACTATGGTAAAAGAAACTGAAATTATTCAGTCATGAAATGCTTCTAAAATCAGGGGCATCTTAACTGAAGTAACTAAAAGAAAAATAATTCTAACAATTATTAGTACCTACTAAGATTTAATTAAGTCTCATGTTTTCATTGTATTAGATGCTGATGGTAATGAGCTATATTGATATCAGAAGGTACCATCATTCAAAATTAATTCAATGTCTCATAGTTGTGGCAGCTGAGACCAAAAATGACTAAATAATTGGTACAATTACTAATTATAGAAAATGGTTCAATGGCTTAGTTAAAATGCGGTTCTCTTCTGATAAAATGGCACATTCTTAACATATAATACTTGTCTGTATGCTGAGTCATGTTTACTTACACTGCATTATCTCTGACTCTGGAGAAGAAATGTGTTCCTAGTCTCAAACTGAGGTGTATATATATATTGTCGGTGTGTCTACAAGTTTTCAAAGAAATTTAATTGAATACTATTGGGCCAAATCCTCAACTCCTCTCTAGATTTTCAATTAGTCCCTTCTCAGGCAAACTGTTTATTTCACCAAGTGATCACTGAGTAATAACTAAACAAAGATTTTGGGATTTGGATTATTATTATTATTTAAATACAGAGGTCCATATCCTCAATGGTATAGTAATACTCACTTATAGAATTGCACAGATTTATTGGCGCACTGCAAGTAACAACTCCAGGATACACAGGCAGGACTTGACTTCCTCCTAACCACCCCAGATCAGATGTAACATACAAGACAATAACATAATATGAAGATAAAATACTGTTGGTGAAGGTTCTGTCTGCACTGATCATTACAATTTTCCCCACACTCATTGAATATGAATTTAAATAAACTCCTAGGAATCCAGGTAGTATGCAATCCATGCAGGTTTCCATGTTGATCTGCCCCCAGGAGTCCTATATTCAGCTATCACTCCTAGCTGGATGTTGCTTATCAGTGAGTGCAGAGTTCATGTTCTCTAGGTCAGGCCTATCTGTTGTGGGCAGTCTGTCAGTAGAAGACTGTAGTCTATTGAGGTCCTGAGGACACCACAGCACTTTTTCCTACATAACCAATCCTACACCTCTCCTTTCATAGAATCATAGAATCATAGAATATCAGGGTTGGAAGGGACCCCAGAAGGTCATCTAGTCCAACCCCCTGCTCAAAGCAGGACCAATTCCCAGTTAAATCATCCCAGCCAGGGCTTTGTTAAGCCTGACCTTAAAAACCTCTAAGGAAGGAGATTCTACCACCTCCCTAGGTAACGCATTCCAGTGTTTCACCACCCTCTTAGTGAAAAAGTTTTTCCTAATATCCAATCTAAACCTCCCCCACTGCAACTTGAGACCATTACTCCTCGTTCTGTCATCTGCTACCATTGAGAACAGTCTAGAGCCATCCTCTTTGGAACCCCCTTTCAGGTAGTTGAAAGCAGCTATCAAATCCCCCCTCATTCTTCTCTTCTGCAGGCTAAACAATCCCAGCTCCCTCAGCCTCTCCTCATAAGTCATGTGTTCCAGTCCCCTAATCATTTTTGTTGCCCTTCGCTGGACTCTCTCCAATTTATCCACATCCTTCTTGAAGTGTGGGGCCTAAAACTGGACACAGTACTCCAGATGAGGCCTCACCAATGTCGAATAGAGGGGAACGATCACGTCCCTTGATCTGCTCGCTATGCCCCTACTTATACATCCCAAAATGCCATTGGCCTTCTTGGCAACAAGGGCACACTGCTGACTCATATCCAGCTTCTCGTCCACTGTCACCCCTAGGTCCTTTTCCGCAGAACTGCTGCCTAGCCATTCGGTCCCTAGTCTGTAGCTGTGCATTGGGTTCTTCCGTCCTAAGTGCAGGACCCTGCACTTATCCTTATTGAACCTCATCAGATTCCTTTTGGCCCAATCTTCCAATTGGTCTAGGTCCTTCTGTATCCTATCCCTCCCCTCCAGCGTATCTACCACTCCTCCCAGTTTAGTATCATCCGCAAATTTGCTGAGAGTGCAATCCACACCATCCTCCAGATCATTTATGAAGATATTGAATAAAACCGGCCCCAGGACCGACCCTTGGGGCACTCCACTTGATACCGGCTGCCAACTAGACATGGAGCCATTGATCACTACCCGTTGAGCCCGACAATCTAGCCAGCTCTCTACCCACCTTATAGTGCATTCATCCAGCCCATACTTCCTTAACTTGCTGACAAGAATACTATGGGAGACCGTGTCAAAAGCTTTGCTAAAGTCAAGAAACAATACATCCACTGCTTTCCCTTCATCCACAGAACCAGTAATCTCATCATAAAAGGCGATTAGATTAGTCAGGCATGACCTTCCCTTGGTGAATCCATGCTGGCTGTTCCTGATCACTTTCCTCTCATGCAAGTGCTTCAGGATTGATTCTTTGAGGACCTGCTCCATGATTTTTCCAGGGACTGAGGTGAGGCTGACTGGCCTGTAGTTCCCAGGATCTTCCTTCTTCCCTTTTTTAAAGATTGGCACTACATTAGCCTTTTTCCAGTCATCCGGGACTTCCCCGGTTCGCCACGAGTTTTCAAAGATAATGGCCAATGGCTCTGCAGTCACAGCCGCCAATTCCTTCAGCACTCTCGGATGCAACTCGTCCGGCCCCATGGACTTGTGCACGTCCAGCTTTTCTAAATAGTCCCTAACCGCCTCTATCTCCACAGAGGGCTGGCCATCTCTTCCGCATTTTGTGATGCCCAGCGCAGCAGTCTGGGAGCTGACCTTGTTAGTGAAAACAAAGGCAAAAAAAGCATTGAGTACATTAGCTTTTTCCACATCCTCTGTCACTAGGTTGCCTCCCTCATTCAGTAAGGGGCCCACACTTTCCTTGGCTTTCTTCTTGTTGCCAACATACCTGAAGAAACCCTTCTTGTTACTCTTGACATCTCTGGCTAGCTGCAGCTCCAGGTGCGATTTCTTTCAATGAATCTGTACACTAGCTTTCAGTGCACTAGGAAAGGGTGAACTCTTGCTTTTTTGTATCAGCAAAGATAACTTGTTTAGTTTCTTAATCACTCTGTAAGGTCCCTCAAAAAAAAAAAAGAAAAAGAAGTAAGTTTGGAATTTTCCCCAGGCTGGGTTTTTTTTTTTTTTACAGTTGTGTAGCCACACCTTTTCTCCTTCCTGGATGGGTACACGATTCTTCTTTTCCTTGACATCTTGTGCCTGACATGCTCACATCCAGTTAATCTGTTCCTCCACCTTCTGGAATCCTGCCCTCAGATCACTAAGATAAGACTCCCCATTGTCACCCAGCTGTGTAGGTGAAAGTGGCCTTGCCAGTTCTTGTTGCTTGGACATCCAGTCAGAGGATGCATGGCTTTGTGGAGTCCAAAAATAATCTCATAAGGAGAGTAATGGATAGTGGAAAGCCAGAAGGTGGTGTCATATACAAAGATGACAAAAGGAATTTTCATATCCCAGTCTTGTTGAGATAAGTATGGACTCAATGGTGCAGTTTTACTCTCTCCTTTCCCCCATTACTTGCAGGGCGGAGAACTCTGGTCCTCACCTTGGTTATCTGGAGTTGTTGGCAACCCATGTGTAATAACCATGATTCAAAGTCCTTCCCTTGATCACTGCAGCTGCAGCATGAGAGCTGAACTGCAACACGACATGTTTCATCAATGCATCCATAATTGTCTCAATCCTGAAACCTGAAAAGCTTTAGAATCCTTTCCACTTTTTCAGGTTTACTCTGAAACCTGAAAAGCTTTAGAATCCTTTCCACTTCTGTCAGATGTTCCTTCCATATTTTGTAGAAACAAATGAAGTTCTCTAAGTATGTGAGGATGTCTTTAGTTCTCAAAACTTGTTTTAGATCATTTAATACCCTTTGAAACATCCCTGGCACATTCATGAGTCCGAAAGGCATTCTGCAGAATTGAAACAGTCCATAGGGTGTCACAAAGGCTGTTTTTTCTCAATCCTCAGGTGTCACTTTCATCTTCTGGTATCCAGACACCAAATCAAAACTACTAAAATATTTTGCTATTGATATTTTATCCAGGGTGTCTGCTACTTCAGGAAATTTGTAGTTATCTTGAACTCTCTGAGAATTAAGTCTCCTATAATCAATGCGTATCCTCAAGTCTCCGTTGGGCTTTTTCACAGTCACAGCTGGGGATGCCCACGGTGTTGTAGCTTGCTCAATCAGATCATCACACAGCATGCAATTTAGCTTCTCTTTCACCGCAACCTGACATGCCAGTGGAATCCTGGGGTGTGGGGGTGGCTCCCTCACAGAAATACTCCAAGACTTAAGCACAATCTGCTGTTGCACTCAATCATCTCTCCCAAGTTCTTCATTATTCCCCGAGAACACTCCAGCAAAGTGTAAGAGCAGCTGTTCTAATTGCTTGTATTCATTGCCTTCTGTGGCTATTTCTGTCAAGTCAACCCATAGCTCTTTTACTGACTGGGCTGCTTCACAGCTCTTGATCTCTGCCCCGTGAGAGGTTTTGAGACACCAGCTACACAGGACACTGTCCCCATGGTCTGGCTTTTCGGTAACTGCGCTTCCTGGTCAGTCACATTAATTACTCTTGCCCAGAATTCCCCCTTTTGTACAGCTTGAAACGTAGTTCTAGTAAACCAGTATCCCGACCAAATATTCAAACACTCCTACTGGTTCACTGCGGTAGTCCTTTATCCTTAGGGATTTTGTTACTTGCTGATCTGGCTCCACCACCTCTTTATTCCAAGCCACTGCCAGAAGCAGTTCCTCTCTGTCACTTTGTAGGCATCATAAAAGCACCTCTGTGCCCCATGAGTTGCTTCCCATGGTCCACACTTCTTTCTATCCATATTCAGCAGGGGTATCTGAATAATGTCTAGGACAAGTGTGTTCTGTCAACAACCTAGGAGTTCTTGTGAAACCTTGGATGAAATCCACTCCCCATACAACAACACTAGAAATATTGGTTACCACTAATAAAGTCTATTTAGTCTGCAGAGACTCCAAGTTCAGTGAGAGCTGGGGATTTCTCTGTCTGTCTGCAGTGGCTGATGGATAACAATTACCAGTTTAAGTCCTGCATGACACATTTTTTTTGTCTTTAGCACTGGTGGATGTCTATCCGTCAGACTGATTTCAGATCCTGAGTCCAACAACACTGTGATTTTCCAGCCATTGATGTCTCCAAGACGCATGGGAACCGGTACCTGGTCAGCTCTTCACATGGGCCATTCTAATAGCTGCCGATGGCGGATCTACTGCCTCAGCAACTTCTGGTTTCTCTTTCTGTGGATTCCCTTGGCTTTGGCATTTCCATCCCCAGTGGCCTTTGCCTCTGCACTGCCTGCAAATGTCATCTGGCCTGGGATGCACACTGGAAACAGTCTCTCTCATCTCACCCCTGGGGTGCCAGTGGATTGATTGCACCTTGGCCTCCTCCCATTTTTAGCCACTTCTTTACCAGTCTTTTCTCAAAGAGCTGCATCTGGCATAAAGAAGACACCTGAGAATGATCAGCTGATAGCTTTAAGGAAACCCCAATTTCTGCTTCCACATTTTGAAATCTACATATAATCTGCTCCAGGCTTGACAAAGCCCTGGCTGGGATGATTTAACTGGGAATTGGTCCTGCTTCAAGCAGGGGGTTGGACTAGGTGACCTTCTGGGGTCCCTTCCAACCCTGATATTCTATGATTCTATGATTCTATGATTCATAGGTATATCCCATATGCTCTCCTCCTTCACCAGCAGGTTATGAAGTTCTCCTGCTAAACCATTTATAGATCAACTTTTCACACAGGATTCTTTCATAGTTTGCCACTGAGCGTAAGCCCCGCTCTGGATTGCCAGCTCCAGATTAAACACAACAGGTTTCACTTGAGACATCTCAAGGCCAGGATGGCTCAAGGAAAGCCCTATTGAATAGTCTGTGCAATACCCACAAATAACTACACAGGGGTTCCCCTTCCTGCCTGCTTTCCCTTCCTTCCAGTCTTTCAAAAGGGCCAATCTCTTCTCACCGCGGTCCGATAAATGTTTGTGTAACTCCTGCTCCCTTGGCTTGATTTCCTAGCATCCCTATATCAGCTTTACTTCTGGCATCTGATTTGTGGTTCCTGACCTCCAATTTGTCTCCTGCCTCTGACCCCTGGTATCCTGATCCAGTGGGCTCTTGACTGTGGACTCTGGCTCAGACTGCTAGGTCTGGCAGCCCTCAACTCAGCCATGACAGGAAGATGTGTTGCTGTCACCACTGCATTGCTTTGATAATCTCAGCCACAATCTTTATTGTTGCGGATGGTGCGGGGATGGGGAGAAAAACCTTTCAGACTTTTGCTGGGCTAGCAGCTAGGGAAAACCATCTTTTTCACTGAACGGACCAAATTTGATATTGTATTGCTGTAATTGCTAAACCACATTATGCCACTTTTATGGTCTGTGAGAGTAGTGCAGCTATCATACCCCCACTTCTTCCACAAACCTTCCTGTGTGTAAAAAGCAGCATATACTTTATTTACAGTGTCTCAGTCCCTCCATCAATATATATCAGTGCATCCACATCTTTGCACTATTTTTCCAGCTTTCCAGCCCCTTCTCAGGGGGGATAATGTGTATATACTCAGAGGACCCCCTTTGCCAGCCTTGCTCCTGCCGCTGCCCCAGCATTTCCTTCCTGTGCTCTTTTTAAACCACTTGCCTGTTTAATGGGCTAATTGGCTCATTAATGTCCTGACCCCAGTCTGGCCTAGTAATCATGTACACCCCTAACCAATTAGACCTTCTGGAGTGAGCCTAATAGGTATTAATAGTGACCAGAGGGCTGATGCAAGCTTCATCTCTCAGCACAGTCACCTTCAATTCAAGCTTCACCTGAACATTACAGAGTATAACAGCACTTCAAGGCAGTTGGAAGAGTGATTTAATATTTCCACTCTTTATATTTTTGGGAATTGGCATAATGCTATGTACCACTACTGGCATTACACAAAGATTATTGCTAAATACAAGGCCAAATCATTCAGTCCAAATTCCCAGGAATTCCAATGAGAATGTCACAAGGTGCACTGTTCTTTTAAGGTTCTACAAAGACAGATCTTTTGGGAATTGCAGTTCCCAGAGGGTCATGTGGCTGCCAGCTGGAAGCAAGTCTACTGGAGGAAGCTGGTGAGGCAGTAAAAAAGTTGCAAGTAACTCAGAACAGTTTGAGACCCAGGGAGATTCCAAAGATGGCTGAGGGAAGAGGTCTGTGACTGGCACCTGAAAGAGATTGTGATCTAGCTTAGAAAGAGCCAGAGAGACCAGGATGAAGTAAGTCCTGGTGCAGCACTAGAAGGAACAGGAGCAGCAGCAGCATCTTGTTGATATGAGCTGTGAAGAGGACTCAGGGAAGGAACTTGGGAGGAGCTCAACAGAAGTTTGCTAGGAAAAAAAGCCTAAATAAGCCGCGGAAGAAGTGGAACAGGGCCATTTGGAGTTTAAGTGCATAGAATAGGGTCCATGGGTGAGATCCCAGAGTAGTGGGAGGGCCAAGAATCCTCTACAGTACCAGTTTGTGGCAGTGAAAAAATCCCAACCACCAAGAGGAAACTTGGAAAGGAAAGCACAGGAGATGACAAAGTGGTGTTATGTTTTAGAGAAGGTGGACGTGCCCCAAGAAAGGACTGTGACCCAGCGAAGCGTTTTGTAATCAGCCTGCCAGACTGATTAGAGATATGGGGTTAGCAGACCTGACACTTAAATTGCAGGTGGAAGTCTGAACAAATGAACTAGCCCAGGCTTTAATTTTTGGCTTAAAGATAAAGCAAATAATGATATGCAGATCTCTGTGCAAGAGACATAGCATACACGATGCTAACAGACTAGTGATAGTTTGAAACAATTTGTTGCTGTATCAATCCCCTGGGGGAAAACATGACTATCTTTCCTCATTGTTTGTGTAGAGCCCATCATTCTTGTATGCGAGTGCTGATACCTATTGCCTTGTTCTGCCATTTATTGGATGAATAATATGCAAAATCTAGCTCAGAGTAACCAGCTAATATGCTGTGCAAGCTGCTGTATGCTTTCTTGCTAACACCTGAAGAAATTACCATTTTGACATAAAACGTGGCTTTTAGAATGTATTTTGCTGGTCTGCTGAAAGATATTTATTATTTTCCTTGTCCACTTAAAAAGAGAAGAATTCTTTGCTTTCTTTTGTGTATAAATCAAGTCTGATAAAGAAGAGAAATATTATGCACTGTTCTCTCTAACCCAAGAGGAATATACTAAAAGTAGGAACGTTGTCTTTTACAGTAAAAAGAAAAGGAGTACTTGTGGCACCTTAGAGACTAAACACATTTATTTGAGCGTAAGCTTTCGGCATGCATCCGATGAAGTGAGCTGTAGCTCACGAAAGCTTACGCTCAAATAAATGTGTTTAGTCTCTAAAGTGCCACTAGTATTCCTTTTCTTTTTGAGGATACAGACTAACACAGCTGCTACTCTGAAACCTGTCTTTTACAGTGTGAAGCAAGGAATGCGAGTAGAGAAAGTAGAGAGGAAAAGTCTTGCTAACTGTTGTCTTTGGAGCAATAATAATTAAGCACCAAACTTTTTAAAGGGCCTCAATGCAGCCTCCAAGTTTGTGTCCCTTATGTCCACAATTGATGGTATTTAGGCCTAAATTTGCCACTACAAAATTGCACTCTTTGTGACTGCATGTAAAATTATAGGTACAAAACTGAAGGCTGCTTAAAAAAAAATTGTCTCAAGTGTCTACAGCCACGTTTTAAAGACCAAACTATCAAACAAAAACATGAAGGGAGTTTAGTAAGAGCTCTTCAATGTGCAGTGTGTTAGGAGACAAAAGTTTTTCAGCCTGTCAAGAATTTCACGTTCTATTATTTGCATTACTGCAATGTCTGAAGGCCCAGCTGAGACCAGGGCTCCATGGAGATCAGAGCCCCACACGTAAGTGACAGTCTCTGTCCCAAAGAGCTTACAATCAAAATAGACAACAACCCTCCCAGATATAAAGAATGCCATCAGAATAGCAAATGACAACATCCGTATCCAATGGAATAACTAAAAACCTGTGATCCAAACAACTCCAGACTCTGTTTGTGTTTGAAGTTTCGTGGCTTGGGCCGAACTCCTGTTAAAAGCATTGAACGATTAGGCCTGCTCTCTTTCTAGCTATCTCTGATGCTATATTTTCCAGATTTACCCTTTCAGGAGTGTTGTGTACAACAGTGTAACTTCTTTAAAAAAAAATCCCTCTCCTACACCATGCATACTCTTAACAAAACTCACCACTTTACCTCCTTCCATCTTGTAGTCCCCTTCTTAGTGCTCCTAAATCTACTGTCGTTGTTGTAAATACATTTACTTACAGAGGAATTGAAAACGGGGAAAGATTGAGGCCCACCGAAATGTTTCCCCTATAATTGCAGGAAATTAAGTATGTGGAATACACCCACCTCATCCTAACACATGATCCCTGCTCAAAGCTTGAACAAAAGGAGAAACCCCATAAGGCCCATGCCAACAGGCCCTGAGGGAAAATTCCTGCTCTGCTTGAGTAACTCCGGAAAGCAGAATAGTAAAATCATATGTATATATATACCAGATGCACCAGTGGACCCAGAGATTACTGTATGACATAAACAAATTATTTCACCCTCAAAATAAGAAGCCTATTGACACTGGCAATGATACACATGCATCTTATTGTCAGAGCTCTTGATTATAGTGAGGATAAGCTCCCAATTTCACAGCCACCTCTATTAAACTTATTACATGTCATTTTCAAATGTGCATTGCTGTTTATATATTCAAAAATATGGGAAATATACCTAGATAAACCAAAGCACAGGAACTGTAGTGTGTCACCTTTGCTTTTGAGCCAGGCAGTATCTCATCAGGTGTACCTTACAGCCCAGCATACTAAAATCTACCTGCTGCACCTCTGAAAATATGAATTTTAGTTGCACTGAAAACCGTGAGCCAAATTTTGCTCTAAGTTACACCAGTGTAAATCTGGCATCATTTCCGAGCAGCATGTGACTCAGTGTATTTTCTGCCCTGAGTCGAACTGGCATGCATTAAAGGAAATCCATAAATGGACTAAAATCATTACAGGTGTTCCCTCCTTCTTTACTAAAATGGAAGACTTTGTGGAAGGAGTGGTGATCTGGTGATACATCAGCCTTTGATGTAAGAAGGCTGAGTTTAAATTTTTCTGAGATCCAAAAGTGAAAATGAGTTTGGTGATTTGATACATCCATGTTACCAAATCACCACTGTGTGGTTCAGTTTATCATCAGTGGTTTTATGCTCTCTCTTCAACAGTGACTCAGGTGCATTGTCAAAGCAAGGGGGAAAAAGAACATCTGGCTTTGCTGCAGGAACATATTTCCTGGGTTTTCTTTAATGTCATAATCAGCAAAGAAATTAAAGCTCTGACAATCCAGTATGGGATAACTTTTCACCCAATATTTGAAACACACATTTCCCAATGAATTCTCAGAATGCCAGTTGCCATGTTTCAATGTGGCAGATACAGGAATCAAAAGATTCAGGACTGGCAAATTTCATATGTCTTTGGAGGAGATATTTAGGAGCGGAGGAACACTCATTGATTGCTACTGGAGGTATTTTAGTTGTGGTCCTTTTAAAAGTTCATAAAAACAACATTAGGTACTAGTGGGAATTATTCTGCTGATAGATTTATAGAAGTGCCACTGATGGATCTCACTGACTGATCTGTCTAGATTTAGAGAATAATGGTAACAAAAATGATTTTTAGTTTATTCATGTTGTTTTAACAAAGCAAAAATGTATTATCTATAGCAGTATCATAACATGACTGCTCTTCTGCAATCATCTGGCACTTATTAATGGCAACCATTTTAAGAGGTAGTATCTGTATGGGATAGCAAAGACAGGTTTAGAGTAGCAGCCGTGTTAGTCTGTATCCGTAAAAAGAACAGGAGTACTTGTGGCACCTTAGAGACTAACAAATTTATTAGAGCATAAGCTTTCGTGGGCTACAGCTCACTTCATTGGATGCATAGAATGGAATATATAGTAAGAAGATATTTATATATATATACACACACACATACAGAGAAGGTGGAAGTTGCCATACAAACTGTAAGAGGCTAATTAATTAAGATGAGCTATTATCAGCAGGAGAAAAAAACTTTTGTAGTGAGAATCAAGATGGCCCATTTAGACAGTTGACAAGAAGGTGTGGGGATACTTAACATAAATAAATAGATTCAATATGTGTAATGACCCAGCCACTCGCAGTCTCTATTCAAACCCAAGTTAATAGTATCTAGTTTGCATATTAATTAATTAAAATAATGGCTGAGTCATTACATTACAGAGTGGGGAGGGATAGCTCAGTGGTTTGAGCATCGGCCTGCTAAACCCAGGGTTGTGAGTTCAATCCTTAAGGGGGCCATTTAGGAATCTGGGGCAAAAATTGGGGATTGGCTCTGCTTTGAGCAGGGGGTTGTACTAGATGGACTAGTTGGACTCCTGAGCTCCCTTCCAACCATGATGTTCTATGATTTTAAGCCAAACCTAGTGATATGTCTAGTGCATATGTGGAAATGATTGGGAGTTAATTTAGGAGCCATTTCAGCAAGGTACTTAGGCACATGCTTAATCTGAAATACAAACACTTTGGGTATGTCTACATTACAATTAAAAACCTGCTGCTGGCCTGGACCAACTGACTCAAGCTTGCAGGTTGTTTGTTTGTAGTGTAGATGTTTGGGCATGGCTCTAGGACCCTGTGAGTTGGGAAGGACTCACATCTCAGACTGTAGCCTGAGCCTGAATGTTTACACCAAAATTAAACAGCCCCTTAGCCTGAGCCCCGCAAATCTGAATCAACTGGCACAGGCCAGCCGCGGGTGTCTAACTGCAGTGCAGACACATCTTTTGAAGCCAGTGGATAGCTCCCATTGGTGCTGGCTCAGGCCCATGAGCATTCACATTGACATCAATAGGACTGACTGCTCACAGGCTTAAAGTGAGTTACCTTGCTGAATCACAGCCCTTCATCCCGAAACAGCATCATTTAAAGTCAGTAGGAGCTTTCTCATTGACTTCAGTGAGTGTAGGATTAAGCGCTTAGTTCCCCAGCTGGCTCTTATTAATGGCAACATGCTCACTGAATTAATCTGGAACAGCAGTTTTTTCAAATGTTGGCTCTATTTGTTGTATATCAAATAGTGGGGAAAGTATTATTTTTAAGAAAACTGCTACAAACAAAGTAAAACTCTAGATATCCAAATATTTCTCTACTTAACAATGAATAACCATATTATGTACAGCCTTTCTTCCCAAAGGTCTGTAAATAGTTTACAGTCTTTGTATGGATCACTTCTCTCATTCCTAAAGGGTAGTCACCTCTCGAGTGGGATGTGGCAGATCATAGAATCTCAGGGTTGGAAGGGAGCTCAGGAGGTCATCTATTCCAACCCCCTACTCAAAGCAAGACCAATCTCCAATTTTTGCCCCAGATCCCTAAATGGCCCCCTCAAGGATTGAACTCACAACCCTGGGTTTAGCAGGCCAATGCTCAAACCACTGAGCTATCCCTCCCCCCCTAGATGTTTAGCCATACCTAGCAACAAAATACCAGAAGTGAAGAAGAATGTGGTATGCAGTTGATACTACTGCGGGAATTTAGGTAGGTAGAAAGAAAATATCAAATTCTAACATAGGCATCTGCGATGGTCACCATCTTGATTGGCACATGGGGATTGAACTGTTGACCTCCAGTGCTAAAAGCATGAGCTGCTGTAGACTGAGTAGCTAAGTCTTACAATGTCTGTAAAAGACTCTTTTCTTTCAAGAATTAGGCACTGAGTGGGGAACTGTATCACACACTGACCGGTGGGTTACCCACTTATTTTACAGTTACTTAGGATCTGTGAAGAGGTTTGGGTACTATGGGGCGTATTCTTTACTCTGTCCAGCTTTTCATGCACACAGCATATGGGATGGGGCTGTCAAGGAGCTGGTATGGTTTCCTGATTCTGTGTTCTAGCTGCAGGGTGGCTAGAGCACTCTGGGTCCTTCTTTAACTTGCACCAGCTAGCAATATTCCCTAAGGGATCATACACCAGCTGGAGATTGAGAGAGTGCTTTGCACTTCAGATACTCCTACTTCCTTTCCCTTTGTGCCCCAACACACCCCATGTCATTGGTGGTGGGGGAGGGGGAGAGAATTCCACTCCCTTGCTCGAAGGATAGAATGTGCCCCTGTAAGTTGGAACTGTCATAGCTAAATAGTAAATTAACTGAACTGTTACAATAGAGAGCCTCTGTGAACAGCAGTATTTTTAGCTACTCTCTCCAGCAGTGGAGAAATTATGCTCTGCAGAGGTATTACTTAATCAGGTTTGATTATAGCCACCACACAATTTAGTCTTTTATATACTGCCACTTAGTCTAGACTACTGGCTCACACAATATTAATGTAATTCAGATTAAAGAAATATTGTTGGAAAGTTCTCAAAGCAACCCTTGTTTATACTCAACTCCTTCTAGAACTGAAATTAAAATGCATATTCTCCATCTGCTGAATAGTGACTTCAATATAAAGCATTTAAAACCTTCTAAGAAGTCGCAGATTGACATTCAGCAATGCCAGGTTACAGAGAAGCAGAGTCTGAAGTTATACATGAGTTACTTTCTTGAACCAAGAGACTACTACAGAGCGATTTCGCTGAACACTTGTTCAAAATATTTAATGGATTCCATTTGTTTGTGTTCATACCCATTTTTTGTATTCCCTTTCAAGGGAACTGAAACAGCAGATGATAACAAAATATAAGAGAATATTCATGGAATATAGATTTTGAATTAAAACAAAGTTTTCATGCCAGAAATCTGATTCTGTAAAAGTAGAGCTCCCCCCACCATCTGGGTTGCAATTTACTCCTGTCAGAAGCATTGGGTATCAGTGATTAGGTAAAGAGTGTAGCTGTCTGCTCCAGTACAAAGTGTCCACAGAAACTGGAAATCTTACAGGGTCTGATCTAAAGTCCATTGAAGTCAGCGGGATCCTTTTCATTGAAGTCAATGGCCTCTGGATCAGACTAGTTGCTCCTTTAGGTAATGCTGAGTGATAGTGGGAAGAAGGATGTGAGAGAAAAGGAGACATGGTGTTAGTTGTGAATGTTCAGAGCCACTATTCAGGGTGGCCACTACGGGGCATCTATCAAAGAGGTAAGCATTTGTGTAAACAGGAAATAAAGGCAGTCTTGCATTCAACCCAACCATTGCATTCTGGGTCTCTGTAAACTCAAGGACACCACAGAAAGCACAACATTTCTGGAGGGAACCAAGAGAGGCAGAACTCAAAGAATTGTCTTCAGCCCTTTCCTTTCATTGGGCTGGCCCTCCAGCAGCACACTTTCCCCTGGAAGGACAGAAGAGAAAGCAGTGCCTGAGACCAATTGCATAGTACAAACTGCCTTCTGTTCCTTGGATGTGATCCACTTTTCCAGCCATCGAATATTTGCCTGGCCTGCCGAGAGAGACACTAAGCACTGTTTCAGTATTGCTTTCAGAGAAAATAATGAACTAAGCCCTTAAAAAAACCATGAATTTGGCATATCCATGAGATTTTAAATAATGATATGTTATATTTTCAATTTGTCTTCCAATGTCATAACCATTTGGGTTCATGTTTCAAGCTTTTCTCTGCAACTATCAGGGCAAGAAACGTAGGTCCAGCTGCACAAAAGGAGTTAGGCACCAAAGTCCCAGTTTTGGCTCCACTGTGATTCACAAAGCTGTGGGTTCCTGAACTCATTTGGTAGCTAAGTTTTCAGAGTAAGAGTTCTCTTGTCATCGTGTTTCTGCTTCTGGGCATGTGCACTGCTGCCTCACTCAAGGCATCCAGAGTATGTCGACATAGCAACTAGACTCCCGCAGCTGGCCTGTGCCAGGTGACTTGGGTTCACAGGACTCAGGCTGCAAGGATGTTTCATTGCTTTGTAGACTTCCATGCTCAAGCTGGATCCTGGACTCTAGGAACCTGCAAGATGGAATGGTCCCAGAGCTCAGGCTCTTCAATTACACAGCAATGAAACAATCCCACAGCCCGAGCCCTGCAAGCCTGAGTCAGCTGGCATGGGCCAGCCTCAGGGTTTTCTTTTCTTTGTAGGTATCTGGGGGTATCTGCCTAAGCCAAAGAGCAATTCACAAACCAAGGGGGCCTGGTTTGGAAGGTGAGCTCAGAGGCCACCTACTAGATCTCTTTCAAAATCTAGCCAGAGGAGAAGATGGTGGTGCCCACCTTATAACTTTCCCTCATGGTTAGAGCGCTTGCCTGGGCTTTTGGAAGCTCAGGTTTAGTTCCCTCCTCTCTGGAGGTGGTGATGGTGGTGCCTTTCCTCACTGATTAGAGCATTTGCTTTGGAGGTGGGAGACTGAGGTTCAGTTTCCTGCCCATCTACCAGAGGGGGAGAAGGGAGATTCCTGTTCAAATCCTACCTCTCAGGAGAGTGCTCTAACCACTGACCTTTGGGATATTCTGAGGTGGGGCTCCCTCAGTATCTCCCATTGAAGCTGTTCTACTCTGGATAATGGAGTGATTAGAAAAGAGGGACTGGACCTTCCAGGTAGGTGCCTTAACCATCGGTCATTCTCTTTCTCTCTCCCTCTCTGGCCCTGTCAGGGTTCCTTCCCCACTCTGAACTCGAGGATACAGATGTAGGGACCCGCATGAAAGACCCCCTAAGCTTATTTCTAGCAGTTTACGTTAAAACTTCCCCAAGGCACAAAGTTTTTGCCCTTGGATTATGTAAAACGCTGCCACCATCAAGTGTTTTAGACAAAGAACAGGGAAAGAACCACTTGGAGTCCTATTCCCCCAAAATATTCCCCCAAGCCCTACACCCCCTTTCCTGGGGAAGGCTTGATAATAATATCCTCACCAATTGGTACAGGTAAACACAGACCCAAACCCTTGGATCTTAAGAACAATGAAAAATCAATCAGGTTTTTAAAAGAAGAATTCTATTTAAAGAAAAGGTAAAAGAATCACCTCTGTAAAATCAGGATGGTAAATACTTTACAGGGTAATCAGATTCAAAACATAGAGAATCCCTCTCTGCAAAACCTCAAGTTACAAAAAGATACAAAAACAGGAATACACATTCCCTCCAGCACAGCGAATTTACAAGCCAAAACAAAGAAAAACCTAACACATTTTCTAGCTAGATTACTTACTAACTTTACAAGAGTTGGAAGGCTTGCATCCTTGATCTGTTCCTGGCAAAGGTATCACACAGACAGACAGACAAAAAACTCACCCCCCCCCCCCGATTTGAAAGTATCTTGTCCCCTCATTGGTCATTTTGGGCCAGGTGCTAGCAGGGTTACCTTAGCTTCTTAACCCTTTACAGATGAAAGGATTTTGCCTCTGGCCAGGAGGGATTTTATAGCACTGTATACAGAAAGGCGGTTACCGTTCCCTTTATATGTATGACAGCCCCCGTGGCTGAAGTGTTTGGCAACATTGCTGTTTTAATGCATGTCAGAGGGTGCTGAAAGGAACCAATTGCTCTCGTCTAAGCAGTCCATGAGAAGATTAAGAGTTAACTTGATCATGATCTACAGGTACCAAGGATGGGGGAGAAAGAAAGAGATTCTGATAGCAGACAGCCCTTTAATCTTGCAGGAGAAAAAGCATAATGAGATCTAATGGTTGGGAGCTGAAGCTAGACAAATTCAGACTAGGAATAGGATGCAAATTTTTAGCAGTGAGAATAATTAACATTTAGAATAACTTACCTAGGGATGGGGTGTATTCTCCATCATTTGAGGTCTTTAAGTGAAAACTGGAGAACTTCTTAAAAGATATGCTACCTACAGCTCAAACTGAAGTGATGGGTTTGAATCAGAAATTATTGGGTGAGGCTCCTTGGGTTGTGTTAGGCAGAAGGTCAGACTAGCTGATCATAATGGTCCCTTTTGGCCTCAGAATGTATGAACTGGTGCATGACTTTTATACCATACAGGGGGTACAAGCCCTACCCAGGCCAGGAGGGAATTAATGAAAGTTTGTGGGCCAGATGAACCCCCCTCCCAGCCATACCTGCTGAAAGTGTCAGGCGTGGAGAGGGAGTTAAAAGGAAAGGTTTGGTCAGTTGGGGTCTGACTAGGAAGGAGAACAGATCTCCGCTCCTCTTTCTGTGAGGGAAGCCTGCGCACAGCCAGGAACCTGAATCTGCGTACCAGCTAGGTGAACCTCCCTGGGGAAGGACATTGACTGGGCAACTGTTTGCCTGATGACAAACCCTGAAATGAAGGGCAGAGTCCTGCCAAAGATTGCTGAATAAGCCTCTTTTAGTTTCCTTGTTTTGGGACTTAAAGGGAGTGGATCTCGAGAGCCTTTTAGCAAGGGGTGGTAACTGACCGTTATTGTCCTAGAGGCTGGGTGAGTATGCCATGTTGGGATGCAAGGGGGTGCCATGGAAGCAAACAATAACCAATATTTCTATATTTTTCTGAAGTTTTGTTGTTGTTTCTTGTATTCTTAAACCAATTTTATATTTGCACAATATGAGACTTGTGAAATACATTCATTAGAACTGGCTCCAGTTTTTCAACTTTTCATAGTTTTATGTCAGAGTTTCTCTGGAGGATAAAAGGGAAAAAATTAAAGTAACGTTTGTAACTTTTCTCCCCCTGCTTTTTCTTCCCACTCTGTTGATTACTCACATGCTCTAATTTCCACTGCTGTATGTTGCATAACATTGTAGAAGAAAAAAGAATATACAGAAATTAGAAGTAGAATGTTTTACAGAAGGATTATTCAAGAGAGCCATCCTGGGCCCAGTGAAGAATTTTCATTCTGTGCCAATAGTTCAGTCATTATTGGTTTTATGTTTTCCTAGAACTTTAGTATTTTTCACAAGTTCAAAGTATTATATATATTAAGTCAGTAGTTACTATATTAAATTTCTTACGTTTTCTCTTCTTTGATATTTAGCACAGAAAACATGCTGCATAAATTTGCACATACATTTTTTATTTATTACTAGATTTTGTTGAAATAATCCTTTTTTCATTCTTATTGCAGATCTCAGATGTTTTCCATATTTTTTTTCTAAACATTTATGATTTTCAGGTCTGCTGCTAATAATAATGGGCCAGATATTCCGCTGGTATGAATGAGCAAAGCTGAGTAAAGCTCATTCACCAGTTGAAGATCTGGCCCATAACTTCAAAAAGTTAGTTTATTGGTAACATACACTTGTATACAACCCAGGGATCTAATATTCGTGAAAATTTACCCTTAAACTATTGAGAAATCCAGAGCTCCCTGATCATAAGCTTACTTATGATAAACATAAATGCTGTGGTTGGGATTGTACAACTCCTACTTATGTTGGAGAACAAGATGGGTTACTCCTCCTATGAGTAAATGCTCACCAACAGTCTAGCTGTACACATGCACGCGCACACATGTAGGGTTGGAATATCACTGCCACCAGAGACTTAGCTACAGTAAAATAATATGACGGGTACAACTTCATTGATAATAGCTGTAATGTTGATCAGGTGCAAATATTTTTACCACCATGTTGTCTAATCTTGTGGCATAATTGCGTGTGTTCAGTCTATACTACAGCTTGCTCTCTTGCTACTCTAGATGGGGAATTATGGGTCTAAAATGCCTCTGTAGACATTCCTTATGTAAACTGCTTCTAGACAAAAAATGGTGCACAAGTGGCCCGTCCCCGGGGATGCATACAGAGTAGATCCTCCTGCTGTTTGCAGAGCCAACTGGCTGATCATGCACCACTCATTGTCTGCTGTCTGTAGGGCCAACTAAGCACAGTCGGGTGCTTGCATCTGACTCAGTCTATGTTCCAGACTTTTCCTCTAGCTGCCCTCATCCCTGCAGGCCCTTCTGTTGCTTCTGTTGGGAGTTCCCTGCTGCCACTTTTGCTCTTCCTTTAATCCTTGCTGAGTCGTGGGGGAAACGAAACTCAGCCAAGAAATCCTAGGACCATCTGAACCCTGGAGGGGGAGGCTGCAGAAAGAGGGAGAGTAGGAAGGAGGGTAGTAGGAACACTTGAGTGTGCTGACAGGAAAGAGGGGACAATGGATGGATAAAGCAGGAGATCGGTTTGTTTGCCTCATTCAGGGTTTGGTGTCCAACATTGTAGGCTTGTATTGATTATCCCCATTTTCCATGTAGGGAGACTGATAAGCAATGTTAAGTTTCATTGTTTCCTTGCACTCCCCTCTCTGTCTGTGTCCATCTGTTGTCTCTTTGTCTTATTCTTAGCTTGGAAGCTCCCTGGGGCAGGGATTATCTTCTTGTTCTGTGTTTGTAGAGCACCTAGCACAATGGGATCCTGGTCCATTACTGGGGCTCCCAGGCACAGTGGTGTGGAAATAATGAAGTGACTTGTCGATGGAGTTACACCAGTGTAAGGCAGAGCAGAATCTGGTCTCAAGCCTCTGGACTCAGTCCCCTGCTCTACCCACTAGAGCTTCCCCAAGCTACTGTATCTCTTTATCTCTACCTAATTTTGTAAAATATTGTTTCTTTAGCAGTTGACAAGAGGCACAAATGGTAGGATAGGGCAGTGTGATGGTTCTTGAGGTACCCAGGACTGTGAGTCATCCTGTTGTCTCCTGCCTTCAGATAGAGGGTTTTCCTTGTGGTAGTGGGTGTCCCTGACACTGCCAGCCCTTCAGTTGCTCAAGCACTCTTCTCTGGATTTATGTCAGCCCTTCCTTCACCTTGCACTTTAAGAATAGGTGCACCCCAATCCCTGAGTTCCCCTGTGATCTCCAGCCCCTGACACTGGCTACTCATAGAAATTCCAGGTGCCAAAAGTTAATGGAAGCCCCCCTCCATGAGGGGTTTTCCTTAGGCTATGTCTACACTCCACAGCTTTTAGCAACATGGCTGTATTGCTACAGCCATGCCGTGAAAAGTCATGCAGTGTAGCTGCTGTTTGTCAAAAAACTTCCACCCCCAATGAGCGGGCGTTTGTATTGTCGGCAGGAAAGTGCTGTTTACACTGGCATTTGTTCTGACAAAACTTCTGTCTTTTGGGGGTGGGGGGGAGGGTTAACACCTCTGAAAGACAAAAGTTTTGTTGTTCAATTGTCAGTGTATACATAGCCTTAGTGTGTGAACCCAGGGTGACTTTCTCTACACTCTGTTATACTGAAAACAGTCTTTTGTTTCTATTCACAGGTAGGGCAAACCCAGGCCTTCATATAGAGTTTCTTTGCTACCTTTAAGTGGTTTCAATTGTTTGTTTTTGTCTCTGATGGTTTTCCAGTGACTGTGGCAAGGGTAGACAATAGAACCTTGCATTACCTCCCCTGCTGACGAGGAAGGGGTGAGAACTCCCTCTTGCTCAAGTGGATCATGATCAAAACACATTGTCTCCTGGTGACAAATTTCCACTCTGTCCATAAAGCGGCCTTTCAATATAAATGCATTATCCCTTAAATATTATCCACACATGCATCTTCCAATGATTGAGTCTTGACAAGTTATGAGCTTTCTGTAGATACCTTAAATGTGACTCTTTATAGATAAATATTTTGTAAGAGATATTTGGTGTCGTGAGTTGGTCAGGTCTTAAGTGAGAGCTATTTGTAAATAACAGGGGACTCTTTGCCAAGGGATGTATGTGTCACAGCCAGTGAAACCTTCTTTATTACATGTGAGTTCTGTTATCTGTTAGGGTCTGTAAATAGACCAAACAATGCTTATCCACAGAAACTGAAGTTTAAAAAAAAACAACACTGTAAAGTTGTTAATGCTGAATTAAGAATAAATGGCAGACGAAATGCATTATATGGTATTGGACAGAATAGGAAAGTACACGGTTACATCGTGGGAAATGGAAAATGACTTTTTACTTGGAACAAGGGCTAAAGCTGCCACGTGCAGGTGTGGCATTGGACTAAAGCACATCAATCTACATTTTGTGCCTGACTTTTTAAACAATACAGCTCCCAGTGGGTACAATTTGTTTCAAACATAATTACTAATCTTTTGACTGAAGTGTGCAAAACAGGCAGTTGGAGACCTAAAAGCTAGAATATGAACCTTCAATTTAGTTCTCAGAATTGACTGTGGATTCAAAATTGTTCACTTGCAAGGGCTACTGGCCCTCTGACACCAGTTGTTAGCATGTTTTTTTAAAAGATGCGGCTGACTTCTGCCATATCTACACTACCACTTATGTCAGCAAAATTTAGGTCAATCAGGGGTGTGAATATTCTACCTCCCTGACCGACATAAATTATGCTGGCATAAGTGGTAGTGTGCACAGCACTATGTTGGCAGGAGAGCTTCTCCCGTCGACATAGCTACCGCTGCTCGTTGGGGGTGGTTTAATGATGCTGACAGGAGAACTCTCTTCCATTGACATAGAGGGCCACACGAGATCTCACAGTAGTGCAGCTGCGTCAGTACAATCTAGTCTATGTCTAGCGTAGACATAGCCGTAGGCTATGCCTACATTGGCAGGGTTTTTTCGCCGACAGTTTGGTCAACGATCGAAAAGTGTTTTAAAGGAAACCATTGTTGCATGTTCATACTGTCATCTCTGGCAGCGTAGCGCATCCACACGTGGGGTAGTCGGATCGACAGTGAGAGCAATGCACTGTGAGTACCTATCCCACCGTTCAGCTCTCCACCTTCTGCTGCTAGGTGTTGTGGGAAGGTGGAGCAGATTGCAGTGCATTATGGTTCTGGGCTCAGTGTCCCATGATGCATTGCTTTCTGTCCCAGCATTCCATGTGCTTCTGTCTTCAGTTCATGGCATTTTTCAACATCCCTTGTTTTCTGTTCGCCCCGCCATCTCAATCTGCAGGAATGGATCCCGTGTTGCTCTCCAGTGCTCTGCTAGCTGTCATTAGCACATCATGAATTGCAGTGGAATTATTCTTGAAGTTACGAAGACAACGGCAGTCACAGTTGCCTGATGTGCTGTCCAACATGGATAGCGGCAGCATTAGATTGCTTTTGGCATTCATGGAATGGGGGAACATCGCTTCTGGGCTCGGGAAACTAGCACTGAGTGGTGGGATCACATTGTTATTCAGGTCTGGGATGATGAGCAGTGGCTGCCGAACTTTCAGATGTGGAAAGCCACCTTCCAGGAACTCTGTGCTGGGCTCTCCCCAGGCCTGCAAGAACAAGGACACCCAAATGATTACTGCCCTCTCGGTGGAGAAGTGTGTTGCGATCTTCAGATTGCTACTGGTTGGTCACAAATCAATTTGGAGTTGGGAAGCTGACCATTGGGGCTGCATTAACGCAAGTGTGCAAGGCCATTAATTGCATCCTGCTGTGAAAGACTGACTCTTGGCAACATGTATGAAATTATGGATGGCTTTGCAGAAATGGGTTTCCCTAGCTGCGGAGGGGTGACAGAGGGTGCGCATATTCCAATTTTGGCATTGGACCACCTTGCGATGGAGTACATCAGTGGTTTTACAGGCACTTGTGCATCACTGTGGACGTTTCACTGACACAAACATGGGGTGGTCCTGAAAGGTGCATGACACATATGTCTTAAGGAACATCAGCCTGTATAGAAAGTTGCAAGCTGGGACTTTCTTTCCAAAGTAGATTACCAGTATGTCATGGCTCATGAAGCCGTACATGGGAAACCTAGATAGCAGTAAGGATCGGTTGAACAATAGGCTGAGTAGGTATAGGATGACCATGGAATGTGCATTTGGAAGATTAAAGGCCCACTGGCAATTCCTTTATGGCATTTTAGACCTCATGGAGGAAAATATTCCCATGGTCATAGCCGCATGTTACATGTTGCATAATATTTGTGAAGGGAGGGGTGAAAAGTTTGCTCAGGAATGGTCTGCTGAAGCAGAACGCTTGGCTGCTGATTTCAAGGAACCAGATACCAGGGTTATTAGAGGGGCACAACGTAGGGCATTTAGAATTAGGGAGGCCCTGAGACAACATTTTGAAGATGAAAACTAATATTTGTTGCTATGCTTGGGACTGCAATGCTTAAGGAAGTCGAATTTTGGTAGGGTAAGAAGCCGTTGTGATTGTTCAGACCTAGGATTCAATGTAAGCAACTGATTAAACTGCTTGTTTACTTGCCGCTCCCGTCTGCTATCATAACTTGCATGGAAACAAATAGAGTGCTTATGGTTCAAATAACTTTGCTTTTATTGCCAAAAAACCACAACACCACACATACACGCACACAATCTTGGGGGGAGAGGAGGTACCAGGGGAGGGCTGACTTTCAGAGCTGAGCATTAAGTCCAGCTTTCATTTGAAAAGGTGTCTGTGGGGGTGGAGTGAAGGAGACAGTGCGAAGTCCCAGAAATCGGAAAGGAATGCGCAGATGAAGTTTGGGGAGGTGTAGTGGGGCGGTCACCCTGCTCCGGCCCTGAAGGGCTGCAGCTGGGGAAAACAGTAAATAGGCTGATTGGGGAAGCAGCCACAGCAGGGCCACGCCCCAATCAGGCCACAGCTGGCCCTATAAAAGGGCTGCTAGGCAGGAGCTAGGTCTGTCTCTCTTTAGTTGTGGAGAGAGACAGACCTGGCTGCCTGGGAACTGAACAAGGTACCTTAGTAGAGCAGCACTGGGGAAAGGCAAGAGGGGCTGGAGAGTTCCAGCTTGGCAACTCCCCAGGCTGAGGCCTTGGATAAGGCCCAAAGCAGGTACTGAGGCTACAGAGGTGTAGGGGTTAGGCGAAGGCAGCAGGTCCAAACCCTCCTTGCCAATGATGAGTGGTTTACAGACTGCAGTCTGCCCCACTGAGCGGAAGGCCAGATAGTGACTGGCAGTAGCCACTGAGGCAAGGTGGGGATAGAGGGGTGGGGGTTCCCCTGGGAGGGGAGACCCAGAGTGTGGGGGCACTGTCAGGGGCAGCACCCTGAGGTAAAGGGGCATCGGGGTCCAGGAGGGACACGGGGCCAGCAGAAGGTGAGACACCAGCCTGCAGAGGGCGCTCCATACGCTGGAGAGCTAATTTCCTGGATGACCAGCAGGAGATGCCACACCGGTGAGTCTTGCCTCGCTACAGGAGGGTATGGGAAAGAGTTCTGAATTCGCTGAAGGGGAGAGCGCATGTATCTGCTCAGTCTGGAGCATTATGAGGGACTGCAGCCTGTCTGTTTGCTGCGCCAAAACGTTTATCAGCCTCTCCATGGCATCCCTAGTGTTCGCCTCACTTTCTTTTCGTTCGTGCTTGTCGCTTTCTCTCCACTGCCTGAGTTCTGTCTTTTCTGCATCTGACTCCTGCAGCACCTCCCAGCATATCTTCCTTGATCGGTCTTGGGTGCTTTCTTAGCCAGCGGAGATGCTCTGCTGGTGGGGTGGGGTGGGGGGGCGTTTTTCAAGGATATAGCTGCAGAAGCACAAGAAACACAATAAACAGAAGCATTATTGTTAAATACACATACAGCATTGAAACACTACATTAAAATGCTGGTAGTAATACACTGCTGGTAACATACCTATCCCTTTCTCGCTGACCTTTCACAAGCACAGATGCCAGTGATCACCCCAAGCATGGTGAGTGTACCCAGGGGTGGGGGGGGGACATTGTGCATGTGAGAAAATCAATGCGAAAGGGTCACAAGGCACTTATCGGGGGGCAGTACTGTAAACTTTCCCACCATTTTTCACAGGCAGGGGTCATTGTAGCAGATATCTTACTACTGAGGGGAAGCAAGGGTGCATCTACTATACACCTGAAGCTTCTGCCCCGGTCCCTATGCTGCTCACTTGTGTGCCGCTCTAGTCCCTGCCCAAGTGATTGCAGCATGGTGTGGGAAAGTGTCCCTCAATGGGGTAAGGAACAAAGCAGCTCTGCCAAGGAACCTTTGGCAGAAAATTGCCAAGTACTTTCAGGAAAGTTACCTAGAGATCTTTCTGGAGGATTCCTGTGAAATCTCGGTGTGCATCCACACCCTGTTCTACCTAGCTGCACGGGGAAATGCCCAGCACACAGAAACAAAGCCAGCCGTGTACATTTCTCTGCCCTCAACCCACCTCCGCTCTTCACAAAGCAAAACCACTTACCGGGGTCTCGTTTTCTGCTTCTTGCTTGCCGGAGAGCGACTGCCAAGACTGGATAGACACCTCCAGAGTGGAGAACAGCTCCTGACTGCACGCAGCACTGGGCGACCCCACCATGGATCCACATCTTCTGTCTCCACCTCTTCATCCATGACTTCCTCTGGGTTAGGTCTAGTTTCCATTGGCTCCAGCCCCACTGAAGTATCCATTGTGCTCTTGGCAGTGGAGGTGGGGTTGCCACCCAGGATAGCGTCCAACTCCTTGTAAGAACAGCAGGCCTGGGGCATAGCACCAGAGCAACAGTTTGCCTGTCTCACCTTCTGGTACATGTGTCTCAGCTCCTTCACCTTTGATCTGCACTGCACTGCGTCCCGAACATAGCCCTTTTCATGCAAGCTGCCAAAATCTGGCCACAGGTATCGAAATTCCTACAGCTGGAGCATAGCTGGGACTGGACAGCCTCCTCTCCCCATATACTGATCAGATCCAGTAGTTTTGCATTGCTCCAAGCGGGAGAGGGTTTGCTGCATGGAGCCACCATGGTCACCTGGGAAGATGTTATGTGAGCACTCCACACCAAGCAAACAGGGAGTGGAATTTCAAAATTTCTGGGACTTTAAAGTGGGAGGGCAGAAATTTGTTTACCTGGCTGCAGGGCAGCGGAGTTGGAACTGCCAACCAGAGTGATCAGGATGGGCATTGTGGGACACCTTCTAGAGGCCAATTACAGCAATAAAATCAAGCACAGTGTCTACACTAGCATTACGGCGATAAAAGTTTTGCGTAAAAAGCCTTATGACTCTCATCGGTTGGTTTTATTATGTCTTTGAAACGTAGGTGTTCCGTCAGCGAAAGTGGCTTGGCAGTGTAGACAAGGGCTTAGTCACTTTAGTGAGTGTATGTTCCTTCTGCTGCGTCCATATAATGAAAATATATCATTATTACTGATAACTCTCTTTGATTTTAACTGTTTTCCTAAAAAACCTGCCAATTTTTTGTTTTCGTTTTCCTTTAGTGAGGTTAAAACCAAATGCTGTTAAGAGTTATGTAATGCAAATTCAGCAGCTGCAGAAATGTGGTAATCAAGTTTGCCATTGTTGAACAGGTAGTAAATTTTGAATGCACATATATCTTTCCACACACGTACACCCCTAAATCTAGTTATCTCTGAATATTATATGTATTCACAATTGTATAATTATTTACTGTTCCACTGGAGAAGGGAAGGTGACAACTATATTTACAGTGGAAATGATTAATCGTAGTGGAAGGTTTTTCTGTATCTATAACTGACCCATCCTACTCCCATTGAAGTCCTGGGATCTTGTATGACCATAAATCTAGTTTTGAGAGCTAACTGCACTTGAGAGTGAATGAGGGGGGAAGAGTTACACAAAGGGGTCAGCACTGGAAACAACAAGCCATTAATTTTTTTATAGAAAAAACATTGCAGGCAGAAGTGGAAAAAAATAACTAGTTATCCTAGTGAGTTACAAAAAGCTAAATAAATGTATTTGCTGTTTACAAGCAAAGGGCCTGATCATGCCATAGAGATTCCTGGGTGGATCTTTCCCTGCACCTGATGGAAGTGGGGAGTCGGCTACATCTGTACATAAAGCCCTTGCCTCCCCCATGAAATCCGCAGGGTTTGGGGTGAGAATTGTACCCCATTATGCCTGGGTTTTTTACCTTTAGCTCCTTGCCCTGGGTTTACCACAAGAAGGGATGGCTTGCCCCATATTACTGGAGGGATGCGAGATGATGATGTGTGAATTATTACACGATACAGTGAAATGGCAGCAATGAGGATAGTGCATATAGTGAGAGTGTGTTACACATACCTAATGTAGTGAGATGCTCATGCCTAGTGTAATTCATCTGCTTCAGATGGCCTGCACCAATTAAGCCCCTACCTTTAAAGGTAGCCCTGGGAAGTATGTTATAACACAGAAAGCATAGTGTACACACAGCATAATGGAATACTAGTGTGTATACTATAGTGTTGTAGGAAACTAGCAGAGAGTATATGGCATATGTAACATCATGGGATCCTAATATTTGCAAGTCAGTCAAGTGATTATTCGCTCTAGCAGGTATTTCCACAAGCTGTTACTATTTTTCTTTTTAAACTGCAGCTAATTTGCACATACAAAGGAGAGAAATTCTTTCTGGCCTTTGAAAACATCAAAGAAAGGAAAGTGGCTGGTTTACAGGACAGATGATGAGAAAGTGGTGAAAGGAGCTGCCACTCATTGGTTCAATCCAAGTCCTGGTTATAACAAAAAGCTGTGAGCATTCAGGAATTCTTTTGTGGTCCTTGTGAAATGACTTCATAGCACCAGTCCAGTCCAGTTCCTGGCTGATTAGGTGTAGGCATCCCAAACACCAGAGTCTCAGCTGGCATCCTAGTTGGCTTTCTGAGCAGAGCGGTCAATGACTTAATAATCCTCTTGTTCCACATGTGATCTCTCCATGGATATGGATCACAAACAAGGGCAGGACTCTGAAACCTATAAAAGTTAAACAGGTCCCAGCCGGTCACATGGCTGCTTGGAGGGGAATAGAAGGAAGGGTGAAAGCTGGGTGTATCTTCTCCCCATTCTAGCTGTCTAAAGCAGCGAAAGCCTCTGCAGAAATATTGCCTAGTCATTTTTCAGTTGGTTTGCCATTTGTTTTGTGATATGTTGATGGATTAAAAAGGAGCAAGTCTTTTTTATTTAAAGTCAGCTTTATTTCCATTCCTTGGCTATGGAAACTGCCCACCACCTTGCACTCTCTCTCTAGGGCAGTGGCTCTCAGCTGTGGTCCACCGTTTGTTCAGGGAAAGCCCCTGGCGGGCTGGGCCGGTTTGTTTACCGGCCGCGTCCGCAGGTTCAGCCCACCGCGGCTCCCACTGGCTGCCGTTCGCCGCTCCAGGCACATGGGGGGCGCAGGAAGCGGCACAGGCCGAGGGATGTGCTGGCTGTCCTTCCTGCAGCCCCCATTGGCCTGGAGCGGCAAACCGCAGCCAGTGGAAGCCACGATCGGCCGAACCTGCGGACGCGGCAGGTAAACAAATCGGCCTGGCCCCCCAGGGGCTTTCCCTGAACAAACGGTGGACCACAGTTGAGAACCACTGCTCTAGGTACTTATATGGTGCCCACTCCTATATGAGCAGTATTGGGATGTTTCAACTTCTGCTACCAGTGTACCAGATAATTTGGATGGCTAATTGTCAGACTTTGGGTGGCTTGTGAATGGCACACATGACTCCTTGCTATTTCTATCTTACATTTGGTCACTTAAGTCACACTTAAGTTTGGCAGAATACAATTTTTATAATCTTAAGCATTTTTATCCATTGTATGCACAACTGTGAACATTTAATATGGGTATTAAGTATTTTTTATTTGATTTAATTTTTAAGTTGTGGAAAATTATGGGGCAGTGGTCAGACAATATTTTTTAAAGACAGTAGAAGTTGAGATTCAAAAAATCAAAGCTTTATAACTGTTAAAACACAAATTATCAACATCACATATCAAAATACACAAAACTGCTTAAATGAAACTCTAATAAGCTTTCAAGCAGCACATTTCTTTCTTTGCCTACCTGAATATTTTTATTGCTGAAAATATTTTTATCAATTTGTGTGTTTACAGTGAAATCCTGTTTACCAACACTTACTGATTCTTCCAAGCCTAGTCATATTGTATTGTTTCTGCTTCCTGACTGGATGACTGGAACTCTTTAAACCATAGAATAATAAACCAGGATTAGTGTGTCTCTGATATAAATTTACAGGCCAATAATCATTAATACTAAATCATGAATTTCAATTCTCTGCATAAATATGAGATTCCATAAATATAGCTAATCAGACTCATGGCTCTGATTCATTGATACATTCACAAATCAGTGATTCTCAGGAAAAGGAGTAGGAAACTGATTAAGCTACACAGACTGTCAACATGACACTGATGTGACAGCTTGAGAAGCTGATGTCAGAAACAGGTTGTTTTATAACTGTCATTTTTTCCTGTGAAAAGCTCAAGAGCATACAAGATTGCACCCTCTCTCTCGCCTGGTGAGTACTGGTAAAATTACCCAGGGCTGACAAAGGGTAGCCAGTAACAGGTGCAGCTGAACCCAGTTTAAAAGCAATTATAGAACTGGCCAAATCTGTATTCAGCACCATTACAACAGCCATGGATAAGAGGTGCTTGGAGCATTTTGCAAAAGATGCTGAGCCCTATTTGTCCAGGCCTACAATTGCAGTTAAACTCTACTCAGCATTGTTCCAGCAGCACTTGTGCTCATCGACTGCCAGCAACCGAGAAGACCCCTCTCTCTCTCTGATTGTTTATTTGTATTACCATAGCAGAGTTCTACTTAAGAGCTTTACTCATGGACCAGGACCCCGTTGTGCTGGGTGCTGTCTGAACAAGAACATGGTCCCTGCCTCCAAAGATTTTATACTCTTAGTAGGAGACAAGAGAAAACTAGACAGATAGGGGAGTACAGGGAAACAAGTATTAGACAATATATAACTTGTTATACTCTGTGGGTAATAAGGTCGTATTCCTTCACAGAGTTTTATCACCTCTTTGAGAACCTTAAGACCTTCGATTACCATTATTAACTTTAGGGGATGCCTACAGTGTAAGTGGATGTATGACTGTAGTGTGGGCAGGCTTATCCACGCTAGCTACCATGGGTAAAAATACCAGTGTAGATATGGGCTTCTGTATGGGCCAGCAACCAGAGTACAAACCCACTGAGGAACCTGGGTGTGTACTCTGACCGCTAGCCTACGCGGAAGCCCGTGCCACCACTTCTATGCTACTGTTGTTACCCAAGGCAGCTTTAATCTAGCTCTGATGGTATGCCTACCTGTGCTACGATCACACCTTCACTTGCAGTGCAGCCACACCCTTAGTGAGAGTTGACGGTGCCCAGCATCTGGTTTGTAATTGTTGGGTGGGATTTTCCACAAATCCTAAGAGAGTAAAGCATCTAACTGAAATTAAAATTCCACAGGAGTTCCTTAAACTCCAGAGGAGATACAGCGATGAGTGGGATTGTCAACTTCTTGCACTCTTCCACTGTCTCTTCTCCTGGTTTCTTTAGCATCTGTTAACTGTCACTTCCAAAGCCCTCTCACTATTAACAAAAGTGTGTATGTGTGTGCATGAACGTGCACGTTTCCACATCAGAAATTAGTTGAGGCAGAAAATTTACAAAGCACGGTCCAAACCGAGAGAGATTGAAATGAAAGGCATTTTCTATTCCAATACCTGAAATACAAGGAGGTGTGAGACAGCTACTCCCTCAATCATCAGGTTTCATAACAGCCTTCTCAAAAATCAATGAGAAGAGAGAATGAGGAGAAACTGTGCCTAACCCTGGGAAAGAATGAATTGTGCTCTGTAGCAACCTGAAAGGACATGGTGACAAATAGACTTCAGGATACCTGTTTGGGTTTTGATTGATTGGGAGGATCACATTTACGTATGACAGATACCTGACAGCCTGTCTTTTTTACACTGTGGCATCCCCTTGTATAGCTTGTTGTGCCAACAAAATCATATTGAATTATATAAAAACCTGCAGGAGAACACTTCAACCTCCCTGAACACACAGTAGCAAATGAAAAGGTAGCCCTCCTGCAGCAAAAAAAACTTCAGGACCAGACTTCAAAGAGAAACTGCTGAGCTTCAGGTGTCAGAGTAGTAGCCATGTTAGTCTGTATCCGCAAAAAGAAAAGGAGTACTTGTGGCACCTTAGCGACTAACAAATTTATTTGAGCATAAGCATTTGTGAGCTAAATTTGTTGGCCTCTAAGGTGTGCCACAAGTACTCCTTTTCTTCTTGCTGAGCTTTAGTTCATTTGCAAATTTGACACTATCGGCTCAGGATTAAATAAAGCCTGTGACTGGCTAGCCAACTACAAAAGCAGTTTCTTCTCCCTTGATGTTCACACCTTAACTGCTAGAAGAGGGCCTCATCCTCCCTGATGGAACTAACCTCATTATCCCTAGCCTGATTCTTGCTTGCATATTTATACCTGCCTCTGGAAATTTCCATTACATGCATCCGACGAAGTGGGTATTCACCCACGAAAGCTTATGCTTCAATACATCTGTTAGTCTATAAGGTGACACAGGACTCTTTGCCGCTTTTACAGATCCAGACTAACATGGCTACCCCTCTGATATTGAATTAAGTGAAACTAAATATGAATAAAAACATATTTGTCACTGCAGTTAAGCTGACAGCTGTAGCAATTTTCACAGAGCAGACACACACAGCTTGATGACCAAGAGGGATGCTTGTGTGGATTTCTAATTGCAGAGTTCTGTTGCAGAGGCCACCGATAATGGGCCTCTGATGTAAGAGGGACTAGGAGACATCAAAACCAGGTGGTTTGTTTGTATTTAATAAGCTTGGATCATTAGCAACATCTAACAGAGTTAAGGAAGAAGCTTTTCAGACTTTCTGGAGGAAGCAGAAAATATTATTATAAGTGTAGGATAGAAATATTCAGGGTAGGATACAAATAACTTGGTAACCCAAAATGTGTAAATGTATTATAGATATTGTAGGGGGAAAATCATTGAAAGCCAGTAGCAGCGGAGGGGGTATGCGTGGCAGAGGGTATTTTCACTTTCACCACCTTTTATTGATCATAATGATGGCTGCTGTCAGAAATGGCACAGACATAATAGAAATAAGCTGTTCTGATTTTCAAGTACAGTGTAAGATTGAGTTTTCGAATTCTTACTGAAAACTCTGACCTATAACTAAGGCTTGCAAGAAGCATAATAAGCTCCACATCTATTCTTCAGTTTCACCGTGAGCCATCTTCAAATCTCTGATCTTAACTATGGTAAAGGGCACAACTGTGGAAACTTTGCCTCTTTGAATAGGTCAATAAAGATCTTTCTCATATTCCACTTGTATATGATGAGCTGAAATTCTGTGTGTTCTTGGGTGGGTAATTGGACCACTCACTTTAAAATACATTACTCCTGGGGGGATTCTGCACCAAAAATTTCAAAATTCTGCATATTTTATTTGTCAAAAGAATGCAATATTATCACACCAGTTTCAATTGTTTTGGTAACTTATTTAAGCTACAAGACAGAAAAAAGTCACAATAGCTATTCAGCATTTCCTAAACACATGAAAGTTAAGTTCCAAACACTTCTTAACTAATACCCTGCATTCCAGTTACGATCCTGGATTTTCATTTAAATTACATTACAGAACAGCAAACAAAAAAGTACAATGTCATTTTAAATTGCTCAGACTTTCACACATGAAAGTCATACAGTTTTGCTAATCATTGTCCTGGACCTGGCTGGGGACTTTGGGAAGTGCTTGGTTCTGATTATCCTGACATTTTATTGACTGTTTGGTAAAAGTTTTATTTGCCCTCAAAGCCTTTCTTTTTAAAATGGGTAAGTAAAATAAATCCTGAGCTGTAATCTAACCCCATTGTGCTACTTTGGCACAGGAAAAAAGTGAGAAAGCACATAGATCTTCCTAGCTGAGGATTCCCTTGCTGTCATTTATAATAAGACTCCTTTACATCGCTCTGGCAATGTAGAGGCCTTAAAACTTCCACAGGTTTTATGCTCCTGGGGGAATTGACTGAGAATGGGAACAGTTAACTAACAATAGGAACAATAAGAAAAGGAGTACTAGTGGCACCTTAGAGACTTGGAAAAGACAGGTAGTCACTGAGGCCTGAATTTTCTACCCTCTCTTACTCTGCACATCCCAGATGTAGCCAATATTACAATATAAATATGTTCTTTTCCCACGTCTTTTCCAAGATCCATCTTTTTTCTGTCCAGACTGTTAATATTTTCATTCTCTCCCATCTTGGTTATTGTAACCTTTCTTTCTCTAGCCTTCCAATAGCACCTCTCGGGTCCATGTATAATACAGCTGCTAAGATAATTTTCCTTTATCACTCTGACTACATTACCATCCTCTTGAATAGTTTTACCACATCAAGTTCAAGTTTCTTGTGCTTATTTTCAAGGACCTTCATGTCTCTGTCTCTCCTTACCTGTGAGCTCTTGTCTCTATGTCCCCCCGCCGCCTCCTCTTTGCTAAGAGTGCTACCCTTTATGCATGGCATGCCCTATGTCACAGGTCCACTCGCTGCTAGGGTGCCTCCTCCTGGCTGCTTTGGGAATTAGCTCTTTCCAGGTCTGACACCCACTTCTGCCACTTGTGTGCCCTGCCACCTCTCTCTCACTCTCTGCAACTCCAGAGATTCTCCCTTCATGGTTTGACTCTCTGGTCAGGTCACTATGGTGTTTTCCTCCTTCCGGGGTTTCAAAGTCATTCCATGTCAACTGCCTCGGGGAGTCTTCTCATTCACTGCCCAAACTGTGCCACTTCCCCACTGGCTGGTAGGGGAACTGGGATCCACCCTGTACTCCAGGTTCTAGCTCAGGTACTTCTAATCACCAGCCAAGGTCTGCACCATCTTAAACCTGAGCCTTTTCCTCTCCTCTAGGTTTCCCTCCTCTCTCTCATGTCCACAGAGTGACTGTAGGTTCCCTCACTGCAGCCCCCTTCTGCTGCCAGCTTCCTGGCTTTACACTAGTGCTGCCTGTTCCCTTTCAGCTGGGTTCCTTCATCATTCAGGGGATTACTTACTCACCTAATTCCCCCCAGCTGTGATCAATCTGGTTAATTGGCCTCTCCTCACCCTCATTAACCCCTTCTATCTAGTATGGGATGAACATCCCCATCACACCCTTCTTAAAATGATCTGTAAGACCACAACAATCTCCTCCTCCAAATCTTTCCTGAAGACACCCATCTTCTACAATGTCTATATGTGATTGGTGCTTATTTGGTCTATTTACAATGGTAAAGAATTCTATTAGCTACAGAATTTCCTATAAACCAATATTCTGCTGATAGACCCACAGAATAAAGTGCCATTGGGACCGAATCTGACCCATAAGGAGTAGATATGACTCTAAATGCACAAGAGGAATTGATCAAGAGCAAGTAGGTGCCTTTTATTACATAGTCCATTTTAATAGTAGCACATCATTTTAATATCCTTTTATGACTGCAGCAGATCTCCAGCACAATAATATATAATGATTGGTACTGAACTGACAGTTGAAATTAACACATATTTCACAAAAGGATTATATCTTTCCATGGGAAAAAAAAATTATATTCCAGGCCTGCCACCACATGGGGCAGCAATTGAATTATGAAAAGAAAATGTGCTTATTTCAGCCATCATTATGTTTTTCTATTTCACGCTCGTTTGTGTGTGTTTTCTCTTGAAACTGAGGGTTTTTTAAAAAACAATTTCATTATGAAAATAGTTTTTGCACTGTTGGGAGGCTGGGATAATTTAAATCAGATGCAAACTGACTGACTTGGATTTCAAAAAAAGGCTTTCAAATGAATGAATCAGTACCTATAGCCCATGCATGCAACTGTGTTTTCATTTAACCTTATAGCTACTGAAAGATATTGTAGAAGAGATGCATGAAACTCAAATGAACATGATGCATTTTTAAGACCAAAATTAAGGAGGCAATATCTGCCAGAGCAGCATTTGAAAATCATCTCCGGTTTCTAGTTAGCCATAGAAAGGGGTTTCTGGAATTGTGACAATTAGTCCCCTCACCAGGTACATCAGAGACTCACACAGATGATACAAATACATCTTTCCTTCCTCGGTTGTTTAATCTGGTTGGCACTAAAAGCCTATTCACGTCACTTCTAACCATTTAAATTCAAGTTAGCTGATCAAAACTGGGGGGGGGGGGTGGAGGGTTTAAAATGCATTATGAACAATAGGTTAAGCCTTGGACTGCTGATTAAATCAATTTCTCTGAGATAAAAATCATAATAGGCACTGGCTGTATTTATCTGACAGGAAACATGTCATTGGTAATGTTTTGTGCTGTTTTTAATTAGTCTGATTGTCATCTTCCAGCAGGGAGAGTGCAGGTCTGGGTGAATGGAATCACTTATCGATCGAGTTGTCAGGCCTCTCGGGCACTTGGTAACAGCAACATTAGTACATAAAATCAATGTGACAATGTATTTATGTGGAGGCTCCCCGGATTAGTCAGATGATTTGAAATTTTAATAGAACCAGCTACATGCTAGATACCATTTCCAAGGTTGTCAAGTTCTGGCTCAACAGGTTTAGAGCCCTGCAAGGATACAAAAATTGGGATCTGCATCCGATCCGTAACCATGATCATTAACTTCTATCCGACCCACATTCTTTATATGTAGTCGCACCCTCACCAGCACCCTATCTCACTGTATCTCTCAGGAGGAGGTCTGTATAAGAAAGCTATATAGGGATTAATAAATACGCACACTATTATTTACTATTTTATTGTATTTTATTTTAAACATCAGTCTTATTATACAACAGGCATCAGAACAAATAGCCCTTTTGATAAAAAATAATAAAACAAATGTCTCCGATCAATAGTGCTCAAAATCACAAACTGAATTATAAAATAGAAAAGTCAGCTGCCTATTTAGCTTGTGGCTTCTACCAGCCCTGAATTGCAGGACGTCGTCTTCAGTGTCTTCCTCAGGACAGCTGATTTTCTGTGAAATATTACGGTGTCAAAACATTACAGCATTCCCAGTTTCTGGTGTAGGTGAAGTACAGTTCCCATTAATTGTGTAACCAGAAACTGAGGAAGTGCTTTTGGAGGGTGCACTGGATGCAGGGATGGAATGCACAAACTGGTGTGCTTGTGTTACCTCCACCACTCCAGCAGTTGCACATCTTCATTTTTTGTCAGGTTTAGGGTGATATACTTTGACGCTTCGTCGTCACTTCCATACTTGCTATATGAATCCTCAAACTCTGTTGTGACCATTTTGTCTCCTTTGGTGATGGTGTCTGTGTAGCAGCTAATGCAGATTCACTGCAGGAATATTCTTGGTCTCTTGATAAACTTCCTGTCTCTCATCTTTAGTGAAAACTTTCATCCCTTTCATTCACGGGTGTGGGAAACTGCTACTCTGTGCATAGGCTTGATTTCAAACTTTTCAGTGAGGCGTTGCAAGGCTTTGGATTGAATTGACTTAAACCAGGGGTTCTCAGACTGGGGGTCATGACCCCTCAGGGGGTCATGAGGTTATTATGTGGGGGGTCGCCAATTGTCAGCCACCACCCCTAAACTCCACTTCGCCTCCAGCATTTATAATAATGTTAAATATATTTTAAAATGTGTTTTTAATTTATAAGGGGAGCGGGTCACCCTCAGTCTTGCTGTGTGAAAGAGGTCATCTATACAAAAGTTTGAGAACCACTGACTTAGATTATCCTTATCAGTGATAGAAGGATGGAGATGCTTTTTCAGCCTTCCATGCCACATGGGCACCAAGTGCAGACTGGGCTGTGATGACTGCTGTAGCGCATCTGACGCTTCCTTTAAGGGCTGCAGGAACTCTAGTAAGATGCTGAAGGTGTTGTGGTCAATGCTATCAATGAGCTGAGTATCCCCCTTTTCTGTCAAAATATCAGATATTCTGTCCCACTACTCCTCGATTGTCTTAAACATTAGTAGTTTGCTGCTCGTTCATGTTTCTACATCTCCTTTCAGAGACTTTTTTTACCGTCTGCTTTGAAGTCCAGATCTCCTGATGTAAGTAATGAGATCTTGGCATATGTGGATCAGTTTGGTCACTGCTTCCTCTTTCTGGTTTCCAGGTTTGGTAGTGTGGTTGAGTATGGTATTTATAATGTGCGCTGAGCAGCTTATTCACACAAAGGATTTGAGGGCTGCAACCACGTTCCCTCCTTGATCCATAACCAAAACTATCAGGTTGGTAATGCCGTGTATATCAAATCTTCTGAGTGCTTGAATAACAGCAGATCGAATGTTCTCTGCAAGTTTTGGTTTCCCGCTGCCAAACTGAATCACACAAAGCACCCGCTCCACCATTTGGAACGGTTGTGGCTATATGTAACGAACAGTTAATCCCAAATAGGCAACTTTTTCTGTAATCCTACGTACACGGATCGAGGGTAACCCCTCTATCCACTGTGCCAAGAATGTTTTTCAGCTCCATGGAGATTTGTTTTCTTTTTACTTCTGCCACAAGCTCAGCATGACGGGCTAATGTTGTGGAATGTGATATTAGCGCACATGCATCCATTTGACCATATTTGGCACCCATGTTAATCAAATATTGAGAATATGCAAGGAATCCCTTACCACTGGCTACCTCAAAAGGTCTTATGTCTGTTGTTACAAACTGCAATAAATCCTGACTCATAGTTGTCTTCATGTCTCGTGTGATATTGACACATTTCTTGGTGAATATCTTCAGCAAACTATATCCCGATTCTGATCTACATTTATGTTTAAGTAAGTCTGAAGTACCAGTTTTATGGCTAGTAAAAGCAAAGACTTTTTTTCATGTGACACATGCAACATATTCATCCACAGTATCACCATTTTCATCAATAAGAAATCTGAATGTATTCTAAATTGGTGATTTGCCTCATTTCCCTTCAAACTGTATGCACGACCACTTAATTTCTTTTGAATGTATTTCTCCATTGGCTTTTCAAATACAGAGTTTGGGATCTTTTCTGGAGGCAACCGGCAAGGAAGTGCAGAGAGGTGACGCAGTGATGATTTCAATTGGTGCTGATGAACTGACAATGGGATATAAAAGCAAAGTGAACTTTCACCGGTATTAACTAAATCTGAATAATTATACCTGCATTTATTCTGCGATCCACAAAGATATCAACAATATTAGCGCATCCTTGGATGAAGAGAATATACGCGGATTTTCAGGGCTTATGTTTAATGATGATCATGTTATTAGGTAAAACACTCTCTACATACACACATTATGTGTGAAGAAAATACAAACTAGGCTTATCCTTATTGAATCCCAGCCAGGTTCCACTTTAGCCAATAGATGCATTCGGCATATGTAAATTTCCCCTCTGTTTTCAGTAATTATTTTTATTTGTTTCCTGTTCATGCAGTGTTGCTGTGTGCTATTTGTGTCCCACCCTAGAGACAGTTGCATTTCAGTGGCGGGTGAAGTGATCTTTGTCCATAGACCCAGATTATTCCCTGTGGCTCCATAATATAAGGAGGGGAAAGAGCTTCCTCTTACCCAGTGTGCTCCCTCATGTGCCCTTTGTGGCCCAAACCACTGCCGCGGGGGAGGGAGAAGGAGACAGAGCCCGAGCCCACACCCATACACAGTGAGCAGCAAAACTAGCTAGACACACAGTGGGGAGTATGCTGTGCCCACTGAAGGAGTGTAGCAGCAGGAGCTTTCCCCTGTTTTCCAGCAAATCTGCTGAGGCAGTGTTTCTCCCAGTGTTTCCACAGAACAGTAAAAGCATGATTGATTCCCATAGTCTGTTGAGGTATTGGGAATGAAAGATGCTCCTAAAGCTAAGGGATCAAGGAAATAAGGCATAAATTTTTAACAGTGAGGGTAATTAACCTTTGGAACAATTTACCTAGGGTCATGGTAGATTCTCCATCACTGGCAACTTTTAAATCAAGATTGGATGTTTTTTAAAATATATGCTCTAGTTCAAAAGGAATTATCTCGGAAGTTCTATGGCCTGTCTTATGCAGGAGGTCAGACTAGATGATCACAATGGTCCCTTCTGGCCTTGGAATCCATGAATCTATATGTTTTGTGCAGAACCTCTAGTGACATTTTTATGGTGTTGTAGGCAAGTGAAGTTAGCGAGGGTTCACTTGGTTTTTTGTGATACAACATATTTCCCATTTCTGTTTTTTTCTTCAGTATTCTTTCTTCTTTTGCCCCTCCTTTATTCCACTAAAACATCCCATCCATGTTTATTTCTCCTCCATTGTCTCATTGCCCACTCCCTGCTCTTCCCTCACTCCATCCCCTTAGCCCTACTGATCCTCTTTTCCCTTGCGTGCCCCACCCCAACCCGTTTGCCTCACATGTGACCCTCTAACTTACAGAGGGTCAAAACCAGACATGCCAAACCCGCGAAAAAAATGCAGAAATAGGGCTTATTTTTGGCTTAATTGGCTTGTGAGTTGCTTGTTGGCTAGTTTTTGGCTTGTAGCTTGTTGCTTATTGTAGCTTGTTGCTTCTTTTGTTTGATCAGCTCCTGGGGAGCAGGGGCAAGCAGGGGCAATGGGGGGAGAGAGTCAGGGATGCACAGCGGACCCACCATAGTCCCAGACTGCACGCCGGGGGGATCTAGTCACATAGTGTTGGGCTTCTTAGGGATTGATTTGTTTTGGCCTTGTTTTGAAATGGGATTAGCTTGGTTTTTGGCTTTATTGTGAAAGTTGGGATGCTTATTTACCGCGTGAAAGTTGGCAACCATGGTCAAAACCGTTCGTTTCAACACTAGTCCCAGGAAGTAAGTCAGTTTTAGAGATTAATCAAGATTTTTTTTCCTTTTTAGTGGCTAGAATTCCAGCTAGGGCATGAAATGAACTGATGAGTCTGAGGCATAACCCCTTTCATTTATCTTCCTCATACTTTGTCCGTGCATCAAGTGTTTTGTTTCTTCACTCAGTGAGCTTCTTCCAGTGTAATCCATGATGAGTCTGATTCATTCACAGCATCCTTTAATAATAAAGAGGGAGGTAAAGCTATGCCAACAGTAGAATCCATATCATGTTTACAAGAGTTTTACGTATCAAGGCATTGGGGTTACATACGGTAATTTAAAGGAAAAAAGAGCAATTTATACCTAGCTTTCTACTTGGGCAGGTACTAGCTGGAGATATCAAGGGGAGAAGGGTTCTCCCAGGCCACAGAGCGGCTGCAGAGCCACTCCACACAAGCCTGCCTGTGGTAGACCTTGCTGCCCCAGCATACTCCTGATGTGGGAGCAACAGGAGGAACTGCGGATTTATCCAAATGTCAAATCCTGAAGCGTCAGCCCTGTGCGTTGCTGTTTGTGAAGTCCTTCATATCCATCACTAGCTCTTCTGCAAGGGGATCTCCCTGGCCATGGAGTTAGGACTGGATTTGTCTCTTAGAGCAGACTTTTGCCCACTTTCAAGCATTTTATATGGGCTCAATGAAGTGTTGCCTGAGTAAGGATTCCAGATACCATGGCAACTGCTGTACATTGCAATTGATATTTAGATTAAGATGAAGCTAGATTGCTAGATGGGGCTCATAATAAGTGACATAACAATTGCTGGATTGATTCTTGTGAAGTAAATACCAGAAATTCCTAAGCTAGTCTCAGGTTCTGAAGCTGTTATAACTAGTTGGGATCCCATGTGGCAATCCCCACACAAGCTAAACTCCCACTGACGCTGGTGAGAGTGTTGTTTCTGTGAGGACAGTAGGGTTTTTAGTTATGATGGCTGGTGGTGAAAGTGATGGCTATCTACAGAAGTGTAGTGTAGATTGAGATGAAACATGTGCGGTCGAATGTCAGCGCAAAAAAGAACACTTGTCATCAGCACCTTCGTGTTTAAAATGCCACGATCATCAGCGTATAATCTTCTGGCGCAATATTCAGGAGTACCTGCTTGTACCTCTGTGTGGACAGAGCACCAGACTTGAGTTCAGGAGACCTAGTTCCATTCCCTGATCAGCCACTGAGTCATTGCATGACCTTGTGTTTTATCTTTGTAACCTAGTGTCCCAATCTGTAAAGTGGGGGTAATAAGGCATATCCATCTTTTATAAAGTGTTTTGAGCTCTATGGATGAAAGGTACTATTATTCAGCTCCCTCATTCTGGAGGTCACAACTACATAGGCTTCATTCATGGTCGTCAGATACTTCAGAACCTCTTTAAGGTGAATTGAAACTATTGTAATCATGGCACTTAAAAGATGACAGTATTCCCGTTATAGTGACTGGGACCAGAACTGGCTATTTGGATCATACAGTTTGCAAAACTACTTGCATCATTTCCACTAAAATCTTTTCCCTAACAAGTCATTGAGCATCTGCAGTGATGACACCACTGCCACTTCTCAGAGTGATCTATTCAATGTCCTAGCTGCTACACTTAAGAACCTTTTCATATTAAGCCTAACTTTTCCCTCCTCCCATTCAGGGGTTTTATCTTTTTCCTACCAAGAGCTAAGACAGTAAATACCACTAATTCTTGCATTTTATTCAACTGAAGTTTTCTTTTGTTTTTAAAGACAATGATTTGTCTGCTGCATCTTCTCTGTTCTTGACTCTATGGGTCAGACTCTCAGCTAGTGTAAATTGGCGTAGTTAGCAGCAATCGAGCTATAACATTTTTTATTATTATTAATTTGTATTGTGGTAATGTCTAGGAGCCTCAGTCACAGAGCAAAACCTCACTGTGCTGGGCACTGTACAAACACAGAACTAAAAGACAGTACCTGCCCCAAAGGGTTTTTCAATTGTAGTAATTTACACTATCTCAGTTTTGTAACTTGGCTCCCTCAATCTCTTCACATACATTTTTGTATTCTTGTTCCTCTATTATTTTGTTTCCATTGATCAGATATTCTTCAATAGGCTTTTAAACTGTGGGGAACAGAAATGCACTGATCTTTCAGGTGTTGTCATACAGGGCAATGTAGGGTGAACCACTGCAGTCCCAGTTTTACATGTGATCATCTTATAAGGCTGTTGTAAGAATGGGCATAGTGCTTGTCATAAATATAAAGGGAAGGGTAAACCCCTTTGAAATCCCTCCTGGCCAGGGGAAAGCTCCTCTCACCTGTAAAGGGTTAAGAAGCTAAAGGTAACCTCGCTGGCACCTGACCAAAATGACCAATGAGGAGACAAGATACTTTCAAAAGCTGGGAGGAGGGAGAGAAACAAAGGGTTTGTGTGTCTGTCTGTAGTCCTTTTGGCCGGGGACAGAACAGGAATGGAGTCTTAGAACTTTTAGTAAGTAATCTAGCTAGGTATGTGTTAGATTATGATTTCTTTAAATGGCTGAGAAAAGAATTGTGCTGAATAGAATAACTATTTCTGTCTGTGTATCTTTTTTGTAACTTAAGGTTTTGCCTAGAGGGGTTCTCTATGTTTTTGAATCTAATTACCCTGTAAGATATATACCATCCTGATTTTACAGGGGGAATTTCTTTATTTCTATTTACTTCTATTTTTTATTAAAAGTCTTCTTGTAAAACACTGAATGCTTTTTCATTGTTCTCAGATCCAAGGGTTTGGGTTTGTGGTCACCTATGCAAATTGGTGAGGCTTTTTATCCAACATTTCCCAGGAAAGGGGGGGTGCAAGTGTTGGGAGGATTGTTCATTGTTCTTAAGATCCAAGGGTCTGGGTCTGTAGTCACCTAGACAAATTGGTGAGGCTTTTTACCAAACCTTGTCCAGGAAGTGGGGTGCAAGGTTTTGGGAAGTATTTTGGGGGGAAGGACGCGTCCAAACAGCTCTTCCCCAGTAACCAGTATTAGTTTGGTGGTGGTAGCGGCCATTCCAAGGATAACGGGGGTAATATTTTGTACCTTGGGGAAGTTTTGACCTAAGCTGGTAAAGATAAGCTTAGGAGGTTTTTCATGCAGGTCCCCACATCTGTACCCTAGAGTTCAGAGTGGGGGAGGAACCTTGACAGTGCTGTAAACTCATATTTAGTTTGCTACCTACAATCACTCTTGGATGTTTCTCTCTCCTGCTGCTTTCCAGATAGCTATTTCCTCTCAGTAGGTCTCTGTAAATCAAACTTGGCTGCTATCTCGCCCATGTTCAGATGACCCCGACATCTTGTTCCAACAATATCGCTAACCATTCAACATCTTTAAACACCAGAATAATTATTTTAAAAAACTAAATGCAGTTTCTCCATAAACAAACTTTCCTTGCCAGATACACGTATCACCACCTTTTCCCCTAAAAGAGTATAAAGAAACCATAGCACAGTTTTGGGAATGCTGTGCTGCTAGTCAGTGACATATTTGTCATGACTTTGGCATCATACTGCTATAATGCTGTGTTCTCCAAGTTACATTTTAATGACTTTTTGTGCATTCTAATTATTTCTGAGAGTCTATTGGTTAGATACAGAATCAGAAATGACTACTGTAGAGAATATGAACTATCATTTAAATTTTAAAATGACATTTAATTATCAAGACAATTCCAGACTAAATGAAAAAATTTAGTTGCGCAGACATTTCCATGTAGATTACGAACTTCTATGTGTGTTAAACAGTATGAATTGTGACATGATCCAGGGAACTTTGAAACCACACCAGTTACTTTGCATCTGGCATTGTACGCCATCTGCATAGTGAAAGCGCAGAGGGCTTTATGATTCTTGAAACTCATTTCAGTGCATAGTCACGTGAGTGCTTTCTATTGTTCGCTAGACAGATGGAAAGCTAGCAAATGTTCCAGAATTCAAACATGATTTGCTTCGGATCTTGTCTTGGTTTTGTTCTGTTTTGTTATTTTGGCAAATTCTGACATCAGAAAATCCAGTGTCTTTCTAAAGAGCAACGTAAAGTATAGATGGCCATACTCTGTTTTCAGTACCCAGTGTGGTTGTACCAGTGGAACTGAAAGGAGAATGTAGACCATAGTTTCTGAAAGGACATGTTACTATCAGTAGCCTCATTGCATGCAGTGGTTTGGAAAGAATCTGTGGCCAACTAAGGGAAGTTTTCTGAGCTTCACACCAACAACACACCTTTCCAAGTGCTGTGTCTCTTTGTGTCATAGTGGAACCTCACTAAACTGTAAAAATAGGGAAGCCCTGATGTGGATATTTCAGGTTTGAATACAAGCAACAGCAGGTTGCTGGTATGATGAAGTCATGATCCGCTTTGGCCAGTGTCATCACATAAATTGCTAATAACCCTGCACTACAAACTAAAAAGAAGTGTATTAAACCTCAGTTGTGACATGAGGAGTTAAACACAGTGAAATTTCTGTACGCAGCAGTGTATTTCAGAAGGAGGAAAAACAGTGAGTAAGAGTGCATGCTGTTTAAAAAAACTCAGAGCTGCTCTGGGAACTTGGGTGATGTCTTAAATACAGTAAGCAATTCACTGAAACCTTGATTTTCCACTGCCCTATACTTTGTGTCATCACTTACACCTATGCAAAGCAACCATTCCCATTTGGTAGCATTCTATGCCCATCTTAAACAGGTATAAATGGCTACGTTTGATGCAAGGCAGGGGACAATTGGGTCTTGTAGCTTTTGAATCAGAACCTCATCTTCTCTAAAGCCTGTTGCATGTCCTTCACCATGCAACATGAGAGGAATATGCTGGAATTGCCCATCCAATAGAGGAATGAAAGGACTGACCATCAGAGGAGAGTTTTTTATGTCTTCTTCTAGCTGCTGTGGATCTCACTGGGGCACAACTGCTTGCATATGCTCTCTCTTCTCCTCTGGATCTTCCTAGAATATTTGTAACTAGAAGCTTTTGCTGTTTAAAATATTGTAATATTTATTAAGCAAGTGCTGCCTCCTGATACCTGTCCCTGTCAGCTGCTTAGAGGAAAACATAAACATATCCTCCTCTGATATCAGCTTCATCTGTTAGAGGTTTGGTCCTTCAGTGAGGAAGGGAAGGACTGGTTCAGTGGGGGAACTACATTTAAAAGTTGTTGTTAATACCTATCTTTTATCAGGAGAGCTCAAAGCATGTGACAAAGGAGGTCAGTATCATTGTCCTCATGGTGAAACTGAGGCAGAGAAGGAAGTGATTCTCACCAGGTCACCCAGTAGGTCAGTTACAAAGCAGGAATAGAATCCAGGTCTCTTGAGTCCCAGTCTAGTGTGCTAGCCACTAGGCCCCCCTGCCACTATTTTTAGCAATACCTTGGATTTTGTACTGAGCCTTTAAAATTGTACAGCTACTGCAACTGACACATGCTTTAATGTGGAAGTGTCAGGGAGGCAGAGGGTATGGAAGAAGAGTACTTCTTTATGGAAGGAATTTCCAGTAGAATTTAATAAAACTGCAACCTAATGAGAATTTAATTGCAGGATATTCTAGAATTTTCTGATCTTGTCTTTAGATTCTGTCTGGTCATGTCATGTCCCTTAGGCCTCAGTCCTACAAAGGCTTATGGATGTGCTTAACTTATGCACAGAGTAGTTCCATTGAAATGGATAGGGTTACTTACAGTGAATAAAGTTGGAAGTGGTGGCATTTTGGAGCAGCAGACTTACTTTGGAAGGTCCTTTCCCACTATGATCTCTCTCTCTTCCTTTCATCTCACCGTCTCAGACTGAGATGGAAGGGTATTTTCACAACAGGTCCTTTCACCACTGGCCAGAGTTCTTCGTCTATGTCCTAGGGAACACAGGGATTTTCTGGCATGGCCTCGTCCCCTAACATCTCCCCACTTCCTAGACTGGAGGATCTCCCACTAGCCAGCACGCTTTCATGCGCCCCTTTCCCACGCAACTTGGCAGGTGAAGAAAAGCAGATTTTTTTCCTTTAGGTGCAAATCTCAGACATATTCTTCAGAAGGTAATTTAAACTAAATGCAAATTGATTGCTTAATTATTTTAAAACACCTAGATGATGATAAGATAAGTAACAGTCAGCATGGATTTATCAATAACAAATTGTGTCAAACCAACCTGGTAGTTTTCTGTGACAGGCTAACAAGCCTTGTGGATAGAGGTGCAGTGGTAGATGTGGTATATCTTTACTTAAAAAGGCTTTTGATACTGTCTCGCATGACCTTCTCATAAACAAACTAGGGAAATACAATGTAGTTGGAGCTGTTATAAGGTGAGTGTATAACTGGTTGTAAAACCATTCCCAGAGAGTAGTTATCAGTGGTTCACAGTCAAGCTGGAAAGACATATCAAATGGGGTCCTGAACAGAAATATCCTGTTTTGGGTTCTATTCAATATAATCATAAATTATTTGGATAATGCCATAGAGAATATATTTATAAAGTTTGCAGATGATCCCACGCTAGGAGGGGTTGCAAGCACTTCGGAGAACAGGATTAGAATTCACAATCATAGAATCATAGAATATAAGGGTTGGAAGGGACCTCAGGAGGTCTCCAACCCCCTGCTCAAAGCAGGACCAATCCCCAACTAAATCATCCCAGCCAGGGCTTTGTCAAGCCTGACCTTAAAAACTTCAGAGGAAGGAGATTCCATCACCTCCCTATGTAACGCATTCCAGTGTTTCACCACCCTTCTAGTGAAAAAGTTTTTCCTAATATCCAACTTAAATCTCTCCCACTGCAACTTGAGACCATTACTCCTTGTTCTGTCATCTGCTGCCACTGAGAACAGTCTAGAGCCATCCTCTTTGGAACCCTCTTTCAGGTAGCTGAAAGCAGCTATCAAATCCCTCCTCATTCTTCTCTTCTGTAGACTAAACAATCCCAGTTCCCTCAGCCTCTCCTCATAAGTCATGTGTTCCAGTCCCCTAATAATTTTTGTTGCCCTCCGCTGGACTCTTTCCAATTTTTCCACATCCTTCTTGTGGTGTGGGGCCCAAAACTGGACACAGTACTCCAGATGAGGCCTCACTAGTGTTGAATAGAGGGGAACGAGCATGTCACTCGATCTGCTGGCAATTCCCCTACTTATGCAGCCCAAAATGCCATTGGCCTTCTTGGCAACAAGGGCACACTGTTGACTCATATCCAGCTTCTCGTCCACTCTAACCTAAGTGTAGGACTCTGCACTTGTCCTTGTTGAACCTCATCAGATTTCTTTTGGCCCAATCCTCCAATTTGTCTAGGGCCCTCTGTATCCTATCCCTACCCTCCAAGGTATCTACCTCTCCTCCCAGTTTAGTGTCATTTGCAAACTCGCTGAGGGTGCAATCCACACCATCCTCCAGATCATTTATGAAGATATTGAACAAAACCGGCCCCAGAACCGACCCTTGGGGCACTCCACTTGATACTGGCTGCCAACTAGACATGGAGCCATTGATCACTACCCTTTGAGCCCAACAATCTAGCCAGCTTTCTATCCACCGTTATAGTCCATTCATCCAGCCCATACTTCTTTAACTTGCTGGCAAGAATACTGTGGGAGACAGTGTCAAAAGCTTTGCTAAAGTCAAGGAACAACATGTCCACTGCTTTCCTTTCATTCACAGAACCAGTTATCTCGTCATAGAAGGCAATTAGATTAGTCAGGCATGACTTGCCCTTGGTGAATCCATGCTGACTGTTCCTGATCACTTTCCTCTCCTCTAAGTGCTTCAGAATTGATTCCTTGAGGACCTGCTCCATGATTTTTCCAGGGACTGAGGTGAGGCTGACTGGCCTGTAGTTCCCCGGATCCTCCTCCTTCCCTTTTTTAAAGATGGGCACTACATTAGCCTTTTTCCAGTCGTCCGGGAATGATCTTGACAAACTGGAGAAATGGTCTTAAATAAATAGAATGATTAAGGACAAATGCAAAGTACTCCACTTAGGAAGGAACAATCAGTTGCACATATGCAAAATGGGAAGTGACTGGCTAGGAAGAAGTACTGCGGAAAAGGATCTGGGGATCAGAGTGGATCACAAGCTAGATATGAGTCAACAGTGTAGCACTGCTGGAAAAACAAAAAAGCAAACATCATTCTGGGATGTATTAGCAGGAGCAGTGTAAGTAAGACACGAGAAGTAATTCTTCCTCTCTACTCCATGCTGATACAGCCTCAATTGGAGTATTGTGTCTAGTTTTGGGTGCCACATTTCAGGAAAGATGTGGACAAATTGGAGAAAGTCTAGAGAAGAGAAACAAAAATTATTACAATCTAGAAAACATGACCTATGAGGGAACATTGGAAAAAAATGGGTTCGTTTAGTCTGGAGAAGACTGAGAGGGGACATGATAATAGTTTTCAAGTACATGAAAGGTTGTTACAGGGAGGAGGGAGAAAAAATTCTCTTTAACCTCAAGATAGGACAAGAAGCAATGGGATTAAATTGCAGCAAGGGCGGTTTAGATTGGACATTAGGAAAATCTTCCTGTCAGGGTGGTTAAGCAGTGGAATAAATTGCCTAGGGCGGTTGTGGAATCTCCATCATTGGAGATTTTTAAGAGCAGGTTCGACAAACTCCTGTAAAGGATGGTCTAGATAATACTTAGTCCTGTTTTGAATGCAGAGAACTGGACTAGATGACCTCTGGAGGCTCCTCCAGTCCTACACTTCTATGATTCTATGACAAGAAAGGTCCATTAATCAAGTGATTGGGGATCTTCTTGTACATTTAAATGCCATATTCCAAAGCACAGATATTAGAGATTTTGTTTGTAAAAGGGATACTCTGTTCCTCCTTGCCTGAGCCAAGTTGTAGTTTCACCACGCAAAGTGAATTTTTGCAGCCATTTATAAAGTTTGAAAATAAGGTGGTGTTGGAAATGCTGAGTGACCTTCAACTACAACAACACACATGGCGTATCTGTAATAAGATTTAAGAGCCCTCCCATAGACGAGCAACTGATTTATTTTTGATGTGTACTAATTAGACATGAAATGAATGGCTTTAAAGTAACTGAAATGCCTTTTCATACTAGAATTTTTGCTTTGATTGTCAGGTAACAAAACTGTTTCTTTAACATTGGATACTGTCCAATGCTTTTGAGATCTGAATTGGCTGTATGCACCATGTTTTAGCAAGCATAAACATCCTAATGCGTTTCTCTGGTCATTAATCTCTGTGTCTTTCACTGAGAGAGTATGCTGTGGGCCTGATTCTGGTCTCACTTTTTCATCTTACCAGTGTACCAGGAGAATGAGGACTTCTAGGGCTGATTACTAGGAAGCAAAGGATGAGTTATTGGACCTTTTAATTAGAGCGAGAAGCTCAAACTTCAAGAATCAGTTCCATGTTAGGAACTGTCCAAGGATCCAGGGTTCATCATTTTATTTGGGCCCATCTCTACTTTTAGAGTCTGGTCCTAACCTGGTGAAAATCAGCATAGCTGTGCTGTCAGTGGAGTTATACTGATTTGTATCAACTGAGGATCTGGGATAACATTTTCAAAAGCGCTTAAGTCACAATGGGAATTAGGCTTTCAATGGGAAGTAGGTGTTTAACTTAAGCACTTTTGAAAATCCCACTAGGAGCCTATTTGCATCTATAGACACCTAAATACCATTGAAAATCTGGTCATAAATGTCTATCAATTTTGAAAATGAGAATGAGACACTTTTGAAAATTTTACCCCTGGCACTTAGTATCTCTCTGTCTTCCTCCATCTGTCTGTTTTATGTGGCACCAGTCACTGTTGTACCTAAATGCTGCATAAAATTAGGAGCAAAAAGGCTGTGACTGTATGCAGATTTATACATCATTCCTATTACTTTTGGAAGGTATTAAAAAACAAAATAGGATAGACAGCTATGTTACCTTAGTTTTGATCATTGTTATCTTATCAAAGCCTGTTATGAAAGGGTATGAGGCCACTGAAGTGGCAATTCCACCACTCTATAATACAGTGCACTAGTCTGCAGTTGGGCTTTAGATCTGTACTTATTCTAAGGGCTAGAAGTCTCTGGAAGTTTGGGTAAATAACTTCTGGTAAATTTTCATTTAGCAGTAACTAAAGGCATTAAACTAAGTTTTTGAAAAACTATAGTGAGGCATCTGATCTAATTTCTGCAAAGTCCATTCTATTAGTTCTATGTACTCATTACAATAGCAATTAACCCACCTGGTTAGACTCATAAGAGTGTCCTGTTACAAGATAAAATTATATAACCAGTATCTAAAATTGCATACACGTGGGGGGGGGTTAATAGTCTGTCCTTAAACTATGATGATAAGTAGGCTATAAATGCAGTAGTTTAATGACCTGATCCAACTCTCACTGTCAATGGAAAATATCCCATTGCTTTCAAATGTGAGGTGGATTAGGCCTTAAAGGAAGTTTTTGGAGATTTACAAACTGTCCTTTGTTCAAATGATGATTTTTAAAGTAATAAATGCAAAACCCCACATAGCCAAGATAATGTACTATAGATCAATATACTGTAATATACAGGGGTATTATTTTTCTGACTGCACCAGGATGCATATGGGGCTTTTAGCTGATTTCACAAAATAAGCAGGAGTACCAGTTAAATGGCAGTGATGTGACAACAGGCACCAGGAGTGACTTGTTGTGATTACAGGCATTACTATCTTTTCAGAGAGAGACAGTTTTACTCTGCTTCACGCAAAGAGAATGCAGAAGTGCTTTTCCCCTGCTGCTTCCCAGACCCTTCTGTGCCTTAGCTTAGCAAATTTTCCAGTTAGTGTGTTTTTAAATTATAGTCAATATGGCAGATCAATTGAAAAAGTCAGGGGGAAAAATGGAGTAGATGGTGGTTTTTCAGCCTACTGGCATTTGGCCTCTGTCTCTCTCTTTTCCCTTCTATGCCCGTCTTGCTCTGAGCTGTCATTCACAGTGATTTGCTCTAACTCTGGTCCGAACTTGGTGATCTTTGGAACATGTCCCAGGGACAAATCACCATGTAGGTCTGAGATCACTAGAGGATTGTGTATACAATAAGGTGAACATTCTTCACTTGAAATGATATCCCCTGCTGTAGTTCAAGATGGAATCAGCCTCCTCGTTGATCTTGGCAGTTGGCTTGTGGAATTAGTTAGGCATCCTGTAGCTGTTTTGATGCTGTCTAAATTAACCACAACACCACAGCATCAGAAATACCTCAAGTTTTGCATTGGGTTGTTTTGCCTTCAGATACTTGGGAACCATGCAGCGTGAAGGCTGGACTCATGGCTCATTCCACCCGGGAGGAAGGAGAGGGGACAAACTCAACCACTCCACAATCCCCATAAAACAATGTGTGGGGTGGGGCACTGCAAGGAAATCTTCACAGATTCTTCCTTCTCACTTCCCTTTCCCATGGGAGAAGGCAACCAGGCACCTAAGCTTTGCATTTATCTATGGGACTGGAAAAGAGGAAGAGAGAGGACAAAAGACAGACCCTGGCTTTCACACTGCCAAGGTGTTAGCATTTCTAAGGAAGCTGCCAGCTCAGCTTTAACAACAGCAGGACATATTCTGCTGCCACTCACCACGGTGCAGCTCCCACTGAAATAGATGGGAGTTGTGGCTCTGTTAGTGGGGTGCAAAATGGGGGGTCAATAACTGACAGTCTTTTATGTTGTTAATCACCAAAGGGCCATAAAGATCAACTGAGTGATTTCTGCTCCCCTGTACACTGATCAAATAGTAACTGACTCCACAAACAGTCTTGTGGAAGTGAATGGAACTATGTGCAAAGAGTAAATGTATCAGACTCTAGCCCAGCGGTTCTCAAACTGGGGGGCTGTGACACCTCAGGGGGCTGCGAGGTTATTATGTGGGAGGTTGCAAGCTGTCAGCCTCCACCTCCAAACCCTGCTTTGCCTCCAACATCTATAATGGTGTTAAACATAAAAAAATGTGATTTTAATTTATAAGCACCCAGAGGTTTGCTGTGTGAAAGGGCTCACCAATACAAAAGTTTGAGAACTACTGCTCTAGCCCCTAATGAACGACTTGAGAACCACCACCATCAAAAGAGCGATGTGCTTCTTAGCCCAGAGATGGGATTCACAGTAAAAGGTATATCTAGGGAAACAGGGCAGTACAAATAACCAACCTCCAGTGCAACCACATGAGATAAGCACAGCTGATTCTGAAGCTGCCAGCTAAATGTCTGTTGCTTTTTATAAGAGGCCAGATGATTCTGGCAGCTACTGGAGAAAACATTCTCCACAGTTTAGCATCTGGATCCTCTAACTGCCTGCCTAAGTGAAAGGAGAACAACAGTATGAGGAGGAAAAGGAATGTTATTATTTGTATTACTGTAGCCTAGGAACCTACTCATGGACCAGGACTCCCATTGTGCTAGGTGCTGTACAAACACAACAAAAGAACAGGAGTGGTGCTATTTAGTATTGGCTGGGCTCATGGCAAGCTAGTGTGATGTGGAGTGAAATGTAATCTTAAAGCACAACCAGGAAGATGATGAGGGCACTGTGGGGGAAATTATTTTCCTGGACGGGACAGAATGGTGCTAATAAGATTTGTACCATAATATGAAGGTCTATATATTGTTTATCACCTAAAGGATAAATATTAATTCATTTGGAATTCTGATAACTTGGATCAGGATGAATAATTGGTGCAGTATTATTAATATCCGTTGTCAGGGCCAAAGCCGTAGCACTAAATAACAATGAGTAAGAACCTCAGGATTCGGCCCTTGGCTGGCAGAGGCTCAGACTGCAACCACAACAGCAAATGAGCCAGAAAGCAACCACACCTGGCATCATCTCCTGCCTAGGCACAGAGCCAAGTACCATACTTTGAATGGCAAAATACCTAGCACCAGCCTTATGTGCACATAGTTACCATAACTGCCGATCAGGTAATTGCATGCTTGTGTGTCTAAGTGGCCACTTGAACCTACCTAATATATATGTGCAATCATAACTGTGGGCAAATAGCCATGCAATAGCTCATGCCCGAAGAGTGACAGTAACCCTGTGCAGAGGGCCAGCACCAGTCTTATGCTTCATTAAAATCCCACTTAAGATGATCAGTGGTGCCCAAATCTTGTGCTCACTCTGCACGGAATCTTTCTTTCTTTTTTCCCACCTTTTGCCCTCTATGCACAGACTGGGCATAACTGGTGTATCTTCATTCAGCCCTCGTGGGATATCACCGTGAAAGGGACAGGAGGGAGGTGACTGCAGGGCCCTGTATCCTTCTGTTCTGGCCCCTTGAGTTTGCCAGGGACACTGGTGGAAACAGAATGCATCACCTTACAGGGGGAGTTAGCATGCATGCTTTCCTTGGGCCATGGAGCACCTCACTACCCAAAGGCAGGCCTCAATGTTAATCACGTTATCCAGCTCTTAATATTTGTAAAGTGCTTTGTGATCCATGAATGAATGTTGCAAAATGAGAGTAAAATATCAGTGAAGTATTAAAGTGTTACTGTGAATTATGCGGAAAGTTTATAGTATCAGTTTATGGGACCCATTTCTTGCTTCCTACCTGCCTAACAGTCACTTCAGAACAACTGCCACAATAAGTATTAAAAGTGAAGTGTTGCTGTGTGATCTTTAATGCTAAGCTTCATCTGTCACGTGGAACACATCTGTACTGTGTAAACTGCTTTGTCAGTATAGAAGTCTTGCCAGGCTATCCTCTTCCTATCCTGTGTACCCTACTGATATGAACATGTTGTCATACAAGTATTTTAAAATAGGTGTCTGGTGCCAACCATAACTCTTCAGCCTTAAGGTCTTAGACATTTTGACTATATGCTGCCATCTTCAGTCTGTGGAAGAGGGAGTTGATGTACAATCAAGTTTTCAAAAGTGACTGGTGATTTTGGGGCACTGATTTTGAGACACCTTAAAGGGAAGTGCTTTTGGCTCGCAGACAGCACACTAGACTGGGACTAAGGAGACCTGCGCTCTATTCCCACCTTGACCAATGGCCTACTGAGTGACCTTAGGCAAGTCACTGCAATTATCTGTGCTTCATTTTCCCATCTGTAACGTGGGGATAATGATGCTCACCTCCTTTGTAAAACAGTTTGTGATCTACTGTTTTGATCTACTAGTGATGAGCACCTGTCCCCTGAAAATTGGACCCCTTTCAGGTGGCTGAAGTTGGACATGCAAAAATTGAGGAACCTCAAATCACTCATCACTTCTGAAAATCTTAACTCAATATGCCTGTTGATATACAGCTAGGGTCCAATTATCAAAAAGATCAAAGCAACCATTTTCTTGGGTGGAGGAGGGATGTGAGTTAACGTTTCCAGTTGCTACTGTGTAATAGTGACTTCTGGTTACCATGCTCTTCACATATATGACATGCAGAATTGCATACATGTCATTCATATAATACAGTTCATAGCATTGGCTAGGAAAATAATGTGTCACCATTGTCACTGAGTCTGTCTCGATGTGGTAGTACTGAAATACTTGACATTTGCAGCTCTGAGTAAGTGCCGCAAAATGTTCACTGTGGTGTGACTATTCAGGGATGGCTGTTCCTTTAGAAATGAGGGTATATCCTAGTGACTCAGTAAGTTTCTATGATCCACTGTTCCGGGACAGCCCACCAGGCAACCCCAGCTCCCAGGCTCCTCAGCAGCTTGCCTGTGCAGGTATAGTGAGCCAGGGCTCACCAGGATCTGCAGCTCTCCTGGACCCCCGACTCCCTTGGAAGCCAGGTGCTAGCTTGGCCAGCTCCTTAGGGAGCTGGGCGGCTGTTCCATGAAAAATTCCTAGACTTCTTTTGATCCTCTACAGAAGGGGAAAATCCCCCCAAATCTCAGAATTTTTCATGGAATGGAGAAATCCTCTTCCTGGTCAGCTTTAGTCAACAGAGTTCAAAGAAGCCATCTGCAACTTTCCTTTCTTCAGCTTCACATCAGCCTCTCTGCAGGAGTCCTGACTGAGGTAGAGAACCTTTCCCCATTTTCATTGTTCCTCTGCCCTCTCCTTAAGCGTTTCTTCCTGTTTCATCTCACCTGCTCGCTCTCTCTCTGCTGCTTGGAATAGCCAATAAATCAAAGGAGAGGCAGCCTTAGAACTTCTCTCTTCTTCTTCTTTTATTGAATTGATCATCTTGCAGTGACAGCAACTGCAGGGTGCCCCAGATTCACGATGTGTGTGTGTGTGTCTGTGTGCATTATCCCCAGGAAATGCTTTAAGTCAAAAAATGTACTTAGAATTTGTAAATAGGGAATAAAATAAGGAAACTGTACTTTCAAAAAAAAAAGGGGGGGGGGGTCAATTCCATTTCCAGAGCAAACAGGTGTGAACATTTTGTTCATAACAATCATCTGTATCTTAGACCAGGAACAGAACATGTTATTTTAAGGACTTTAGCCTATTTATATATGTATGTTTTATTAGCAATGTAAACAATATTTCTCAGCAGGATTTAGTCAATCGTTTGGATTCCTAGCTTGGATATATAATTTGAGCTCGATTTATATAAATAATTTTATTTTGTTTATATATAGGACCCTACCAAATTCATGGCCATGAAAAATGAAATCAGGAACCATGAAATCTGGTCTCCTCCTGTGAAATGTCATCTTTTTTGTATACTTTTACCCTATACTATACAGATTTCACAGGGGAGACCAGCGTTTCTCATATTTGGGGTCCTGACTCCAAAGGGAATTGCAGAGGGGTCCCAAGGTTATTTTAGGGGGGGGTCGCAGTATTACTACCCTTACTTCTGAGCTGCCTTCAGAGCTAGGCTCGTGGCCAGCAGCCCCCATTCTCCAGCTGCCCTGAAGGCAGCACCGCCATCAGCAGCCATGCAGAAATAAGGGTAGCAATACTGCAAATCCTCCAACAATAACCATGCCCCCCCCAAGCCTTTATGGGTCAGGACCCCTAAAATTACAACACCATGAAATTTCAGATTTAAATAGCTGAAATCATCAAATTTACAACTTTTAAAATCCCATGAAGGTTGAAGAGGAGAAGCCATGTACCCCCAAAGCTGGGAGGATCACACATCACCTCTCCCAGGAGGAAACGTAGGGTAGTGATGGTTGGAGACTCTCTTCTGAGGAGGATGGAGGCACCCATCTGTCACCCTGACATGATATTCTAGGAGGTATGCTGCCTGCCAGGGGCCCATATCCGAGACGTTATGGAGGGATTGTCAAGGATCATCTGGCCCTCTGACTACTACCCCATGCTACTCATCCATGTGGGCACTAATGATACTGCGAGGTATGACCCTCAGCAGATCAGAAGTGACTACAGGGCTCTGGGAGTAAGGGTGAGGGAGTTGGGAGCACAGGTGGTGGTCTCTTCAGTCCTTCCAGTCAAGGGTAGGGGCCTCAGCAGAGATAGATTCATTCTGGAGGTAAATGCCTGGCTGCGAGGATGGTGTCGCCAGGAGGGCTTCGGCTTCCTTGACCACGGGATGCTGTTTCAGGAAGGACTACAAAGCAGAGATGGGGTCCTCCTATTGAGGAAGGGGAAGAGCATATTTGGCTACAGACTGGCTAACCTAGTGAGGAGGGATTTAAACTAGGTTCAACAGGGGCAGATGACCAATGCCCATAGGTAAGTCAAAAATATGGAGACCTGGGAGAAGGGTCGGAATCTGGGGGGAGCATGGGCTGTTATAGCAGAAATAAGGAAGAGACAAGACAGAACTGGGTGGAGGGTAATCAAATCAGTGTCTTATCTGTCTGTATACTAATACTTCATCAAGAAGTATGGGGAATAAGCAGGAATAGCTCAAAATGCTAGTGAATAAATACAACTATGACATAATTGGCATCATGGAAACTTGGTGGGATAATACGCATGACTGGAATATTGGTATAGAAGGATACAGCTTGCTCAGGAAAGACAGGCAGAGGAAAAAAGGGAGGAGGTGTTGCCTTATGTATTAAAAATGTATATACTTGGACTGAAGTTGAGATGGAAATAGGAGACAGACTTGTTGAAAGTCTCTGGGTAAGGATAAAAGGGGTAAAAAACCAGGGTCTACTACAGACCACCTAACCAGGAAGAAGAGATGGATGAGGCTTTTTTTAAACAACTAACAAAATTATCCAAAGCACAGGACTTGGTGGTGATGGGGGACTTCAACTACCCAGACATCTGTTGGGAAAATAACACAGCAGGGCATGGAATGTATTGGAGACTTTTTTTATTTCAGAAGGTGGAGAAAGCTACTATGGGGGAGGCTGTTCTAGGTTTGATTTTGACAAAAGGGAGGAACTTGTTGAGAATTTGAAAGTGGAAGGCAGCTTAGGTGAAAGTGATCATAAATGGTAGAGTTCATGATTATGAGGAATGGTAGGAGGGAGAACAGCACAATAAAGACAATGGATTTCAAGAAGGCAGACTTCAGCAAACTCAGGGAGTTCGTAGGTAAAATCCCATGGGGAAGCAAGTCTAAGGGGAAAAACAATTGAAGACAGTTGGCAGTTTTTCAAAGAGACATTATTAAGGGTGCAAGAGCAAACTATCCCACTGCATAGGAAAGATAGGAAGTATGGCAAGAGACCACCCTGGCTTAACCAGGAGATCTTCAATGATCTGAAACTCAAAAAAGAGTCCTACAAAATGTGGAAACTCGGTCAAATTACAAACAAATAACACAAGTATGTAGGGACAAAATTAGAAAAGCCAAGGCACAAAATGAGATCAAACTAGGCAAATATAGTGCCCATCTATAAAGAGGGAAATAAGGACAACCTGGGGAATTACAGACCAGCCAGCTTAACTTCTGTACCCTGAAAGATAATGGAGCAAATAATTAAGCAATCAATTTGCAAACACCTAGAAGATAATAAGGTGACAAATAACAGTCAGCATGGATTTGTCAAGAACAACTCATGTCAAACCAACCTGATAGTTTTCTTTAACAGTGTAACAAGCCTTGTGGATTGAGGGAAGCAGTAGATGTGGTATATCTTGACTTTAGTAAGGCTTTTGATACTGTCTCGCATGACCTCATAAACAAACTAGGGAAATACAAACTAGATACAGTTACTATAAGGTGCATGCATAACTGGTTGGAAAATCCTTCCCAGAGAGTAGTTATCAGTAGCTCACAGTCAAACTGGAAGGGCATATCAAGTGGGGTCCCACAGGGATCAGTTCTGGGTCCAGTTCTGTTCAATACCTTCATCAATGATTTAGATAATGGCATAGAGAGTGCACTTATAAAGTTTGTGGATGATACCGAACTGGGAGGGGTTGCAAGTGCTTTGGAGGATAGTATTAAAATTCAAAATGATCTGGACAAACTGGAGAAATGGTCTGAAGTAAATAGGATGAAATTCAATAAGGACAAATAGCAAAGTACTCCACTTAGGAGGGAACAGTCAGTTGCACACATAGAAAATGGGAAATGACAGCCTAGGAAGAAGTACTATGGAAAGGGATCTGGGAGTCATAGTGGATCACAAGCTAAATATGAGTCAACAGTGTAATGCTGTGGGGAAAAAAAAGCAAACATCATTCTGGGATATATTAGCAGGAGTGTTTTAAGCAAGACACGAGAAGTAATTCTTCCACTCTACTCCGTGCTGATTAGGCCTCAACTGGAGTATTGTGTCCAGTTCTGGGCGCCACATTTCAGGAAAGATGTGGACAAATTGGAGAAAGTCCAGAGAAGAGCAATAAAAATGATTAAAGGTCTACAAAACATGACCTATGAGGGAAGATTGAAAAAATTGGGTTTGTTTAGTCTGGAGAAGAGAAGACTGAGAGGGGACATGATAACAGTTTTCAATTACATAAAAGGTTGTTACAAGGAGGAGGAAGAAAAATTATTCTTCTCAGCCGCTGAGGATAGGACAAGAAGCAATGGGCTTAAATTGCAGCAAGGGTGGTTTAGGTTTAGGTTGGACATTAGGAAAAACTTTATAACTGTCAGGGTGGTTAAGCACTGGAATAAATTGCCTGGGGAGGTTGTGGAATCTCCATCATTGGGGATTTTTAAGAGCAGGTTGGACAAACACCTGTCAGGGATGGTTTAGATAATACTTAGTCCTGCCTTGAGTTCAGGGGACTGGACTAGATGACCTCTCGAGGTCCCTTCCAGTTCTATGAATTCTACGAATGTGAAATTGACCAAAAGGACTGTGAATTTGGTAGGGCCATGTGTATATATATAAAATGCTCTGGAGTTAAAATGGATCAAAGAAATTTTCTTTAAGAATTTCTGTTTGCAGTAGCTCATCATATTCCACACACTTCCTCCTATAATTAACATATCAGAAAATAACAGTAGACAATGTTAAAACATTCAGGCTAAAATTGGCGCAAGATAAGACACTTGAAGATCTTCAGACACTAATCATAAATTCTAATGGATCTTAAATAGTCCACAGACTAATCAAGCACTTTGCCTCCATGGTACGCACTCCTGACAAAATAAAATGAGACCAGATGCCCTGCCAAATGCATATGTTTTAATAGTAAATAAATGAGTACCCAATATATCTTACAGCCAACAAGGGAACTAACTTCCAGCTGCTTTAGTTTCTGCTAACAGCTGAATAAATACATTCCTATTATAATAATACTTTCAGCAAGAAAATGATTACTCAGTAGCTCAAGTCCCAGATATATTCTGCATGCTGTTGTTTATCTGAAGGCAGGTGGGGTATGACCCAAGTACTTTCTAATAACTTTGTAAAATCTTATATATGGGGAATCTAAGCCAAAGGTGGTGGTGGGGGGACGGGACGGGATGGTAATGAGAAAATGTTCTGAAGCCATAACTGGAATTTTTTCCCCTCTAATAATATTCAGTGTGCTACACTTACTTCATAGGGCTAAACTGGAGACAAAGGATGAGATTTATCATGTTATGCTTATAGAAAATTTAAGGTTTTTTTTATTTTTTAAAACAAGAGCTCTGAGGGAGGTGGTGCTTCATCTCCGCTCTAAGGCCTTGACACCCATACACTATAGGTAGGTACCTACCAAATTCATGGCCATGAAAAATGCGTCACGGACCATGAAATCTGGTCTTTTGTGTGCATTTACCCTACACTGTACAGATTTCATGGGTGAGACCAGCATTTATCAAATTGGGGGTCCTGACCCAAAAGGGAGTTTCAGGGGGTCACAAGGTTATTTTAGGGGGCTGGTGGTATTGCCACCCTTACTTCTGCGCTGCCTTCAGAGCTGAGCGGCCGGACAGCGGCAGTTGTTGGCTGGACACCCAGCTCTGAAGGCAGTGCCCCCCCCCCGCCCAGCAACAGCGCAGAAGTAAGGGTAGCTGTACTGCAACCCTCCCACAATAGCCTTGCGAACCCTCCCCACCACCCCCCAACTCCTTTTTGGGTCAGGAGCCCTCCAATTACAACATCATGACCTTTCAGATTTAAATAGCTGAAATCATGAAAATTATTATTTTTAAAATCCCATGACTATGAAATTGACCAAAATGGACCATGAATGAGGCCATATCCTCAGCTGAAATAAAGTGCTCCATGGAGCTGGATCTAGCCCTGAACCTTTCTCAGTGTTCCAAAGTGTACCACTGTGTCTACACCTTCTTAACTAACCCTACTCCTGGCCCTAAAACACTGGCCCCATCTCTAAACTTCCCTTTCTCAGCAAACTGGTAGGGAAAGAAGTTCCAGTCATATCTCATGCAAAAAAATCCTTGGCTAATTTCAGTCTGAGTTACATTCCACACCTCGCTTGGAAACTGCCTCTCCTCTGTACATCTAACAGTAGAGCCATGCACAGTTTAAAACACTGCTAAGAATTATTATATAATCTTTCTATGTACATACAATGTGCTCGTCAGCTGGATAGTTGAGAGATAGTATCTGCACAGTCCTATACTTTCAAGCCATTCAAACTGCAGCCCACTTATTAAGCTGTGTTTTACGCAAAGAGCACCTGTTATCTGACCTTTGTGACCTGCACTGGCTACCAGTTCATTTCCAGGCAAAGTTTAAAGTGGAGGTGTTGATCCATAAAGCCACAGAAAATTGAGAAACCACTTCTCTCCCCACCTGATAATGCTGCATTTGTGACTTTTCTGATGTGGTTAGCTACAGCTAAATGGAAGAGAGCTGACTGCAAGGTGTTCTTAGTGAGGGGTTGTTGGCTGTGGAACTCATGTCCCCCATTGACCTGCTAAATGCTAGATTTGATGACTTATCGCAAGGCCTTCTTTGTCCCACCAGGCCTCTTCACAGGGAGCAGAAGGATTAGAGGCAGAAGGTCATAGGATATTCTGTTCTGTTCATTTTATATTTTAGAGATCTGGGTTACTGATTTTGTAATGTGCCTAGAGTGTGTGACAGCCTCAACTGAAAAACCCAAGGAAATAAATGTCACTGGTGAGTCACATTTTCCTTCCATGTCACACTTTTTTCTGTACATACCTGAGACTCTCTTGGCGCTTGAACACATGTGGGAGAGTAACTGATGGAAAATGTGGATGCCCGTCCATTATTGTAATACCGGGCCATGCCTCAGGGGATTCCGTGGGGAGGAAGGGGCTTCCAGGCAGCAGAACTCCAGCTACTTTGCCTCTCCTTATAGAAGAGTGCTGCTGTCTCCAGCCTCTTCACTGGTGCCTCCTTGCAGTCACTTGGAGCAGGCACCCTCCTCTGGCTCCCTGCTTAGTATGGGTGAAGTGCATCCAGCACATCCCCTCCCTATGTGCTAATGACTTCCTTTTCCTTCTCCTCCCCGTCAGGAGGTATGTCTCAAATCTCCCACCTGCAAGGCTACAAACCCCATGGAGTGGGGATAAAGGAGAGCGGAAGCCAAAACAGACACACATATATCCGGGAATGGAGACAGCCATACCACACCTTCGGAAAATAGCGCGTGTGATAAAATCATGGGCAGTGCTGATAATGTTAAGTAGCAGTGTAGTTTTAGTTTGTTGGTGTAATCACATAATTCCATGCATAGTGACCATAAATATCTGAGAAGTGTGCTTAAACATGGTCATCAAATAGGTCTCCAGATTGGTTTGGCCTGCTACTGTGGACAGTGGAAAAACTTCCTAAGAACAGTTTTCAAACCCTGTGCTCAGGGGTAGGTAACAACCTAGCTATATTACTGTGTGTCATGGATGCACAGGACTCGTGCTATCTCCCAGCTCTGTACGGTCCCTGGGAGGAACCCTTCAGTACAACAGCCCTTCTCGGGGGTCCACTCTCTCTCTCTCTCTCTCTCTCTCTCTCTCTCTCTCAGGGGTTAAGCCATAGGCCCATCCGCCTCCTGGAACTGTACCTCTCTGAGCCTTCAGCACGCCTCTCTCTCACCGTGGGCCCCCTCAGGGAGTCCACTCGCTCTGGACCCCCTGGGCCTCTACCCCCAGAGGGAATAATGCAACCCAGCATAAAACAGAAGGGTTTATTGAGCACCTGAACCCAGCACAAGAAACAATCTGGGTCCTCAGGCCTAGCCTCTCTCAGCACAGTACATCCAGGTCTCTCCTGCATCCAGGTGGGCTCTGGCTGGTCTCTCTCCCCAGTGCAGCATCCTGAATGCACCCGATGAAGTGAGCTGTAGCTCACAAAAGCTTATGCTCAAATAAATTTGTTAGTCTCTAAGGTGCCACAAGTACTCCTTTTCTTCTTCCAGCAGAGGCATCCTATATCACTGGCCCCAACAGCTCTTCCCCTGTCCTTTGTCTTCCGTCACAGGTAAACAGATCATTGGAGCCCTCTCTCTCCTGTCCTTTGTTCCCCTCTGGCTGTAAGTGGTTGGTCAGGTCAGCGGGGTCCTCTCTCCTCAGCCCTTTTTCCTCCCACTGGCCAGAACCAGCTGACTGCCAAGCTGGTGTGGGCCTCTTAGTCAACAGGTCACCGTTTGTTAGGGTACCCCATCTCCAGGCTGTTGTCCGGGGGTCCTGGCTGCTAGATGAGATCACACTTGGTCCTCTGCAACAACAAACCCTCTCTCACCACCTTGTTAAACAGGCAGCACACAGGGAAACTGAGGCACACACACACACTATTCATGTAAAACACTACAAAAATCCCCAACTTCATCACATCATGATAGCACATTTTGGCCCAGTCCACACTGGCAGGCCAAGCCTTGTAGGAATTTCCTTTGGCTACAAGCAGAATTTAAACTGCATTTAGACGTTATTTTCAAACTTGGTTGGAACTGGATTCTAGCTAGGGCATAAAGGCTCCAATGAAGTCAATGGCAAAACCCCCATTGACTACACCAGGCGTAGGGTCAGTCCTTAAAACACACAGTTCTGTATCTTGGAAACAGTTACATGGAAGCATGTAGTAAAGTTCTTGTATTTACTGTGCTGCCAATGGATGAGTTCTAAATATGCTCTTTCACTCCCATAGTGTATAAAATGGGAATGATAAATGCAAATGAATAAAGAAACTGATTCCTACAATTTCTAGGACCAGATCAGAGAGGGAGCTTCAGGAAATAAGCATCTTTGAGGATTTAGTCATTAATAAACTTTCTGTTCTTAATAATGCTTCCTTTTGGAATATCAAACTGTAGAGTAGTGATATGAATCTGTAAACATTTTCCAGAAGCGCTTCCACTTCTGTAAGATGTGATCTTTTTCCCTTCCACCTATCTGTCTATATCTAAGGTACAGCAAATACCATAGTAGACACAACTGACATTTTCTGCAAGGTTTGCTTTCAGATAAGTAACATATTCAAAGGGGGTAATACCTGAGAAATAATAGAGCCATATATTGCGTAACTGACAATTAACTATTCAGCACTGCCTGGTTATGTAAATTCACAAATGCTGAAAGGAAGTTTCTTGAACCCTTTGAAATCTACATGTATCATTTCACCTTCCTTTGCTTGTTCTCATCCATGCAAATGCATTTTTTTGCACAGAAGACTAATGAATAGCATCAGTTTCCCCCAAATAGCTTGGTTATCCAGAACATGACAACTCACCTGCCATAGCATGAATGCAAAGCAAACAGGGTCAGGATGGAAATTATGAATCATCGGTTCCATCGTTTACAAGCTGGCCCTAGTCAAAAATCAAATGCATTTAGCACTGAGTCAGAGTGGAGCTTCTTGACTCAATGTGTGTGTGCAGTGAAAGGAAATCCTATTTAAAGGTAAACCTTTCTAAAAAGCAGATTAGTCTCAGCAAGATTTCCTGTGACATACAGGTGGAAGTATTGCTTTCTTTTTTCTTTTCTTTCTCTCTTTTTTTTTTTTAGTTATTTATGGAACAATGGGGGTGGCTTTCAGTCAGAGATAAAAGGTGATGTGAGGTTTGACAACTGTATTGTTCAACATATTTCTTGGTGGTTTTTCACATACAGGCTGGTGAATGGAAACTGTGTTTTAGCACAACAAAAGGGGATGTCATTTTTTAAATGCCTCCTCACATTCAGGGAACAAAATGTTATGCACATTTCTTCACAGCCTACTAAAAATAAATTCAGCAGGAGAAAAGTAAGGAACTTTTTACAAAACAATCTTCTTCCAGTGGTGCTTTTGTGGAAAGGTGTCTGTAGAAGATTACAGAGGAAAAAAGTATATTTAAAAAAAACCTAATAAAAATAATAACAAACCCAAGACTTGCAACTTAGCAGATGCAAATTAATTAGTAATAGTTTGGGCTGGGTTTTTTTTTTTGACCTCTCTCTCTCTCTCAATTTTTATATGCAAAATAATATACATGAGGCAAAAGGTGAAATGATAGTACATTTGTGCTAACAGATTTGGGTCTGATCTAGCATGCAATGAACTAACTCAATAGGAGGTTTGGCATTCTAATAGTGTTTCTTATATCTGTAGTGCTGACAACGCAAACTATGGCCCAGATCCTGCAAACACTTTAAACATGTCAGTAACTTTACTTGTGTGTGTTTGCAGGATCTGGGCCATGATTTGTTTGTTGTAAAGTGACATGCATATGTATAACTTTGTGCTCTGGACTCAGCAAAGTACTTAAAGGATTTGAGTCTTAAGTACATTCTTAAAGTTAAGAAGTACTTCCATGATTTCCTGAATTGGGGCCTATATAAATAAATGCTCCTACTCTGCTTGGTACGTTTGTAATTTTGTATTATTATAGACAATAATAGATAAGATATTATAGATAACAGTACACTTTTCACAAGTGCCTAAGTGACTGAGAAGCCTAAATCCCATTGACAGTCAGTGAAACCTAGGTTCCTACATGCTTACATCACTTCTCAAAATGGAATGTGGGCTCCTAAATCACTTAAGCACCTGTGAAAATTTTATCTGTAAGATTTATACTCTCTTCCTTGTGATCCTTCCTCAAAATTCACTTAATTCATGACACCTACAAGAAAACAGCCAAATAACATTGGCTGGGCCATCAAATGGTTATAGGTAACTGGTATTTTATTTCAAGACTTGAAAAAACAATCAAAGAATTTTAGAACCATTGAGTTCTACAATAAGAGCCCAGTCATGATTGGGCTCACAATACAAACACATAACACAATAATAATTCCTTTGTCCTGGGTTGTTCAATTCAAGTTTTTCATTGACTTCAAATGGGGTTGCATTAGAATCATAGAATATCAGGGTTGGAAGGGACCCCAGAAGGTCATCTAGTCCAACCCCCTGCTTGAAGCAGGACCAATTCCCAGTTAAATCATCCCAGCCAGGGCTTTGTCAAGCCTGACCTTAAAAACCTCTAAGGAAGGAGATTCTACCACCTCCCTAGGTAACGCATTCCAGTGTTTCACCACCCTCTTAGTGAAAAAGTTTTTCCTAATATCCAATCTAAACCTCCCCCACTGCAACTTGAGACCATTACTCCTCGTTCTGTCATCTGCTACCATTGAGAACAGTCTAGAGCCATCCTCTTTGGAACCCCCTTTCAGGTAGTTGAAAGCAGCTATCAAATCCCCCCTCATTCTTCTCTTCTGCAGGCTAAACAATCCCAGCTCCCTCAGCCTCTCCTCATAAGTCATGTGTTCTAGACCCCTAATCATTTTTGTTGCCCTGAATCCTAGAGCATTACCATGTAATAGCAAGAGGGAGACTCTAATAATGGAATGGAGTGATATCAGAATGACCGCTTGGAAACAGATGCTTTTTTTTGTTGTTGAAGGTATGAGAGGTCTTGGCAAGATGAGCTGGTGGTGATCTGTGTGTGCAAGGATGTGAGGGTGAAGCCACTGCTAACTTGGAGAGCAGAGTGCTATCATCTCTACCCTCTCTCTGGCTGTGGGTCTATACCTGGTAAGAACAATCTGTGTAATGTCATCTTTTGTGTGTTCATGTTTGTAGAAATGACCCCTAAACCAACCTCCCAGGTCTGAACACTACCAAAGTATTTGGGATCTGCACCTAAATTTTGCAAGTCAGGACTGTCTCTAGATATTTTGGGATCCATGTTGGTACATTAGTATAGGGAAAACAGCATGGCAGTGTGGAAAAGTCATTACCCATCACCACTTTGTAGAAACATCCTGAAGGAAAGGATTAGAACCATTTAAGTGCTTTTTTTCCATTGATTTCTGCCTATGTCTGAATAAAGATAGTACAGTACCATAGTCAGTGATCTCAAATACTGGGGCTAGATCCTGGAATATGAGCATGGCCAGAAGGTCATTCATCAGCACCACCAGCATTACATGCTCTGAAACCAAACTGCAAAATGTTCAGGATATTGGATATAGACTGATATATTTTGGAGACAGCTCTGAACTAGTTTCTTGATGACCTTGTTGAAGCATGGGGAGTTGGACATCATGTGGTAATTTGTCAGGTCTGCTGAGTCAAGAGCAGGCTTCTTGAAAACAGGCTAGACTGTGCCTGATCATTCATCACACGCAATAACACCAAACTCAGCTGCATTCTGGAAGATCGCCAATTTTTACTAATGCAGATACCATGCAAGGCTCCAGGCCACAGCTAATATCCAGATAGGATACTGTCTCTGCACATGGTGAAAAACTGCTCTGGGAGATAGTCAGCCTCTGACTAATATCAGGTTATACACTGGGGATCCCATCCCACTTTTCTCCCTCAGGGCAGCAATAAATAGACTGACTAGTCCTAAAACCAGGTGCATTTCAGTGTAGCACTTTAATGTCTAAACTTAGAAGCTATACTACTTTAACTATACTAGTGTATTAAAAGTGATACAATCCCCTAGTGTGGATGCAGTTCTACTGCAATTAATATGGGAAGGAGGATAAGCTATAATGGTACAAAGCATCTTTATACAAGTATAACAGCATCCACATTAGGGGTTGGAACCCATATAACTTTATTGGTTAAAAATCACACACCTAAACAACATAGTTCTACTGGTGCAAATCTGTGTGCAGACCAGAGTTTAGTAAGAGTTTAATCTGGAGGCAGAAAACCAGTCTATTTAATCCTTTACTTAAAGTTCTACAAAACTACAGTGATTATGTGGTCGATACAAATCATAAATTTTGAGTGGCAAAGACAAAGGAAAAATACCTTTTTTGGATGAGCCTAACCTTTGGGTTGAAAGTTTCAGAGCAATGCTGGGGATTCAGCCATTTAAAATTATTGAAAAATGTTTAGGTATATCCCTTGCACTGCTTTGAAAATCTCAACCTTTGGGATTATGCTAAGTGTTGGGGGCGGGGAGAGTGGGGGGAGATTGTTAAGGTTTGTTTTTTCTTTTTAAAAAATGAGCTAACAAGTTTATCCAAACCCTTGATGACTTTTTTTGTGTTTACTTGGCCTTGGCTGGGCTGTGTTTATTCACTTCCTTGAAATTTCTGGCAAACAGGGGTTAAGTATTTTTATACATAAACACCCAGAAGGGATGGGATGGGTGAGTTTACATGCCCAGTTGAAAAACTTCAACTGAAGTAAATAAGTGAGTTTGCAGTAAGGTGGCTGTGAAGATAAACTACACAAGGAGGGGAGCTTGGAATGGAGTAGCACAGCTGTTCCAAAATTCCATTAGAATGTTCAGAGCTGTTGTCTGCTTTTTAACAGCAGGGAGGTGCCTAGAAACAAGGTATTTCAGAAAACTCTTATTATTTTGTTTAGACATTAGAGGTAAGGTGAGTGAGGAGCCTACAGAATGTTTGAAACTATGCCTTGAGATGCCTTCAGGAACTGCTGTATTAGCTGTGCCTTATTAGCAACATTTGAATAATAATACCTAACTCTTATATAGTGCTTTTCATCTGTGGATCTCAAAGCACTTTACAAAGGGGGTAAGTAGCATTATCCCCATATTATAGATGGGGAATCTAAGGCACAGAGAGGTAAAATGACTTGCTTAAGGTCACCTAGCCAGCAAGGTTTAAGACTATCATGGCAGCATAATGCAAATGCCTGGGTCAGTTTAAGATTTTTGTCTTTTTAAAAAAACGCTGCTGAACACTGTAAGACTGAGATACTTTTAGAAATGATTCTGTATGTGTGGTCCCTTTGCTGAACAGGAGAAAATTTCATGGCCATGTCAGTTTCTTGTTGGGAGAGAAATTGGTGGCAAAGTTTCAGAGATATTTTTAGAGTGCAGGGCCAAATTCTGAAACATTTACTCACAGTAAGTAGTACCTTGGTTTACAAATACCTGTACTGAAATCAATGGAGCTTCTATGGAGAAATGTACTATTCAGCATGAGTGAGGGATGTCAAAATCTGGCTCTTTAAATGTACACAAGACCTGCTGTGTATTGAATAGAGGTAGCTAAACAAAAGCAAAACTGCTCAACATGTCAAGAAACCGCAGCTAAGACACCACTTAATCTAACCCTACTGCCAAGAAGCAGCTTCCTTTCACTCGCCTTTGGTCTCTGTCTCTTGTTTTCAGTTCACTGTCTGTACTTTTGTCTTCCCACCTGTGAAACCCCTTAGCCTAAAGTCAGTAGCTGTGAATCATATGGAAATGCATCCGATGAATTGAGCTGTAGCTCACGAAAGCTTATGCTCAAATGAATTTGTTAGTCTCTAAGGTTCCCAAGTACTCCTTTTTTTTTTTGCGAATACAGACTACCATGGCTGTTACTCTGAAACCTGTCATATGGAAATCAGTGATCTCAGTACTAAGCATTGATTAATTTAGGTGGGCCTGGTCACACACTTTTGTTTTGTACAGCAGCTCTGCAACATGAACTTTTGACACAGGGAAATTTACTAGCATAACTATACCGGTATAATTATAGCTCGGTAGTTAAACTGGTATATAATTCCCACGTGGATTCTCTTATTCTGTAATGAGTACCCACACAGGGAGTTATATTGGTATAACTAGAAGGGTATAACTATACAGGTACAATTATGCTGGTAAATTTCCCTGTGTAGACAAATCCTAAAACCACCTTGGCTATACTCAGTGCTGAGGGGAGACTTTCCTAGCCCACATGCAGAGGAAAGAGAGTGCTTAACCTACGTTAAATACAGCACTGAAAAGTTCTCTCATAACCAGGCAGGCAGCATTCTGTGATGATACTTGTCCATATCTGCCAACATCTCCACCGAAGTTTAAGTGACACAGACACTTGGGTGACACTTGTGATTTTAGAGTGGCATTTGTAAGCTTAGCCATACTCAGACTGTGTCTTATGTGTTTCCAAACAATGACCTACAAGCAGCAGTAGCATTTCAGAGGTCTCAAACTCATTGCAAACAAGCAAACTCCTAGCTTGTGCTGTATGATACAACCCTTGCAGTGGTCAGGATGCTCAGTGTGCAAAACAAAGAAGGTGACACAGTTTTGCATAATGTGGGAGGGTGTGATGTTTTATAAAATAACAATGAGTGTCTCAAAGCTTAATGGAAGCTGGTCATGCAAATCCTATTAAAGGAACATTTCAGCAAGTTTTTTTTTTTAAATAGTTTCTTTCACTACGTTTTTTCAAAAATTTGTTATTTAAAGATAGGTTTAAAAACAAAATGTGTGGCCACTAGTGACCCTTGAATAAAAACAGGCTAGTAACTATAATGCTTGTGTGTGTACTAACAAATTACTTACACACATGTATTCACTTCTCACTTGTGATCAGGGTTAGTACCAACTTCTCTAGAGCCAGAATTATAATGGTACATTGAGGGATCATTCACATACTTCCCTTAAGTGCTCCTGTCCTCTCCCACTCAGAGATCATCCACTGACTTCATCATTATAACAGATTTACAATGTGAGTTTTCCAGTGAAGTGTGCTTGCTATCACAGGACATTCAGTTCTTCATTTTAGGACATAGTCACTACTGCACGTAAGCTTCATGGGTATCCAATATGTTCTTACAGTCTAGGTTGCCAGCAGGAAATTTGAGTTGCAGAAGAACAAACAGTGCTCCCCAATGTAAGCAATGGGTGATGAAATGAAATATCTTGTACATAACCTCATGCTAACCTAAAATCATATAACAAATGGTTAAAACAAACTGTTTCCTAAAAGGAATAAGTCTATAAATTTGCTGCACTGTCAACCCAAGAGATTACATAAATCACAAAGGAACAATGCTCTAATTCTGATTTAGCCCACAAATTATTTTTAATAGAATCAGAGCCACTGTCATTTTTAGGTTGGCCAGATGATAACAACACTTTGTCATAGATTCTAAGACCAGAAGGGACCGCCGTAATCTTTCAGTCTGACCTTCTGTGTAAATAAGGCAACAGAATTTCCCTGAAATAATCCCTGTTTGAAGTACAGTATATCTCTTGGGGGGAAAAAATCCAATCTTGATTTAAAAATTGTCAGAGATGGAGAATCCACAACAACCCTTGGTAAATTATTCCAGTGATTAATTAATTTCACCATTAAAAATTTACACCGTATTTCCAGTCTGAATTTGTCTAGCTTCCATTCAAACCATTGGATCTTCTTTTGCCTTTGTCTGTTGGATCAAAGAGTGCCCTGCTATCAGAAATAGTCTCCTGATATAGGTATTTGTAGATTGTGATCAAGTCACCACTTAACCTTCTCTTTGTTAAGATAAACAGACTGAACTTAAGTGTATTATTATAAGGCATGTTTTCCAGTCCCTTAATCATTCTCGGAGCTATTCTCTGAACCCTCATCAATTTTTCAACATCCTTCTTGAATTGCGGATGCCAGAACTGGACATAGTATTTAAGTAGCACCGAAACCAGTGCCAAATACAGAGGTACAGTAACTTCTCTCCTCTTTCTCGAGGTTCCCGTTTATGCATCCCAGGATCACATGAGCTCCTTCTGGCTACAGCATTGCTTTGGGAGCTCACGTTCAGTTGCATGAGTGGGGCTTATAAGAGGCTTGGGGAGGATAAGCCTCCCCAAAATAAAAAAGGCTGGTGAGGCAGGAGGCAAGTGCCAGATGCAGTACGGATCACTTCCCTTTGGAGCACCAGAATCTCCCTAGAAGTGGGGGAAGGGCGGGGGGCTATCAGCATTTGGACTGTGGCCTGCACTCTGCCATGGGGTCCTGCCCTACCTCTGCCCTGCCCTTGCTCCTCCTCTTCCCGCCCCCACTCTGTCACTTCCCCCCAATCCACCCACAACCTACTGCTCTCTCCTCTCTGCCCCCTCTCCCCCCTGTCGCTCACCCTTAAGGCAGGAAGAAAGTGAGGAGCCCCCGACCCCCCGTTCCCACCCCCCTTAGCTGAGTTGCTCTGGCATAAGCACAGCAAGAGTTCCACTCACTCAGCTAAGGGCCACTTTGTACCTGTCTTAAGGGTGAACAGTGGGCGTTGGGGGGGGGGTGTGGAGAGGAGTGAGGGGTGGGCAGGGGGGCCTCAGGGGAAGAGGTGGACTGGGGGTGGGGCCTTGGGGGAAAAGGCAGAGCGAGGGAGGGGCCTCAGGGGGAAGAGGCAGGGCAGGGCCTCGTGGGGGATGGGGCCACGGTTCAGGCGCCACTGGCCCCCACCACATCTAGGGAGCTTTCCACACTCGCATAGCCTCCGCAAATGAAAGACTCATGGGCTACCTACGTTCAGCTGATTGTCCACCATAACTCCCAAATCTTTTTCAGAGTCACTTCATATTTATGCTTCCCAGAATAACGACCCCCCCCATTTTGTGAATATGACCTACATTTTTGTTCCTAGTTGCATATATTTACATTTGGCTGTATTAAAGCACATGTTTGCTTGCACCCAGCTTACCAAATGATTCAAACTGCTCTGCATCAGTGCCCTGTCCTCTTCATTATTTACCATTCCCTCAATTTTTTGTGTCATTTGTGAACTTTATCAGATTTCGTTTTCTTCCAGGTAATTGATTAAACTATTAAATAACAAAGTGCCAATAACTGGTTCCTGCAGGACCGTACTAAAAACACAGCCACTTGGTAATTCCTCATCTACATTTATATATTAAAACCTCACAGCTTTTAATCCATTTAATGTGTTAATCCATTTAATGCATTATCGTTTCTATTATTTTTGGTTTTTTAATCAAGATGTCGTGTGGTACCAAGTCAAATGCCTTATAGAAGTCTAAGTATATTACATCAACTCTATTACCTTGATCAACCACACTTCTAATCTCATAAAAAAGATATCAAATTAGTTTGACAGGATCTATCTTCCATAAGCCCATGTTGAATGGCATTAATTACATTACCCTTCCTTAATTCTTTATGAATAGAGTCCCATATTAGCCACTCCATTACCTTGCTTAGGTCAATATCAGATTGATAGGCTTATAATTACCCAGGTTATCCCATTTATTCTTTTATAAAATATTGGCACAACATTAGCTTTCTTCCAGTCTTCTGTAACTTCCCTAGTGCTCCAAGAGTTATTGAAAATCAACATTAACAGTCCAGCGAGCTGCTCTTTTAAGACACTTGCCTTTGTTTTCCAAAGAATGTCCATAATCTTTGGAGCTACCATCCACATATTTCTACTGGTCACATACTACTCACTCTTTTTGATGATCTGATCTTGCCAACATTTTGCTATCGATCAGATACTACTACCAAATTTTCCTTTAAATCCTTTCATGAATTAATGATAAATAGAAAATATCAGGCTGGCTTTCTGGTTTTTATTTAAAAAGGGAATTCATAACTATCTCGGGTTGTGTGATCCATGCCAACCTGCACATTTCTTGGGAAAATAAGTTAACAAAGAGCCATCATTTGGCTGAAGAATAGCTGCATAGGAAGAAAAAAATCACCACTATTTGAATTTATAGCACTCCTTTCAGGCTTGATCCTTCAAAGTGCTGAGAATCACCTTTCAAAGTGGGGAGTGTGTCCTCAGCTCTTACTGAATTGCCCAGAGACCCCAAAATGCTTTACATACTAAATATATATGAATCACGTCACCCAAAACTCAAGGTGCCTCTGTTTTACATTCCAAAGGTGCCTGCTCCAGCAGCAGAGTGTCTTCTGATGTGCTAAAGCATTGCTTTTAAAGAGACATTATTAAGGGCACAAGAGCAAACTATCCCAATGGGTTACCAATCCCACAGGAAAGATAGGAGGTATGGTAAAAGACCACATTGGTTTAACAAAGAGATCTTCAATGACCTGGAACTAAAAATAGAGGCATACAAAAAGTGGAATCTAGGTCAAATTATGAAGGATGAATATTAAAAAAAAAATAAACCACATGACCATGCAGGGACAAAGTTCAAAAGGCCAAGGCACAAAATGAGATTAAACTAATGAGGGACATAAAGGCTAAGAAAACATTTTACAAATACATTAGAAGCAAGAGAAATACCAAGGACAGCCTAGGCCCATTACTCAATGAGGAACGAAAACAATAACAGAAAATGCACTGATGGCCAAAGTTTTCACCAAAAAACCAGAATCAGTTTTTGGAGGAGTGGCATAGTGCACATCAGTGCAAATGGGGTAGGATCTGAGGCTAACATGGGAAAAGGACAAATTAAGAATTACTTAGGCAAGTTAGATGTCTTCAAGTGGGCAGGTCCTGACGAAATATGTCTGGATTACTTAAGGAACTGGCTGAAGAGATCTCTGAGCCATTAGTCGTTATCTCTGAGAACTTGTGAAGGATAGGAGAGATCCCAGAGGACTGGAAAAGGGCAAATATAATATCTATCTATAAAAAGGGGAATAAGGACAACCCAGGTAATTATAGACCAGTCATCTTAACTTTGGTACCCAGAAAGATAATGGAGCAAATAATCAAGCAATCAATTTGTAAGCACCTAGAAGAAAATAAGGTGATAAGAAACAGTCAACATGGATTTGTCAAGAACAAATCATGTCAAACAACCTAATATCCTTCTTTGACAGGTAACAAATCTTGTGGATAGGTGGCAGCAGTAGATGTGATATATCTCAACTTTAGTTAGGCTTTTAATACAGTTTACATGACTTTCTCATAAACAAACTAGAGAAATGTTGCCTAGATTAACCTGCTATAAGGTGGGTGCACAAGTGAGTGGAAAAGCCTACTCAGAGAGTAGTTATGAATTGTTCACAATCAAGCTGGAAGGGCTTATCGAGTGGGTTCCCTCAGGGATCTCTCCTTGGTCTGGTTCTATTCAATATATTCATAAATTATTTGGATAATGGCATAGAGAATATATTTATAAAGTTTGCATATGATGCCAAGCTACGAGGGGTTGCAAGTACTTTTGAGGATAGGATTAAAATTCAAAATGATCTGGACAAACTTGAGAAATGGTCTGAAGTAAATAGGACGAAATTCAATAAGGACAAAGGCTAAGTACTCCACTTAGGAAGGAATAACCAGTTGCACATATACAGAATGGGAAATGACTGCCCTAGGAAGGAATACTTCAGAAAATTATGTGGGGGTTATGGTGGATCACAAACTAAATATAAGTGAAATACTGTTGCAAAAAAGTGAAAATCATTCTGGGATGTATTATCAGGTGTGTTGTAAGCAACACACGAAAAGTAATTCTTCCCCTCTATTCAGTACTGATATGGCTTCAGCTGGAGTATTGTGTCCAATTCTGGGTACCATACCTTGGGAAAGATGTGGCCAAACTGGAGAAAGTCCAGAGGAAAGGGCTAGAAAACATGACCTATGAGAAAATATTGAAAAATTTGGCTTTGTTTAGTCTGGAGAAGAGAAGACCAGAGGGGGGAAGAGGGAACAACATGATAACAATCTTCAAGTACATAAAAGGTTGTTATAAAGAGGAGGATGAGAAATTGTACTCCTTAACCACTGAGGACAGGACAAGAAGTAATGGGCTTAAATTACAGCAAGAGAGATCAATGTGAAACATTAGGAGAAACTTCCTAACTGTTAGGTTGGTTAAGCACTGGAGCAAATTACCTAGCGAGGCTGTAGAACAGGGATCGGCAACCTTTGGCATGTGGCCCACCAGAGTAAGCCCCTTGGCAGGCCGGGCCAGTTTGTTTACCTGCTGCATCTGCAGGTTTGGCCGATCGCAGCTCCGGCAGCCCCCATTGGCCTGGAGCTGTGAACCGCGGCCAGTGGGAGCTGCGATCAGCCGAACTTGCAGATGCGGCAGGTAAACAAACCGGCCCGGCCCACCAGGGGCTTACCCTGGTGGGCTGAGTGCCAAAGGTTGCCGATCCCTGCTGTAGAATCTGTCATTGGAGGTTTTAAAAAACAGGTTAGACGAACACCTGTCAGGGGCGGTCTAAATAATACGTAGTCCTTCCTCAGTGCAGGGGACTGGACTAGATGACCCACTGACGTCCCTTCTAGTCCTATATTTCTATGATTCAGAGGGGAGTGTTCTCTACACCTCCTACTGCAGTCCGGGTTCTCTCATTGTATTGACCAAATTAAACTTGCTTAACCTGTAAGAACTAGCAATGGGGTAATGGTTGCAGATGAAGCATTTGGCTTTTTATTAATCTAAAACCCATTACCCAAATACTTCATAGATAGTGCCCTTCTATGTATTTATAAAAACTGTGTTACCACCCCGGAACTACTGGAGGTGTTCAGTGGCTCCCAAGCAGAAGTCATCATTTATCTGTCGAGAACAAAGACAAAGAGAAATACAATGTTGCTGAGGAGCAAGAAATCTAGCAAGATGCTGCAAATATCTGGTTGCATAATCACACTGGAGAAACTGAAATGGGACTCTGACCCTTTGGATATGTTTTAGGTTCTTTCCAAGATATTAGCAGACAGTAGTTAGGTCCAGATTCCAGCTATGCTTCTTCAGGCATTTGAGCCAGTCTGAAAACACACCTGTGAGCTCTTTGTCTGATATATCTACATCAAAGGCCAAGAAGCTGTGTGCAGTTTCTTTCTCTTTACACCACTGCCAAGTCTGTTCCAACATATAATACCCCCAGGTGTGAACAAAACTCTCCTTGGCAGTGGTCTTAGCTGAGATAGTATACTTGATATTTCCAGTATTTCAAAATACTAGATCAGTGTTTCTCTGACTTTTCTGGCTAGACCCTTTCTTCTACCCCACCTCACCTGTATCATGCCCCTGTGTAGTGGATGCACAACTCATCATTTGTCCAGTCAGTTTTCTTCCTCTCCTGACCTTTTTCTTTTCTCAATTCCTTTCCTGCCTCCCCCCACCCCCAGCAACTTCTTTTTTCCCCTTCTTTACCTTATACTCTTTCCCCCTATGATCGTTCCTCCTAGGGTTTTTGTATCCAGATGTTAAGAATCCAGGTGCTAGTGATTTGATTTTTGTCATCTTCCATCCTGTGCTGATGAAGTTTTGATTCTTCCGTACTTTGCGGGGAAAGAATCAGAATCTGCTTTTTCGGCTAGTACAGAAAATGTTGGACTACAATATGTATCCCCCATAATAATCCAATTTTCAGTTCCGTTTCAGTTTTGGAAGTAACCAAATGAACCATGGTTCCCTGAACTGATACAGGAATGCTGGAGGGAATTCCAAGGATGGCAGCCATGGCATGTACACTGTGTAAATCCAGACAATGTCTGTGTCCAACACATTCTTGTTGAATGCTGGAGTTGGCCACACTTTATTTTTACTGCTAAATTACCAAGACAAATTTTATTTTATGGCACAGTCACTCAATCTGTATATATCTCACATTTTCCTCCCTTTCAAAAACTGTTTCATCTCCAGAAATAGCCACATCAATGATTAATTTTGCTTTCAAGTTTTTTTAAATAAGCCCATGTCATGCTGGGCTTTCTCTACCTGTATAGCTGTTGAGTCATACAGAATTTATATATCATTATTCTGAAGTAGTTCTTGGTGTTATATCTCCATACTTCATCACATTCTCATTTACACGTCAACAATCCCCAGTGCAGATGATTTTCACCTGCCTGATAGCGTAACTTGTCAATGAACCTGCAAAGATTGATCATCCAGTTGTAACATGTTGAATTATTTCTGATTTCCTATTGCACAGACAGCCCGCTGGCAGGACTCTTACAGACAGAGGAATGTCATGGGCAGAAATGAGTCATATTGCGAGCTGGGTTGCATATCCTTTTTTATAAAGTTCCAATCTCTCCAAACTATTATAATACTAAGAGAATAATGTTGTGTGAAGGTTTTTCTTTTCTTAATTTCTCCAATGACCAAATACATTGGGTTGGGACAGATACATACAATTATATACTGCAGTCATAACGGATATAAGCCATCCCAACAAAGTATGGTGGCCTGGAAATTCAATAAAAATGCAGTTCTCAAAATATTAACTTAATAATTAAAACTGGATTCTTCTATCCAAAACAGCACAAGTGGCTGTGGTTGATCAGCTAAAATACAAGACACATACCAATAAATCTAGGTAGAACTTCCCTCCAGCTAATTGCATGAAAAACTTTTTCACTAGGAGGGTGGTGAAACACTGGAATGCGTTACCTAGGGAGGTGGTAGAATCTCCTTCCTTAGAAGTTTTTAAGGTCAGGCTTGACAAAGCCCTGGCTGGGATGATTTAATTGGGGATTGGTCCTGCTTTGAGCAGGGGGTTGGACTAGATGACCTCCTGAGGTCCCTTACAACCCTGATATTCTATGATTCTATGAGCCAACTTTTCTTCTATTCCCAAAAGTGCAGGTCTAATATCTAATACTAAAATTTCTGATCGGAAAATGACTGCTTGGCTTTGTATTGAGTTCTCTCTCATCAGCTTTCAGCATGAAGGAAGGGGGGGAAGAATTTAGAAAAATGAATAGAAATGAAATGTCAGTGATAGAGGAAAAAATGTTTATTATTGGGCCTGATTCCTAGGTCCACTATGGTCCCTTTGCACCACTCTGCCATCACAAAGGGATCATAAAGCTGGCTTAATTAACCTAAGCAGGACCCTCAGATGATGTAGAGCCGCCAAAGCATCTCCATACCTGCCTTATTGAAGTCCCATCCTTGGTGTGGTCAGGGCATGGTTTCCCCACTATTTTCTCCTGCCCTGGTACAGGTAATAAGCATATGGAATAAGTTACTAACTAAGCAACAATGGAATGAAGGAAGGGGTATAAATGGAGTTCAAGGGATCCCTCCTTCTTCAAAGCAATGAAATTATCGAGAGTGTAAGATGAGGAGAGTGGGTTAAGATAACGTCAAAATCAGAAAAATAAGAAGAAATATGTTGGATTGTTTAAGGCTCTTTTCCAGTTCCTAAAACTTTCTATAATCTTAATGAGTTATTTCATATTACTGAGCTGGTCATGCTCCTTTTTTCCTTTTTAATTAAATTTTAATTTAAAGTGCTGCTAATGATGTCTCAAAAGCCGTCAAACTGAATGGTTTTTTTTCAACCACTTAAAGAAGCATATCTCCAAATTGTTAATACTTGCTCATCAGAGTGAAACAAAATGTCTAGCATCTTTTTTCCCCCCTGTCTCTTTTATGAGGAACATTAGAGAAGGGAGACAGAACAATGAACTGAAGTGTGAAGATTTTAAGATTTCCTTCTTCAAAATAGTTTTTTAGGAAAGAAGATAGCTGTCTATCCATGTTCATTAGCTGGTTAGAAATTGTCCATCAAAACCTCTTTTTAATGGAAAAGACTCTTTTGTTAAAATGGAGATTTCCTGTGGAAATCTCCATTTTCAATTACATTTTTGAAGAAAAACTGACCTTTTTTGTTTACATTTTCAGCAACCATAAACTATTTCACTTGAAAACCTAAAACCTTTTGTTTTTCAACAACCCGCAAAAATATTTTCATCTGTGGTTTTTGTTTTTTTGGCGAGGGGGGTGGGGGGGAAACTAATATTTCCTGATCAGTTTGAATGGACATTGAGGCCCTGATTCAGGAAAGCATTTAAGCACATGCTTAACTTAAATCCCATTCAAGTCAATGGGACTTGGGCGCATGCTTAACTTTAAGCATGTGCCCAAGTGCTTTTCTGAACTGGAATGAAACTAGCCATATGTCGAGGAGTTTTCCTAAATCGTGGCCTCAATCCTCCTCTGAATCTATTAACAAGGGAGAAAAGTGCAAGTGAGTTTTGTAAGTGGGATAATAGTTCTAGTGATGTAGACACTAGAAACTGAACTGAGATCACTAAACATTTTAAAATGGGCCAAACATCTAATAGACAGTAACCGCTTCAGGCATTATTGGTGTGTGGTAAATTTGTCATTAGGACTGTTCAGGAGGCAGCCATTTTTGGAATTTTATTTTATTTAGCAGTTGAGTTAAGTAACAATAATTACTGGTCAGAAAATGGGAGATAATTCAGTGACATTTCTGTTGAAATACTCTTAGTTAAAATTAGAAATTCTGACAATATTTTCAAAATTTGAAAATTTTGACCGCCTCAAGTATTGTAATAGTCACCATTAGAGGAAGCTCTCATATATTTTTTTTAAATATTCTACACTCCACTTATTACAATGACAGAGATCAGAGGCTCCATAATTTGCTACTAATCTAATTCGTTCAGTCTTTCCTAAATTTATACTCTTAAGTATAATAATATTAAAAAGTACTCTAGAGATGCAGAGAAACAATGGAAAGGCAAATCCCAAAGCAAACAACTTTGCATGTCTTACATTCCATAAGTAGCCTGCATTCAGAGTATATGGAGAATTACTATATGCCCAATAGACAATTATATTGAAATAATGCTGTTAAATGAAAAATCATTTATCACAGCATGCCCAGCACATGAGCTGAAGCCAGTCCTCTTTCTCACTCACCCCCTCAGCTCTGAGTCACAGTGAGATTCTGTACCCTTTTCCACAAATTGGATTGTTTTGGCTGGAACTAGAAGGACACATATGTTACCACCTGCTGCACATTCTTTAGTTCTCAACTTTTACAACAGCTTGGTTTTGATCTTTGAACAGTTTGTTCAGTGGAGAAAGTAGAAGCAGGAGGATAGCATGCTCCTCATATTGCTCCTGATACTGTGAAATAAATACTATTCTGGTTTTTCCTCAGGCTGGTGAAATAGTTGCTGTTGCTAGCTGATACCGGAGTGTGGAGGTGGTAACAGAGGCTATAGGGTTACTCTTCTACCATTCTACAGATCCCACGCAAGTTCCTGAACATGTTTGTTGAGCCAGTGTTGGAAAGAAACTCCACATGCTTTACGTTGACTCTTTGAGTCAAATTTTACATTCATCTCTAAATATGCGTATGCAGAATTTTTGTCAAAACTGGAATTTGTATGCCTGTTTGTGTGTGCAGATACGGTTTTGTACATGCAAACAAAGGCATGCATTTTTCCGGTGCAAATTTAGAAAGAGCAGCTAACCATTTGGCCTCTTTCTCTTGCCAGAGAGTTCACTTCTAGTGGCAGTAGATGGAGCAGCAACAGTATGCATTCTTTTCTCCTTCTTTAATGTATTTCTTTTGCCACTCTTCACTCTCTGCCTTTTTATACACACACAACAGTCCAACCATGAGGTCAACCAAACAAAAAGAATCCTGGTCAAACTGAGAATATGACACAGCTCCAATGACTCCTCTGTTAAAATTCATTCAGCTTGCTGGCCTAATTTCTCACATATACAGTTGTAGTTAGAGCTGGCCAAATAGTCAAAAAAGTCTGAGCCACAGAAACCTTCATGAATAAAAAGCACTCAATTTAGTTTGCTATGGTTTGTGTGATTGTATTATTTATTGTTCGTGAAGACAACTACTAAGTATTTGCAAATATATTTTTATAATGCTGAAAGTGTCATGACTTTTAGCATCCATGATTATCTGTGCAAAAACTTATATCACAGAAAAATGCTTCCTTATTAGTTCTATGGTTAAATGATTCAGCCATCCAATCAGGGAGCAGGGACAATACCACATGACTTGGGTGATCAGTCACAAAACAAAAACAGTGAGAAGCTGAACAAAAAGTTCACGCACCAATCTGAACAATCACACACAATGTGAAAATGGTTAATCTAAAGTATTTAGGAAATACGTATGAATAGCAAACACAGTCAAAAACAGGATGGATATGTGCATAACTCACTAACTAAATAAGAGGCTAACATCCATGTTCAGTAAATATGTATATTCTTAATGTTACACTCATGCTTGCAGGTTCTGGGACCCAAGCACTTGATTTTGATTAGTTAATTATTCAGGCACTCATCTAGATATTCTTGAAATAGATGTTTGTAAATATTCAGTGGTATTGCTAACCTGTGTAAGCGTTAGCTAGATCAGGGCCTAGCTCTATGATGAATATTATTTTAACATAATTCAACCAGCTCAATTTGTATTTTCTCTTATGTGTGACATGTTATACTATCCTAGTTACATTTACAACTGTCCATTTTGAATGACTGCAAACCTAACTTTAAACATTTAAGTAGTTCCATTCAAGAATATGTACATGCTTAAATACTGTTCTGATCGATACCTTGTCACTATTCATAATCCATATACAATGACATTTTCTTAATAGATGAGCTAAATGGGAGTTGTTTTATAACAAACACAAATAAAAAGTTTGACTCAAAATGGTATAACTCTAATAAAATATAGAAATGTAAAAGTAAATTATGATTGGCTACTATGCCACACAGTGTTATAAATCGTTTACCTTCCTTTAATTTAATAAATGGGGTTTAATTGTAATAAATTGTGGCTGGATTTAAAGGTATACATCTGTCATTTGACCATTGATAGTTATACTGATCTTTTACTAATATAATGTCTTTCAACCAAATGGTTCCCAAAGCACTTTAGCTGACAGTACCAATGTATGAAGGAATTGCCAAAGTACAAATATCTCTGAGTGCAAAATATAACATTAGCAAGACTACACAACAGTTTAGGACAGAATACCATATCTATCGGGAAGTACAGGGGCAAGTTCATCAGCGTTTACTCACCTATTCATTGAAAAAGGTCCATAGGATTTAATATATACAGGCAGTAAGCTCTTTACATTTTGTATCTCATCTGAAAAGATGGCCACTTACAGTTCCCCTTAGCATTGGCAGTGTTGTTGTAGCTATGTTGGTCGCAGGATATTAGAGAGACAAGATGGGTGAAGTAATATCTTTTATTGGACCAACTTCTGCTGGTGAATGAGACAAGCTGTTGAGCTTACACAGAGTTTTTTTTCAGGTCTGAAGAAGCTGGTCCAATAAAAGATACTACCTCACTCACCTTGTCTCTTTAGTTCCCCTTATCACCATACTGAAGCATTGACTAAATATTTATTCAGTGGGAAAGATACCACCTACTAAACTACTAACATTTCCCTTAGCATATGGATTTTTCTAGAGATTTTCAATCCAGATATTGAGTAGTGTGACAGTCTGTGCCTCTATGTTCACCCCTTTATACCAACTATGATAAATCTTGTACAAAGTACACCTTGAGAGGTATCATTTGAAAACTCATAATTTGCTGATAATTAGTAGCCTGGTAAAATGTGTGTGGCAACATTGTATGTACATGTATAAGATTCTACTGTGTGGTATTTCTGAAACATGCTCCAAGTCTGGGGAACAGCCACAAATGAGTTCCTCAGAGACGCAAGGCTGGCCAACACCTCAGCCAGGTGTCAACAAAATTAATTGGGCCATCACCTGGTTAAGTACAACATTGTAACCCGTATGTTGACTCCAACACCATGGCTACCTGTTCTGTCTAACGTTTCTCCTCCACTGATATGCCAAACTGCTGCAACACTCCACGAAGCTCAGCGAATCCAGGAAAACAGATGTCTTCCTATCCTCAAATGCTGCCCCCCACAAAAAAAAAGTCTTAAGTCCCACAAGGCTTTCTGGAACATTCACTTAGCCTCATGCAACCAGGCTATGATCAGAAAGAGGCCTGGAAAGCAGATTGGGCTAAACAAGAATTAAAAAATAAGCACCTTGTTCTGGATCCCACGCAGAAGGTTCCTTGGTTCTATGTTTCTTGGTCATCTTGGTCAACTCTGAACTGAATCCGAACTAACCATGGTAGATACGGATGTCAAATGCACAAATAGAAAATCAAAGACTCCCTGGCGTGCAAATGTGGCTCTCCACAACAGACCATCAAACATATCGTCACCTACTGCCCAATTTATAAATATGAAAGAGGAATCACTGTAATACATTCTGCTACTCCTGATGTCGCCATTTGGCTTGATCAACTTCAGGTGAAATTATAGTTGCTGCTCTATACCAGCCATACGACACAAGAAGACCTGGTTAAGTAGCCATTCTTTGACAAAGGAATAGCTGGATTTTCCCATCCACCTAGACCTTTTGTCTCCTGAAGCTTGGCTGGGGATGACTCACAAAGAAGGGAAAGAGCTATGAGAAAGGAGTGGAGATGTTCCAAGTCATCTCTCCCTTTCTCTCTACCCACAGCATCAACAACACCTGAAGAACAAAGGTAGCAGCACTGGACTGGAGGAGAGATCCTGACTGAAAGGAGTTCAGCCAGTAAGACTGATGAGACAGAGAGAGACCTTTGCTTTGAATTCACTTAGTTTTGTCAAGTTAGGTATTAGCTGTGTTTTACTTTTATTTTCTTCTAACCAATTCTGACTTTTATGCCTTAATACTTGTAATCACTAAAAATCCATCTTTCTGTGGTTAATGTGTTGGTTTATTGTTTTATCTAAACAAGTGTGTTTTGAATTGATGTGTTTGGGAAACTCCATTTGGGATAATAGGACTCATGCATATCATTTCTTTTAATAAAAGACGGACTTTATAGGAGCTTGTATTGTCCAGGAGAGAACTAGGTAGTACAAGACAGACATTTCTTGGGGAAAGTCTGGGACAGGGAATTTGCTAGTGATGCTCTGCAGTGTAAGTCAGGAGTGGCTGGCCATAGCACTCATAACTGGGACAGATTTACATGCTAGTGGCTGGGTGTAAGCAGACCAGGAGTGGTAGCTTTCATAGCAAAGCAGGTTGGAGAACTGAGGGTGACACAGCTGTTCATCAGTCCAGACTGTACCCTGGGCAATGTCTCAACTGGAATTTCTGGCAAAATAAAAAGGTGACAATTTAAAAAAAAATCCTCTTTTAATTTCAAGTTGTTGACCTTTTAAAAAATGTCAAAAGTCAAAAACAGTTGGGTGGAGAGTATTATGAAAATGTCACCAATTTTCCCCACTATTTTTGAAAAATGTTGAATTTTGAAATTCCATCAACATTTTGAAATTCAAAAAATTTTGTTCCACTCCATTATTGACCCAAGCAAATTCTCTTTAGTAGTTGAAAACAGAGCTTATAGCTACATTACTAGTAGATATCCTCTTGTGATTTTTAAAAAAATCATTATTTTTATTACTACTGCATATAGAAGAAAAATCAGTGAGTCTGAAAGATCGCCATACTTTGCAACCTGTGGCATGTTTGCAAGGTCTGCTTACTGCAAAGCTGCAACATATGAAGTCATTCAGTTTGTTCCTTATGTTGAACCTCTCACTCAGAACTGTCTTACTGCTGTAGTCAGAGCAACGGAGAGAGTTTGTGCTTGTCCTTTTATTTGATAATGGGAAAAAAAAGATGGGCTTAATTTTCCGCTGGCTTTGGTCTTTGCTAGCCTGTACAAACGGAGTATAAAATGAAACCATTCTGAACTGGAAACATTTGGCACCTATTCTGCAGAGGAGGATTTGTCTATACAAAGTTTAAGTCTGTAGAGAATCAGGCCGGATGTTTACTAAATACACTATACACTGTTCTGTATGTTTCTGGGGAGCGGGGCGGAAGGGGGGAAGAATTGGTGTGAAAGTGAATTCAGCCAGGCAGGAAGTTTTCACTAATCTATTCGTCCCTCTACCACCTTCCCCCATTGGGATGTTTGTGTTAGGAGTGGCCTTGTTCTCCTTTGTCACTAAAAGTTGAAACTTTTTTTAAGTTAATAAAAGCCTTAATATTAAAATTATATGGAACAAAATGGCAGAATAGGCAGTAAACTGCTCCAGACATGAAGAGCCTGCTTCTGGTTTGATACAGTTATGTAATTGTTGAAGCCCTTGATAGATTGGCCAGTCTTAAGGTGTTAATCACTTTAAAGTCTAGTCAGTTCCCATATGTTGGCTGTGGGTCTTAACAAGGAGACATGCTAGGTAGAGGAATGGTTTCTAGCCTTGGAACATAGGGCAAAGTAGGGACTCTTGTCTAGTGCATGTTCAAGCAGACTTAGTGTCCCCTCTGTTAGCAAACCCCCCTTATCCCCTCTCCGTCTTTCTCTCCCCACTGCTCATTCTTGGTAGCTGTCTCATTGGGAACCATTGAGAAAGGCGGCGGGAGGTAGCATGTCTGGTAAGAGCAGGTCTTGGGGGAGAGTCAGTTGCAGAGTCTAGAACAGTTCCATGCTTAGATGTTGAGCTAACTCTTGGGAAAAACAGGGTGGAGAACCTGAGGCTCCCCACCTACTGGGATTTCAGGCCTAGGGAAGGCTGAGGAGAAGGCAGTGGTCTTATTGGGAGTAGGGGAGATCCCAGAAGTGAGGTGGGGTCATTTCAAGCAAGTGGAAAGAGGGTGAACTTGGATCCCATTCCTCATCTTAGAATCCTAAAGACCAGGATCCTTACGTTTCTGAAGGTTTAAAGTGAGTGTGAGTGTGGGAGAGCGAGCTGTAAGGAATGTAACAAGTACAAGGCAAGTTTAGTAGCTAAAAGACTAATATTGTAAAAATGGAAAATATTTGGCATAATGCTAAAATTGGACTGGCACACTGGTGTGGCAGAGTTGACTAACTTAGAGGATATACTGCCATTTTAATTAACAGGCCAGATAAATTTAAGGAAAGTGGAAGGATTAAGATAAATGTACTGAAATACTGGTCTTCTGTTCTTTTCTATACATGGAGGATGAACATGTGTGCTGTATTTTGGATTAGAAGTTTGAAAAAAATAAACATCTATAAAACTATTCTAGCAGCTGTTCGCAGCATATGGAAGGAAATATATCATCCTATCACCCATTCTTTAAATTATAAAGTACAAATATTTCCAGTAGTTAACTCAGTTACAGAATACCGATAGTAGATTGAAGGTTTAGCAACTTAATCCAAGAGATGAATTATTTCCAAATCACTACATTTATTAGACTGATGAGCCCCTCAAAGACTAGATGGTGAATGAGTGTTCTCTATACTCAGTCTGTGTGATATTTTCAAAAGCACTCAGTATTGGCCTAACTCTGCTCCCAATGAAGTCTATGGGAATTTTCCATTGACTTCAATAAAAGCAGATTTAGGCCAGTTCTGAGCACTTTTGAAAATCCCACCCTTTATTATACACCATCTAGCACATCTCTTTATCTGTCTATACTGATGGTGGTCAGTGTGAGAAGCACTGATATCACAGCTACAGTGCAGGTGCAAATATCCATTGTGGTGCTGGTACAGGCAATACTCTTCTTTTGTTTTAAACTATTTTGACGTTCCCCTCTGGTGTTGTCTGGACCAGTGATCTGCTAGGCCGCTCCAATCCTTGACTCTGGGAGCCAGCCTTACCCTGCTCGGCTGTGAGAACCCCCACTCCTGGGCTGTTCGCACACAGCCTCTGGTGTGTAAGCTGCTCCCAGCTACTTGCAAGCGAATGATACTAGCCAATGTCTCCAGACCCAGAAACAACCCTAGGAACCTCCATCTTGCAGTGTCCAGTTATGCCTGCTGGACGCTGCAAGGTTATATAAGTTCATCAATTTAACAAAGAAATTGATATGTACCAGGCTTGTTCTCCCAAGGGGAGTCTCTGACACGCTGCAAACCAAATGCACTGCTTCAGGTAGAATAAACAAACAGATTTATTAACTATAAAGGTAGATATAAGTGATTATAAATCAAAGCATAACAGGTCACATTTGGTCAAATGAAATAAAAGAAAAACACATTCTAAGCTTATCTTAACACTTCCAATGTCCTTACAAACTTAGATGGTTCTCACCACAGGCTGGCTCTTCAGCCAGGCTCTCCCATTTGATCAGTGGTTCAGTTGCGTGGTGGTGGTGGTGTCTGTAGATGTAGGCGGAAGAGAGAGAGCATGGCAAAATGTCTCTCTTTTATCATGACCTTTCTTTCCTCCTGGCTTTGCCGCCCTCCCCCGCCCCCTCCAGAGTCAGGTGAACATTACCTCATTGCAGTCCCAAACTGACCAAATGAAGGGGGTGACTCCCTCCAGGGTCTAACAGATTCTTTTGTTGCTGCCTGAGCCAGTGTCCATTGTTCCTGTGAGGCTGGGCTGGGTTTGTCCCATCCATGCCCTGACGAGGTGTGAACTGCCTCTCTGTTCTTCGAGAGTTTTTCAATGGGCTTGCTTTAAGCCATGAGGATACATTTTCAGCCTCATAACTATATACATGAAATTATAATCTATAACCTTACTATATAACATTACTGTAACAGGTTTCAGAGTAACAGCCTGTTAGTCTGTATTTGAAAAAAGAAAAGGAGTACTTGTGGCACCTTAGAGACTAACCAATTTATTTGAGCATAAGCTTTCGTGAGCTACAGCTCACTTCATCGGATGCATACTGTGGAAAATACAGAAGACGTTTTTATACACACAAACCATGAAAAAATGGGTGATTATCACTACAAAAGGTTTTCTCTCCCCTCACCCCACTCTCCTGCTGGTAATAGCTTATGTAAAGTGATCACTCTCCTTACAATGTGTATGATAATCAAGGTTGGCCATTTCCAGCACAAATCCAGGTTTTCTCCCCGCCCCCCCCCCACACACACACACAAACCCACTCTCCTGTTGGTAATAGCTTATCTAAAGTGATCACTCTCCTTACAATGTGTATGATAATCAAGGTGGGCCATTTCCAGCACAAATCCAGGGTTTAACAAGAATGTCTGGGGGGGGGGGGGGAGGAAAAAACAAGGGGAAATAGGTTACCTTGCATAATGACTTAGCCACTCCCAGTCTCTATTCAAGCCTAAGTTAATTGTATCCAATTTGCAAATTAATTCCAATTCAGCAGTCTCTCACTGGAGTCTGGATTTGAAGTTTTTCTATTGTAATATCGCAACTTTCATGTCTGTAATCGCGTGACCAGAGAGATTGAGAGTTCTCCGACTGGTTTATGAATGTTATAATTCTTGACATCTGATTTGTGTCCATTTATTCTTTTACGTAGAGACTGTCCAGTTTGACGAATGGACATGGCAGAGGGGCATTGCTGGCACATGATGGCATATATCACATTGGTAGATGTGCAGGTGAACGAGCCTCTGATAGTGTGGCTGATGTTATTAGGCCCTGTGATGGTGTCCCCTGAATAGATATGTGGGCACAGTTGGCAATGGGCTTTGTTGCAAGGATAGGTTCCTGGGTTAGTGGTTCTGTTGTGTGGTATGTAGTTGCTGGTGAGTATTCGCTTCAGGTTGGGGGGCTGTCTGTAGGCAAGGACTGGCCTGTCTCCCAAGATTTGTGAGAGTGTTGGGTCATCCTTCAGGATAGGTTGTAGATCCTTGATAATGTGTTGGAGGGGTTTTAGGTGGGGGCTGAAGGTGATGGCTAGTGGCATTCTGTTATTTTCTTTGTTAGGCCTGTCCTGTAGTAGGTGACTTCTGGGAACTCTTCTGGCTCTATCAATCTGTTTCTTCACTTCTACAGGTGGGTATTGTAGTTGTAAGAATGCTTGATAGAGATCTTGTAGGTGTTTGTCTCTGTCTGAGGGGTTGGAGCAAATGCGGTTGTATCGCAGAGCTTGGCTGTAGACAATGGATCGTGTGGTGTGGTCAGGGTGAAAGCTGGAGGCATGTAGGTAGGAATAGCGGTCAGTAGGTTTCCGGTATAGGGTGGTGTTTATGTGACCATCGTTTATTAGCACTATCGTGTCCAGGAAGTGGATCTCTTGTGTGGACTGGTCCAGGCTGAGGTTGATGGTGGGATGGAAATTGTTGAAATCATGGTGGAATTCCTCAAGAGCTTCTTTTCCATGGGTCCAGATGATGAAGATGTCATCAATATAGCGCAAGTAGTGTAGGGGCGTTAGGGGACGAGCGCTGAGGAAGCGTTGTTCTAAGTCAGCCATAAAAATTTTGGCATACTGTGGGGCCATGTGGGTACCCATAGCAGTGCCACTGATTTGAAGGTATACATTGTCCCCAAATGTAAAATAGTTATGGGTAAGGACAAAGTCACAAAGTTCAGCTACCAGGTTAGCTGTGACATTATCGGGGATAGTGTTCTTGATGGCTTGTAGTCCATCTTTGTGTGGAATGTTGGTGTAGAGGGCTTCTACATCCATAGTGGCCAGGATGGTGTTATCAGGAAGATCACCGATGGATTGTAGTTTCCTCAGGAAGTCAGTGGTGTCTCTGTCAAGGTTCCTCCCCCACTCTGAACTCTAGGGTACAGATGTGGGGACCTGCATGAAAAACCTCCTAAGCTTATCTTTACCAGCTTAGGTCAAAACTTCCCCAAGGTACAAAATATTCCACCCGTTGTCCTTGGACTGGCCGCTACCACCACCAAACTAATACTGGTTACTGGGGAAGAGCTGTTTGGACGCGTCCTTCCCCCCAAAATACTTCCCAAAACCTTGCACCCCACTTCCTGGACAAGGTTTGGTAAAAAGCCTCACCAATTTGCCTAGGTGACTACAGACCCAGACCCTTGGATCTTAAGAACAATGAACAATTCTCCCAACACTTGCACCCCCCCTTTCCTAGGAAATGTTGGATAAAAAGCCTCACCAATTTGCATAGGTGACCACAGACCCAAACCCTTGGATCTGAGAACAATGAAAAAGCATTCAGTTTTTTACAAGAAGACTTTTAATAAAAAAAATAAAAGTAAATAGAAATAAAGAAATCCCCCCTGTAAAATCAGGATGGTAGATATCTTACAGGGTAATTAGATTCAAAAACATAGAGAACCCCTCTAGGCAAAACCTTAAGTTACAAAAAAGATACACAGACAGAAATAGTTATTCTATTCAGCACAATTCTTTTCTCAGCCATTTAAAGAAATCATAATCTAACACATACCTAGCTAGATTACTTACTAAAAGTTCTAAGACTCCATTCCTGGTCTATCCCCGGCAAAGACCAGCATATAGACAGACTATAGACAGACACACAGACCCTTTGTTTCTCTCCCTCCTCCCAGCTTTTGAAAGTATCTTGTCTCCTCATTGGTCATTTTGGTCAGGTGCCAGCGAGGTTACCTTTAGCTTCTTAACCCTTTACAGGTGAGAGGAGCTTTCCCCTGGCCAGGAGGGATTTCAAAGGGGTTTACCCTTCCCTTTATATTTATGACAGTCTCGAAGGTAGCTGGGAGTGCTGGTAGCGTAGGGCCTGAGGAGGGAGTCTACATAGCCAGACAATCCTGCTGTCAGGGTGCCAATGCCTGAGATGATGGGGCGCCCAGGATGTCCAGGTTTATGGATCTTGGGTAGTAGATAGTGTAACCCTTCTGCCCGTCAGAGTTGGCAGCAACAAGGGCCGGGTTCAATATCTAGGGGTTCCATTCCAATAACACAATGCAAACCGGCTCGAGCCCCCACCCAGTGACCTGGGACAAATATATACCACCCCCGCTGGGCGCCTCCAAGAGGCAATACTTCCCCTCTCGCAAGCACATAGTCTGAGTGTAGCAAAAGTCTTTTAATAACAGAGAGAAACAATGTGGCATTATGTTGGGGAAACACCACCAACAGGATTCATAACACAACCCATGAGCAAAAAAACCCACCCCAGGCAAATTGGGGCATGCCCTTTTCCCTTTGGTTCTTGAGTCCAGCAACCCCAAATCACCCAAAGTCCCAAAAGTCCAATGCCCCAAAAGTCTCTGTCCCTGGTCAGGGCAGCCCCAGAGTTCGAAAGTTTATCTGCGGAGCTTTACCTCCCAACCTGGGTGGGAATGGGACGGGGGTAAGAGGCACCTTACGTGATCTGAAGCTGACCGCCCCATAGCTCCATAGCGGCGCTACACTCCGCCAGCCGCCCCACAAACTCCTTCGCTCAGCTGCGCTCCGCTCCACCAGCCGCCCCACGAACTCCTTCGCTCAGCTGCGCTCCGCCAGCCGCCCCACGAACTCCTTCACTCAGCTCCATGGCCCACAAGCAGCTCCTGCCATCCACACACTGCGCCGCGTCGAACTGCTTCACCAGCCGTCCCGCAAACTGCTCCACAATATATCTTCAGGCTCCCCCACTACTTAACACAACACTCAGTGATTTCAGCTCTTAGGTGAATTCAGCTTATAATAGGGGAGCCCCAGTGCTGGTGCACTGTCAGCCCAAAGTGAGCTCAGCAGCCTATAACTAGACTTCTAATGAAATCAAAATTGGCTCTGATATTCCACAGTGGAGAGAGGAGGAAGTGCAATTAGCATGTAAGGCCCTCACCAAGGGGCCCATGCCACCAAGTATTAATACTTGTCCCCAGCCTCTCTCCATTCACACAGTTTTGGAACCCATGACCCTTGCCTAGCGAGTGCTACTTAGTTGATGGTGAATCCCTCCATCATAACAAAAGGCCACATACAGTTCCAAACACAGTTCCCATAATCAGGGTAATAACAATTTATTCTTCCTGCCCCAATAACAGAGACACTGGGGATCCCACAGCAGCCAAAGTGACCATTTGGGCAGCTATGGTCTCATTCTAGGTGTGGTGGGTGTGCCTATGCAAATGAGATCGGCCCCTGAAGTTCTTTTCCACAACTTGCCACACCTCACCACCAGATGTCAGGGTGGAGCTCATCCTGACACTGCTTACATCAGAATATCCCAGGTCGGGGTTCCAGGGGTGTGTCTGTGCGGATTTGATCTTGTGCTTTTTCACGAAGTTTCTTGAGCAAATGCTGTAGTTGCTTTTGGTAACTCTCAGTGGGATCATAGGGTAATGGCTTGTAGAAAGTGGTGTTGGAGAGCTGCCGAGCAGCCTCTTGTTCATATTCCGACCTATTCATGATGACAACAGCACCTCATTTGTCAGCCTTTTTGATTATGATGTCAGAGTTGTTTCTGAGCTGTGGGTGGCATTGTGTTCTGCACGGCTGAGGTTGTGGGGCAAGTGATGCTGCTTTTCCACAATTTCAGCCCGTGCACGTCGGCAGAAGCACTCTATGTAGAAGTCCAGTCTGCTGTCTCGACCTTCAGGAGGAGTCCACCTAGAATCCTTCTTTTTGTAGTGTTGGTAGGGAGGTCTTTGTGGATTAGTATGTTGTTCAGAGGTGTATTGGAAATATTGCTTGAGTCGGAGACGTCAAAAATAGGACTCTAGGTCACCACAGAACTGTATCATGTTCATGGAGGTGGAGGGCAGAAGGATTTGTGCTGGAAATGGCCCACCTTGATTATCATACACATTGTAAGGAGAGTGATCACTTTAGATAAGCTGTTACCAACAGGACAGTGGGGTGAGGGGAGAGAAAACCTTTTGTAGTGATAATCACCCATTTTTTCATGGTTTGTGTGTATAAAAATGTCTTCTGTATTTTCCACAGTATGCATCTGATGAAGTGAGCTGTAGCTCACAAAAACTTATGCTCAAATAAATTGGTTAGTCTCTAAGGTGCCACAAGTACTCCTTTTCTTATTACTGTAACAATTACTATAACATCACTATAACAACCTCGCTCAGTGCATTATGAGCCTTCCGAAGACACCCAACATGACAAATTTTGCATTGGATACCACACAATCATTTTCTAAAGATGAACATGGAGGTGTAGGGTGTTCCTCCGAAATACAGAGCATCACAACCATGATATGCATGTGTGATGGCGTGTCTATCCCGCACAGGTGAACATAGGATTAATGGGAGTCAGAGCTCAATTAGCCCACCTGTGATTGCCCCTGGAGGGTGGGACAGGCCTAGTTAATGAGGAAACCTAGCTGGAGAAGCGTTGATTTTTATTATAACCAGAGGAAGTCTGAAGCAGATGGGGGCTGCAGGGAGAGAGGACAAAACTCTACAACCACTCTCCTGATAGCAGGGAGTGAAAAAAACTATAAGGAACAGGAAGACTCTTGCTAGGTGATGAGAGAACCCAGGAAAAACTTGATAGGAAGAAGTCCAGGGAGGTGGTAGCAAGAAGGAAGGGGAGAGAACCTTGTCTGCCTGTCCTAGAATCCCTAGACTTTTGCAACCCTGTGTAGATAGCAGGCCTAAGTTCCCGTACCAGCCAATGGTAAGGTGGCATGAAGCCTCTAAGAAGGTGAGATGGGCTACTGGAAGCCCTGAGAAAAGTCTGTATGAATCATTTGGCCCAGAACTGAGGGAAGCAGACCAGACGGAGGGTTTTTTGGATTTTTTTCAGGACTTCCTGTTATCCTGAAAGGTGGGGGCTGGCCAGCAGGCCTAGTCATGAGAAGAGGTGAACTACCATGGGACAGGAGCAACTATTGGCAGGGGCCACTAAAGAGGAGAGAGCCTTCTATGCCACATCCAGCTGGGAGGAAGGTCTTTAGCAGTGAGTCCACTCTTTTACAAAGCGTTAACACAGCCTTATCATACAAAGTTTGCTATGTTACCAGTGTTTAGTGCAGTAGAATTTTATATCTATGTGTGAAATTTAATCCCAGGGCAACCCGTTCTTTAAAGTTGTTGTATGTTAGGACTGACCTCCACAGCCACCTCTATATGTAAAATTCTGTTGTACTGATCCCTGCCACCACAGGGCTATTTGTGTTACTTTCTCTCCTAGTAGACCTAATGTATAAAAGCAAGAAGATCCCAAAATAGTTGTACTGGTGCTGGTTCAGGTTTGATGTGCCTGTAAAGGCAAAGGCTGACTGACCACAGCAGATGCATTGTCACATGAGCAATAGTAATTCCTGTGCCGATCATAGCCACCTTTGTTCTAGACACTTCCCTGTTGCTATCCATTTTGTTCTTGAAGTTTGCCCAGGTTTTTTTTGTTTGTTTGCTTCTTTCTTTCTTTTAAAACTTCCACCAGATCTTCAAGTTTACAAACAAACTCACTCACTCCTTCACAATATCGGACTGAATTTAAAAGCCTGTCCTGGATTCATTCTGAGAAATATTCTATGAATTTACCATGATAAGGATAAAACCAAAACAGCACCATTAGATTTACAATAAAAGCATCTCTTCGTAGTGAACTATGAAAAGTCTTTTTCCCTGTTCAGATCCCACTAAAGTATAATTTAGTATACCCTGTTAGGAAGTCATTACATAATATAGATTCTGTTAGAAATTCCACTGTTCACTGAGCTATAAGTTTTAAGAAGCTGTGACATTTGTTGTCATGCTGACTTCTTGAAGCAGTATTACCTGGGCTGCGTTCTGCCAAGGCTAAAACACGGCCAGCTAATATAATTTCAGGCTTGCTAGCCTGCCTCGTGATGGGGCATTTTAATTGTATTTAACTAGATTGAGTCAACACAATTGTGAAAACACACCCTTTTTGCTCATCAAGGCAGAGCCTTGGTGTGACAGCCACATGGAGTATATGTGAATTTCATAAAGGGTGAAATTATACTCATAAAGGTTAATAGGGAAAAACAGCTTATAAAGCAATTGACAACCAACAATGCATACAAAAAATAGGAAACTCAAAATATTCTTAGCTAGTTGTTACCTCACCTTCTCTATTTAAAAAGAAACAAAACTTCTTCGAAATACTATCATATTCTGGATCCATCGATCAGAAACCTATTATGAGCTGTAGTTTTGTGGATCTTTACTAATTTCTCCATGGACTTCAGAGGACTGCTGTTGATATTAATAACTGGATAGACATGCACATCCACTGGTGTGGGTTGATAGCAGTATAGGTTTATAACAGGAAGGGAAGCATGGCAATATTAGAAGAATATTCCCAGAAAGGAAGAAACAAAATGTAGCTAAAAATTAGTTGTACTAATGCATCTTGTATACTTATATACTATGATATTTGTGTATCTTTATTACTTATTTGATAAACACAGAAAATACAATTTCATAAATAAATGAGTCAAGTTTCCAAACTTGCTTTTTAACATCATAAAAACCTAATGGCTCTTTAATAGTCTTTAATAAAAATACTGAACTTTAAGCCAATGCTTAATAGTACCTAAGTACCTGGTAATTATAAATATACAATGACTTCAAGTAAAGTTTGTACAAAGAAGCACAGAACAGCCTCCAGTATTCACATGCCTTTCCAAAATGGATGTATCAAATAACTGCACATGAAGGTCAATCTTTTGCAAATATGAGTTGCATGGATTTTAGCAGTGCCATTGTTACTAGTGTGACTAAGTTCCTGCTCTCCCTTGGTGGGTCTTGCGCTTATTGGCGGATTTGCTCGCCTTGGAGCTTCACTGCAGCCCTCAGCTTGGCCGTTTTTCTGAACCCACAGTCCAGGTCGACTCCTCCTGTGTCTGCCCAGGAATTGGGAGGATTTGGGGGGAACCCGGGCCCGCCCTCTACTCCGGGTTCCAGCCCAGGCTCTGTGGATTGCAGCTGTCTAGAGTGCCTTCTGGAACAGCTGTGCGACAGCTACAACTCCCTGGGCTACTTCCCCATGGCCTCCTCCCAACACCTTCTTTATCCTCACCATAGGACCTTCTTTCTGGTGTCTGATAATGCTTGTACTCCTCAGTCCTCCAACAGTCCGCGCTCTCGCTCTCAGCTCCTAGTGCCTCTTGCTCCCAGCTCCTCACACGCACACCATAAATGAGCTCCTTTTTAAAACCCAGGTGCCCTGATTAGCCTGCCTTAATTGATTCTAGGAGCTTCTTGATTGGCTGCAGGTGTTCTAATCAGCCTGTCTTAATTGTCTCCAGAAGGTTCCTGATTGTTCTGGAACCTTCCCCTGTTACCTTACTCAGGGAAAAGGGACCTACTTAGCCTGGGGCTAATATATCTGCCTTCTATTACTCTCCCGTAGCCATCTGGCCCAACCCTGTCACACTAGGTTTAGTGGCAGCAGTGTGACAAAGAGTATATCGACACAGCAAAGAAAAACCCACATCTGGCCTGTGCCAGTTGACTCAGGCTTAGATTGTGGGGCTGTTTCATTGCTGTGTGGGACTTCTGGGCTCAGCCTAACTTGGCTTTTCCATTTTAGTTTTACTGTCCATTGTAATGAACTGTGAGGAAATCTAGGCAAGCTGGCTGTATCTTTGTGTGATGCTGTATTTGGCTGCTCTAATCATCCTCAGTATTTTGCTTTAGGACAAGACCCACCCCTCAAAATTAGCAAAGAATATCAATTTTTAAAAATGGAGACTGTTCTGGGAAACTTAAATTACAAATCCCAAGCGCTCTGAAATGAAGAATAAGGAAATTACTTTCTCCCTTTGGACATGACCTTTCACTTTGAATGGATTCCACAGAATACAAAGAAGAATCATCTTTTATTTAAACAGGAAGCAACTGGAGGTAGTTTGGGACTCCTGGGAATATTTAAACACACACTGAGAAAGAAATTGAAAGCACGAGGATTTCAAGGACAGAACATCAGTGATCTTTGCCTTTAATGTGATACCTAGCCCTTCTGACACAGTGAGCAAAAAATAGCATTTATCCTTTCATCAACACATAGCAATAGTAATGAAGCTGTCTGTGTAAAAGGCTGAAAATAGAGACAGTGCAACTCTTCTGGCTTTCTGAAAGGACTGAACACTGCTGGTGGATTCCATTAAAAGTTGCATTAGGGTAATTTAATTCGTTTAGACCAGTTCCATTCACAACTCCTCCTTTCTTCCACCCTACAGTTTGTTGAATCAATAGCCATTAGAGTGAATCAGACTCAACTCTGGGTATATGCATTTGCAAAACTGACTCAGTGCAGTCAGTGTAGATGTCTACTTAAGGAAAAATAGAGAGTCAGGTTTGGACTCTAAGCAGAGCTGGGCAAGATGTTCATAGCAAAACCAGAACCTGAAAGTAAAACCTTCAGGGTATATGCTGCACACCAGAAGAGATGTATATACATCCAGAAGAGACCAATCCTGTGAACCAAAGACTTGATGCTGCTCCTGTTGAAGACAATGGGAGTTCTGCACTAGCTTCAATGAGAGTAGGAGCAGGCCTCCAAAATGCTTTGTTAAATTGAAGTAATAGAACTTAATGCTTATGCGCTTAAAGTTAACCATGTAGATAATTCTCCATAGAATTGGGGACCAAGATAGATGAAGAAAGGTTCAAAAGGATAGGGCCATGCAAAAAATATTGTGCAACCGGTCAAAAATGTTTTTCATGATTTTGTGATTGTTTTATTCTATTTTCTTATGAATTTTCCCAAGCAAATTGTTTCGCCTGCAAATGAGAGAAGAATTTGGTGGGCTTCCAGGTGGAATTTTGCCTGTTTTTGCCATGTATATGTGTGTGCAGGGGAAGAATACTTTAACAGAATTTGGCAAAATATTGCACTTGTCCAAATTTGCAGGTTCTGATGACAATAAACATGCAAATTTGTTTTCACATGAAAACACTTGCAAATGCTGGCAACTGATTGTTTCACACAGTTCCAGGTTTCCAAGCTTACATCAGGCCTGATTCTTTACTCTTTGCAGTACTTTTACACTGACATATATCCAGTGATTTCATTGGAGTTACTTCCTGTTTACACCTTTGTACTGTAAGTGAGAGAAGAATTGGGCTCATCTTGTATAAAGTTCTTCTATTTGATAACAATAAGTGCCATACATTCAAATCAAAATACTAATATGAATTGTATTGTAAATACAGTCAAATTAAAAACTAGTTATTGGGCCAAGTTCATCCTATTGCAACTCTACTGACTCGAATGGAGTTATACCAATGTGAGTTTGACCTACTCAGATCTGATTCTCTTCTCAGCTTCAGTAATATAAAACAGAAGTAATTCCAGACATTAACACTTACTGTTGTAAAACTGGTGTAAGTGACAAGAGACTCAGATGTACTGTGCCAGAACCTCAGCTGGTGTAAATCATTGAAGTCAATTGATTTTTGATTTCTACTGGCTGAAGATCTAACCTACTATGTTTAACTTTTATACTGCACTGAAATCTGTTAGTGTTTCAATTCCTCTCCAGTAAAGAACGGGTTGTACTATCTGCAAGCAGAACAAGCACAGGGGGCCTCTTTCTAGGTCTTCTCCCACTCGTACGTAAGCTGCTGCTACTGTTCCAATCATCTGTCCTTTCAACTAAATGACAAACCACTCTATTCTGCAATCAGCAGGCAGCCTACACATGTGCTGGCTTATTTGCTTTACATAGACCCAACATGCCACCTCCACAATTACAGATAGTACAACCCGTTCTTTACTGGAGAGGAGGCTATGGAACTTGGGGAGGAGGGTGTTTGGTTACACAGGGGCTGTAGCGGTGGTCTGTGCTCCTGCTGCCTTTCCTGCAGCTCAACCATACGCTGGAGCATATTGGTTTGATCCTCCAGCAGCCTCAGCATTGAGTCCTGCCTCCTCTCATCATGCTGCTGCCACCTTTCAGCTTCAGCCCTTTCCTCAGCCCGCCGCTTACTCTCTTCAGCCCGCCACCTCTCCTCCCGTTCATTTTGTGCTTTCCTGCACTCTGACACTGTCTGCCTTCACGCATTCGTCTGTGCTCTGTCAGTGTGGGAGGACAGCATGAGCTCAGAGAACATTTAATCACTAGTGCATTTTTTTTGCCTTCTGATCTTCACTAGCCTCTGGGAGGGAGAAGATCCTGTGATCCTTGAAACAGATGCAGCTGGTAGAGAAAAAAAAGGGACAGTGGTATTTAAAAAGACACATTTTATAGAACAATGGGTACACTCTCTCACGGTAAACCTTGGTGTTAACATTACATACATAGCACATTTTGCCTCCCCGCAGCGCGTGGCTAGCCCATCCACCCTCCACCCTCCCCATGGCTAACAGCGGGGAACATTTCTGTTCAGCCACAGGCAAACAGCCCAGCAGGAACGGGCACCTCTGAATGTCCCCTTAAGAAAAGCACCCTATTTCAACCAGGTGACCATGAATGGTATCACTCTCCTGAGGATAACACAGAGAGATAAAGAACGGATGCTGTTTGAATGCCAGCAACCATACACTGCAATGCTTTGTTCTACAATGATTCCCGAGTATGTGCTACTGGCCTGGAGTGGTAAAGTGTCCTACCATGGTGGATGGAATAAGGCTGCCCTCCCCAGAAACCTTTTGCAAAGGCTTTTGGAGTCCATCCAGGAAAGCCGCGAATGCCAGGGCAAATTAATCAATCATTAAACATGCTTGCTTTTAAACTATGTGTAGTATTTTAAAAGGTACACTCACCAGAGGTCCCTTCTCCGCCTGGCGGGTCCGGGAGGCAGCCTTGGGTGGGTTCGGGGGGTACTGGCTCCAGGTCCAGGGTGAGAAACAGTTCCTGGCTGTCGGGAAAACCGGTTTCTCCACTTGCTTGCTGTGAATTATCTACAACCTCATCATCATCATCTTCCTCGTCCCCAAAACCTGCTTCCGTGTTGCCTCCATCTCCATTGAAGGAGTCAAACAACATGGCTGGGGTAGTGGTGGCTGAACCCCCTAAAATGGCATACAGCTCATCATAGAAGCAGCATGTTTGGGGCTCTGACCCGGAGCGGCCATTCGCCTCTCTGGTTTTCTGGTAGGCTTGCCTCAGCTCCTTAAGTTTCACGCAGCACTGCTTCAGGTCCTTCTTATGGCCTCTGTCCTTCATGCCCTGGGAGATTTTGACAAATGTTTGGGCATTTCAAAAACTGGAACATAGTTCTGATAGCATGGATTCCTCTCCCCGTACAGCGATCAGATCCCGTACCTCCCGTTCTGTCCATGCTGGAGCTCTTTTGCGATTTTGGGAATCCATCATGGTCACCTCTGCTGATGAGCTCTGCATGGTCACCTGCAGTTTGCCACGCTGGCCAAACAGGAAATGAAATTCAAAAGTTTGCGGGCCTTTTCCTGTCTACCTGGCCAGTGCATCTGAGTTGAGATTGCTGTCCAGAGCAGTCACAATGGAGCACTCTAGGATAGCTCACGGAGGCCAATACCATCTAATTGTGTCCACAGTACCCCAAATTTGACCCAGCAAGGCCAATTTCAGCGCTAATCCCCTTGTCGGGGGTGGAGTAAGGAAATTGATTTTAAGAGCCCTTTAAGTCGAAAAAAGGGCTTCGTCGTCTGGACGGGTGCAGGGTTAAATCGATTTAACGCTACTAAATTCGACCTCAACTCCTGGTGTAGACCAGGGCATAGATGCCGAGTTCCCTCTAGAATTTCTGGAGATCTTAATTTGCATCTCTGAGTTCAGTTCTTCTTCTAAGAACTTAAGAGTGGAACTATTCCCATAGCTTCACAGTAATCTAATTAGTCTTCAAACTCAGGAAAACACTGATTCACAGAGTGATATAGTTTTAATATGCTTTTGGTAGGCAAACTTCATAAACAACCCGATGTATCCCAACCTCAGGGCGATGAGTCATAAGTGCCTAGAGGAGTGAAATGATTACAGAGAAGAGCATATTTTAGCTGAAGGAGGAAATAGCTTTCATTATCATTAGATTGGCAGAATACTTGATAGTAATAGCTGTATGAAAGATTTTTCCTGTCCCATATGTCAGAAAACCAAAAGGACCCTTCCTCTAGTGAAGTCTTTACATCGATGGAAAAGAAGATAGTCCTTCAATTGATGGATGCTGTAATGTTGATAGAAAATAATAGATGGATAAACAGAGAATTGTCAACAAAAGGAAACCCACTAAGTATATTCATTTTAGGGGGAATTTTTTTTTAACATGCTGCCTGGAGCACAAACACAAATGAACCTAATTAAAGGTAAATGAAGCAATATCCTGAAAAGATTACAGATACAGTACAGATATGCTTTACTTCAAAATAATTATCCTAAAATAGAAAATCAATGGCAATAATATTTTTAAACTACACTGCTTGTAAGCTATTGAAATAAATACATGGGGACTGCATAGTACTCATAACTATTGTTACACTACTACCCTTGTAGGTAGTCTCCACCAGGAGGTTGAAGACTGAATAGCCATAAGAGACTGATCTCACCTCACTTTAGAGATAATGAGCCAGATTTTGTGCTCTCATGTGGCTCCTTTGTACTAGTCAGCTAGCAGAACAAGAATGTGGCCTGACCAACTCGGAATGCCCCTGTTGAGGGTTTCCTTGAGTATTAACATGAGGCTGAAATCCGGCATTCTGCTTCTGCCAAGAAGAAAATTTCTCCCTTAAAATAGTTTGAAGCTTTCACAGCTTCAAAGCTCAGGGGGACTATGGAGTCTCCCACATCCTGTGTGGAATAAGAATATATGCAGCATGGGATTATGAAAAGTGTTAACTACTGGGTCTAACCGTACTCCCTCATTGAAGTCAAAGGTAAAACTCATTAGCATCAGTGGGAGAAGAGTTAGGCCAACACTGAGCAGGTTTGAAAATTCCATTGTAAAATAAATTAGTAGTATAGTTGACATAGTGTATTAAGAGGAGATCATATATTGGCTCATGTAAACTAAAAGGAAGGTGGCCCCTCTCATTCTGCAGTCCAAACTCATCTGCAAAAAATGACATAATAAATATGCATATGGAGTGGATATCCTTTTTACGTGGGAGCTACCATGGGTGTACAATATAGCCCTAAATCATAACAGACAGACTGGGGCCACCCTGACTCACCCTGTGTAGAGCCTCACTCCTGAAATATTTCTATTTATTTCAGTTAGACTAGTTGAGGGCTAAGGTCCTGCTCAATATGACTAAGGCTGGCTCAGTCTGCCTCTAAAAAAGAATAACCTTGCCCTACTTTTGTTAGCTTTAAAACAGAGTATTAAAATATCATATTTTACAATACATGTTTATATTCATGCTCTTCTATAAAGGAAAGCATTTTGATATGCCAACATTTTCCTTGCATGGCATACAAAAGTATATTTCACAATATCTTTAATTTTCTGGACAGTTTAGTTTAATAAGTCTGAAATTTCAAGCTAGGCCCATTTACAGTCACTGCACAACCCAGTGCATCATATGTCCCACATAAGTGGAAGGTTTTCAAGCCTTTGATTTGCTGGGTAGTTACTAGTGAAATGAATCAATAGCTACTGATAACATTTACTGCAGCAGAAAGAATATGAGTCAAGTGGCTTTTAGTTTGAGTAGATCTGATTGTTTTCTCTATCGCTCCCCACCTTCCATTCAGTGTCTGAAAGCCAACAAGGTTTAGTCTTATTAAGCACAGCTACATATGTAATATTTATTGAATCCTATCAACATAATTGGAGTTTTAGAAAACACAGACTGTAAATTCTCTGGGGCACCTGAGTTAATATTTTATCAATAATCATACATGAAGTATATGATGCATTCTCAATAGTGCAAACAAAGATGCATGAAAAATGTCACTATGCTGTGGCTTGCCGTATGGTTCTAATGTGACTATAACTAGGGGGTAATAATATTCTTAGTGTTGCCTACTGGATGTTCAGTCACTCACTCTGAGCGTCACAATAGTGACCTTAACCAGGTTAGGGGAAAAAATCCCTCATTACGCCTGGTTTAATTTGATGGGGAATCTTGGGTTAGCGCCTGGAAAATTCCAGACATTGGGCCTTCCTTCCTTTTGTGGGTTTTGTACGGAAATAACCAATTTTAAAATCACAGACATAACAAGGTGGTTTATTTACAGTGAAATGTACAGCCAAAGATGTGGGAGGGAGGGAGAATTATTTTTCAGGAAGAAGGATAGTCTTATGCTCAGTTTTCATTTACAGCTTTGTCACAGGCTTCCTGTGGACAAGGCAGCCTCTTGTCTCAGTGTGCCTGTCTTTAAAATGAGGATAAATAATTCTTATTTCCCCTGAATGTCGTGTTCTTGCTGGGGACCACGAAAGCATCCAGCCAAGTTGCCACAGAACGGGTCCCTCTCATTCTGCACAGGAATTTAAACATAGGGTCTGATTCAGCTCTTCTCAGGATAAATCCAGTTCAGTCCCCTTTGTTCTGTCTGGATGACCCAGATCTCGTAACTCTCCTCTCAGGATAGCTCATGGCCCATCCAGCCTCTGCTTCCTGGAGAATCTGTCTGGCCTAGTACTATTCAGGGCTGCTCCAGTCAGGTCTGGCTTCTCTTCTAGGAGCAACGACAGAATGGTCCCAAATCCCCATCCTTGAAAGATAGATTGAGTCTGGTCTAGCTTTTCTCTCTTGGGCGGCCCCCTTGTAATCTCACTGCTCACAGAACAGCTTCAATTCTTTGCTCAGGTTGCTACTGCAGTGGCTGATTTGCTGGTGCATTAGCCAGTGTTTGTTTGTCTTACCGCAGAATCTCACAGCTGCCTTCCATTTTCTTGCATTGTTGTATTCTTTAGTAAACATTTCAGAGTCAGGCTGGTTGGAGAGAAGATGTAGCCAAATTAAGTGTGCTTCTAAAGTTATTGATGGGATTTTTTTATTTTTAATAAATATATAGACGTGGTCACAAACTGTTTTTGACCAGTATAACTATATTGGTTAGAGATGTTTTTTTAAACTGATATAGTTATACTGGTACACCCCAAACCATATTAGGGACATAGTTACACTGGTATAAAGATGTCTTATACCAATATAGCTTATTCTCCTTCTCATATGGGAATAGGTTGTACTGGATAAACATTTTTAGAGGGTTGTAGTGGCTTAACTATACCAGTATTTGAATGAATAGTGTGCTTATTGTATGGTGTACATGCATCCTTAGCCATTGGCAAGAGCACATTTTACAAATTTAAAAATAAATGGAAATTCCGCCCCACCACCACACACAAACTTGTGCTTTCTGTCTTCCAAAAACCTGTACATACCAGACAAGGCCTCATTATGAAAACCCGGTACCTCATAGATGATGTAGTTGTCCTGCTGTACTTTGGATTTTTTTTTTTAAATTCATTCTACCACTTGCTGTCTTCACCTGGGAGCCTCCTCTGTGTGAACTTGAAAGCTAGGGATTGTGAAGGTGCTACCATGCATTTCTTTTCATAAGGTCCCTCCACCAGGAAGCAGAAAATTGCAGACTTCAGAGTGTCTGGGTGGGTGTATGTTAGTTATTTCTAGAAATCTTTGACAAAAAAACATGTTTTCCATTGACGCAATCTGATTTTGCTTAATCTTTACATGTTCATATGTTTTATTTAAATCTTTGATCTATCAATATTTTACAGCATTTTACAGCATATGCACTAGAGCACCTGCTATAATTAAAGTTGTGAAACAATGACTATTTATAACTGTTTTCACTCACTCATAACTTTGAAGTACTCTTATTTTGGAATTAAATTTTCCTTGTCTGATTGCTAACAAATTATGATTTTTTTTAAAGTTTGAGAATAATAGAGTAGCTAGTTTTGAGTAAAAGAAAGCAAAAGGCACTTATCCCCATTATAATCACATTCTGTGACCATGCTTCAATGAATATGAAAGAGGTTTGAAAAATGAAGGTTTTTTGTGTATAGCATAGATATCCTCAGTGAAGAGTGCATGCTTGCCTATGTTACATGTACAAACCTAAAGCTGGGTTTGATTTAACAAAGTTATGAGCATTTGAAAATGTGCAGTAATGAGCATACAGAGAAAGAAACTTCATTTGGGGCTTGTCCATTGAAATCAGTAGGAATCTTTCCATTGACTTCAGTGGGCTTTGGAATAGGTCCAGTGTTATACAGAGTTTCCTTCAGGAGAGATGCATGGGTGAGCAGCTCAGGAAGTGGGTGGTTTTAGAAACAAGTTACAAGGCAGAAGATGAGCAAAGTTTAGGGTTCAGATACAGATCTCATAAATTAAACATAATTGATTCAGTCCCACTTCACACTAAACTCACTGATTTTGCATATTTTCGAAGATACACACCAAAAATTCTCTCTAAACTGGTTTCCACTTCCCTTCAATGGCTTCCAAATGTTAGTGAAGCTTTCAGGAAGTTTCTTTTGAGTACGTAAAGCCAGATTCTAATCTCAATTACACAAGAATAAATCAGAAGTGACTCATCTAAAGTCCGTGATGCTACCCCCTATGTATCAGAGGTGTAAATGAGATTTTGAAAGGTCCCCCTGATTGCAATGAAATGCTAAATCAGAATTAGGTTTGGTGGTTCCATGCAAAAAGTTGAGAATATTTCCAACAGCTCTTTCTATATTCACTTTTGTCAGCATAGACACTCTGTCCCTGATCTAACTCCACCGGAGTCATTAGAGTTAGACTGAAGTGAAACTGGCCCTTTATATTTTAGCCCTATTTACTATTTTGGCTGTTTTAAGGTACCTCTCCACCTTGGTGTCCTCCATCTCATTTCAAGTTCAAGTGTAATCCTTACCTCTTAATTTCCTTTAGCATTCTTATTTATTATTGAACTCTAACTGTATTATTGTCAGCAGCTCTTTAAAGAATGTTGGGGTAAAGTTAGTAGGAAAGGTACTATAGGAAATATATTTTATTGTTTTGTTCTGAACTGATTTTCCTCTTGGTTTTACCCAGAGTAAACCTACAATTCCTTTCCATAGGGAGAAAGTGGGACAGTCTTCTAGAATAAATAAATGTGTCTTCAAACACTCTCTGCACATATATCAATGGATTAAACGTGAGAATGATAGAAATATGAAACCTATTTATTTCATAACGGTCTGCCTACTGATTCAGCACCCTCTTTCCGTCTGCTGTAACTGAAAATGGATGCCTCTTGCTCCTATAATTGCAGCACTACAATAGCAGCTCTCCAACATTGATCGTCAAGCTATGCCCAGTCATTAGTCCCTGGTCTGAAGCATTCCAGTAAATATAAATTCCCATCAAAACATGTCTTTTGATGAGTCCTTTGTTTTCTTCAAGGGGAAAGGAGAATTATTTTTTATAGATTGTATTCCCAAGAAGTGTACCCAGAATACAATCAGACTGTACAAGGTGAGTCAGAGTTCCACTTGATGTACTCACTGAATCTATGCTGTGAACAGAAAAGCAGGCGAAAGCAAGAATGCCCAAATATTTCAGTTTGTTTCCAAACACAAATGGCAACACTTTTATGGAATCGCTGAGGTGGCGTAGTATTTTGGGTGAAGATATGCAAATGTAGAATCTAATCCTGCTAATACTATTGCATATGGCATAGTATTTACTAGAATAAGCATCCCCATTGAACTCCTACTAGCGTTACTCAGAGTACGCATCCCTCTTTGTTTCAAAGTTTTATCTATCTGATAGTACTCCAAAAAGTGGCTTATGATCAGTTAAGGGTTTACCCAGGCCAGGTATGCAATCATATACACCTATATGATCCTATTAGAGTATGGTAAATTCAATCTCTGTCCTTCAGTTGGACAGAAGCACATGCTGAAAGTTAAGCACATGTTTGCATGTTCTCCTGTATCAGGACTTGAACTAAGAGAATTCTTTTTTCCTGTACTACAAATTTCAGACCTACAGTTTTGAAAACTAAATGTTGGGATGGGGAGGAGGAAGCATTCTGGTTTATGTCCTCAACAGCATGTATTCTACCCAGACTCAGTGATTGGTATTTTCAGATATATGGCCAGACACTAAGCCCCCAACTACTCGGTGGGGTACATATCATTAAACCTCTGCAAATTTGGTCTCAAGACACTGCTTAGCTTGACAGCTCCAAACAGCTTTCACAAATTAAAATGTGGTTAGGTATGAATAGACTGAATTCCTGACATAGCTTAGGAGTGACTTGCATGCCAGAATATTCTTTTTTCCTAGAGGAAGGTGTTTTTTTCTTTGACGAGCTTGTTTAGCATACAGTGAAATTCAAAGAGCAAGTAATGAAACATGTTTGCTGTGATGACAACTGATGAGAAGATTGATGCAGGTGGGGTTTGCTAGTTTTTTTGGGTCTCCACTTTCAAAATAGAATTTTTTTAAAAGTTGGGGTTCCCTGGTTAGACATAATTGTCCAGCTCATAAAGATAAATGAACAAAATTCCTGTAGCAGTATTTTTTACCCCACCATATTTTTATGCTTATTAGAATCATGTTGCTTTGAAAAACATTATTTTGTTCTTCATGTCATGGTTTATTGGGGATTTACCCATGGATATGCCATTTTCACATTTATTTTTCAAGCCAAGAGAACTGGAAGTTGGGGGAAATCTTGTATTTGCTATGTCTTAAGTCCCAGCATAACAAGCAGAGTGGCAGTCCCTGAGGTGTTCTGCCTGTTCAGTACTAAGTTAGGCAGAATAATTTCAGGGACTCTGAAGGAGGAAAGCCACAGAAGCAACTTCCACAGCAATTGAAAAGGTGTGTTATATCTCCCGTCTGAACACCTCACTAAGGGCTTGTCTATACATACAGCTATGTTGGTGCAGCGTGGCTGATGAAGACACTCTGTGCCAATGGGAGAGAGCTCTCCCGTTGGCATAATACAACTACTTCTGTGAGAGGCAGTAACTCTGGTGGGAGAAGCTCTCCCACCAACATAGCGCTGTCCGCACTGGCGCTTATGTAGGTGTAATTTACGTCTCTGCGGGGAGTGGTTTATTAACATCCCTGGTGCAACATACGTTATGTTGACATAAACTGTAGTGTAGACATATCTTAACACTAATTAAATTAGCTTTGTAACACCCCCTGAGACAGGGAATTAGTCTCATCCTCATTTTACAGATGGGGAACTGAGACACAGAAAAGATTAAAGGCCAGATTTGAATACCCTCTCGCCAGTGGTGCAGCACCTCACCTCCTGGGCAGACAAGATGGCTTCAATAGGACCACTGTCAGAATATGGGACTATGCTACATGAGTATTAGAATCTAGTCCTAAATAATGTGACCAAGGTCAGTCAGGAAGTCTGTGGTACAGATGGGAATTGAACCTACAGTTATTGAGATGCAGGCTCCCACTTCAAATCAAGACCATCCTTCTTCCTGTTAATATTGGTTCTGGTTCATCAAAGCACATAAGCGCATGTTTTAACTTTAAGTGCTTTGCTGAACTGGGTCCAGTTGCAGGCAATGGAATGTTAAAGTTAAGCATGTACTTAGGTGCTTTGCTAAATTGGGTGAATGTCCATTATACAGATGTGCGGTGTAGTGGGACACAGAATGCCTTTGTACCTTCTACCCACCTTGTATCCAGGCAGGTTCCTCAAGTTGATACATACAGTATTTGATTTAATATCCCAGTAGCCATTTAGTCTAATTTTTAAAAGTTACATAACTTGAGAACAGAATTTTAATTTTATCGTGCATTTACTGCACAAAGTCTAGGGTAAACTGGTGATCTCATTTTAATCTATTTGTCCTTAATCACATTAAATGTCACTTATACGCACAGAGAACAAATAAGCCCCAATTTTCTGTGGCAAAAGGCTGTGGCCTTACTAGAGGGCCCAATTAACAACACAGTCAATTAAAATATTATTATATTTAATTACATAGCTATCTACAGTCCCACAAATTTATACCTAGACTAAGATTACCACCCCACATACCTAAATGGTGAGCTGTAACCTTACTTCCCCAGGCATCCACCAAAAGAATCTCTGCTTCATGTAAACCACACTCCCCATCAACAGTGAATATGGGGGCAAACTATAAACCACCTTCCAAGCACCCAGTTAAAGATACTCTCCTTTGTATCACCCTTAGGGGTCTCCGCCCACTCTAAAACTGCATGACTGCAGATAGCACATCTTAATCATCACTGTATATTACATACAGCAGTTACAATTAAAAAGAGCTGAATGTGTCTAAATTTAAGTATTACAGAAGGAACTATCCTGCCCTACTTAATAGCATCCAAAGGCCCAACAAAAGACAAACCCAAACACAGAGTGCTTGGGCCAGATAATTAGTCAGTAGGCACGTCTCTACACCTGCCTGCTTATCTCTTTATCCGCAATTGTGTGTCATATTTTTGCCTTCATTCAGCCTTTGCAACTTCATATTTTTGCCTTCATGCAACTTCAGTGAGGTTGCACAAGTTTAACACAGAGCAGAATTTGACCCTGTGTAATAAATAGCCAGATGCCCAAAATGCCCTCTGATCCATGAACAGTGGCAGAGTCCTCTCTGACTACAAGAGCTTGCAAGGAACATTGTAAGCAATTTCATATTTGTAATGTCTTTTTTTCCAGGCATACACCTACCCAGTTATCAGTTTCTGACAATAGCATGAATAGAGACCTCTCTCCCACTACATATGATTATAAAATTATTCTAAGCAATCATGAAGTGTCATTATGCCCGCTTATATTGTATAGGGTGGGCCAATGTAAGCTATGGTGTAACTCTATAGAAATCAACAGATCTATGGAAGTCAAGAATTTAGCCCAGCATGCTTTCATGACTGGAAAATCCACATGAATTTTCCACTCTAGTGCTGCAAGGATGACTCATCTATCTTTGTTTTAGCAACAATACTGAAACAAAGAATAGAGGTATATGCCAAGGGAGGGAGGGAGGACTTTGAGAAAACATGAATCATGTTGAATTGTTGAAGAGCTCAATCTAATCTGAAAAAGTATTTCAATAATCTACAAATGAATGTGCCTTCGAGATGAGAAAAGCCATACTTTTTATATTAAATCAGTCCATTCATTTAACAGTTGGATGTGTTGATAGCTGAATTACCATCTGCCATATAACCAGATGTTTTCTATCCATGTTTTAATGAATCTTATTTTTCTAATCAACATTGCACAGAGCAAAAATCTGCTTTTATGAAGAGCTGCATTCTCCTTACACTGCACTACTTTGGCCTGTCAAAATTATAGATTAGTTTATCAAATTACCTTATTTATGTGACTTTGCTTCCTTTTATGATATGTATTGCACTCTGGTTTATTCCAGAATTCTTTTGCATCCCCTTAGCACTGATGTAGTGACACTGCAGGCTTTCCCGGAGCAGGGCTATGGCAATCCATCTATAATTTGAATAAGAGTGTGCTAATATTGAAATAATTACCTCCTGCTATTACCTGCGGGCTCTAACATAATTACCAGTTTCTGGCATTCTATTTGATTCACTAATTACCTTCAGAAATGTTGGTTGGATGTCCACTCTGAAAGAATTACACTGGAATTATCCAACAAAGATCTCACTAAAGCTGTGAGCAAAAAAATATGTGATATGGTGTTTATCAAGAATAATGAAGTACAACCTCTGTCATCCTCATGTCACTAATTCATAAATGTTGTAAATCACAAAAAACTGGCAAAGATTGAATAGCACAGAGAAGTCTCATGCTACTAAATTCTCAATTGAAGCTGTGTGGGAATTTTTCAACAAACTTTTTTTGTTGGAAAATGTTGATTTGTTGAAACAAACATTTTGTAGGATGAATTATCAGAAAACAATGTCTAAATGGATCATGTGAAAATAAATGAATAAAATCTATTTTGTGATATATAATCTTTGACATTTTTATTCTCATTCACATACTCAGTAATCTGAAAAAGTCAGTGTCAAGGCTGAATCCACACTCTGTCACTCCAAGTGCAGAAAGTGGGGGCCCACAAGGATTCTAAAAATTAATACTGGCCACTCCAGGCTTGTATTACTCTCCCAAGGTTACAGCTTTTCTCTGACTTTGGCTTGGTAAACGCTGCCACCACCCAAATGCAAAAAACACCCTTTCAACCCAGGAAGTAGCACTTGGGAATTCCTCCCTGTGAGGTACCCTCAAGCCCTTTCACCCCCCCTCCGGGGAAGAGCTGAGAAAGAAAACAAAGGAAATTAGCCGTGGCTACCAGCTAATCAAACAACACGCACAAACCTCTTAGGACACCAAAAATCCAATCCTGTTCTTAAAAAAGGTAAATTTTATTAAAAACAAAAAGGAAAAAATTACATCTGGAACTTAGGCTTTTTGCTAGATCTTAAAAGAAACAATTACAAAAAAATAAGCACCCAAAATAGCTTTCTTGTGGTTACAAGGTTACAAGCAAACAAAAGGATCTGGGGTTAGCACAGAGGAGATCCACAAGCCAAAATAAGAAATAAACCTGATAGAGTCTAACTAAACATTTCCTGTCCAAATTATTTCTTCTCGGTATGGAAAGTTCTTTTTCATACCTAGTTCAAACCTTACACAGCATTTCTGCTTATAGCATTGCTGCTCCATGTCCCTGCAGCCCAGGGAACAACAGAAAAAGGGCATGTTTCTTTCCCAAATTTAAAAGTTCTAGCCTTCCCATTTCAGAGTAGCAGCCATGTTAGTCTGTATTCGCAAAAAGAAAAGAAGTACTTGTGGCACCTTAGAGACTAACCAATTTATTTGAGCATAAGCTTTCGTGAGCTACAGCTCACTTCATCAGATGCATATCGTGGAAACAGTTTCCACGATATGCATCTGATGAAGTGAGCTGTAGCTCACGAAAGCTTATGCTCAAATAAATTGGTTAGTCTCTAAAGTGCCACAAGTACTCCTTTTCTTTTAGCCTTCCCATTGGCTTTTTTGGTCAGGTGCCCACTCCTTTTCTTTTATCTGTGGGCTTGTTAACTCTTTACAGGTAAAGCAAGCAGAGAACAGACACCAAGAGGGATTTTACAGCTAACTGACTGGTTGTTCATAAATGGGGGCTACAACCCCCCCCCACCATTTATCACAGACAGTTATTAACCAAGAGTCTCCCAGCCATTAATGTGAGTTGGAAAGTTGTTTTGGGGGTGGGGGGAAAGGCAATTAGTATGAAATTTCAACTCTATGATATTTGGAATAGGTGGGATGAGAGTGGGAAGTTTGCACTGTGCCTGCTTCACAGTTATGGGGCTAGTCGCACCTCTACCCCATTTCTGGTGTGTCTGAGTGGACTCCCTCAGATACTAGGCCTCTTGCCTTTATCTGTCTTGAGATGCAATCTTACGATTCTCCCACACTTTGATTGGACCTAGGTTCACTAAACTGTGTTTATCAGCCACTTATTACCATGCAAGCCTATCTTAGTTTGGGCAACCTGCTTGATCCTCCCCTCAGGAATGTGTGACCCATGATATTGACCACAGCCTTCTTAAACAAAGCATTTTTATTTCACAGTTGAAACAAAGCATAAGAGGAAAAGGATTTTAAAACAACCAGTAACCTGCATGTTGGTTTAGTTTCATCTAGTCTTATGCTGCACTACAAGCTAAATTAGATAGGCTGGAACAGAACAGAACAGAATGGAACCCACTCACATTCTCTTGGACCGCTAAGATCTTTTTGTGATCCACCCTTAAACTAGCTGACAGCATGCCCCAATGGTTTTTTCTCTAACCCCATAACTCCCTTCTCTGTGAGAGATTTTGTAAGGAGAAGCACTTTCTACAGGGAGACATTGCCATATTGTTCAATCGTTTTCTTTATTTCTGGGTTGAGGTGTAAAGGTTCCTCGGGCTGATTTCTCTGGGTTCGCTGGAGCATGCAGTGGGATCTGTCATAGCCAATGTCCCTGTGATGATTACTCCAGTGGTTAGACCAACTCAGTCTTAATTGGTCACAATTATTGATCAATGGCTGTATCTTCCTTATAGGTGAGGGTGATGAACATATCTGAATATGGGGAGACCCTTCAGTCCCTTTTGCTGGTTTAACCCACAATCTTTGAAATCTAGGGCATAAATTACATGTTGGATACAGATCAAAACAAGCAATTGATACAGATACGTATTGTTACACATGGTATGGAGGTCAGCTTTTCACTTCTCATGGTCAGCATTTCTTGTGATAGTTGGCAGGTTTGTTTGGTGCTGGGTTAGACCACTTGGGTGAAATGCTGGCCCTACTGAAGTCGATAGTAATTGTGCAATATACATGCATGGGATCAGGATATGATTGGACATGCACCTCCACACTAACCCTGGAGGGGCTAATATAGGCAAGAGATGCCAGTTAGCCATAGGCTGCACCTGGAGGGGAGCTAGGATGCAATGAGGAACCCTTGACCCAGCAGTTCTAGTCCTTATTTTCCCAGCCCTTACTGCTCCTTCTCTTGATTGCTTCCTATAGTCCTAATACAGGCTCTCTTCTCTTCTCCCTCCCGTAGTATGAGGGAGTGTGAGCCTCACCTCTGGTCCTCCTGGGATTCTGCACCCCCCCTCTCCTAGGCTGGGGGTGGGGGAGAGACTGCCATGGGATCACCTCTCCTCTGAAAAAAGAAAGAGGCAATTTGTAGCACCTTAGAGACTAAGTACTCCTCATTCTTTTTGCTGATACAGACTAACACGGCTACCACTCTGAAAACTCTCCTCTGAGGGGCAGCTACAAGAGCTCTTCACCAGCCAAGTGCTGCGGCACATGGGGAAGGAGCAGAGCTATTGTCCTGTCTGTGTTTCTCACAGGAAGGGAGGAACAGAAGGGAGCTGAGCTTAGCTGCTAGGCTCTTTGCTTCCTCTCCCCTGAGCATGGCAAGTTGAGGGTAGAGGCTTCTGTAAGCGAATGAGCTCTCCCCTGACATCTAGTGATGAACTGGTGGAGAAGACTTCAGGCACAGGCCATGTTTGCACAGACATGCCTACTCTGCCTAGGTGCGCACCAGGTGGAGCTGCTTTGCCAAAATGATCAATTTTGGCTGGTGTGGGTTACAAATCACCAAGGATTTGCCCATGAGTCACTGGCCCTTCTGATCCTGAAGCATGTTATGACCAGAGCAGACATCACCATGGCAACCCCTGTGACCTTCATATTTCTGCTATCCCCTTCCTCACTGGAGTGTCAATTTCCATCCCTATCTTATTCCCCCTCTACCTCCCTTTTGCTTTCAGATCAGAGTCCATCTTAGCTGGTCAGGACAAATCTAATCTTGCCACACTTTTGCAAGGTGAAAACATGCCTGAGCAGCCTGATTCTAGTAAAAGCTTCTCAGAGTCCTAGAGTGGTAACTGGCTTGTGTGCCTTGTGGAAGGAAAATCAGAGCAATTTAGCTAGATGTTTAGAGAGTGTAAAGTCGGGGTCCAGGAGTGGATGAATATGTCATGTACTATGCCTGTGGTCTTCATGGCATCAGTGCTCAGTGGTCTGCATAGTCTTATAATCACACTCTGTGAGAAAACTGTGTAAAGGTGAGGAGCCTGCATATATTGTTAAATGTGCAAGAGACTCTGAAATATAAAATGAAACAGCATATCCTCATCCTCTGCTTCTAGCAGACAAGAATGTACTATACTTAAACTAGAGGTGGACACTACTTACATTACCCAGAAATCATGAAATAATCTAACCTAGCAATGCCTGCTTATTCAGCAACTCAAAACCAAGTTATAGGCAGTACCAGCTTCTGCCAGCAAAATACAATTTCTGGCACTGTGTTCTTTTTTTCTTCCTCAGGCTTGACCTTAGGGAATGATGTCAAAAATTTCAATTTCCTTATTCGTGTTACTAAGGATGTCAAAATACCAGACCACGTGGGGCCACTGAGCACAATTGTGTTGAGAAGCAGCTTTATATTGACACGGGACTCCAAAACATACAGGATAGAATGTTGTGAAAATTCTGTTGTAGAGAAGCAAATACTTAGACAAAAAGTTATTGAATTTGCTGTTATCCATCTTTGACCTGAGCAGTTAGCCAGTTTTCAGGGTCTAGGGGGTCGTTTTCATTAGGAGGAGAAATTGATGATGGAGTCAGGTATTTCTTTGATGCATTTCTTTTTATTTGCAAAGAATGGACTAAGTTCTGTTTCCCTGAACGCATTAGGAATTAAACAGCAGGAAATTTCTTTGCTCACAGTTCCAAGCTGCTTTCAGCCAGCACTTTACCAAAACCTCTCTCCTATCCCAGGGTCATACCTACCAAGGTTTCTCTGGCTGTGCCTTATTCTTACCCAAGCCCAAATTCCCTGCTCATTACAGGCCTGGTTTGAAGGGCTCACACTTTAGCCAAATTATTTTAATGATAATAGGCTAACATTTACATGGCACCTTTTATCCAGAAGAATCCCAAAGTGCTTTACAAACATAGGGCTAGATATTTTCTGGCCCAGTTGCAGATGTACTGGAAGGGCAGAGTGCAAATAATATTAAGTGAGTAACATTGTATGACAGACAAGAAGGAAGAGGGACCTCCATTGGATCATCAACAAAACTTCCTGCAGTATGATCCATGGATAGTCTTTAGGTGAGAACTATTCTAATCCATCTTAAAACAAGAGTCCCATCCAAACTCTGGCTCTGCATGACTCTGCTTAGCTTATGAGTGCAGACAGAACCATACCCATGTCCATGGTCACTTTAAGGCACTGCTGTGGCAGCCATAAATCTGAAGTATTTGCAACTTTTTATTCTAATAAAAAATTATTTGACTGCGAATATATTGCTTTGCCAGTGGAAACATCTGCACTTAAGAAATCCTTTCATCTTGCACATGTGTTCTAACACTTTCATCCTATCCACATTTTCTTCTCAAGTGGTAATTTATTATTTCCTAACTACTTTGTTTCTCCCTAGGGTGTATTCTTCCGTAGTTGAGCTGGCAGTTCCATATTTAACAGGATATTTCACAATTTAGATAATGTGATTGGCTTGTGTTATGCAGGAGGTCAGACTAGATGATCATAACAGCCCCTTCTGGCTTTAAAATCTGTGAGTGATCATTCCTGCTTTCTGGGGATCACTTAGTCTCCCACAAACAATTCACTTTCTGTTCTGTGAAATGACTTTTCTGGAGCTAGGGAAAAACCGTTGTGGTTCAACTCACATGGGTCACATGAATTTTATGCTTCAGGAACCAGTTGTAGGAACTGGTAACTGACCTATCCGATTGTAAATGTTGGGTCTAAAGGAACCATGTACTACCTGGGATTGACCATAATCCCTACAGCATGGTTCAAATGGGCATCTATGTGTTCCCTAGCTACTGTACAACACTTCCGGCTATGGAGTCCCTGTGACCCTGTTCTCAGCATGGTTGCATTGGACGTTTCTCTTCTCTTGCTGCCCTAGTGAGAGGGTGGTGGAAGAAGAACATCCTAAAATGCCCAGAGACATTTGGGATTGGGAGGCAGCAGCTCTTACTTCGTGGCCCTTACTCTGGATGGAAGTGAACATACATGAGAACATCTAAAGATGCAACCTCAGGAGCGAGCAGGACATTGGAGGGTCAGTGGGTTCTGAAAACAAAATAAGTTTGAGGTATCCTGCTGCCTGGTCCTAGGAAGGAGTAGTTAAATGAGCAGGGGATAGCCCAGCCAGGTTTGCTATGAAGTCATGAACCGCGGCTGCTGCTCAAGCAGCAATAGAACCCTGACTCCACTTTGATTTCAGGAAGGTTAGAGTTTTGTGAAAGTTTCTACTATAATTTCTATTACTCGCCCATCAATATACGGTATGTGTATGAATCTCATACACATGTGAATCAAGTGAAAATTAGAATCTCATTTTTTTTGCTATGAATGCCATTAGTTCCTTAAAATAAATAGATGTGAATGTTCATCATTCACTTTTCTTGTTTTAGATTTTGCTATTTGTGATGGTCCAAATCGAAGTTAATGAGGGTTACATGCCAAGGATCCCTTCATAGTTAACAGGATGATCATACTGGAAATGGTTTGCCACTGAAGCACATGGAGATTGGCTCTAGATAGCACTGACTAGATTAACTTTGAAACACTGTATTCGTTTTGGTGGAATCCCAATTCTAACTTTATTGGAAGAAAAATAAAAGCTCTATTTAAATATATTGAGCCAAGTGCTCAGCTGGTGTAAACGGGGATAGCCCCATTGACTTCAGTGGAGCTATCCTGATTTTCACCATCTGAGAATCTGACTGGCTAATTTATCAGAATATTAAAATGTGTATTGTATCTTTCAGAAATGTAATAGCAAATATGTAGTAAAACATATTACCTTTACTTTTAAAAAGAGCTAATTCTTGAAAGAAGTGTAGCAATAGTTATCTCTACTTCACCTGCCCCTTTTAAGTAACTAATCAGGTGAAAGTTTTGTTACTTTCTTCTAGCTGTTTAAGAATAGAGGCCATATACTGTTTTCCAGTGGAGCAAGAACAGGAATTAACAGTTTATCAAGTCCTATAGCCTATTTTCTCGAGATCACAGGGGAAAAGTATAACCTCTTCCCCTCCATAATGAACCTAATTTCACAGTACTAGCATTTTTATGCCCTGTGATGTCATTTCAACAAGTACCAATTTTGAGGGCCAGTGTTTCAGGTAAAATGCTACAAAAGGTCATGATCCTGTCTTATATTAGGGTTTTGTACTACCCCTGTCACTAGTATTTGATCACTTTTCAGTTAAAATAAACTGGCAATAATGAAGTCCCTAGTGGACTTTATGGAGTCTCTGGATCTTCTCCCAGCTCTGTGTACCTTGGTTGTTGATGCAGATTTTATTTAAGGGAGATGGGGTAGCCAATATTAAGAATGTTGATCTGGAAATGCAATGTCTAGTCAATAGCAAATTCTCAATTAATTCAGTGGCTCTGGACTTGGCCCAAAGATACTGGTACAAACCATCTTGTACATAATGCAAGCTCCAAGCAGGCATGTGTTTATTTTTAGCATCCATTCACACTGCTTTTTGTTGGTGCTCTTCCGTACCTCCTTCCTGTGTACACTGTCTACTTAAATTGAAAGCTCTTTGCAGTTTACATCCTCTCTTGAGATCTATCTGCAAAGTACCTAGAAGTGTAATGCCCAAACTTTTCTTGTCGTGCCCTCCCTCACCAGTAATGGAATCTGTCCGCGATTCACCCCCGCCTCATTACTACACAGTTGGCTCAGCAGAGGAGCTTGGGATGAAGGCAGAGCTGGGGGCAGAACTGGGGATGGGGGAGGAGCTGGGGCTAGAGGCAGAGCTGGCCTATAGGTGAAGAGGGAATGAGGGCAGAGCTGGGCTGGGGGCAGGGCAGGGGGCAGAGTGGGGCTGAGTCAGGGGTCGGAGCTGGTCTGGGGGCGGAACGGGGATGGGTGATACTCCTTCCCTGCCCCTGTGGGGGCTGGCCCAGGCCCCACCACACACCACCCTGCCTCCATATGTTCCTCCACACCCCCCTAAGGGGGGTGCCCCACCGTTTGGTGACCACTGGCCTAGAACATCTCAGGTGTTACACAATAATCATCCTAATATAACATATCATACTAAAGGATGGATACATAAAATACCTGCCCTGTCAACAGAGTGACGTCTGAGGTCTCCAAAGTTCATTGAATTGGCAGGCAATCTCCAAAGGACACATTGTTTTGGTTTTTCCATTATTTCCTAAAGCCTAGCATAAATGTGAAATGTATGCATATTACTCTGCTCCACTAGTCTAGTATTACCTGAAAAGAGAAGTCTGCTGATTTGGGTTTGTCATAATATAAAGGGAAGGGTAACCACATTTCTGTACACAGTGCTATAAAATCCCTCCTGGCCAGAGGCAAAATCCTTTCACCTGTAAAGGGTTAAGAAGCTAAGGTAATCCCGCTGGCACCTGACCCAAAATGGCCAATGAAGGGACAAGATTCTTTCAAATCTGGAGGGGGGGAACAAAGGGTTTGGGCTATCTGTGTGATGCTTTTGCCGGGAACAGATCAGGAATGCAAGCCTTACCACTCCTGTAAAGTTAGTAAGTAATCTAGCTAGAAAATGCATTAGATTTTTTGTTTAATGGCTTGTAAAATAAGCTGTGCTGGAGGGAATGTATATTCCTGTTTTTGTATCTTTCTGTAATTTAAGCTTTTGCCTAGAGAGATTCTCTATGTTTTGAATCTGATTACTCTGTAAGGTATTTACCATCCTGATTTTACAGAGGTGATTTATTTACCTTTTCTTGAAATAAAATTCTTCTTTTAAGAACCTGATTGATTTTTCATTGTTCTTAAGAGCCAAAGGTTTGGGTCTGTGTTCACCTGTACCAGTTGGTGAGGATTATTATCAAGCCTTCCCCAGGAAAGGGGGTGTAGGGCTCGGGGGGGATATTTTGGGGGAAGACGTCTCCAAGTGGTCTCTTTCCCTGTTTTTTGTTTAAAATGCTTGGTGGTGGCAGCACACTGTTCAAGGACAAGGCAAAGTTTGTACTTTGGGGAAGTTTTTAACCTAAGCTGGTAAGAATAAGCTTAGGGGGTCTTTCATGAAGGTTCTCACATCTGTACCCTAGCATTCAGAGTGGGGAAGGAACCTTGACAGGGTTAATTTATTATGGCTGTTTTTTATGACACAAAGTGAGCTCTTTGCCACTAACCGTTGCAAATAAAAACTAATATGCTTTCTTGTGTGCTCCATGGCCCTGAACTATAGGTGAGAAATCTGAATTAATTTACTTAATTATCCACAATTAATAAAGAAAGATGAGCAATCATGACACATAATTTGATTTTAAAATTACATTTATGAAAGGAAAACATGTGTTCTCCCCCTAAAATCATGGCCATTTTAAGGGTTGTAATATGAAAGCTCTTTTTGAACGTCATTAAAAGTGTCATTTGTTACCTATTTACAACAAAGTATTTGATTTTTACAGGAAACTCCATTTTTTAAACTCAGTGGAAACTATGCAAAAAAACCAATGAATCACTGTTTTATGATATTATTAAGAATAATTCTTGCAGGTTTGTTGAATCATTCAAGAAATTGGAAACACATTGGAATTTTAGATGAACCATTATCAATGGACTTTTAGTCTTTTGGGTACTGTTCGAAAAGTTATTCCCTCAAATTATTATTTTTAACAACTAAATTGTAAATTAATTCTATTTAAATATCATTCTGACTTCAAGGGACATTGCTGTAATTGATCATTTTGGTTCACAGTTACAGCCGCCCCTGTTTTTCCTCTCAATTTCTACATCAAGGTAGTAGCAAGAGCTGAGGAAACACATTTATTTCTACTTTCATAAAACTCTAAACCTCCATCCAGCCAAAGAATGAGGTTGCCTCTGATTCAGAGGAAGGCTATAATCTGTATAATTATATCCTCTTATTATTATGTTCCCTCCTATGGTTGCCTCTTCACAGACTATGCCTAGCCTGATTGATTTGTACTACAAACAAGCTCATGGTAATGAAGGAGGCAAACTGAGTCAGCCTGGTAACCTAATGATAATAAGAACTGGTTCCAGTCACCAGTTAGAACCTCATTCTCTTCATCCCTGTAGCAGGGGAACTGTAGAAGCAACACACACCGCTGCTAGAAAAAAGGAGTGTTCTGCCTCATCCAAGAGTGACCTCTAGCGCTAACTATGGGTATAAAGAAAAGAAGTACTTGTGGCACCTTAGAGACTAACCAATTTATTTGAGCGTAAGCTTTCGTGAGATACAGCTCACTTCATTGGATGCTGTAGCTCACGAAAGCTTATGCTCAAATAAATTGGTTAGTCTCTAAGGTGCCAGAAGTACTCCTTTTCTTTTTGCGAATACAGACGGACACGGCTGCTACTCTGAAAACTATGGATATGTCTACCCTGCAATCAGGAGGTGAGTTCTAGCTAGATCAAAGCTAGCATGAGTAACAGTAGCAGTGTAGCCACAGGAGCAGGAGCATGGGCTAGCCTCCTGAGTGCTACTCCACCCAAGACCCTGGCTGGCCCATGCCACAGTCCACACTACCAGGGCTACGCTAGCTAGGTCAAAGCTAGCTCGGGTATGTCTACACATTTTGCAATCACACTTCCCAGCTGCAGTGTAGACATACCATAAGAAGCAGCATAAACTGTTCAGGAAGGAAACGCAGAGCAGAAAAGGTGGGGGGTTTGCATTGTATGTAAGGGAGCAGTATGACTGCTCAGAGCTCAAGTATGAAACTGCAGAAAAACCTGAGAGTCTCTGGATTAAGTTTAGAAGTGTGAGCAACAAGGGTGATGTCGTGGTGGGAGTCTACTATAGACCACCAGACCAGGGGGATGAGGTGGACGAGGCTTTCTTCCGGCAACTCACGGAAGTTACTAGATCACAGGCCCTGGTTCTCATGGGAGACTTCAATCACCCTGATATCTGCTAGGAGAGCAATACAGCAGTGCACAGGCAATCCAGGAAGTTTCTGGAAAACGTAGGGGACAATTTCCTGGTGCAAGTGCTGGAGGAACCAACTAGAGGCAGAGCTCTTCTTGACCTGCTGCTCACAAACCGGGAAGAATTTGCAGGGGAAGCACAAGTGGATGGGAACCTGGGAGGCAGTGACCATGAGATGGTCAAGTTCAGGATCCTAACACAAGGAAGAAAGGAAAGCAGCAGAATACGGACCCTGGACTTCAGAAAAGCAGACTTTGACTCCCTCAGGGAACTGATGGGCAAGATCCCCTGGGAGAATAACATGAGGGGGAAAGGAGTCCAGGAGAGCTGGCTGTATTTTAAAGACTCCTTATTGAGGTTACAGGGACAAACCATCCCGATGTGTAGAAAGAATAGTAAATATGGCAGGCGACCAGCTTGGCTTAACAGTGAAATCCTTGCTGCTTTTAAATGCAAAAAAGAAGCTTACAAAAAGTGGAAGATTGGACAAATGACCAGGGATGAGTATAAAAATATTGCTCAGGCTTGCAGGAGTGAAATCAGGAAGGCCAAATCACACCTGGAGTTGCAGCTAGCAAAAGATGTTAAGAGTAACAAGAAGGGTTTCTTCAGGTATGTTAACAACAAGAAGAAAGTCAAGGAAAGTGTGGGCCCCTTACTGACTGAGGGAGGCAACCTCGTGACAGAGGATGTGGAAAAAGCTAATGTACTCAATACTTTTTTTGCCTCTGTCTTCACGAACAAGGTCAGCTCCCAGACTACTGCACTGCGCAGCACAGCATGGGGAGGAGGTGAACAGCCCTCTGTGGAGAAAGAAGTGGTTTGGGACTATTTAGAAAAGCTGGACGAGCACAAGTCCATGGGGCTGGATGCGTTGCATCCGAGAGTGCTAAAGGAGTTGGCGGATGTGATTGCAGAGCCATTGGCCATTATCTTTGAAAACTCATGGCGATCGGGGGAGGTCCCAGATGACTGGAAAAAGGCTAATGTAGTGCCCATCTTTTAAAAAGGGAAGAAGGAGGATCTGGGGAACTACAGGCCAGTCAGCCTCACCTCAGTCCCTGGAAAAATCATAGAGCAGGTGCTCAAGGAATCAATTCTGAAGCACTTAGAGGAGAGGAAAGTGATCAGGAACAGTCAGCATGGATTCACCAAGGGCAAGTCATGCCTGACTAATCTAATTGCCTTCTATGACGAGATAACTGGCTCTGTGGACGAAGGGAAAGCAGTGGACGTGTTGTTCCTTAACTTTAGCAAAGCTTTTGACATGGTCTCCCACAGTTTTCTTGTCAGCAAGTTAAAGAATTATGGGGTGGATGAATGGACTATAAGGTGGATAGAAAATTGGCTAGATTGTCGGGCTCAGCGGGTAGTGATTAATGGCTCCATGTCTAGTTGGCAGCTGGTATCAAGTGGAGTGCCCCAGGGGTCGGTCCTGGGGCTGGTTTTGTTCAATATCTTCATAAATGATCTGGAGGATGGTGTGGATTGCACCCTCAGCGAGTTTGCAAATGACACTAAACTGGGAGGAGAGGTAGATACCCTGGAGGGTAGGGATAGGATACAGAGGGACCTAGACAAATTGGAGGATTGGGCCAAAAGAAATCTGATGAGGTTCAACAAGGACAAGTGCAGAGTCCTGCACTTAGGACGGAAGAATCCCATGCACCGCTACAGACTAGGGACCGAATGGCTTGGCAGCAGTTCTGCAGAAAAGGACCTAGGGGTTATAGTGGATGAGAAGCTGGATATGAATCAACAGTGTGCCCTTGTTGCCAAGAAGGCCAATGGCATTTTGGGCTGTAGAAGTAGGGGCATTGCCAGCAGATCGAGGGACATGATCATTCCCCTCTATTCGACATTGGTGAGGCCTCCTCTGGAGTACTGTGTCCAGTTTTGGGCCCCATACTACAAGAAGGATGTGGAAAAATTGGAAAGAATCCAGTGGAGGGCAACAAAAATTTTTAGGGGACTGGAACACATGAGTTATGAGGAGAGACTGAGGGAACTGGGGATGTTTAGTCTTCAGAAGAGAAGAATGAGGGGGGATTTGATAGCTGCTTTCAAACTACCTGAAAGGGGGTTCCAAAGAGGATGGCTCTAGACTATTCTCAGTGGTAGCAGATGGCAGAACAAGGAGTAATGGTCTCAAGTTGCAGTGGGGGAGATTTAAGTTGGATATTAGGAAAAACTTTTTCACTAGGAGGGTGGTGAAACACTGGAATGCGTTACCTAAGGAGATGGTGGTATCTCCTTCCCTAGAAGTTTTTAAGGTCAGGCTTGACAAAGCCCTGGCTGGGATGATTTAGTTGGGAATTGGTCCTGCTTTGAGCAGGGGGTTGGACTAGATGATCTCCTGAGGTTCCTTCCAACTCTGATATTCTATGATTCTATGATTCTAAGTAGGCTCTAAATGGTATCTCGTAACTTTGGCCAGAAAAATGGTGGTCGATAGACATCTATGAGACTGGGAAACAGTCTAGTGGAAGGGAACTCTGCACTCTGTAATATGTCAAATAGCCTTTTGTCTCCAAGATAAAAAACCTAGAGATCAGATCCAATGTAAAACTAGACACTGAAGTTAGAAAAATTCAAACTAAAATTAAGACACAGGGTTGGTTTTTTGTTTGTGTTTTTTTAAGTGATGGTAATAAACCATTGGAACGGATTAGAAAGGGGTATGGTAACTTCTTCAGTATGTAAGCCTTCAAATCAAGACTGGATGACTTTCTAAAACATGCTCTAACTTACCCACAAATCATTTGGCTCAATGCAGGAATTGCTGGGTGAAATTCTGTCTTGTGTTGTGCAGGAAGTCAGACTAAATGATCATGATGGTCCTGTCAATCCTTAAAATCTATGAATGAAAATGGTACATCTAGCCACTGGATTAGCTTTTCTATATAGTGGGGATACTCAGTGCAGAGCCAAAACAGCAGCTCCTACAGCACAGAGGTCTGGTTGGGGCATTCTGTTAACCTAACAACCCCCTGCTGATGTAATGGCTCTCTTAGGACTCCAGAAGTTGATACAGGACAGAGCAGCCTCCAGAGAGTTATTTTCATTTAACTGCTTTTTTTCACTTGTGTCTAATTAAATATGATTTCTTTTATTTTTTACTTAATCAGTTTGGAACAAAAAGTGAAGAGAAATTATCTGTCAATATAATACTAATGGTAAAATAAAGGAGTTACATTCTGTTTGGAATACAAACTTATCCCCAGTAGGAAATGGCCCCATACTCCTTCATTCCAGGAAGCAACTGTGTCCACTAAGAAGGCATGTAACTGGCTAAAGATAAAAGAACAACTTCCATGTAAATTAGCTACCAGATTAGCTCATCAATGTAAAAGTAACTGCCTGACCCTCAAATACAGTATCCTACCCACTTTCTTATCTGACAGCAGTACCTGTAAGCCACACCCACTCAGTGTGGTGCTCTGCCCCACCTCTGGTGGTGGCGAGGCAACTTAGAGGTTGATGAGTCTACTGCAGCCTTGGCCAACAGGGTCTTTTAGATAAGGCAGTAGAGGATCATAAATGGAAGTCCCAGGTTCAATCCGTGCAACTGGGAACCCACCTGGGGTGTTGGCATTACATACCCAATGTATCCTAATATCCCACTGATTTCTATTTAAAATGGCAGCACAGAAGGATGCAGCAAAGGGACTGCAGAAGGAGGATAATGACCAAAGAAAGTGTTCAGTAGCTTCAAAAATATACAAGAATTTAATTAAAATTATACTTTTTTATGATAGATGGGATTCTGCCTTCAGAAAGGCACACTCAGTTTCCATTGACTTCAGTGGATGTTGCATGCATGTATCTATGGTAAGAAGTTAACCTTGTATGTTTTTCTTCATAAGTGAAAGTGGAACAAGTGTAGCTTATACACAAAAATGAGTTTTTGCTAAAGAGAGTAGAGTTCTGTACAAACGAAAGGATAAAAATCTTAAGCTTGACATTATTATTCTGGAAATTCAGAACCCTAGATTTCCCATGTAGTTCAGCCCTGAATAGATACGAACATTCATGCTTTTTCTCTAACTTGGTTAGAGTGATTGCTGTGAGCCTCAGTCCATTGCTACAGATGTAAAAGCTATCTGACAATCTGGGAAAGTTATTCTTTACCTTTTGTTTCACTAATGTTCAATCACTTGGCATTTGCTAGCAGAATAAATATGCTGCCTCTAGTATATATTCCCACTGGCCATATATAACCCAGGGTAGCTATTCCCTAAAAGAATACAAGAAGTATTGCTGCACTATTCCTTTCCTATACTATAAAATACAGTAAAATAATGACAAAAACACTTGCAACTGCACAACAGATAGTAAATAGTTAGAGGAGATCTCCAGAGATGTACAGTCACAAATGAAAACTGTCTAGCGAAAGCTCTGCTATTTGCAGTCTGCAAAAACTTGACCAAGGAATTTGGAAAGCCGAGTATGAATTCAAAGAGAAGGAATGTCTTCCACTCTGAAAGCACACTACAAAAGGTGTTTTATTAATGGCTTCCATTAAAAGGGAGATCGCTCAAAGCTATCTGCAAGTTTGGGTAAGATATCATTTGTGGTCTATTGTGCCTTCCAAAAATTGTCCATCTTTTTTTGGAAGAGTTGCTAGACTCCACTAAGGAGAATCCAGATCTTAGGTTCATAGTGACATCACATCAAGATCATGTTCAGTCACAGTGGTCATCCTCAAATAGTTAACATTTGCCAATGATTCATTCAGTGGGATCTGAGGTACCATATTTTCCTCCTTATTTATAATAGGAAAGAACTGTGGTGACAGTGTGATCTTTTTGTGATAGTTGTTGGCAAACACCGCAATGTGAGTTTTATCATTCATAACATGGATAGAGAAGTTTCAGTCCTCCCTGCTGTTTTGTAAGTGTCATAATTGCAGCGTCTCTTGTGAAACCAGCTTTGTAGCTCAAAGGCTCACCTGTTGAAGTGGATCTGATTGAGATAGAGATAGCTTAGCTGGGAGTGACTTGAAAAGGAAAAGGAACAGGAAAATGCTTCTGCCATGCTTCATTTCAGACAAAGAGTAACTTTTTTTCTTTCCTAGGTAAATGCAGACAGTGGACTCCACTCATTTAATGCCAGTGGAACACCACCAATTTCACTGATGGTCCAATTCCACTGAATGAAGCCCACTGTATTTCATATAAAATGTGAACAAACAACATAAAGGTATATATTTAAGGTTGAGATGATTCTGCCTCCTTTCTGTCCCGCTTGCAAATGCATAAAACAGTCTGTTTTTTAATTGTGTGTTTGATCCAATTTTATATTGTTTGTAAGTACCTCAAAGAAGGAACCATGGACTAGATTCTACTGCATAAATCTGGAGTAAATTACTATGTAAATTATGCAGGAGTAAGTAAGAGTGGAATCTAATGCAGGTTGAGGTGCTAACAATGTACACCTGTGGAGTTACTACAGATTATGACACAGTTTAAACAGATTATGGTTCTTTGTCTCTGTTTGCTCATGAATACCCCCATCCTGTGCTGCTGACCCCACATGAATCATTAGCTTGGTCCAAAGCCCTTTAGAATATTTCCATTAACTTCTATGGGCTTTGGATCCAAAGGTTATAAATTGCAATTCCCTTGCAGGTAAATCTGATCTTCGGAGCAATATAAGCTTATTATAAGCCTATTCGAAAGACATAGGACCAGGTCCGCAGCTAGTGTAAATCTGCATACCTTGGATTGAAACCATGCCAATTTACACCAGTTGAGGAGACAGCCCATGATATCTGAAGGATAAATACAAACATCACAGAGGACATTGGATACTTTCTGTACTCCTGAATCAATATGAACAAGCCCAAGAAACACTAAAAGGAAAAAAATACCATGCATCTGGGCATTATTTTTGCCAGGAGCGCACTTTCCCACCCATCGTGCTGCTTATTACTTTATAAAGATAAATGTAACATTTCTTCTTGGGAAAGAAAAAAGAAACACATTTGTCTTGTTGAAGCGAGTGCTGCCTAACAACCAAATTTGTTTCCAATTAAAATCACTAGAGCAAAAGCGAGACCGCAAAGAAGGCACTTCTCCATTCTGCACTGTGCATATGAATATGTGATAAGACACTTCTATTGTCTAGTTCAGCTGAAAGGAAATAGGCAGAGAAATTTACCTATTGTTTCATGGTACTTAACCCGTGTGAGGTTTTATATCACATGTGCTGCAATAATTAGTCACAAGAGGCCAGTAGGGATAACTGAGATCATTAATTTGACTTCAAGCCTTCTAACTGTGCACATAACTAGTCTATGTAACCACATGTTCCTGTCTGTGACATGACACATTACCCTTTTTCACCCTCCTCTATTCCTTCGGATTATGTTACAAGTGTCTTGTCTTAAATTAGATTGTAAAGTCTTCAGGTCAGTGCACAATGGGGTGATTGGGCCTTCTGGGCACTTCTGTAATACAGACTAATAATAATAACAGCAAGGGGTAAATTAAGGTTGGAGTGGTGAATTGGCAACCTTAACTGAATTTCCAGTCTGCTAGACTGCTATGATTATTACAAGATTTTTTTCCCATCGTCAGGCCCCCTAATCTATGAACAATGTGAATTGCACTATTAGGTTCCCTCATTGTTGATGCATGGGGCATGGGTGATGTGCAGGTTTAAACTAGTTTAAATGATGGATTCTCTGTAATTTGTAGTCTTTAAATCAGTAACTCAGCCAGAGGTTAGGGATTTGTTACAGGAGCAGGTAGGTGAGGTTTTGTGACCTGCAATGCACAGGAGGTCAGACTAAGATGATCATGATGGTCCCTTCTGGCCTTAAAGTCTGAGTCTGTCCATTCTAATGGGCCTTGGGATGGGGTAGAGAGGCTCCATGCCAACAATGAGGGCATTACGGAGGCTGAGCCTACTGGCAATGAAAGGGTTAGGGAAAACCTGTGCGCCCAATTGGTCCTGCCCTGCTATACGCACAGCCAATGTCAAGCATGGGGAGAGCAGACAGAAGGAGAGGGCCTAGTCCAGTCCAGGGATAGCCAGGAAGAAGGACAGAATTCTGCTTCTCTTGATGGGAGAGAAGCTGAGATGGCACTCACTTGCCAGCCACACCACCCTCCTGGAAGGAATGACCAAATCCTGGAAAGGGAATCAGGTGATGCACAGACTGTTTTGGAAACAAGCCCTGAATAGAAGGATGGGTCCCCACTGAAGGTTTGTGGGATGACCCTGGTTTTTGCACTTTGTTTTTGTTCCTGATTATCTTTAAACCTTAAACACCCCAAAAGGGGTAGGACTGAACAGTGTTTTGACTGGAGGGCCAAAACACCATTATACTGGCCCTCAGTGAGACAGACATATCAGCAGAGACCTGTCGCTGGATGAGTTGTGCCCAGAAGGGCCATAAAGGGATGTCGCCCTGACAACAGGTCTCGTGAGGCCCTTGTGATGTCAACCATTTATTGGTATTTTTCTTAATTCTTGCAATAGTTCTGTGAATAACTCATGGGACTGCACACACTGAATGATGAGACTAAAGAAATATTGACTAGCTACCCATTCAGTGAGCACTGTCCATCCAGTGCACTGATTAGGGCGGGAGTCCTGTGGAAAAAATATATATCATCATGTCATTAAGGACTATATCATAATGCAATGCATAGATAGGCAGAATTAAGGTAGTACAACTTTAATTCAGGCATCCTTTAATTCAGACATTTCCTGATTTGTGAATGCTTCACATTGCACCCTTAGCATTCTTAATTTTTAACTTTTTTAGAAACAAACCCCACCCCCACCCCCAACTACCTGGACTATCAGCAGTGTTGGTATCTTTAGATCTACAGCACAGTCCTCTGCCTCTAGAGAAAATGGAGTAAAAAGTAACAGCAGAAGGCTGCTATAAGCCTCTGCCACTAGAGTGGAATGGAGACTCATAGTTTGCCAGTGGGTTTCACAGCTACTTGCTAGACATCAGTGGAACGTTGAGACTCAGGAACAATGTGTTCAGTTCCAGATTCTGGAAGAGAGTGTCTCTCTAGTGAGTATAGATCTCCTGTCTCCTCCCTTGCTGCTATTAGCCCCTGTCCCCGGGTCCTGCCCAGGTTTCTATCTGCTCTCATGGCCCCTCCCAGCCTGCTCTCCAATCCTGCTTCCTGCCCCTCTTCTTCGTTCCTTCCCCCCCTCACTGTCTTCTGCCCCCTGCTACTCCTATTCTCCTATCCTGGCTCCTACTTCTACTCCCTCTCCTTTGTGGTCCTGCCCCTGTCACCCCACCCTCCATCTCTTCACTCTCCCTTCACTCAGCATTTGAGTCAGGCTGCTTCTACCTCCCCTCCATGCAGCCAGAGCACCAAGAGGGAGAGAGTTCTGAGAGCATAAGAGAGACTAACTCCCTATTTGCAATTCCAGCACCTGATGCCACAGCTGCCCTCAGCAGTCATTTCCCAGTTTTCATTTGTGCAACTGATTATTCCTTCCTAAGTGGAGTTCTTTGCATTTGTCCTCAACGAATTTCATCCTGTTTATTTCAGAACATTTCTCCAGTTTTTCAAGATCACTTTGAATTCCAATCCTGTCCTCCAAAGTGCTTACAACCCCTCTCAGCTTGGTATCGTCTGCAAACTTTATAGGTATACTCTGTGACATTATCCAAATCTCTTAAGATATTGAATAGAAAATCCTATAACATGAGCAAAAAAACAACATATTTTCCCTGATCTCATTCTCACAAATGGTGGAACTTTTTAACGCTGAAATTTTTTTTGAATGTTTCAGCTAACACAGACACCCAGAATGAAAATTTCAGCCCAGACAGTTAGTTTGCCAAATATAAGCAAATGAAACCAGCATCTTATAATGGAAAGTGTCAGGTACCCTTAAATAGGGACATTGCTACCTGTGCCACCTATAATAAGGGCTGGTAGGGCCCAGCTCAGTCAATGGAAAGATGTTCATTCTCTTGAATGGAATAAATACAGATTCCATGCTGTAGCAAAGGTCTAATAAAAAAGACATAAAACAACATCTGTTAAAATAACTAGGACAAAAATATAAGAACAAAATGTCTGCTCTGACTTTGCCAATAGGTCTGGGAAAATGGCGTATTTTTATAAACATGATCCAAAGACTATCACAGTTTCAAAGAAAGGCAGTGCTTCACGCTGAAATCATTAATAAGAATGACATTCAGACAAAAATGATCGATGCCATCGTGCTTGTCAAGAAAATAGTGCAGTACATATGTAACTGAGGATGAAGAAAGGTGGTTTGAGACATCAGAGGTCATAAATAATAGAACAAATTTCTCTATGAAATGTGTGATCTTATTATGTCTATCACTTGTGAGGTCAATTTTCCTGAATTCAGTTTAATTAAAAAGTGTCAATTATCTTCACTGTGCACCACATATGGTAGGATGATTCTTATTCTGTGCTGGAATGAGGCAAAGACATATATTCTCCTTTGCTGTAGAAACTGATGGAATATTGTGGCAGTTTGAATTGAACTAGAATTACAATACTAGACAGAACAGTATTCTGACTAGTGATGATAGAATAACTGATTTTTCAGTTTGGTGACCAAATCAAAAACTCCCCCCAAAAATATTGGGTAGAAAAAAAATTCCATTTTACCCTTTATTCTTTTAACAAATCTAGCTAAATTTCTAAACAAAGCTTGTTTTTTTGTTTCATTTTTTGTTTGCCTGAAATTGCTGAATTCAACTCAAATTCATGAATAGTTTCAGTTGCCTGAAAACTACATTTTTGGCAAATAAACCATTTTTTGATTGAAACATGTCACCTAGTTCTAATTTTTTGCAGTCTTGGACAAGATCCTTAGATGGTGTAAACTAGTATATCACTATTGAAATCAGTAGTTATGCTGATTTACACAAGGTAAGGATTGAACCATGGTCACATAGACTAATATTGCTGGGCACAGTGTGAAAACCAAAGCAGGTCAGAAAATGGGTAGACGGGGAAAGATGTTACAAAAATTTTCACTTCCATGTTGTCAACATTTCTCTTTTAGGCCTACATTTTCTGACCAACTCTTGGGAAAATGCAAGCTGGGAAATTTTACATGGCCATTTACACTTTGCATTGATGCTGAAACATCAATAATGAAGGATGAATGCAAAATGGAAGTGCAGGCAAATATTGATGGCAACAGTTCATGGTGCATGCATGTGTCCCTTTCCAGTAGTCCAAGAGCCATACAGTAATCACAGCTATAATGAGATTCCCATGAATGTGAATGGTGTTTGTATATTATATCAGATCTGTAATGACTGGACTAAGGATGGGGAATGAATTGGACCTTAAAAAAATATTAACAAAAAGCATTGATGAAAACTTGTGCTGAACCTGAACTGACCTAGAAGTGTGAGTTAGCTAATTGAGGGCTTGATTTTTATTGACCCTAAGGCCCCTTTACACCACTCTAGCAGTTCAAAAAGGCCTAAGTCTAATGAGAATCAGGACCTTAAAGCTTTCTTAAATAAATATAATGTATCCTCCAGCTATACATTTACTGTGTGTATTTGTTAGTATAACCCTTGCCTATCTTACCCCATTCCTTCCTTTGATGCCCATTCCCACTCTCACTCACTGTGTATTGCATACATTTCATTGGTAAGCTTTTGGTGTCAAAGATTAACCCATGGTTTGTGTGTTTTGTTTTTGCTCTGTGGAGCACCTGTGAGGAAGGCTCAATTCTTCCTTTGACAAAGTAAGCCAGGTCGCTCTATAAATATTTTAAAACAGACATGCAGTTTTCTGGGCTTCATTCTTTTAAATTATTACAGCAGTTACTAAAGATTCTTTCTTGACTAATATTATAAAACAAATCTTTGGGGTTTTATGTAATATTTTGTTACCTAAATATTGCCACTTAATCTAATTAGGTTGAGGAATGTTATTTTTGATTGACTATTCCCAGTAGACCAATCTTCCCTCATGATCAATATTTTAAGCTTTTTCTAAATTTAAAACCTGCGATATCTAACCACAGAGGCAATATTTTGCTTATGCATATTCAAAGGTGATTAAAGTACATTTTATTTGTTTGTTTTGCTCATATGAATTAACATTATCCATGGCAACTCCTATCTTAGCAAGTGCCCCTTGAAACTCCTACGAAAAAAAGTGTGAATTCCCTGTGAAACTTTTCATGGTTAATTCCATTTTGAAAAAAAAAGTCTTATGCACAAAAGCTAGCTTTACTTGATGCCACAAGAAAAGAGATTTGTACTTACTATTATTTTACTGGCATGATTTTGTGATTCAAATTGAGCAGCTTTACTATTCAATTACTTTTATGTTAATATAAATAGAAGGATTAGCATAGCCATGCTATAGCTTCAGCAATTGGGAATCACTGTAAAAATTCAGCCAACTTCCACAGCTGCAGTTAAAGGGTACCCTGTGATCCAAAATCTGAAATCCAAGGGAGGGTGAGCAGCATGTTTCTTTGGGACATATTGGGATAAGATCATTAGGATGCCACACCCTTTCAGAACCGCTGTCATGAATAGACTGTAACAGGAAGAAAATAGTATATATCATGGTGCCAGATCCTGACAGGATGTCCATGCCTATGTAATGGTGAATTAGTGGGCCAGGTAGAAGAAAGCACGTGCAATGGGACTCAACACACAGCTTCCCTGTGTGTATCATAGAGCAATAGGTGCCCACACTGCTATGGAATAGAGGCATGATGGGGGGCAAATCCATGTGTGGTTGGGCTTTTATTGGAGGGGAGCAGAAGGCTGTGTCCCCCTACTCCCATCCTACATTGCGGCAGCACATAGTGGACTGCCTCAACAGATCTGAAGGACCTGAGGAACATATTAAAATACCATGGATGAAATCCTGGCCTCACTGATTTCACCTGGGCATGGATTTCACCTCATGTTTTGTCACTGCCATGCTTTTGGGTATTTAACCCAATACAAATGCTTTAATGTGGATTTTGCTCTATTTCTCAGGTTTTGGCCTACAGAGAGTAAAACAGATCAGGAGCTATTCTGCATACTAATTTGACCTTAAACCAGAGAATGATGATCCAAATACTAATGCTACAGTCTCATCCACCAAAGCCTCTGTTCCATGCACCAGAATCATTTCCACGATTCAGTTGCTGTGAACTAAACTCACTAACATCAGTTTATTCATTGTTGGCCTTTTTTTGTGTGTGTGTGTGTGAAACTATTTTTATGTAAGAAACCAATAAAAGCTTTTTGGTTTATTTTTTTTTCCTTGAGCACTCTCCAATTTTATCTAAAGCCATGGGAAATAGGCAAGAAAGATAGATTGTGGGTAGATTGCTCTGCCCAGGTGCCACAAAAGTCTTGCTTTGCTTGATAAGATTCAGCATAATTTAAATATTTAAGGGGGAAGAGAAGAAACAATGCAACAATATAAAAAATACAAAAGGAGACGAGCTCTTGAGTTCCAAACAAAAAAAAAAAATTGCGAACCGCTACTCCAGTGCCAATCTGGAGGAGTAGCAACAATACTGTATTGCAGTGTATTCTTGCTTTTCAATGACTGTCATCCTTATAGTAGTTTTGGAAGATATAAAGTCAAAAGTACATGAAAGTATTTTATTTTACTGTATCCCATAATTGTATGCCTTATTTACAAGCATTCACTGGAAACATTGTGACATTCAGCACTTACAGTAAAAGAAGTGCGTCATGGATGCATGGGGCAAGCCTGCCTCCAACACTCACTCCCTAGGCTGCCACTTTTGCAAGGGGGAACCCCACAGTTCCATTACTCTGAGATTGGGTTCCCTGGCTTCAGCACCCCTGTTTCTCCTCTCTTCTCCAGTGGGTCCAAATATGTTTAGACCCCGGTAGGAGACTTATCCCTTTTTGGGAGCTCTGCAACAACAGATGTTTTGCAGCAATACACCGCCCTGACCGGGAAAACCGAAAAGTCTGCTGCTTGCCAGGAGCTAGGATTCACGATGTAACGGAGAGACTGCCGAGACTCATCAAGCCCTCGGATCGCTACCCCTTCCTGCTTCTGCACGTGGGCACCAATGATACTGCCAAGAATGACCTTGAGCGGATCACTGCAGACTACGTGGCTCTGGGAAGAAGGATAAAGGAGTTTGAGGTGCAAGTGGTCTTCTCGTCCATTCTCCCCATGGAAGGAAAAGGCCTGGGTAGAGACCGTCGAATCGTGGAAGTCAACAAATGGCTACACAGATGGTGTCGGAGAGAAGGCTTTGGATTCTTTGACCATGGGATGGTGTTCCAAGAAGGAGGAGTGCTTGGCAGAGATGGGCTCCACCTAACAAAGAGAGAGAAGAGCATCTTCGCAAGCAGGTTGGCTAACCTAGTGAGGAGAGCTTTAAACTAGGTTCACCGGGGGAAGGAGACCGAAGCCCTGAGGTAAGTGGGGAAGTGGGATACCGGGAGGAAGCACGAGCAGGAGCGTGCGAGAGAGCAGGGCTCCTGCCTAATACTGAGAAAGAGGGACGGTCAGCAAGTTATCTCAAGTGCCTATACACAAATGCAAGAAGCGTGGGAAACAAGCAGGGAGAACTGGAAGTCCTGGTACAGTCAAGGAATTTTGATGTGATTGGAATAACAGAGACCTGGTGGGATAACTCGCATGACTGGAGTACTGTCATGGATGGATCTAAACTATTCAGGAAGGACAGGCAGGGCAGAAAAGGTGGGGGATTTGCATTGTATGTAAGAGAGCAGTATGACTGCTCAGAGCTCAAGTATGAAACTACAGAAAAACCTGAGAGTCTCTGGATTAAGTTTAGAAGTGTGAGCAACAAGGGTGATGTCGTGGTGGGAGTCTGCTATAGACCATCGGACCAGGGGGATGAGGTGGACGAGGCTTTCTTCCGGCAACTCACAGAAGTTACTAGATCGCAGGCCCTGGTTCACATGGGAGACTTCAATCACCCTAATATCTGCTGGGAGAGCAATGCAGCAGTGCACAGACAATCCAGGAAGTTTTTGGAAAGTGGAGGGGACAATTTCCTGGTGCAAGTGCTGGAGGAACCAACTAGGGGAAGAGCTCTTCTTGACCTGCTGCTCACAAACTGGGAAGAATTAGTAGGGGAAGCAAAAGTGGATGGGAACCTGGGAGGCAGTGACCATGAGATGGTCGAGTTCAGGATCCTGACACAGGGAAGAAAGGAAAGCAGCAGAATACGGACCCTGGACTTCAGAAAAGCAGACTTTGACTCCCTCAGGGAATTGATGGGCAGGATCCCCTGGGAGAATAACATGAGGGGGAAAGGAGTCTAGGAGAGCTGGCTGTATTTTAAAGACTCCTTATTGAGGTTACAGGGACAAACCATCCCGATATGTAGAAAGAATAGTAAATATGGCAGGCGACCAGCTTGGCTTAACAGTGAAATCCTTGCTGATCTTAAACACAAAAAAGAAGCTCACAATAAGTGGAAGATTGGACAAATGACCAGGGATAAGTATAAAAATATTGCTCGGGCATCCAGGAGTGAAATCAGGAAGGCCAAATCACACCTAGAGGTGCAGCTAGCAAGAGAGATTAAGAGTAACAAGAAGGGTTTCTTCAGGTATGTTAGCAAGAAGAAGAAAGTCAAGGAAAGTGTGGGCCCCTTACTGAATGAGGGAGGCAACCTCGTGACAGAGGATGTGGAAAAAGCTAATGTACTCAATGCTTTTTTTGCCTCTGTCTTCACAAACAAGGTCAGCTACCAGACTACTGCACTGGGCAGCACAGCATGGGGAGGAGATGACCAGCCCTCTGTGAAGAAAGAAGTGGTTTGGGACTATTTAGAAAAGCGAGACGAGTCCATGGGACCGGATGTGTTGCATCCGAGAGTGCTAAAGGAGTTGGCGGATGTGATTGCAGAGCCATTGGCCATTATCTTTGAAAACTCATGGCAATCGGGGGAAGTCCAGGACGACTGGAAAAAGGCTAATGTAGTGCCCATCTTTTAAAAAGGGAAGAAGGAGGATCTGGGGAACTACAGGCCAGTCAGCCTCACCTCAGTCCCTGGAAAAATCATGGAGCAGGTGCTCAAGGAATCAATTCTGAAGCACTTAGAGGAGAGGAAAGTGATCAGGAACAGTCAGCATGGATTCACCAAGGGCAAGTCATGCCTGACTAATCTAATTGCCTTCTATGATGAGATAACTGGCTCTGTGGATGAGGGGAAAGCAGTGGACATGTTGTTCCTTGACTTTAGCAAAGCTTTTGACATGGTCTCCCACAGTATTCTTGCCAGCAAGTTAAAGAAGTATGGGGTGGATGAATGGACTATAAGGTGGATAGAAAATTGGCTAGATTGTCGGGCTCAACAGGTAGTGATCAATGGCTCCATGTCTAGTTGGCAGCCGGTATCAAGTGGAGTGCCCCAGGGGTCAGTCCTGGGGCCAGTTTTGTCCAATATCTTCATAAATGATCTGGAGGATGGTGTGGATTGCACCCTCAGCAAGGTTGCCGATGATACTAAGCTGGGAGGAGAAGTAGATACACGGGAGGGCAGGCATAGGATACAGAGGGCCCTAGACAAATTAGAGGATTGGGCCAAAAGAAATCTGATGAAGTTCAACAAGGACAAGTGCAGATTCCCGCACTTTGGACGGAAGAATCCAATTCACCGCTACAGACTAGGGACCGAATGGCTCAGCAGCAGTTCTGCAGAAAAGGACCTAGGGGTTACAGTGGACGAGAAGCTGGATATGAGTTAACAGTGTGCCCTTGTTGCCAAGAAGGCCAATGGCATTTTGGGCTGTAGAAGTAGGGGCATTGCCAGCAGATCGAGGGACGTGATCGTTCCCCTCTATTCAACATTGGTGAGGCCTCATCTGGAGTACTGTGTCCAGTTTTGGGCCCCACACTACAAGAAGGATGTGGAAAAATTGGAAAGAGTCCAGGGGAGGGCAACAAAAATTATTAGGGGACTGGAACACATGATTTATGAGGAGAGGCTGAGGGAACTGGGATTGTTTAGTCTGCGGAAGAGAAGAATGAGGGGGGATTTGATAGCTGCTTTCAACTACCTGAAAGGGGGTTCCAAAGAGAATGGATCTAGACTGTTCTCACTGGTAGCAGATGACAGAACAAGGAGTAATGGTCTCAAGTTGTAGTGGGGGCAATTTAGGTTGGATATTAGGAAAAACTTTTTCACTAGGAGGGTGGTGAAACACTGGAATGCGTTACCTAGGGAGCTGGTGGAATCTCCTTCCTTAGAAGTTTTTAAGGTCAGGTTTGACAAAGCCCTGGCTGGGATGATTTAGTTGGGGATTGGTCCTGCTTTGAGCAGAGGGTTGGACTAGATGACCTCCTGAGGTCCCTTCCAACCCTGATATTCTATGATTCTATGGAAGCAACTCGTAGTCATTCATCTCAACTGTATTTAATTACATTTTAATCCATCTAAGTGACCTTGCAATATAAATTATCTAATTGCATAGGATTACCTTTTTACATATAGTGTAACAGCTTAGGTGTAATGTGAAAGACACAATCATTTTTCATCAGTCTGTCTTGGTTAGCCTAGAAACTGTGGAACATTTTTGTATGTAGAACCAACCTTGCGAATTTACTGAAATGGCAAAGGTAACTGAAGTGCTGGCTGGTTAGACAATGGCAGTAACAATAGCTGGAGAAGGCATTAGCTGAGCATCACAGACATCAGAGATGGAATTTATGGGCCAGATTCACTGGTATTCTCTGCCTGCTTTGCACTGCTCCATTGATGCAAAGCAACCATTAAGCTGGGTGTCTGACCGCCTTGATTGCTGTAGGGGCACAAAAATACCGATTGAACTGGTGAATCTGACCCATTGTTTTTTATTTTGCCAATCAATGTCTAGCTAGCCTGCGTTCAGCACCAGTAACATCTCACTGTAAGTCTTCTGTAACAATCATGGCACCTGGGCTATAGCCGATTCAGGTTTACCACTAATGATGACTGTTGGTACCCCTCCTAAACTGGCAGTAGCTGTGCATCTCATTGACATTAGTGAATTATTGCCATCCATCTTGAGAAGCAGCCATGAAAAGGGACACTCACTCACTTCATGTGGTGGATTAATGGAAGAGAGGGATA